>NC_133399.1:86779563-87525396 GCF_047511655.1 Castor canadensis
CGTCACATTGTGGATGAGGTCAATGGATTAATAAGCATGTATTCCACTGATGAGAACCTGATCCTTTCGCCACTCCTGGGCAATGTCTGCTTCTCCAGCTCCCAGTATAGCATCTGTTTCACACTGGGCTCCTTTGCCAAGATCTACGCTGACACCTTCGGTGACATTAATTACCAGGAATTTGCTAAAAGACTCTGGGGTGACATCTATTTCAACCCTAAGACGCGGAAGTTCACAAAAAAGGCCCCAACCAGCAGCTCCCAGAGGAGCTTCGTGGAGTTTATCTTGGAGCCCCTTTATAAGATCCTTGCTCAGGTGGTAGGTGATGTAGACACCAGCCTCCCAAGGACCCTGGATGAGCTTGGGATCCATCTGACCAAGGAGGAGCTGAAACTGAACATCCGCCCCCTGCTCAGGCTGGTCTGCAAGAAGTTCTTTGGAGAATTCACAGGCTTTGTGGACATGTGTGTGCAGCATATCCCTTCTCCAAAGGTGGGCGCCAAGCCCAAGATTGAGCACACATACACTGGTGGTGTGGACTCCGACCTTGGCGAGGCAATGAGTGACTGTGACCCTGATGGACCCCTGATGTGCCACACTACTAAGATGTACAGCACAGATGATGGAGTTCAGTTTCATGCCTTTGGCCGGGTACTGAGTGGCACAATCCATGCTGGGCAACCTGTGAAGGTGCTAGGGGAAAACTATACCCTTGAGGATGAGGAAGACTCCCAGATATGCACTGTGGGCCGCCTTTGGATCTCTGTGGCCAGGTACCACATCGAGGTGAACCGTGTTCCTGCTGGCAACTGGGTTCTGATTGAAGGTGTTGATCAACCAATCGTGAAGACAGCAACCATAACTGAACCTCGAGGCAATGAAGAGGCTCAGATTTTCCGGCCCTTGAAGTTCAATACCACATCTGTTATCAAGATTGCTGTGGAACCAGTCAACCCCTCAGAGCTGCCCAAGATGCTTGACGGCCTGCGTAAGGTCAACAAGAGCTATCCATCCCTCACTACCAAGGTGGAGGAATCTGGTGAGCATGTGATCCTAGGCACTGGGGAGCTCTACCTAGATTGTGTGATGCATGATCTGCGGAAGATGTACTCGGAGATAGACATCAAGGTGGCTGACCCAGTTGTCACATTCTGTGAGACAGTGGTAGAAACATCCTCTCTCAAGTGTTTTGCTGAAACACCTAATAAGAAGAACAAGATCACCATGATTGCTGAGCCTCTTGAAAAGGGCCTCGCTGAGGACATAGAGAAGGAGGTGGTCCAGATCACCTGGAACAGGAAGAAGCTGGGAGAGTTCTTCCAGACCAAGTACGACTGGGATCTCCTGGCTGCCCGTTCCATCTGGGCTTTTGGCCCTGATGCCACAGGCCCCAACATCCTGGTGGATGATACCCTGCCCTCTGAGGTGGACAAGGCTCTTCTTGGCTCAGTGAAGGACAGCATCGTTCAAGGTTTCCAGTGGGGAACCAGGGAAGGGCCTCTCTGTGATGAGTTGATTCGAAATGTGAAGTTTAAGATCCTGGATGCGGTGGTTGCCCAGGAGCCCCTGCACCGGGGTGGGGGCCAGATCATACCCACAGCCCGGAGAGTTGTCTACTCTGCCTTCCTCATGGCAACTCCTCGTCTGATGGAGCCTTACTACTTTGTAGAGGTCCAGGCCCCTGCAGATTGTGTGTCTGCTGTTTACACTGTCCTAGCCAGGCGCAGGGGGCACGTGACTCAAGATGCACCCATCCCAGGCTCCCCACTTTACACCATCAAAGCTTTCATACCAGCTATCGACTCTTTTGGCTTTGAAACTGATCTCCGGACCCATACCCAGGGACAGGCCTTTTCCCTGTCTGTCTTCCACCATTGGCAGATTGTACCCGGTGATCCTCTGGACAAGAGCATTGTCATCCGCCCCTTAGAGCCACAGCCAGCTCCTCACCTGGCCCGAGAATTCATGATCAAAACCCGTCGGAGAAAGGGCCTGAGTGAAGATGTGAGCATCAGCAAGTTCTTCGATGATCCTATGTTGCTGGAGCTTGCCAAACAGGATGTTGTGCTCAATTACCCCATGTGAGTGCAGGGGGCTGGCAACTTCTGCTCCTTGTGGAAGGCTACGGCTCCTGGACTCAAAGCTGAGACCCATGCAACTTTGCCTTCATGTCAGAGAGTGTCCAGGAACTGCTACAGCCATCTGGAACAACCCATAAATGTCTTAACCCACAGTTTCAGTGAGGAAGTGGCATTTGGCCTCTTGGTTCCTTCTGTGGTCTGTGCCAAGGCTCCATTCCCAAGGAACAGAGAGAAACTTGGGCCCAGGAAAAGAAGGGAGTGAAAGTGTTTAACCCCAAAGGGCCCATCAGAATTTACGTGGAATTTTATTTTTTACAAATTCAACCTTAGCCATGATTTGTAAGTGAACAAAGTTTTCTGACCTCTGAAAAAAAAAAAATAAAAAAAAAACGTTCTTAGAGTTTAAAGTTCTTGTCTGGAATTTATAAGATGTCCTTGCATATCTATTACAAGGAGCTCAAAAAACCAAACTCCCAAAAAATCACTGAACAAATAAAGAAACAGCAACTGAACTGAACAGAACTTTTTCAAAGGAAGAAATCCAAATGGCTAAAAACACATGAAAAAATGCTCACCATTCCTGGCCATAAAGGAAACACAAATCAAAACGACATTAAGATTCCACCTCACTCCTATTAGAATAGCTATCATCAAGAATATCAACAACAAATGTTGGTGAGGATGCAGAGAAAAAGGAACTCTCATATACTGCTGGTGGGAATGCAAGTTAGTACAACCACTTTGGAAAATAATATGGAGGCTTTTTAAAAAACTAAACATAGATCTGCAATATGATACAGCAATCCCACTCCTAGGGATATACCCAAAGGAATGTGACTCAGGTTACTACAAAGGCACCTGCACACCCATGTTCATTGCAGCACTATTCACAATAGCCAAGCTATGGAAACAGCCAAGATGCCCCACTACCAACGAATGGATTAAGAAAATGTGGTATTTATACACAATGGAATTTTACTCAGCCACAAAGAAGAATGAAATTTTGTCAGTCTCAGGTAAGTGGATAGAACTGAAGAACATTATCATTTTCTTTCTTCCCTTTCTTTTATTTTGTAGTTTTCTCATTTACTTATATGTGTATACATTATTTGGTCTACCTCCTCCTCCCCCCTCCCTCTGCTTCCAGATAGAACATCATCTCAAATGAAGTTAGCCAGGCTCAGAAGGACGAAAACCACATGTTCTCCCTCATATGCAGATTATTGACTTACAACAAATACAGCAATAATATTGGAAAACGGATCACACTAACGGGAGGCCTTACAGGAGGAACAGGGCAAGGGAAGGAAAACCAAAACTTGAATGTGGTTGATATGCTCACTGTACAGGAATGAATATAGAACTCTTAAACTGGCCAGGGCCACCATGAGAAGGGGACTAGGGAGGAGTGAAGAGGACTGGTAGGGATGAACCAGTTTGGGTTGTAATACATATATGCATGGAAACAACATAAGGAAACTCCCTGTGTAGCCATCTTTATCTCAAACTAGCAAAAACTCCATGTTTCTCTAATTATGTTTTATGTTTTTTCTTCTACAAAATTGGAGAACAGGAGGGCAGAACAGGTTTTGCCTAGGGAGAGGGAGTTTGGCACCAGTGGGAGGGGGGTGGTGGTGGGGAAAGGGATAGGACGGTGAATATGGTGCAAATAATGTGTACACATGTTTGTAAATGCAAGAATAATACTTGTTGAAACCGTTACATGAATTAGAGGAGGAGGTGGTGAATGGTGAATTCAGGTATATTTGATCCACTATAATAACATTTATAAATACTCCAATGTACCCCACCCAGGAAAATAATAATAATAATAATAATCCTGTTAATTCAAAAAAAAAAAAAAAAAGGAAAAGCTGAAAGAATGCATTGCCCATCATCAGGACCCACAGCACCTGTGCTTCTCCTGGGTGATTGTTCAATTAGGTCTATAAAATGCATAAATGGTAATATTTTCCTCTGTTTTTGAACTTCTCAAAAACATAGCTAAAATTCTGAGACATTTCAAGCAAAATACTTATCCACATGGTACTACAATTTTTACTCTAATTTCTCAGCTTTCTATGATCCTTCTCTGACTTTACAACGTGCATATTTTTATCTGCTACTCCATCTAAACTGACTACTCACACAAATGATTAGCCAAGTTTTTTTAATCTTCTTGAAGTTTTTCTCTCTTTACCTGGAAAGCAGAATTTGGAAGGTTCTGTTTCAAGAGAATTTTTTTATACCAATATCAAAACTTTCATCATTAGTATTGCTCAAAATTAAAGATAAAGAGGGCTACAATTACACTATTTACCCATACTTACAACATATGCAATAATAGTGAAAACTTGTGTTGAATAGCAATTTTGTCTAGTTTTATTTGAGATCTTAAATAAAAATTATATAATTCATAAGTTGAATGAATAGAAATAAATATTGTATGTGATTAAAGACCATGTATATTATAAAATGACTTCATTATACATGACAAAGCTATCTAAAGGATCAATGTTAAATATCATTTGAAAAGAAATTATTCTTGGACCAAACCTCAAGTACATTAATGGCAAGATGTGACTTTTACATCAATTTGTAATTATACTCCAAGTGTTATCTAAAAATACCCTTTTACCTTATTCGTTGTATCCTACTGAATGAGAAGAGATTATTCTGATGTACAGATACTATATTGTGAGAAGAAAATTTTTCAGTTTACAAGTAATCATGTGCCACAATGTATTTTCTTATTCTTTTCTTTTAGAGACAGGGTCTCCAGTATCTCACTCTGTTGTCCAGGCTGGCTATGAACCTGCATTTCTCCCCCTCAGTCTCCATAGCTCTTGAATTTCAGGTATGGACAATCATGTCTGGCCTACGACATACTTTCTGACTTACAGAAACAGATGCACTATTCTTACCCATTCCTTGGAAATAGAAGAACTTGTTGAAAGGAACTATGTAATTCTTTTGAAAAATACGAGACTATTAAATATGCAGTTATTCTGAGTCATGATTTTCAAATGGTGACAGCCAGATGAAAGTGCTGTAGGAAAAGACATGATAATTAGTTCCAATTAATGACTTTCGAGCACAAGCTACTGAACAGCTCAACAAAGCAGAATGATAGCTGCTATGGAAATGAGATTGCTTAAAGCAAGCAGAGGCAGCACATCTAAGACCATGGTCAGACCCTGAATATGGCTGTCTAAATAGTGCTTGGATAGTCAGCATAATCTTTTGGCAGGGGAGAAAAGTGAAAATTGTGTGAAGTCAAAGGAGGAAAATGCACTTAAGGCTCCATGTGATTTTTTGTTCTGTCACATTTATCAAAAATCTACTGACCCTTGTTTGTAATTCATGACAATAATACCATGATCAGACATGAAAATCAGGCACCCTATCATCATAGAGATAGACTTGCAGTGCCTGACTAGGCCACAAATGTAATAGGGGAATAATGAAAAAGAGAACTTCAGCTTGATTGTCAGGGAGTCATCTCAATGAGCAGAACTAATTTGTAGAACTTCCTTGCTATATGAATTAGAAGAAGGGTTACTGCATTTAGCAAATAAACTGCAGGACACTCGGTTAAATTTTATTTCAGATGTAATGAATAATTTTTAATGTTACAATGTGCCAAATATTGTATTCTTATATTTAAAATTTCATTATTTATTTGAAATTTGTATTTACTTGGGAACCCTGTGTTTTATATCTAAGAACCTTTAATTAGAAATGAATATTCACTGTAGGACTTGGATAAGTTGGATTGACTCTTCCTACCTTAAGGGTTCTCCTCAGTATTTAAAAGCTTCCTACTTAATATTCATGATGGTCTTCTGTGGCTGCAATATCAAATTACACAAATGTTGAAACTTAACAGCATCACAAATGTAAAAGTTTAGAGTTCTGTAGGTTGGACATCCAACATTGGTCTCATTGGGCTAAAATCAAGGTTTACCAAGGCTAAATTCCTTGTGGAAGTTGAATGCAAGAATGTTTCTTTGCCTTTTCTGATGTATAGAGATCAGCCATATTCCTTGACTTATGCTTTACTTTTACATCTTCTAAGTCAGAAGTAGCAGTTTGATTCTTTCTCACAGTGCATCATTCTGATGCTCTCCCATGGCCCATTTCCTTCTGAAATTCTAGCTCCCTTTTCCTCTGACAATTCCATTGAGCCCAACTGGGTAATCCTAGAAAACCTCTAACAGTTGGTTACAAACTTAACTCCCTTTTACCCAAAACTTATCATTGTCATAGATTAGGACGTAGTCATCATAAAGTGGTGGGGTATTATACTACTCATTACTATAATTAAAACATGCTTGTCTTGAATTATACAATAAATTTTAAATTGCATTATTTCAAGTGACTTCCCATTCCACTCTAGTATTTGGCTAATAAGGTTCATTTCTTAATATGTTGTAAAGAAAGCAGAATACGTTTAGCTGAGAAATCAAACATTCTAGTCATTAAATTTGGAAGCAGGCAGTGAAATACTATACAAAAATGTTAGTCAGGTATGTGGGTGGCATATCTGAAGCACAGTAAGTTGGAGGCTGGGGCAGGAAATTCTTGAGTTCTAGAGCTTGGTCTATATAGCAAGACCACGTCTCAAACAAATCCAATAATAATACTGATAATAATAGAAATAATAATGATAGATGTGAAAAAGCCCCAATATACCAACATCACCAAGATATTTCATTCATTTTTAGCATTAATTTCTTAATGCTGTGTTATGGAATTCCTCACAGTATCAATTCATGAGATGTAGTATATAAAATATAAGCTACAATTCTACAAATAAGAACTTTTAGGAAGAAAGAATTTTTAAAAAAGTAACAGTATAGAAGAAATTCCAATTTTCCTTTTATTTATCTTGTATTACAAAATGTTATTTCAAGATAGATACCCTCACATACATACTCTTGAATCAAATATGAATTTACAAAATTACCTTGAGAAATTCCATTCTTGGTACTGTATTATGTTAATAAGACCTGATAGCTAAAGCCATTCTATATATGTCAGGATATTCTACATCAATATCTGGATATATCTATATCTATTTAGTTTGGAAGGAATGGTTTTATCATTGCCTTGTTTGGAATTGTGGCTATTGAAGGAAAAATTCCTTGTATTTTCAGTCCTTAATCTACAATGCATAAATATGACAGACAATTATTTTTTCAGCTATATTCTCTTCAGATAAGTGAACTTATCTAGTGAGGAAGACATATCATATTTGCACCTAGTTTTTCATGACATAAATTTCTGTGGAATATAACCTTCATTTAATTAAAGCTACTAATGATATTAAAACTGCTTCAATTATTTGACACTTGCTAGGAGTCACATTATGTTCTTTGAAGTGTGCATAGTTTTAAAAGCTTTTCAAATTTGAGAATTCCTTAATGTAATAAACTGAGAGAGTAGGAATTAAGTATACCCTCACAAGAACAGATTGATTTGAATTATTCAAATCAAATAGGGCCATCATTAAACAAATTCGTTCTTTGTTAAATCCTTGTTTTTTTGTGATTGAACTAGGTTTATAAGGGAAAGACAGATTGCAACAAATCCACAGAAATGCAAGGTGCATTTCAAAAGGCCATTTCCAGAAATGTGCATAAATATCAATTTTTCTTTTCAATCTTTGACATTCATGTGTATCCTTGTCCTTCCCAGTCACTGGATATTGTTTCTCTCGATTCTAATTACTATGAAGGAGATTTACTTTGTGCAATTGCTCTGGAGATCAACAGCAATTAATGTATCTACTAGTTCCTGATGGCAAATGCAATTAAAATCCTCTACTCTGCTGTGAAAAATTCAAGTTTACCTATTTCCAAATGACTCTAAACCATTTAATATCATTCATTAAAATGTTAAATTCTATATCCTAATGCTCAAGAATTTTGGAAAACACATTAATTTTTAGTTTTAAATTTTTCATTTGTCTGCACCAACTGTTCAGTTCAACCTAACTTCCCCAAATCCTACAGAATATTCAAAGTTGTAGAATTTTTTAATTCCTTTAAATGTTAAACTGATTATATTTATTTTTAAAAATCAAGCAATTTAAAAATAATTTCCTTAGGGAATATTTTGAACATTTGGTAATATTCCTTGCAACAACAAAAGATATGGTGATACAGGTACAGCAAAACACTTGAAGTGAGTTTTGTAGGTTAGATCTGAAATGTCCCCAAAGGCACATGTTAAAGGCTTAGTCCCCAATGCAGCAGATTTTAGAGGTGATTGGGTCATGAGGACTCTAACCTCATCAGTGGATTAATCCATTGATTGACTCATAGCTGAATGGACAATTGGGGGTGTCTATGTGGAAACTGTAGGAAGTTGGAGCCCAGTTGGAGGAAATACTTCACTGTTGGTATGCCCTTGAAGGGTAGGTGCATCTTGTCCCCAGTCCCTCACTCTCTTTATCTCCCTGCTTCTTCAATTCCATGAGGTGAGTGGTTTTGCTCCACCTACCATCCCTACCGTGATAGTCTGCCTCAGTACAGGCCCAGAAATAATACAAGTGACCATGGACTGAAACTTCTGAAACCATTAGCCAATGAGTTTTTCCTTTTACAAGTTATTTTATATGTATTTCATCACAGCTAACTAAAACAAAATGGTACTCTTCTATTTTTCTCAGTAGTAGCAGTTTGTTAGGTGATCATGATGACTGGGGAATCAAAACTCAGATATTCCCTAGGAGCATAAAACCTAGGGAAAGATCCAATTTAACTATAATTTTTCCTCTCACCAAACAACTTACTATAGCAGCTGGGTGTTAGTCTCCTGACATGTGCCTTAAAAGAAATCTTGTTGAATACCTGTAATAATTGACAAGGTATGTATTGCTCTGATGCACTGAATCCTATAGAAATTTGAGGAGGCTGAATAGATTGTTAGAGGTGTATTGATTGATCAACCACTGGCATCTATTTTCTTCAAGTTGGAGAAGCAATATCATTTTCCTCTGCTCTTAAATCAGAGAAGCAATCTCGAGAAAACTGCCTGGACTGGATCCTAGCACTGCCACTAGAACCTCTGCAATGTTGATGAAAACACTTAATCTGTGCCTCAGTTTTCTCATCTGTAAAATGGGATAGTATTGGGCACAGGCAGTTTTTTAAAGGAAGAAATAGCTAAATCATACAAAGCACTCAGTCCCTTCCATTTTGCAAGTTTTCCACAGAGTCTAGCTATAATTACTTATCTCCTACTTTATTTCCTTATTTTTACTTTTTCCCCGTAAACTGCTTGCTCCACCAATGACTTGATGTAGTTTACAGTAAAGTCACAGATAAGATGACTAAGAATTCAATAGATAAAAGGGTGAAAGGATTTTTTTTTTTCCCAGTGAAGGGACTTAGGAAAAACTCATGATTTGAACTAGAAGTATTATCAGAAGGTTACCCAAATACTACTTTTAAAATATGACAGTTTTTTGAAACTTTCTATTTCTTTTAGCATTCCCTAAGAAAATCATGCTTTTAAATAGAACTTTTAATTAATGCTTAAGTACATAAAATGCTTTAAATCCAGTTTGAGAAACTCAGAAAGTCGGAGAAAAACTGAAAGATTAATTTTTTGTCTTTAACACAATATGAAGACTGTAATGATGGTAATAATGCCAATTTATCGTATACATTCATGTGAAATAATGTGTTAATAAACAAAATATCCACTTCTAGTTTATTTTCACTATTTTGAGATGATTAGCTTTCAATCCTATCAAATGTTAGTTTTAAATGCAAAGAAAACCAGACCTACATTAATCAGTTTTAATTTAGATGCAATTCTATTATTATGCAAATGAAACCTCTACTTTAAATTTTATTGTGTGTTTATAGTTGTTAATATACTCTCATATATTAACCTAGAAAAACAACTTGATATCTGTCTTGGAAACTCAAAATTATCAAAAATCAAAGGTGGTTTTTAACCACAAGATGTCAATGTTTGTCTTTAGTGAAGTAAGTATAGCTGATTTGGGTTCTCTTATAGCTCATGGAATTAGGAAGCAAAATGTATTTTAGTAAACCCAACACCAATAACTTAGGTTATCATTTTACCACCTCCTTATTCCACATATAGTTTCAACATTGTTTGTCAATTCTGAGTTTAATGAATGTGGGAGTCTAAAAATTACTTACTGTACAGCAGTTTCTATGGTTGTCAAAGTTTTCATCTACTCAATCCTTCCTTTTCCCTCTTAATATAGAAACAAATACCATACTTCCAAAATGTAATTAACTGCATATTTTCAGGAAAGTCAAAACAAAAGGCAGAGATAATAAATATAGTTGACATCTCATATTTAAATTACATTTTATTTTATTAGATTCAGAAACATAAGAGAATTACTTCTATATTTGACATCAGAAACTTAAGTGATAAGAAACACACGTGAGTGGCACCTTCTCTTTCCATAATTTTCTTGATTTGAATTCAAAGTTGCCTTTGGATGGCATTTTGACCACTAAATTACAGCAACTGCTGACCTCAGATATCACTTTGTACAAAATAAACAAAAGCATTTACTTAAATTGCTAACAATTTGACTTTCTACTTACATTTGAAAGCAGTTCTGTTCAGGTGTCTGCTACCATTATCTCCCCTATTTTATTTCAGTGTTAAGTAATATTTGAGTAGGAGAAATCCATCCTCAGTCTAGTAAGTGATTGACTATTACATTTCCCAATATGGCAAAATTTTAAATTATATTATTTACAAATGTATATATTTTACAACTGAAAAGTAAAGGAAGGAAAATTGTCCATAGATCATACGCAGTGTAACAGTGTAACTTCAAGGCAGATTATAATCAAATAATTTATGTGACTGAAATTTCCATTCTCCAAGGATATCACAGCTCAGGATTTTACTCTTGGCCACAGGTATTTAATTTTTTGTTCACACGCCACATTGTCACTTTTGTCATGGATGTATAATCCTACAATGTTGAGTAGAAAACTCTATTTTCAGCTTATTCACTCTGCATTTAAGTATCAGATATTATGCTTCTCCTTTCTTTGAGAGAAATAATTTCAAAGGAAATTATGAACTAGTACCTCTGGATGTAATCACGTAACTTTTTCTTTATGGTCATGAACTTTAGAGATTATTCATTTTATGAATATAAATAAAATCTTGACAAGATAGAGGAGGAATAGAAAGCTCTCTCCATCAGACACTGTGAAAGGTCCTGGATTACAAAGAAGAGACTATCTATATACAGAACAGCAAAACAGAGGAAGAGCACTAAGAACCACAAAAGAAGGTCAGGACAGCTAAAAATTATGGTGAAACAGAAAAGTGACAGAGTTAATTAAGAAACAGATTGCAGCTCTTCCCACCAAGGACACTGAAGCAAGGTAAGCCAGGTGGCTACTACAACAGATTGGCAGACCTAGCTGTGGAATAAAAAATAATCACATCTCCCACAAACCCTAACCCCACTGTGGAAATCTGATAAGTCAGATGATTTCCCCAGCACTGCAGGCCAGAATCAGACAAGACAACCTTTGATTCTCCATACCTCAGAGAGCTGTGGCAAGACCATCTTGAGAGAGCACTCCCTGATGGAAACTGAGATACTTAGGGGGTAATAATAATGAGCAATCACAGCTCAGGGCATTTTGAAACATCTGGTTCCAGAGTATGAGAGGGGATGGCCACAAGAGGCTCATGGAGAGGGAGAAGCTTTGACTTGAATTGAGCTGAGAAATTAAAAGGAGCTTGGGAAGGGAAAGGCACACTGCTCAGCTCTAACAGAAAATTTCAAAAACAAAGCACCTAGCCATCACCGATAGAGAGCTCAGTTTACAGAATCTGCTTGTACAGGGCAGGCAAGCTTTGAGACTGAGAAACTTGGAAGACTTGAAAAATGACAGACCAGGCAGTTCTGGGTCTCCCAGGCACAGTGTACACCTTGGAGACAACCATCAGAGGTGGATAAAGAGATGGAGAAGTTTTGATAGGAACAATCTGAGGGCTCCTGGTAGAAGCCCAATAAGCAGCCAAAGACTCAGAGGTTGGTAACCCTACCCTATCCAGTGACAGCAGCTCCATTGACTAAGGTCTCACTCACAGAATGAGTAATGCTGCCAGCTCAAATCTCTTCTCTTTTTAACAGAAAATCTCATATAAGCACCCCATCTATGGAGGACATGCAGTACCCAAACAACTCTGCTGGCAAAGTGTTTTGTTAAGAGAATTAATCTGGAGTGTGCCACCAGTCCAAGCTGCTACCTCCCCTGAGGCACCCATCTGCACTTTAAGCTAGGAGTTTCCTCTACTTGCAAAAACCTCCTTACTGGAAAACCTGTTTGGCAAGCCAAAACATCTAGAGGTGCAATCTTGCCCCACACTCCTGAAATTTTTCCCATAGCAAGCATGGCAAGAGGGACTAATGTGGACAAAACACAATGAATATAAACACTTCTCTCCAATGAGAAAAATAAAACATTTTTTCTTTTGTCTAATTTGTTTTTGTTTGGTTGTTTCTTTTTTAACAAAAAAGATTCCATTCTTATTGTCAGAAACGTTTTTTCTTCTTTATTTCTTGATTCTTTCCTGCGTATTTCCCAAACCATTCTCGGTTATAACTATATAACAGTATCCAAGACTATTATCTCCTATACCTACCTCCCCTTCTTTCTATCTTACTTCTCTTTTTCTTGTCCACACCCATCCCCTATATTAGTCAATTCCCAATCTTTATACTTTCAACCAGTGTTAATCTCCCAGATCAACCCCTTAGGAACTAGAGTTTTGTTCCCAAACAGTTTTAGTGGGAAGACAGTGAAGGATTCTAATTTTTTCTTACTCTTTCAAATATTTGGTTATTGAGTTGTTGACTTTGTTATTGCTGAATTCTACCAGACCTTTAAAGTAGACTAACAACAATACTCCTAAGACTATTCCAAAAACAAAAAAAGAAGGACTATCAAATTCATTCTACAAAGTCAGTATAAACCTAATACTAAAACCAGGTAAAGACACTTTAAAAAAAGGAAAGTTATCATCCCTGATGAACATAGTCACAAGAGTCTTCAATAAAATACTTGCAAACCAAATACAACAACACATTTAAAAAATCACACATCATGATCAAGTAGGTTTCATTCCAGGAATGCAAGGATAGTACAGAAATCAATAAGCACAATACAACACACAAACAGAATCAAAGACAAAAAAAACACATCATAATCTCAACAGATGTAGAAAAAGCCTTCAACAAAACTCAATATCTTTTCATAAAGAATCTAGGAATAGAAGAAACATACCTCAACATTATAAAGGCTACACAGATAAACCAACAGCGAATATCATACTAGATGGAGAAAAACTGAAACCATTTCCTCTAAAATCAGGAATGAGACAAGAGTATCCACTCTCCCAACTTTTATTCAATATAGTATTGCAAATGCTAACCAAGGCTGTAAGACAGGAGAAAGAAATAAAAGAGATTCACACAGGATAGGAAGAAGTTAAATTATCCCAATTTGCAGATGATATGATCTTACATCTAAAAGACCCTAAAAACTCCAGCAGAAAAACCTCTAAGATCTCATAAACACATTTGGCAAAGTAGCAGGATAAAATATCAACACACATACATCAGTAGCATTTCTATACACCAACAATGAGCAGTCTGAGAAAAAAAATCAGGAAAACAATACCATTCACAATAGCACCAAAAAATTAAAATACCTAGGCATTAATTTAACAAAGGAAGTGAAAGAAAGACCTCCACAGAAAGCTGCAAATCATTGAAGAAAGAAATTAAAGAAGACATCAGAAGTTGGAAAGAAAGATCCCCCATGCTCACATGGATTGGCAGAATCAATATTGTGAAAATGGCTGTACCCACCAAAAGCAACCTATATGTTCATTGTTATCATTGTAATAGTGAGTCTGTCTGTCAGGAGTGGGTGGGAGACTAGGGAGAGGCAGGAGAGGAAAAGAGAATGCTAGTGAATAGGATTGAAACACATTGCATTTGCATAGAAGATAGCATAAGAAAATGTGCTTAAAGCTGTTGAATACTATGGGAGCAGGGCAACAGAGAAAGAATAAGTAGCAGAAGAATTAATCTGATTAAAATAAAATATATTCATGTGAGAAATACCATGACAAAACCAAATTTAAAATCAATATAAACTTTAAAAAATGAAAGACGAAGAGTTAAAACAGGTCCTGGCTGGGGAGGGTACCAATGACAGGGAGGGTAAACAGTGAGGGTGAAGGTGGATGTATTTTGTATATGTGTATGAAAATATAGCAACGAAACCTGTTGAAATAGTTGTAAGGGAGTAGGAACGATGAAGGAGAATGATTGGGTAGTGAATCTAATCAAGGTACATTATAAGCACATATATAAATGTCACACCGAAACCTCCCTGTATAACTAGTACATGCTAATAAAAATGTAAAAAGTCTCATCTTGGTTCTATAATAAAATCTACTAAAATTCATCACACTTGCTTTAATGTTTTCCCCCCTCTGCTATAGAGTACCAACTCCTCAAAGGCCAGGGTCATTGCACTGGCACACTATAGTTGTTTCATAAAAGCTTACTTGCTGAATACATGAATGAACCATACAATTTCCAGACAATATTTTTCTAAGTAGACTTTATTTTTACAGCAGTTTTGAGTTCATAACAATACTGAGGGGAAAGTACTGAGATTTTCTATATACCCCCTTTTCCCACAAACAATAGCTTCCCTCACTATTGATAACTCCCACCTGAGTGGTATATTTATTATGACTGATAAACCTACACTGGCACATTATTAACACCCAAAGTCCACAGTAGATTTCACTTCTTGCGTTGTACATTCTGTAGCTTTTATCAAGTGTACAAGGTCATGTGTTCACATTTATTTTTTCACTGTTCTGAAATCCTCTGGTTCATCCTGTTCATCCCTTTCTCTGTCCTAACATCTAAAACCAATGATCCTTTTTATTATCTGTACAGGGTACAGATATCCTATATTTTACATCTTATAGTTTGTAGTCTTTTCAACTTGGTCTCTTTCACATGGTAATACACATTTAACTTTTTCCATGTTTCTCATGGCTTGATAATTCATTTCTTTCTTACATTGAATAATATTCCATGACCTGGATGTACCAAAGTTTATTTGTCCATTAACCTATGGAAGGACATTTTAATTGTTTCCTAATTTTAGCAATTATAAATGAAGCTGTTATAAACATCTGTGTATATGTTTTTGTGTAAACATGGTTTTCAACTTATTTGAGTAAATACCCAGAAGTGAAATTATAAGAGAGTACAACAAGAGTATATTTCATTTTGTAAAGAACTTCCAACCTCTCTTCCAAACTAACTGTATCATTTGTGAATCCACCAACAATGAATGAGAGTTCTTGTTGCTTTATATACTGCCAGCAATTTAGTGATGTCACTGTTTTAGATTTTGACCTTTCTAATAGGTACTAATAATTTATTTTAATCTTTGAACTTCTAGTAGAGAATATCATGAAGGATTTCATTTGTAGTTTACTTCTCCGTAAAACTGGAAGATGGAAAAAAAAGTTTAAATTTCTCTTCATGATTTTTTAAACATTGAACCATATTTGAAAAACATGTGGGAGTATTGATATTTTCATGTAAACTTTTCTATTCTGAAAACTTTTAGTATGTTTCTCTTCATCAAATAATGAATGTATTTGGCTCAAAGTGAATGATAACTAAAAGGACAATTTTTCTCAAGCCTGATGTAGTATTCATATCTACATTTATGTATATTCTGTATATTCTCCTGAAAGATGCTGCTAAGTAGTAGAGTGCTTGCTTAGGATGCACAGGCTCTGGGTTCAATCTCGAACACTGCAAAACAACCCACGAAATATGTGGTTAATTAAACATTATGTACTGGAGTCTGTTTACAGAAAAGGAAACTTAAAATTAAAAATATGTTAGCTTATATAAATAACATGCTGCCCCTTTCCCTACTCAGTGAAAGGACAAACTTTTGTTCTCTATTCCTTTATAATCCTTTAAAATGTAAACCTGAAAATCAATATTTTCCTCCATTCTGACACGTTAAAAAAGTAGTTTCTATGTTCCCTCACATGGTTTCTGGCTATTCAGTCATCCTTAAACTTCCAAGATTTGTCTATTAACCTAGGTCCGAGGGTTCTTTCATATTTCCATGCATCAACATGAAAACATTTTCTCTAGAATCCTAACAAGTAAATAATTGATGCAATGTTTGATTAAATTTTTTCATCTTCTCTAAGAAAGAAAAGATAATTGATCCTATAAACTTGTTATTACACACGATTCACAACAGCCTACGTTGGAAATAATCTGAATGTGTGTTGACACAGGAGTATCTGAAGAAAATGTAACATAAGCATGTAAACACACACACAAGAATATTATTCAGCCTTTATAAGGTAAGAAATCCCGCTATTTATAGTAATATAGATGAATTTGGATGACAGTAAGTGAAATAAGTAAGGAACAAAAAAACAAATACAGCATGATTTCATCTATATGTAGAATCTAAAAATGTCATATTCATAGCACAGAAAGTAGATGCCAGTTACTAGGGTTAGGGTTGGGAAAATGGGGAGCTGCTGAACATAGAGTATAAACTTGCAGTTTTAAGATAAGTTCTGGAGACTTAACACAAAGCAGAAATAACACAGTTAATAATAATGTATCATATAATTGAAATATGCTAAGGGAGTAGATTTTAAGTAACCTCACTACAAAACAAAAACAAAACCTATGTGAGTGAATTAGTTTGTGAAAATCATTTCAGAGCATATATATAGAGTAAAACATCCTATGACACAACTTGAATCTATGCCATTTTTGTTAATTAAATTTCATTAAAGCTGACAAAAAAAGGAAGTGACCCCAAAATATGTACAATTCAATTGTCCTGCTTGGATTTTCAGAGTAAAGCAAGAACTTACTCAAATCTGAATAGCATGCATGTAAGTAAGGGACTAGCTAGAAGGTAGGTTTGCTTAGGTAGGTAAAACTGGGAGAGCAACAAAGGAAAGTATCTGAGGTCAACCATCGCACAACTTCCCCTTCCACTCCTGACTAATATATAGCTTTACTCGTCTCCCCATGATGCAGGAGTCATGAAAACATTGGCTCTATGAGTTTATGTAAACTATAAAAAAGAATAACTATACTCTAGGAACCAAGAAAACAGAATGGAAAGGTTGGGTCAGCTGTATCATTTTGTCTTTTTATATTTTACTGTTGTCACCTAGTGAATGGTTCTCTGACATTTTTTTAAAAAAATGTTTCTCTCCACTGGTGCCTATTTAGTCCACTCCCATTTACAGATTAGAGAAATATACTGATATAAGTTCAGAAAGCATCTGCTTAAAAAAGTTCATTTATATTGTGTTCTGTGGTTTTGTTTTGGAAGATCTCTAATAACTCTCAGATAGCATCCTAAAGTCCTCTAGTCAAATGAAGTAAACCATGACAATACTGTCTTAAGGGATGAATGAGAGAGCATGCACATTTTTCTTCAGGGAGATTTGTAACCAAAATGTGAGGTAAGTTTCCTCTCAAAATAATGTGAGACAAATGGCTGATACTGTGATCACTGGAAAAAAATAATATAACTATAAAACAGGAAGTAGAAATAGGTGAACAATGAAAGGTATTGCTCACTTTATAAAGCCCAGTGTTGGAGCTGGGTGGCTAAAGTGATAGTGAGCTTTCCTCTCAAGCATGAAGCCCTAAGTTCAGACCTTAGTACCACTGTAAAATAAAATAAGGCTTCATGGTTTATCTTCTTCTGATTTGACCTCATTCCATATAGGAAATAAAATAAATACTGGGTTAAAACAGGCAATAATATATAACTTTTTAAAAAAGATCCAGAAGCATACTGCTTTGGGAGAAATGTCAGAGAGTAAGTGATCAGAGTGAGTTAATAAAGTTTAAGGTGATGTCTTCACCCTCAACTTAATTTTTTAAAATCTAGACAAGAGAGTGAATCAAGATTCTTATAAAAGTAGAATCATTCGTGCAACTTATAGCATTATGGTCACAAAGCCTGTGTTACTGAGTCACGGGATTCCTGAAGCACAAAGTCTAAGGCCACTAATGAGGAGCTCTGACTTCAAATCTTCACAGAATTGTGCAGCAATCCAGTGGTCTAAGCAGTGTTGCCCCAAGCTATAGTTTTAAACAGATTCCTGTGCTGACAGCAAATGGACAGTTCTATATTTTCAAAAGTTAAAAATGTGTCACAGAATAAAATCTGGAGTAAGAATCTCTAAGGTCAATAATAAGTATATTTGAATGACTCTGGATTTCAGAAGTTAGCAAACCTATGCAGAACATGATGTAGGTTTAAAAGGAAGATAATGAAGACAGTGTTTCTGCTTTAATGCAGTTATTACAAATGGAAAGGAAATTAAACCATCTCTCCTCCTCGTTTTTGCAGCACTGGGGTTTGCACTCAAGGCTTCACATTTGCTAGGCATGCACTTTACCACTGGAGCTACTCTGCCAGGCCATTTTGCTCCAATTATATTGTAGATTTAGAAGGATTTCCTATCATTGTATTTATGCTTCCCATGTAACAGAGATGATAGACCATGCCACTACACTCAGCTTTTTTTCAGTTGAGATGGGGTCTCCCCAACTTTTTTTGCCCAGGCTAGCTTCAAATAGCAATCCTCCCTATCAAAACCTCACAAGTAGTTACAATCTTTTTTATCAAAACTGACATTTAATTGAATTTTTGCATCACTTCCTAAGAACAGTGAATTAGGTAAAGTAAAAACAAAACAAACAACAAAACCCAAACAAATCCACATTATTTTGGGTTTTAGATCTCTTCCTACTACTGCTACTTTGGAATAATATAAGCCAAATTTACAGCAAAAATTAAACAGGTATACTCATTCATTTTGTGATTTGATTTCAGACAAAATATAACAAGTTTTTGTGGGTTAGATTCTTTTATTTTCCTTAAACTTGAATAAGTTTAGTGTGAGTATTAGAGAAGAGAGCCCATATGACATACCTGGCATGAGGTTCACAGCAAATGCTTTCACTCTATTCCCCAAATCTCCTAAATGACAGTGTTTCACAAATATTTGTCAAAATGTCCTAGCGGAGTAATCTCAAACCACCAGGTCTATCTCATTAAGTCTTACATAATGTTTATTGGTTAATAATTTGAAAATTTTAGATGGGTGCTGATGGCTCATGCCTGTAATCCTAGCTACTCCAGAGGGAGATCAGGAGGATCTCTATTTGCAGTCAGCCCAGGCAAAAATGGAGACCCTATCTCAAAAATACCCAACACAAAAAAGGGCTGGCAGAGTAGGTCAAGCAGTAGAATGCCTGCCTAGCAGGTATGAGGCTCTGAGTTCAAAAATAAGATTTGCATGGAATACCTGGTCCTTTTCTTCTGATGTAGACCATATCTACTTCTGCCTCCCAGAGCTGTGCTCACTCTCTCTCAAAAGATCACCCCAAACTCTGATCAATTTACACTTAACACATAAACATACTCCAGTGTCTGCTAACTAAGTAATAATCCTCTCTAAGTCTTCAGCAGATATGTCTTTAGGTCCATTCCCTTCCTGGGCCTGGCTTTAATGTCTACACCAAACTACTCTTTTTGTAAGGTCTTTCCCATATACCTAATCGCAAAGGATTTTTTTTTCTTCTTTGAATTACCTATTTTTCTAGATTATGTTTTTAACTGTGTTCTCTTTGTTCAAAGTTTTCCTTAACCTGGGTTCCTCCAATGCTCGTAAGTCCCACTCCTCTGCTTGATTTACAAATATTCCTGAAGTCTCAGGCTGTATATGTGACCTTTTGGTATCTTCCTGCTATTTGTTCTTCCAAGGTAATCTCATCCCAAGCTATGTATTCTGCAGACAATTATATCAAAGATATTTAAGTGCAATCCTAATCTCTACATAGAAATGCCTAATTTAAATCTGCTTAAGTGTCTCATAGAATCTTAAACCAATTACGTATAACTAATTTTTTTACTCTTCTGTTATTCTACACAGAAAATTGTCTTTACTTGCAGTATTTCCCACCTTGTAAAATATCAGCATTATCAATCCAATTTCCTGGGACAGAATCTAATGACTTTATCATTTACTAGTCTTTATTTTTAAGTCCTGTTTTGTCAATTTCTCTCTCCAGTTTGTTTTCTCTATTTGCCATACCATACCTGTAATTTGATCTATATTATTATTGTCATTATTGCTAATCAAATTTATGTAAAAAAATTTTCCAACTCTGCACTCAGACTCTATAATGCTGCTATACTCAACTTTTTAAATGCAACATAAACAGTGTCACTTTTGTATTTAGAACTCCATGCACCTTATTAATCTCTGATATACCTAAAAGTAAGAAGTTTTCCATTGAGCTATTCATGATCACCTTTTTCCATTTCTTGAACTTTCCTTCTTGTTATTTCCACAATTCTTTTTGTTTCAGGGGTAAATAAACACTAGCACTTCCACAAATTGACAGTGGTGCTGCAATCTCTGTCATCAACCTTGGTCTTTCCTCTGATTGGAATGTTCTTCTCGCATCTCTTCCTATATAATTCTTTCTCAATTTTCAGTTTATTATCTTCTTCAGAGAGGTCTTTGGATTCATGCCAAATTTCTCTACTCTTGCCCTTTCTAGTTTTTTTTCTCAATAAATTTTATTTCATTGAGGATAAAGCCATGTCTTATTGAGGACTATACCTTTAGTTTATGGTTTCATATCATAATAGTTTTTTAACATAAAAATGATTGAATTGAATTAATGTTTAAATAAGGGCACAAAGTACTTATGAGTAAAAGCATCTTGAGAGAAAATCCATAGAGTGAATTGGGAGATTCAAATATAACTTCTTCTAATAATTTTATCAAAACTGTGTTTGTTGGGACAGATACACATGACAGCTCAGAGTTTATAAGTGACATAGCATTCAAAATGTGCATTTTCATGGAATCAAACTCTTTCCTATTTCTTATGCCTATTTATACTCAAGCCAATTTCTTTTCCAAGGAAAAAAGAGTTTAGGAGTTGCTATAACTCTTCCATGTCTACTTTATAATTTTCCTGATTTATTTAAAATCAATTATCATTTCATCTGTTGAAAAATCCAGCAAAAGCACACAATAGTCAACTCAAAACTGCTACCTAATAAAATTTGTATTTAAAAATAGGGTTATCAAATAAAAGAGAGATTAGAAATTATCTACTCTAGTTCCCTCATTGTTAAGAAACTACCCTTTCCAAAATTGTTATTTACCCATATCATACAGCACAGCAGTGATTGATTCACAAAGAATCAGCCTGATGAATACATTTTTACTTATCTTTAGGGAAATTTTCTGATTCTGAAAGAATTAGCTTTAGGGCTGGGGATCTGCCTAGCAAACACGGGACCCTAGGCTCAAATCCTAATACTGCTCTTTCCCCTCAAAAATGAATTAGCCTCAAATGTTATCATAAGACTGTTTGTATTAAAAAGTTTTGTCATGCACAAGTAACATAATAAACTATTGTTTTTCTTGTAGTCTGACATTATCAATTTGTTGGGGGATGGAGACAGGGCTTCAAACTTGCTAGCCAAATGTTCTATAGTGCTTTACAATTTGAGTCATGCCACCAACCCTCTCTGCTTTTAGGGTATATTTAAGATAGGATCTTCTGCTTTTGCCCAAGACTGCCTCAGACAGAGATCCTTCTATTTATGTTCCATATAGCTGGGATTACACAGAAATGTTATGGTGTCTAGTTTATTTTATTGACATGGGATCTCCCTTTTTGCCTGGACTGGCCTTGAACAGCAATCCTCTTGACCTCTGTCTCCAAGTACCTAGGATTACAGGCATGAGCTACTGAACTTGGCTGGCATTACCACCTTCTATATTTGATAAAAATGTTTGCTAAGATAGTGTTTATTAGCTAAAGCATGTTTTTTGAAATTTCAAAAACATGATACTCATGCAAATACAGAACAAATATATGGCAAGGATTTTATTTAACCCATAATAAGGTCATAAGAGTGCCAAAGGAATTGGAAAATACTCTAAGAAGCATTGAATAATAGGAATTGGCACAGACAAAGGGATGAATGAATTTAATAATAGACCCAAACTCATTAGCACCCTACAGTAGAGTGTAACTCCTTGATTTTTTGCTGCACAGAGCAAATGAAAGGTAATATGGCTGCCACAGTAACTGAACTCTAAACAGTTTATAGAGAAAACATGCATAGATGCCTTTTTCAGTGTAATTTGATAACTCTAAGTTAAAGTGTCAATTTCCTAAATGACATGAGATTTACACTTATTTGTCTTGTTTTCAAGATTTATATATTTTCTAAAAATATATATTATAAAATTCTTTATAATAATTACCTAACACAATTAATGGCATAATACACTTTCCAGTTATGCAAATGAAAAGTATTTAAAGGGAATAATATCTGGCAGAGACATTCATAGTTCCCAACTTGTGATACAAAATGTATTTGTGTTATATGTATTAAATGAAGAAGTGAGAAAGGCAGAATTCTAGTAGCTACAATTTATTATTCTCATTATCCAAGTCTTCCAACAATATTTTGAGTATATTTTTATCACCTTCACTTCAATCTTAAGGATAGAAATTATTTGCAGACAGCAAATGGCAAACTGCTAAGAAACTGCTAAGAATTGCTTTAAGAAACTCCTAAAATAAGATTCCAAAAATTAAAGCATTTTAGTCAAAAAAAGTAACAAAAAAGAGATTTTAATTAATACCACTAATATCCATTTTCCTTGTGTTTATTTTCTCAATACTTTACTTTGATGCTTTTTTCCTCACTCTTTTAGGACTGAAGTAAGTAGTCTTATATACAAGTGGATTTTTTTATCCCTTAGAAAATAGCTCTTAAGGAGCCAAGAAACCCTTATTAACTTACAATGACATTCATATATATTAAACACTTGCTGCATTTCAGTTCCTGTGCTAATCCCATGACCTGAATTTTCTTACTCGGTGTTCACAATCATACATAACATATTTTGAGTATGCCTTGTCTAAAACACTTGGGACCAGAAATGCTTCAGATTTGAGATTTTTGTTCAGATTATAGATCCTTGTACATACAAAATGAGTTCTCCTGAGCATGGAACCCATGTCTAAACACAAAATTTAGTTGTAGTACATATATATACCTTATACATAGACTGAAGGTGATTAATACTTAAAAATTTGTGCATAAAACAAAGTTTCTGCGTAGTAGATCATAAGAAAGCACAGGTGTCACTATCTTACAACGCTTATGGTAAATCTGAGGTTATTTGACCCCACCATCATTCCTGACTCTAGATTCAGATGGTCTTGAGAAAAAATTGTTTTCTTATCCACACAGAAGTATTGACAGTAAGTAACACGACTTGCCACTAACGCAATGAAAAACGCCACATGCCCAGGGCTTGTGAGCCACTGAGGCACCCCTAGATTCCCTGCGTCAGCACCAGCACTGCACAAGCAGCAGCTTCAGGCTGTTCCTGTATTTTCTTGTTTAGGTGAGAAGAAACATCAGAAGCATTTGACGGACCAGGAACTGGAGACTGTAGGAATGAAGAAGAATTTTCTTTTATAATGTTTCCTACAGTCAGTTGCTTCAACACAATTATACTTTTTAAATTAGTTCTCTGTGATTTTATGAACTGAGATGATTTTTCATCTGTTATGAATGTACCCTGCTCCAGTATTGCAGTCCTTCTAGCACACATTTTTACCATATCATCCACAGATATTTTTGTGCAGTGCTGCCATCCATCATCATTTTCATCATCACTGTCATCATGATCTCCTTCATAAAGAACCATTTCAACTTTTTCACCACCTATTAGTGAATGAAAAACTGGAGACTCATAAGACTTGCTTCAACATCCACTTCTTCTAGTTTACGATGACTCCAGTGGTATATTTCTGTATATGTAAGCTGGTAAGACATAAGTTTTTTCTCATTTGTCATATGAAATCCTTCAATGGTTCCACCTTACTTTTATCATTGTTGCACGTCAGAGCACATCTATGTCTTTACTCACTTTGTTCCAAGCATTTGCAACAGAAAACATAGCATTTTTCCAGCTAAACTTCTGAAAAATTTTCACATTCTGTCTGTATTCACTGCTATGAATGAACTGGACTTTTGGATCCAAGGCTCAAACTCCTGAGATTCCATATGCCAGGTCCAGCCACATGCCCTTAACTGCCAAATAACGATGATGGTGAAGGCAGAGAAAGGAGTTTAATTTAGGCTCAGCAGTGCTGTGAGAAGAGGCAGGGTAAGCACTCAGCTCATCTTTAGCCATCTTCCTGGGAACAGACATGAGCTATAGGTTTAAGTAGACAAAAGAATTGGGGGCAGGGAACAAATGTATGCATAGTTCAACTGTCCCAACCACAGGTGTGGTCTGGTGGGTTCATGACTAGTGGAGCCCGCAATCTTGGTTAGGGAGATGGTCTGGTCCAGTTTTGGGAAGTTATCAGCTGGAGGCAGTAATCTGATTCTTGTTTGAGAGGCTTACTCTGACTCAGGATAATTATCCTCACTGGGATGGTGGCCGTATAATAATGGACTGGTAAAAAATGCACTGTTTTAAAACAGAGGATGCAAACTTTTGCTTGTTTTGCATGTTTACACTTGAGTGTGCCAATTGTATTAGACATGCCAGGACAATTATTCTGTCCTTGTTCTTACGCCTTGTCAGCTGTAGATGATGTCTTTCTGGGTCAATAATGCCAAAATGGCAACATTTCATCAGTGTTACAGACTTCTTGCATCAGGGATTTATCAGCATTGACCTTAGCAAATTCATTAATGAATTTCTCCACTGGTACATGATCAGCAGATGCTTTATTGTCATAAATCTTAAAAAATTTCACAGCCATCATGTTGAACAATCAGTTTTTACTTTATGATCAGAATATCATTATATTTCTTGGGGACAAGATTTTTGTTTTTAGTGTTATGTAGTGTTTTCCTACTTTTATTAATATTTTTCATTGATTCCAGAGTAAGACTTCAATAACTGATACTTCTGTTTCTTTTGGTGACATATGGTGGTCATTTCAACACCATACTTTTTCTAGATGTTTCACACTAACCTGTTAAAATTGTTTTAAGAAGGGAAATATGTGGGAATGAACCTAACTAAGGTACATTGTAAGTAAGCATCTATTCAAATTCCTCAATGTAACCCCCATACAACTAATACATGCTAATAAAAATGTTTTAAAAAAAGATGTTTCATACCCCCCTGTATAGTTTTTCAAACAGTTTGACATTCTGTGTTATAGATAGGCACAAATGCTTCATTTTTTTCTTTTTTTATTATATTCATATGTGCATACAATGCTTGGGTCATTTCTCCCTCCTTCCTCCCGCACCCTCCATTACCCCCCAACCCCTTACTACCAGGCAGAAACTATTTTGCCCTTATCTCTAGTTTTGTTGAAGAGAGAGTATAGCAAAAATAGGAAGGACCAAGGGTTTTTGCTAGTTGAGATAAGGATAGCTATACAGGGAGCTAACTCACATTGCTTTCCTGTACATGTGTGTTACCTTCTAAGTTAATTCTTCTCAAACTAACCTTTTCTCTAGTTCCTGGTCCCCTTCTC
The DNA here is from genome assembly GCF_047511655.1 of Castor canadensis. Lineage (NCBI taxonomy): Eukaryota > Metazoa > Chordata > Mammalia > Rodentia > Castoridae > Castor > Castor canadensis. Next base: position 86,805,349 of record NC_133399.1, read on the forward strand.
TTATTGGCCTCAGTTGCTTTAAAGTATCTGCTTTAGTTTCTCTGCATTGAGGGCAACAAATGCTATCTAGTTTTTTGGGTGTTTTACCTATCCTCATACCATCCTTGTGTATTCTCACTTTATCATGGGATCAAAGTCCAATCACCTTGTTGTGTTTGCCCTTGATCTAATGTCCGCATATGAGGGAGAACATATGATTTTTGGTCTTTTGGGCCAGGCTAACCTCACTCAGAATGATGTTCTTCAGTTCCATCCATTTACCTGCAAATGATAACATTTCATTCTTCTTCATGACTGCATAAAATTCCATTGTGTATAGATACCACATTTTCTTAATCCATTCATCAGTAGTGGAGCATCTTGGCTGTTTCCATAACTTGGCTATTGTGAATAGTGCTGCAACAAACATGGATGTGCAGGTGCCTCTGGAGTAACTTGTGTCACATTCTTTTAGCTATATCCCCAAGAGTGGTATTGCTGGATCAGATGGTAGATCAATGTTTAGATTTCTAAGAAGCCTCCAAGTTTTTTTCCAGAGTGGTTGTACTAGTCTACATTCCCACCAACAGTGTAAGAGGGTTCCTTTTTCCCCACATCCTCACCAACACCTGTTGTTAGTGGTGTTGCTAATGATGGCTATTCTAACAGGGGTGAGGTGGAATCTTAGTGTGGTTTTAATTTGCATTTCTTTTATTGTTAGAGATGGTGAGCATTTTTTCATGTGTTTTTTGGCCATTTAAATTTCTTCTTTTGAGAAAGTTCTGTTTAGTTCACTTGCCCATTTATTTATTGGTTCAGTAATTTTGGGAGAATTTAGTTTTTTAAGTTCCCTATATATTCTGGTTATCAGTCCTTTGTCTGATGTGTAGCTGGCAAATATTTTGTCCCAGTCTGTGGGTGTTCTCTTCAGTTTAGAGACCATTTCTTTTGTTGTACAGAAGATTTTTAGCTTTATGAAGTCCCATTTATCTATGCTATCTTTTAGTTGCTGGGGTTTCGTTGAGAAAGTTCTTGCCTATATCTATTAATTCCAAGGTATTTCCTACTCTTTCCTATACCAACTTTAGAGTTTGGGGTCTGATATTAAGATCCTTGATCCATTTTGAGTTAATATTGGTATAGGGTGATGATAAACATGGATCTAGTTTCAGTTTTTTGCAGACTGCTAACCAGTTTTCCCAGTAGTTTTTGTTGAAGAGGCTGCTATTTCTCCATCATATATTTTTAGCTCCTTTGTCAAAGACAAGTTTGTTATAGTTGTGTGGCTTCATATCTGGGTCCTCTATTCTGTCCCACTGGTCTTCATGTCTGTTTTTGTGCCAGTACCATGCTGTTTTTATTGCTATTGCTTTGTAATATAGTTTGAAGTCAGGTATCGTGATACCTCCAGCATTGTTCTTTTGCTGAGTATTACCTTGGCTATTTGTGGTCTCTTGTGTTTCCATATAAATTTCACAGTAGATTTTTCTATCTCTTTGATGAATGTCATTGGGATTTTGATGGGAATTGCATTAAACATGTAGATTACTTTTGGGAGTATAGGCATTTTTTACTATGTTGATTCTACCAATCCATGAGCATGGGAGATCTCTTCACTTTCTATAGTCTTCCTCAGTCTCTCTCTTCAGAGGTTTATAGTTTTCCTTGTAGAGATCATTCACATCCTTTGTTAAGTTTACACCTAGGTCTTTGATATTTTTTTTGAGGCTATTGTACATGGAGTTGTTTTCATATATTCTTTCTCAGTTTGTTCATTATTAGTGTATAGAAATGCTAATGATTTTTCTATGTTGATTTTATATCCTGCTACTTTGCTGTAGCTATTGATGGTGTCTAGGAGCTTCTGAGTAGAGTTTTTTGGGTCTTTAATTTATAGGATCATGTCATCTGCAAATGGGGATATTTTGACAGTTTCTTTACCTATTTGTATTCCTTTTATTCCTTCATCTTGCCTAATTCCTCTGGCTAGGAATTCCAGTACTATGTTGAATAGGAGTGGAGATAGTGGGCATCCTTGTCTGGTTCCTGATTTTAGAGGAAATGGTTTCAGTTTTTCACCATTAAGTATAATGCTGGCTGTAGGTTTGTCATATATAGCATTTATAATGTTGAGGTACTTTCCTTCTATTCTTAGTTTTCTTAGAGTTTTTATCATGAAATGGTGTTGGATCTTATCAAAGGCTTTTCTGCATTTACTGAGATGATCAAGTGGTTTTTGTCTTTGCTTCTGTTAATGTGGTTTATTACATTTATTGATTTACATTGAACCACCCCTGCATTCCTGGGATGAAGCCTACTTGGTCGTGGTGAATGATCTTTTTGATGTGTTGCTGAATTAGGTTTGCCATTGTTTTATTGAGGATTTTTGCATCAATGTTCATTAAGGAGATTGGCCTATAGTTCTCCTTTTTGGAGGTGTCTTTGCCTGATTTTGGGATAAGTGTAACATTGATTTCATAAAATGTGTTAGGCAGTTTTCCTTCCCTTTCTATTTTGTGGAACAGTTTAAAGAAGGTGTATATCAGTTCTTCCTTAAAGGTCTGATAGAATTCGGCAGAGAATCCATCAGGTCCTGGACTTTTCTTTTTAGGGAGACTCTTGATTGCTGCTTCAATTTCATTTTGTGTTATAGATCTATTCAGGTGATTAATTTCCTCTTGGTTCAGTTTTGGATGATCATATTTATCTCGAAATCTGTCCATTTCTTTAAGATTTTCAAATTTATTTGAATATAGGTTCTCAGAGTAGTCTCTGATGATTTCCTGGACTTCCATGGTGTTTGTTGTTATCTCCCCTTTTGCATTCCTGATTTTACTAATTTGGGTTTTTTCTCTCCTCATTTTAGTCAGGTTTGCCAGGGGTCTATCAATCTTGTTTATTTATTCAAAGAACCAGCTTTTTGTTTCATTAATTCTTTGTTCTTTTTTTTTTTTTTTTGGTTTCTATTTCATTGATTTCAGCTCTTATTTTTATTATTTCTCTCCTTCTATTTGTTTTGGGATTTGCTTGTTCTTGTTTTTCTAGGAGTTTGAGATGTAGCATTAGGTCATTGATTTGAGATCTTTCATCCTTTTACTATATGCACTCATGGCTATAAACTTTCCTCTCAGGACTGCCTTAGCTGTGTCCCATAGGTTCCAGTAGGTTGTGTTTTCATTTTCATTGACTTCCAGGAACTTTTTAATTTCCTCTTTTATTTCATCAATGACCCATTGTTCATTAAGCAATGAGTTATTCAGTTTCCAGCTGTCTGCATGTTTTTTGTCTTTATTTTTGTTGTTGGGTTCTAGTTTTATTGCATTGTGATCAGATAGAATGCATGGTATAATTTTTACTTTCTTATATTTGCTGAGGCTTTCTTTGTGCCCTAGGATATGATCAATTTTGGAGAAGGTTCTGTGGGCTGCTGAGAAGAATGTATATTGTGTAGAAGTTGGATGAAATGTTCTGTAGATATCAACTAGGTCCATTTGATCTATGGTATATTTTAGATCTAAGATTTCTTTATTGATTTTTTGTTTGGATGACCTTTCTATTGATGATAATGGGGTGTTAAAGTCTCCCACGACCACTGTGTTGGAGTTAATATATGCTTTTAGGTCCTTCAGGGTATGTTTGATGAAATTGGGTGCATTGACATTGGGTGCATATAGGTTGATAATTGTTATTTCCTTTTGATGTATTTCCCCTTTTATTAGTATAGAATGTCTTTTTTTATCTTGTTTGATCAATGTGGGTTTGAAGTCTACTTTGTCAGAGATAAGTATTTCTACTCCTGTCTGGTTTTGGGGGCCATTGGCTTGGTAAATCTTCTTCCAGCCTTTTATCCTAAGCCTTTGCTTATTTCTATGGATAAGATGGTTCTCCTGTAAGCAACAAATTTTTGGATTTTCCTTTTTAATCCAGTTCACCCAATGGTGACTTTTGATGGGGGAATTAAGTCTATTAAAATTAAATGTTAGTACTGATAGGTATGTGGTGATTACTGTCATTTAGTTGTCTTTGTTGTTTGAAGGTTTGATTGTGTGTACTTAAATCAAGGTTACTCTCTACTCTTGCTTTTTCTTTTCCTATAGTTTGGTGCTGCCTGCCCTGTCATGGTTATGTTGGGTTTCACTTTCTGTGTGCAGAATCCCTTCAAGAATCTTTTGTAATGGTGGCTTATGGTCACGTATTGTTTTAGTTTCTGCTTATCATGACAGACTTTTATTGCTCCATCTATTTTGAATGATAGTTGTGCTGGGTAGAGTATCCTAAGGTTGAAGTTATTTTCATTCAGTGCCCGGAAGACCTCACCCAAGCTCTTCTTGCTTTTAATGTTTCTGTTGAGAAGTCTGCTGTGATTTTGATGGGTTTACCTTTGTATGTTGTTTGTTTTTTCTCTCTTACAGCCTTCAATATTCTTTTCAAGTCTCTGTACTTATTGTTTTAATGATAATATGCCATGGGGTAGTTCTATTTTGGTCAGGTCTGTTTGATGTTCTGGAGGCCTCATGCACCTGTATGGGCATACATTTCTCTAGATTTGGGAAATTTTCTGTAATTATTTTGTTGAATATATTACGCATTCCCTTTGCTTGCACCTCTTCTCCTTCTTCAATGCCCATGATTCTCAGGTTTGGTCTTTTGATGGAGTCAGTAAGTTCTTGCATTTTCTTGCACAGGTCTTGAGTTGTTTAACTAATAGTTCTTCAGTTTTTCCTTTAATTACCATTTTGTCTTCGAGTTTTGAGATTCTGTCTTCTGCTTGTTCTATTCTGCTGGATTGGCCTTCCATTTTGTTTTCCATTCCTGTTTCATTCTTTTTTCTGTGGTTTTCTATGTCCTGAGTTTCTTCCTTCTTAATATTGTCTATTTTCGTCCTGGGTTCATTTATCTCTTTATTAATCATGTTCTTTGTTTCATTTTGGTGTTTATACAGTGCTTCTATAGTTTCTTTTATTTGTTTTGTGCTTTCTCAAATTCTCTATTTTTGTAGTCTTGGAATTTCTTGAGTGTCTCCTGTACGTTTTGGTTGACCATATCCAGTATCATCTCTATTAAATTCTCATTGATTACTTGCAGGATTTCCTCTTTGAGGTTGTTCTTGTGGGCTTCATTGGGTTCTTTGGCATAGTTTATCATCGTTTTGTTGGAGTCTGGATCTGGGTATCTATTTTCTTCATTTCCCTCTGGTTCCTGTACTAACTTATTACTGGGGGTAACTGTTTTCCCTGTTTTTTCCATCTTCCCATCATTGCCCTTGCTATTGTTACTGTCCCTGTACTGTGTGCAATTAAGTATTTTCTAGCTTGTAATAATAACAATGGTGATATCTAGAATGGAAGGGTGAGAGGAGAGGGAAAGCAAAGAAGGCAAGGAAAAAGGGAAAAACAAACAAACAAGTAAACAAAACAAAGCAAACAACAACAAAAAATCAGTGTCAAAGATATAAACAGGGAGAGATAGTGTACTAATCAATAGTAAGCTAAACACTCATTAGAGAGACAGGGAATTAAAAAAAAATCCCCAAGTTCAAATGCAATACAGTTTCAGTCTTAATAATTTTGGTGTTAGTCCCTCAGCCTCCAATCCTGGAGATGGTGTCTCAGAAGTAGTTCTGTTGTCACTTCATCAAAGAGGAAAAAAACCAAAAAACCAAAACAAACAAGCAAAAAAACCACAACAAAATATCCCAACTTCAAATGCAGTACAGTTTCAGTAAGTCTTTCAGCATAAGGTTGAAGTTCAGTCCCTGTCTCATCAAAGGAAGAGGAAAGGAAAAAAGAAGAAAAAAAAAGGGTCTGGAGACAGTTCTGTGAATGTCTATCTGAGGTTGCAGCTCACCTGCCTGCTGCTGTTAGCCAGCTGGTGCTGGAGGCTTTATTGATTACAGATCTCAGTAGTGAGCTTAACACTCACCTAGCCCCTCAGGATTTGTTTATTTAGAGTTCTCCTGGGCGTGACTGCCACTGTTACAAGTTTTCCCTTCTCCAAGCACACTGGGGGAAGGGGTGCTACACCTGCCTTCTCCAGCTGGCATGTTTATTTACAGTTCATGTGGAAAGTGTCCCTTCCCCCGTGTCCAGTGGGCTTTCCTCACAGATCCACTTTTACAAGATTTCCCACTCCAGGATCCACTACTCCTGCCTTCTACAGCAGATTTGTTTATTTACAATTCCATGAGCGATTGCCCCTCCCCTCCTTCGGCTCTCAGGGCATCCCACCCTCTTTGCTATGTGTCTGTTTTTGTTGTTGCTATTTATTATTCAGTTTGTTTTTTTTCTCTTTTTTCCCTGGGTAGGGGTCAGTCTGTCCAGGGGGCTACACTGATCTGGCCCAGGGCTGTTTGTGGGAGTACTGCATGCCACTTAGCTCACCTTGTGGTCTGCTTCTCTCCAGCTGGTAGGTGATGGCGTCTAGTGGCACGGGAGCCCTCCTGTTTTCTCCGTTTAACATGGAGTGGGGATGCTATGCACAAGCTGGGGGTGTGGAGGAGTTGGAGGAGTTGGAGTTTTGCCTCTTCTCAGTGTTTTTTCCTGTAAGGTGTATCTCCAGTGTCTCTCCAAGATTTTACTTTAGGAAGCATGCTTTCTGCTTCCTCCCTCTATTTGCCATCTTCTTCATTTTTTTCTTTCATCACTATTGTCCTTAGATGTATATAAAAGCCTTCATGACATTTTCAACAATATTGGGGGGAAAAGTGAGTAATGCACATTGGTCTCAGCTCCATATGGGGATCTTGAGGAATTTGCTGTTGACAACTTCAATCTCCTCAGGTGCCATTTTATTTTCTTGCACAGGAGAATGTACAGACAGAAAAGATATATTGCAGGTGAGGGGAGCTGGGAAGAGCTTCTTTCCCTTTGGGAGGTTGAATGAAGTCGGTGTTTGGTGTCTGTTGTTTGACTGAGATCATCTATTGCATAAGATCAGAATGAGAAATTTTCCATGATGGCATCATGTCAACCTCAAAACCTTTCAGATTTTGGATTTCAGATTTTTGGGTTAAGGGTTCTGCAATTTATAGAATTTTTAATCATTAATTGCAAACACCTGAAGGTAGACTTTGATTCAAAAAATGTAAATATGTCAACATAGTAAGAAACAGCTGACAGGATGCCCAAGATAACTAGAAATCCAGTTTTGGATGATACATATACAAAGATAAACTTATGTATGTTTAAATCTTGTGACAACACCAGATAACTGGACTAGGGGAAAAAAAGCTGCCATTCTCCACCCAGTAGCTCCTGTGACTTGCCCTGCCTACTCTGTCTACATTGCTGCTTGGAGCCCAGCACTGGTGCTACTGCTGTCTGAGGAGCATGATTTTATGGTAAAAACCTCCACATTCAAGAATAATTATCTTAGGTCTTTAGTCTGAAACAGGTGCTACTCACCAGCATCAAAAAAGGGTCGACAGTATAGCAGCAGTTTAAATTTCTAGTGAGGCAACGGCAAGGGACTTTATTTCCAAAAACATTCATATGGTGGGGAATTTTTAGGAAGCTTAGAAGAGGATTTAGATGCTGAGCAGCTTCAAAGAACAACTAGTAACCATTTTATAAGAGGAACCATTTTATAGAGTGGAGGAAGATTACAAAATCTACAGAGCTATACGCTGTTAATAATCAGCAGAAGTGTGATTCAGTTTTACTCCAAAATCTTTGCTTCTAATCACCTTGTACACTACTAGTTTCCTACTTTCCATTCTTTCTTTTGCGCAGACATTTCCTTAGTCCCCATCTTTTGCTAGAAGTCACATGTGTATCCTTTTCATTGCTTCCTCTCTGCCTGGATGCTGAGGATTCCCTGCTATTGTGTCTCTGTGTCCTGAGAAAATAAGGAAACATCCATTTTCCTTTGCACATGTGCAGACAGGCATTCATTCTACAAGCAGCTCTTAGTAATGCTTAGAGATAGTTCACACAGGAAATTCATACATATCGCAGGCATACAGTATTTTCTTTTTCAATATGAATTTTCCATTTGTTTTGTATATTGCCTCCTATAAAGTTGTATACAGATTTGCAGACCTTAAGTCTAGAAGATTGTGGACATTCTGAATAAAAATTATCATTTCAAAATAAAATTTTTATTGGAAGATAAATGTAGAAGGTAAAAGATGAGAGAAAACATTTGTAGGCTGGAAATATTTTGAAACAAAGGAAGCCTTTAGGCAATGCCAGTTGCTAGGAAACCATATTGTGGTTTTAAAATTACTGAATATCTCATGTCTTGCATTAGGTTTTATAGAGTTCTAAGGAGAGGTAAAGCAATTCAATTTGATAAAATATTCTTCATTCTTAATCAGTAAAGAGATGACTGTTGAAATGATTAACTGAAGAGAATTATCTACCAATAATACCGTTAAAATACTATATTTTCATTATTTGGGACCCTGACTAAACTTTATATAATTCATAAAGCTATGAGAATATGAACTAATTATTTAGATTTTTTGGAGGATTAGGGTCACTGTTTTAAAATTTGTGATTCTATTAACTGTTTCATGGGGTCTTTATATAAAATCAATAATTGTTTTGTGATAGTACCTCCTACAGTTTAATTTGTATTTAGCATGTAAACCATAAGTGCATTTATTTATCCCATGTGTAATGATTCTTCATGCACTCTTTCCTCATCATCTGTTCTGCTAACTCTCAGCTGACCTATGATAATAACCTTTTTACTAGTTTTCTGGTCAGCAGTCTTTCTCTTAGGTATAGCTGTCTTACCTTAACCAAAAACCTTATCTTCAAAGGAAATGTGCTTTCATAAGAAAGATCAAGGAGAGACCAAGCTGGCAAATGGCCAATATACCCTGGATCCCTGAGCTCTCTCTGATCTGTAAGAAAACTTCAGATTTGTGGTAGTAAGGCTTGAGTGGTGTCGCTTTTTTGCCAAGTAAGATATCAATACACCAATATATAGTGATATATAATGAACCACTACCTACATTTAAATTTAAATTAGCTTTATATAGCACATAACTGCCTAGGAAAACCAGGCACTACAGGCTGGCAGCTGGCTGCTATAATGGCCCTCATGAGCACAGTCTCTCCTGGTCTTTTTTTTTCCCCCTCTATCTAAAGAGCAAAATCTCAATTCGAAAAACTACATAACAAGTACTGAAAGTGTCTGGATTGTCCTGGAGTCACCAAGATTCATGGACATGGAACCTCTGACCTGTGACCAGGATTGTGACCAGGGCTGCTGACTTCTGATGCCATAGAGAGACATTTCAACCCTTCCAGGTGAGTGGGCCACACCGCCTGCTCCGGAGGAAAACACATAGCCCAGTGCAGCTTGTGGGCAGATTGTTTCCCTCCTGGACAAAGCTGGTGGCCAAATAAATGCAGAGAAAACTCCATCCCTGTCTATTGGGGGTGAGGCAGAGTGCTGAGCTCACCCAGTCTGTGTGGGGGAGGGGTGACCCGGCCACAGGCTGAGGAAAATAATATGCAGTGAACCACCGGGGAGAAACTAGTGGTGAGCTAAAACTAACCGCCTTCTCAGAGAAAAACAGTACACCAAAAAGCTCAGTTCCAGCTCCCATGCTTGCCCTGAGACATCAGCTTCTCAAGGACCACTTCAGAGAGCTCACTTAGTGAAACAAGCTAACCCTAAGTGACCACCACTCCCCCTTAAAAGTCTGGGCTTAAACTCCCTGAATGGAACTCTCCCAAACCTGTCCAGGACAGACGGGCACCATCAACTGCCACACAACCCAGAATATCAACCCTAAGAAGGGACACCATCCAGATTAGCAATTGGAGGCAAATGCCCAGAGCACTCACAGCACTGAGAGGAAACCCACTCTTCTCCATAAACAGGAAAAATTTGAAATATATATGTTACTTATCTCCATTTTCCATTCTGTTGAAATTATAATTTGCTTAAGCCCTCTTTTGTTTCACTTTTTTCTGTTCTTTGACTTTTTTCTTTCTTTTACATTTTTTCTTTCTCCCCTCTCCTTATCTTCCTGTCTTCTCTCTCCTTTAACACCCACATCACTATTTTCTCCACATTAACCCCTCACTGAATAGTCTATTATACCAACCTTATACATTACTCCCATCCTTTCTATCCCACTATAATCCCTGACAATAGCACCCTCTTCCACAAAAACCGAACTATACCTTTACATACATTACAGACTTATTACCCCATAGCCCTTACCCCTCTTCTGTACCTCACCCCATTCCTCCCTCCCTGTTTCCTCTTCAGTCATCATCATTTTAATGATTTAAGTATCATATATATATACATATATACAAACAACAGTTATCTCCCCAATACCTGCTGTTAATAGAGAACATTGCTGAGGGTTTTATGTGTTATGCAAATAACTGGTTCTGAATTGAATCTGTGAATCCATTATTGCTGGTAATTGTATCTCCAGGTCAGTGAACAGAAGCATTACAACAATCCAGCTAAAAGCTGAGCTAGCCAGACCATAGAAATTAAGTGAACAGAAAGATAACAGGTGATTAAAACCCCCAACTAACTGATCAACAACACATGAACAATAATCAAAATAGAAACATGGGGGAGAAAAGAAGGCAGGGGAATATGACTCTTCAAAAGTTAACAAGAACACAATAGAATATTTGATGGAAAGTGAAAAGTATGCATCTCCAATTGCTGAAGTCAGAAGAGTGATGATAAGAATGAGCTTTAATGAGCTTAAAAAGGAGCTTAAAGAGGGTATACAAAACAACTCAACAAATCCCAAGAGAATACAGGTTATAAACTTGGGAAGACACAGAAACCTCTAAATGAACTCAAAGAGGATTTCAACAAACCAAGGAAATTATTCCTTTAAAAAAAGAGAAAAATGAAATAAAGAAGGTAGTACAAGATGTGAAAGAGGAGCTCAACAAAGATATGGAAAGTCTCAAAAAAAAAAAAAAAACCAGAATCAAATAAAAAATACAGTTAAAAGCCACTAAGTAGACTGGAACAAGTAGAAGACAGAATCTCAGAGCTTGAAGACAAAATATGTATGAAAGAATAAAACAGAAGTATTCTTAGACAAAAGACTCAAAAGCTGGGAAAGGAATATGCAAGAACTCTGTGACTCCAGCAAAGACCAAACCTAGGCATCAAAGTAAGAGAAGAAGTGCCAGCCAAGGTACAGCAAATATATTCAACAAAATAATAGCAGAAAATTTCCCAAATCTTGAAACAGAGATGCCCATCCAACTATGGGATGCCTCTAGGATACCAAACAGACATAACCAAAATAGAACCTCTCCACCACATATTATAGTTAAAACAATTAGCACAGAGAACAAGGTAAGAATATTGAAGGCTGTAAGAGAGAAAAATCAAATAACATACAAAGGTAAAACTGTCAAAATAACATCAGATTTCTCAACAGAAATTTTAAAAGAAAGAAGGGCATATTTTGAGCACTCAGAGAATACAATTTTAATTCTAGAATACTCTAACCCAAAAAGCTACCTTTCAAAATTGAAGGAAGAATAAAAATCTTCCATGATAAACAGAATCTAAAATAACACATGACTGCTAAACCCTCACTCCAGATGGCTAGTAAAGGAATCCTGGAAACAGAAGACAAAAATAAACATAGCCATGAAAGAATGGGAACTATAAAATCTCAAGAGAAGAGTAGACAAGTAGAGAGTAGCATAGAATTAATTATGTACACACAAACCCTTATACAATAAAAACAACTAAATGACAGAAATCACCGCACTCTCGATATTGACACTGAATGTTAATGGCCTCAACTCCTCCATCAAAAGACATTGATTGGCAAATTGGATTAAAAAGAAAAAAACCTAACAATTTGTTGTTTACAAGAAACCCACCTTTACAGACAGAAACATTGGCTTAGGGTTAAAGAGTGGAAAGCAAACAGGAATAGTTATACTTATATCAGATAAAGTAGACTACAAAACTAAATTATTCAGAAGAGACAAAAAAGGTCATTTCATCCTAATAAAAGGAGCAATACATCAAGAGGAAATAACAATTGTTAACTTATATGTGCCCAATGTCAGAGTACCCAACTTCATTAAACATACACTACTGGACTTAAAAACAGATAGAGCCCAACACAGTGATAGTAGGAGACTTCAATACTACTCTATCACCAATAAAGAGGTCATTCATACAAAAAAAAAAAAAATCAACAAAGAAACTATAAAGTTTCTTTGAATGACACCATAGATCAAATGGACCCTATAGACATCTACTAAGTATTCCATTCTGCAACAGCACAATGTACATTTTCCTCACAGACCATGGGACTTTCTCCAAAATAGGTCATATTTTAGGTCACAAAGCAAGTCTTAACAAATATCAGAAACTTGAAATAACCTCATGCATAATGTCTGACCACAATGGAATAAAACTAGATCTCAGTGACAAAAGAAACAGCAGAAAGTACTCAAACACCCAGAAACTGAACAACACATTGCTCCAAGGTCAGTGCATTGAAGAAATAAGGGAGGAAATCACAAAGTTCCTGGAATTTAATGAAAATGAAAGCACATCCTAAGCAGATGCCCTATGTTTGAACCACATCTCCAGTCCATTTTGCTCTGGTTAATTTTGGAGATTGAAGTCTTGCAAACTATTTGCCTGGCTTCAGCAACTAAGAGAAAGGATTGACAAATGGGACTACATGAAACTAAAAAGATTCTGCACAACAAAAGAAATGGTCACAAGATTGAAGAGGCAGCACACAGAATGGGAGAAAATCTTTGTCAGCTATTCATCTGACAAAGGATTAATAATCAGAATGTACAGGGAGCTCAAAAAACTAACCTCCAAGAAAATCTGTGACCCAATGAAAAAATGGGTAAGTGAACAGAACAGAGATTTTTAAAAGGAAGAAGTCCAAATGGCTAAAAAACATGAGGAAAGGCTCAACATCCTGGCCATAAAGGAAATGCAAATCAAAACCATGTTAAAATTCCACTTCATGGGATCTTTGCTCCCATTTCCTGTGTGGTGAATAAGAAATGTTTCTCTCTCTTTTTCTCCACCTCCCTCCCCACCAACTTGTCTATACTTTATCATGTTAAACTAAAATAAATCCTTGCTAAAACTTAAAAAAAAAAGATTCCACCTCATTCCTGTTTAGAATGGTTATCATCAGCAACACAAACAACAACAAATGTTGGTGAGGATGTGGGGAAAAAAGAACCCTCATTCACTGTTGGTGGAATGTAAATGAGTATAACCTCATGGAAAACAGTATGGAGGCTCCTCAAAAAACTAAAAGTAGATCTGCCATGTGATCCAGCAATTCCACTCCTAGGGATACACCAAAGGAATGAAGTCAGGTTATAACAAAGTCACTTGCACACCCATGCTTATTGCATCACAGTTCACAATAGCTAAGCTATGGAAATAAGCCAGATGTCTTACAACTGATGAATGGATTAAGGATTAGAGGATGTCATGTTCAGTGAAGTAAGCTAGGTTCAGAAAGACAAAAGCCACATATTTTCTCTCATATATGGGAAATAGACACGATACAAATGCAAGCAATATTATGAAAAACAAGTTATGCTAAGGGGAGGCCACTAACAGGTGAGGAAGGGTGAAAAAAGGAAGTTAAGAAGGTGAATATAGTAGATGAACTTTCTGTACAAGAATGAATATAGAATTTTTAAGCCTATTGAAATCACCATAAGAAGGTGGCTAAGGCTGAAAGGAGAAAAATAGAGGGGATGAATCAGTTCTGGTTATAATACATGGAAATGTCACAATAAAATTCCCTGCATAACTATCTTAAATAAACAAAAATGCCTTTCCTCAAAAACGGAGAACAGGAAAGTAAAACAACGTCCTGTGTGGACGTTGGTACCAGTGGGTGGAAGGAGGATACAAGGAAAGGGTGTAGGAAGGGGAATGTAGGGGACTATTATAGACCTCATGCATGGAAATGGAAAAATGAGACATGTTGAAAATATTACAGGAAAGGGAAGAGGGGGTATAAAGGAGAATGATGGAATGGGTGAATTCAACTATGATATATTGTAAGAACTTTTGTAAATGTCACAATGTATCTCCAATACAATAATAACATGATAATTAAAAAAATAAGAAGGATCAATCATTTTCCCCTAGATTCAATAAGCTGGACAAAAGTAAGGGATGCAGAACACAAATGAAAGAAAAGTACAAGTTCATTTCATACACTTTCAAAAATTCTACACAGACGTTTTCATGAATTACTGAGTGCAGCTTCTCTAATTCCTTCTGAAACAATACAGTGGGAAAATGAGTGGACATATTTCTAGAAACTCTTAGAGATAAAAGAAATCTAAAAGAAAGTATCTTGGGGGCAGAAGTCAGAAACAGGGACAGCTGCAAAATGTTAACCATCTACAACTACAGTTTAACAGAACTCAACTTCAGCAAAGAAATGCAGGATTTATAAAGTTTGTTTTCCTTTCCAAAAACAGATAATAAATAATTGAAAGAGATAAAGAATTTGGGGGAGACTGAGTAAATCTCAGAGTTTAAGTACCTCACAACAAACAAGGATTTCAGAGAAAGAAGAGACAGGAAATAAGAAAATTAAGAACTAACAGGTATCCATTACTGAGAGGAAATCCGAATAGAAATTTCAGTGTAGTGACTCCCTATACTGCTACATAAAAATGGGGAGGAGGGGACACAAAAAAAGTATACACACTAAGTAAATGTAAAAATGACAAAATAAAAGAAGAGAGAAAAAAAATAAAATGTTTCCAGGAAAAACCAGTCAGGGACTAGAGAAAGCAGGACAGGAAGAGGGAGGAACCACATAAGGGTAGGACTTCAGGCAAAAGTCCTACAGAAGGTGGGCTTAAACCTGGCCTGAAAAAAATAAAATAAATATTGCTTGCTATTCCAACAAATACTCTCCTGAAAACATTAGAACAGAAAATAATATAAATGATATAAATAATATAAAACCAGAGAAAAAAATTATAGAAATCAGCACATTACATGAGCAAACACAAATTCCCCAAAGATTTCACTGAAAAGTGGAACAACAGAGAAAGACAATTAGTTAACATAGTTAGTTACATCATTAATATACCCAAATCAAGCATTATAATGCTAATACAAAGGTAGTAATAAGGGCATGCACAAGGTTCAGTCCCCATCACCAAAAAGAAGGTGGTTACCAGAATAAGGTCCTCAAAAAAAAAAAAAAAGAAAGAAAGAATATTCATTTTTATTTTACTTTCTTTTTAATTTTGAGCCTAATACCAGGACAACTAAAAATGGCAAACTTCAGGGAAGAGGGTCATTATTATTTGTTAGAGCCCCTCATGTGAGGTTTTATGGTCCCGGGTGTGAGCGGGCTCAAACTTTCTGGGCCTATCCCTAAGCCTCTCAGCTCCAGTCCCTTCTGGGGTAGGCATGTCATACCCAAGAGGAACCCCTTTTGTCAGAAAGATGAATGCCCATGGCCTCCCTGTACATGTCCTACCTGCACCGGGAAGTCACCCAGGCCATCCTGTATGAAAAGTTCAGTCCTGCAGACCTATGCTGTCCTTCTATGTCTACTGCATATGATAACCCACTGCTCCCTGGACCATGCCTACATCAACTGCCAGCCAGCTGGCAATTCAACTCTGATGTGATTAATGGAAAGCCAATCCATATCATGTGGTTTCAAAGGTATCCCTCAGAAAAATCTGATGTGGGAGACATCTCCATTAAGAACTGAACAAATCTATAGATAATGAGGCACTTCATGATACTTTTTCCACTTTTAGAAGCATTCTGTCCTTCAAGGTAGTGTGAGATGAGAATGGCTCTGAGAGTTATGCTTTTTCCCATTTTGAGGCCCAACAGGCTGAGGCTGACAAAGTTATTGAGAAGATGAATGCTGTGTTCCTCAATGACTGAAAAATGTGGTCAAGTCTCCCAAAAAGTTAGAAGTTGAGCTTGGAGCCAAAGTGAAGGAATTTACCAATTTTACGTCAAAAACTTTGGGGGAGAGTTGCACAATAAGAGTCTGAAAGAGTTATTCAGCTGGTTGGATTAGATTCTAAGTGTCAAGACATTGAGAGATCTCAGTGAGAAATCCAAGGACTTTGACTTTGTGAGCTACAAGAATGCCCATAAGGCTATGGAAGAGATGAATGAAAAAGAAATCGGTGGGAAAGACATGTTGGTAGACTGTACACAGAAGAAAGTGGAACGGCAGAATGAATTAAAATGGAAATTTGAACAGTTTAAACAGGAAATAATCAATACTGGAGGGTGAATCTCTACATTAAGAACTTGGGTGATACCGTTGATGATGAGAAATTAAGAGAAAAATTTTCTCCTTTTGGATCACTCACCTATGCTAAGGCAATGATAAAGGATTATTTTCATCTGCTTCTCATTTCCTAGTGGCAAGCAAAGCAGTCACTGAAACGAATGAACACATTATGGGTTCCAATCCACTCTGTTAACTTGGCCCAGAGGAAGGAAGAGAGAAATGCTCATCTGACCAACTAGTATGTGTAGACCATGGTTGGGATGAGAGCAGCCCCTGCCAATGCCATCTTAAATTGGTTTTAGCCTGCAACTGGTGGATACTTCATGCTCAAGGAATACCTCTATATTGCACCCATAACCAGTTAGCACAGATGGGGCCTAACCCACACTAGCACTATGTGGGAGACTTCAGGTGCCCTACTTCCAGCCAAAGCTTTGTCCAACTCTTTGCCATCTGGCAAATGCTCTGGCAACTTATGGCCTCCCTACTAACCAGTCGAGAGTCAGAGTTCTCACAGATGTACCAAAACTCACGCATTGTGCTACAGTTGCTGCTGCTGCTGCATTTTTGGTTGTGGCACCTTAGAACTACGTCTCCAGTGTCCACAGTATCCACCCTACCATACAGACTTGTCAGGCACTGCAGTCCGCATGCAGGACTGCCTCCATGCGGACTGCAGTAACATCTTCCCCACTACCACCACCACCAACCAGGAGCAGAAGTTGATGTCAGGAATCTGTTAACTACTTCTTATCCAAACAATGCACTGAAAACTGGCTGTAAAGACCATAGAATGTTGCTGGAGATTTACAACCCATAAATGCTTACACATGCATCCAAGTATCCAAGGCTTTCTACTCCAAAGTGGATGACACTGTGGTGGTTCTACAGGCTCCGCATGCCAAGAAAGAAGCTGGCCAGAAGAGATGCTGGTGCTGCTGCTACCTCTCAGATGCAGAGGAAAAAAAACAAGTGAAAATTCAGTTAACCCCTCATGGAATTCAGTTCAAGGTTTCAAGACTTCTAGTTTGTCCTATGGAACTTACAACCATAAGTTGCAAAATTAATAGATATTTTTGTTTAAAAAGGTCAATTATTAAGGGCCAGAATTTTTCAAATATAAAAGGATATTCTCTGGATTCTACTATGGTCCAGACACTGTTTTCCTTCAAAAAAAATTAGTTTTATTTCATATACTCAAGTCTTAAGTTTCTCAACAAAGAAAAAAAATCACAAACAATATGAAAGTTATTTTTTTTCACAGTGCAGAGTGAAACTTCGTGAAATTATTCCAAAATTCACGTGAAGAATAAAAATAAGTAAGTGACTATGGAGGTTTAGGAAGGAGAATCTAACTCAGAATAGAGAGCAGCAAACACTGTCTGCTAGTAAAATAAGTTCTGCTGTTAAAGTAATGAGAAAGAAAAGGAAGCATTCTTTAAACCAGAACTCATTCAACAAGTAAATCATGCAAGTTTGAGGAGAAAATATATATTTTATGTATTTAATATGCTTAATATTTTTAAGTGAGAAAGAATTTTTGATTATGCTATGAAGCCAACAAATCCAAAATAATAAAATTCATGAATTTACATGAAAATTAAACTTCAACATAACAAAAAATGTAAGTGAAAAAACTCCATGTCAAAATAGAGAAAGAATAATAAGCTGCTTTAATAATAAGCTGGAAAAATACTCATCACACATAATAAATTACCTTTCCTTAATATATAACATATTATATGTTTTAAGAATAAAACAGCCTGCAGACACAATGGCTGAAATTTTAATACAGCATTATACAAAATCAGGTCAAATGAAAATGGCAGAGATTATTTCAAAGGCTTCAAATTTATTGTTAGTTAATACTATAATTAAATTAGCAATTTATCATTTTTCACTTCAGAGATTAGCAGGACTTTAACAGAATCAGTTGTCTTTGTGGCAATAGAGAAAATGAAGATCATGTAAGGAAAAATTAGTCAAGATATCAGCAATGGCCAATTCTATCAGCAAAGTACAAGGCATGCAGGATCCCAGAGGGCCCTCGCAATGTCAAAGCGAGTCTGGCACTGATGACAAAATCACCTGAGACCTGAGAACCAGTCACTAATTACTCTTCCATCTTAAATTCTGGTCTTCAGTAGATGTACATTTCGATGTAAAGATTTTAAAAGTAACTCTAATTTCCTGCATCTCTACTTCATGCTTCCAATCCCTATTTGACCTTTGATTCCAGGCCATTGTGATAGGGGAAATTCTTTTTTTTTTTTTCTTTTATTATTCATATGTGCATACAAGGCTTGGGTCATTTCTCCCCTCTGTCCCCACCCCCTCTAGGGGAAGTTCTTATGATCAGTCAATTTCAGTCCTCAGGGACCTGGGCTGGTAGTCATTCTCTCCTCTGGACCTGGTAAGTGGTTTCATGCACTTTGCCACTGTGTCATTGCAATGTTTTGCACTTTTAGTTTGAAGCCTTAAAAATCTCCTCTGACTCTTATCAGGGATGGGAGCATGCACTGCTTTTAGAATTAGACAACACAACATTGCCTAGCTATTATTTTCTACCTATCTGCATTGAGTTTGACAGCTTTGAGTTTTCTCTTTTGTGAATCTATTATTACTACTCTATTGACAACATTATTCTCTCATTTTCAGGAGGTTATTTCTGAGTCCCTTCAAGGCCTACCCTTGTTGGAACTTGTCTTTTTCACTGTGGAAACATTTCTTTCCTGAGGCAATTGACCTATTTCAGGTCAATATGCCAACAGATCAATAGGAAATACTTTGTGGAAAACTGATAACATTTTTTCCTTCTATTTTTTTTTTTTTGGTGGGACTAGGGTTTGAACTCAGGGCTTCGTGTTTGCAAAGCAGGCTCTCTACCACTTGAGCCACACCTCCAGTCCATTTTGCTCTGGTTATTTTGGAGATGGAGGTTCTCATGAAGTGTTTGCTGGAGCTAGCCTTGAGTCTTGATCCTTCTTATCTCAGCCTTCTAAGTACCTAGGATTATAGGCAGGAACCACTGGCTGAAAACTGATAATATTTAACAATATTGGATGTCAATTCTTGTCAGTTATTACTGATACCACCTGCAAAAGAATGAGAGGGGCAGAACTGTGTAATGGCATAAGAAAGGGCTGTGTGGCTGCTTAAAGCTAGTAAAGAGAAGCTTTCTAGTACTGGAAAAACTGAGCTCCTTTTGAAGGATGTAAAGCATGATTTAATTATAGAATTACCAATGTGTAAATTTTTAGGTAGAGAACAGCTTGAGATGAGACTGAAACTATGAGTAAGACACGTGCTATGAGTAAGACATGTGCTGATGATGGACTCACATTTTGTGCTGCTGATCATGAAGAACCAAAAAATCATTTTCATCAGGGAACAAAAGCATTGCATTTGAAAAAGACCAGTTGTGTGTTAGTGTTCAGTATAATTTCCATGAGAGCAAAACCAGATGCAGGCAAATTCATAGCCTAATTCAGAGTTCAGGCAAAGGTTTGCTAATGTTGGAACTTACAAAAACAAAAGACAACCTTGCGGTATTTGGGTGGTATTGTCTGAAGAATTGTGAGAATTTGTATAAGGAGGATGAGGGTGAGAAGAAATAAACCATAATTTCTCTCTCTCGCTCTTTTTTTTTTTTTAATTTAACTTTGTCCTCTTGAAGAACAGCAAAACAAAAAAGGGAAAAAGAACAGAGAGGAGAAAAACCTGACTTTGGAAGATTCTGAAAACTGAAATTGAAACTGGAGCAGAAATTTTATTTGTATCATTTCAAAAAATGAATTCCAATATCAGGAATATAATAGAACTAATCAACACTTTTGAAGCAAAATGAATTGACGAAATTCTAATTTTTAAAGTTCTAAAGAACCTACACAAAAATAAAAACTATTTGGACATCTTATATTTTCAAAGACTATATTGATACACTTTTTAAAATCCTGCATTTGAGATGATCAAATCCAAAGAAGTTAAAAGTTATTCCCCGAAAAAAATAATCCACCTGCTTCAGTGACTTCACAGCTGAAACATATTTCACTGACATCAGTCTGCATCAGAATGGTTTTCTACTTAATTCTGCTTTTAGAACATGCATCATCTGGTCTCCTTATAATTCTTCTTTTCATGTTTCTACTATTTATTAATGATGATTATTCTTTCTTTAAATATCTCAAATTGTGAGCTCAAAAATAGTCTGTAGCAGTAAGTGCTCCCAGTGGAAGCAGTATTTTTTTAAAAAATGAAATTAAGATGGCAACAGTAATCTTGGTTTGTTGTTAGTCAATCCAACCAGCATCCACTACATGAAAGATGATGGTCTATGATTTGAACTATTATCTGAATGGAGTTTATGTATTAGCTCAGAAGTTATCTGTGTGAGATGACTAGATCCAATTATACAGAACTGTAAGAGGTGCTTAAACTGCTTTTGCTGAAAAGCACTGTCTCCCTGCTTGAGCTCACAAATTAACTAAAAACAGGTGAAAAGGCATCTTTGACTTCATTTTGTACCTGTTGTCCTGTGCTCTGAGCCATTCTCTCCTGAAGCCTTCTTGGAATCAAGGAACGACAAGAATGGTCAATACATCTTTAATAACAAGAGACCAAAACAGCCCCTAGGAACTGCAGAGCTTTACAGGAGAGACTACCCCTCCAAATGAGACTAATTACCTATAATGATGAGGCTGTACAATGGAATAAGAGCAATCATGTCTTGGGAACCAGATTGTTCCCTTCAAGTGATGACAGTGATAACAACTTCTCTGGACCCCTCGAAGAACAAGGACTGAGCTAATGGCCAAGCAGGCCACACCTGTAACTACACATGCCTTTTGTACCCTACCCTAATTCTTTGTCTGTTTGAAAGTAAAGCTCATGTCTATACCCTAAAGATGGTTGAAGATGGGCTGAGTTCTTACTTTGCCTCTTCTCACAGCATGTCCCAGGCCATGTAATAAATCTCCTTGCCCTACCTCTTACCGTGTCTTTTTTTTTGGCATATAGAGGTGAGTGGCAAGACCTGGCATGTGGAAGCCCAGAAGTTTAAGCCTTGGGCCCAAAACTCTGGTTTCAGAGCCAAGAAAACTATAAGGTAAATATGTATGTTAAATATTACTAGGCAATGCCATACATACTGTTTTCCAAAATGTTGAAACAAAAATACACTGTGCCAGTAGAAGATAAGAGAAGACATGTTGTTCATGTCTCATTAAGACTTTTTCCCTTGCTTTTAATGTTCTGTTATGAACATGTGTAAGAAACAAAGTTAAGTAACATTTTTGTCCACTGTATTGGGGTTTTTGCAAATATCTTCTCTCCATATGTGCCTTATCTCTTCAGTCTTTATGGTGTCTCATTGATAGAATTTTAATGCATTAGAATGTAAAAATATTTAGCTTTGTAAGTTTGTGGTATGTGTTATACTTATTACTCTTTTCTTCCTTGATGTTATTAAGATAATTTCCTGCTTTTCTTCTAAAATTATATTGATTTTTTTTTCCTTCATTAAGTTACGTGTACTGGAATTTGGCATATAGTGAGATTAGGAACATAATTACTTTATATTTTATTATGGTAATATTTTGCCTTCATTGATAACCTAGTATCCTAGCAACAGTTATTGAAAGTTCTTACATTCTCCACCTATCCAATGTACCAATTCTTACATATCCTCTGATTTTCTATTTGATTCCATTGATCTACATACTATCCTTACATCCCTGTCTTAATTAAGGTAGATTAACATTAAGTCTTGATATTGAGTAGAGGGGAATTTTCCTAAATGTTTTTCAGCATTAAGTATGTGTTGTGCATTTTTGATTTTTATACATTTACTTGCATTATTATTATTACTATTATATTTGTGATGCTGAGGCTCAAACCCAGGGCTTGGGCATGCTAGACAAGCCCTCTACCATTGAGCTATGCTACCAACCCATACCTTCACCTTTTAAATCAGTTTTACCAGGCTCTTAAATTTGTCGTTTGAATTGCCATTGGAATTACATCAGTTTTTTTTCCTTTGGAATTGCACTGAATCTATTTTACTGAAATTTTATTGAGGAAATATGGGAAGAATTTGTATTTTTCAATTTGGAGTTTTCTAATGTATAAATAAATTATATCTTCATCTTTCTGATCCTCTTTAATGTTTTGTGTGATTTTGCTAAAAACTTTTAAAAATTAAAATACCACAATACATGGCAAAGGAAGCACATGGGTAAAGAAAGTGTAATTAACATTAAAGGGTTCTATACTCCCTGTAGGGAGAACCTTACTTTTGAGGATCCCAAAGTTTATACAAACCCCTTAAGAAAAAGAAATGGTATTACGTACATAAACTTAAGTACAGAGTTACTATTCCATTCAAGGGGAGTGAAATAAAAGTAAATTCTAAATTTTAAAATGTAAATACTGTCTGGGTACCAGTGGCTCAGCCCTAAAATTTTAGCTACTTGGTAGACGGAGATCAAGAAGATCACAGTTCAGGTCCAGCCAGGGCAAAAAGCTAGCAAGACACCCTTCTCAACCAATAACTGGGGGCTGTGTCATGAACCTGTCATACCAAGTCACACAGGAAGCTGAGATCAGAAGGATCAAGGTTCTAGACCAGCTGGGGCAAAAAATGTTTCCCTGCTTTTAATGTTTTGTTATGTACATTTGTAAAAATGCTGGATGTAGTGGTGCATGCCTGTCACCCCAGGTAAAATAGGAGGTTTGTGGTCTAGACTAGTCTAGGAGAAAAAGCAATACCCTATCTCCAGAATAACCTAGAGCAAAAAGAGTTGAAGATATGGCTTAATCAGTAGAGTACCTGCCTTGCAAGTGTGAAGCCCTGCTCTCAAACCCCTGCACAGATGAAGAAAGAAAAAGAAAAAGAAAAAAAGCAAATAAAACCCAGAAAACTAATTATTATTAATTAACTCTCTACCACATCTCTATAATATCTTCTCCCCATTCATTTTTGAGGTGTTACAATTAGTCTCTTCCAAACCTATATGGAAAGGAGGGTTGGACCTGTTTTGTAGGATTTGCCAATTTGGTTTCTATCCACCAAATTGACACCTCTGAACACACAGTGGAGGAAATATACATACTATTTGCTATCCTGAGTAGATGCCAAATGGCTTTGAAGCATCGCTGGCATGTCTGGATATTTTTATTTGATTTACCTCCTCACTTAGGAGGTACTGATGATTCTAATTCTGTGCAATCTCATTGAGATAAATGTCAAGGATTTCATTTTGGCTCATAAAATGGATTGAAATTAGCAAGAGATCAAAATTGGTAATTACGAAGTTTCTGAAATTTGAAAACATCATTTTTATAAGTTTTAACAGGTGACTCTTGAAATTAAAAATGTAATAACTAGTACATAATTTTGGCATTTATTATTTCTTATTGAGATGATGTCGATCTAGATCTGGAACACTTTGATTTACATGTGTTCCAATTAAACAAAAACTGGTGCTGTCTGTCTGACATCTCATGGATTTGAAGGATCCCAGTGACTCAGTGTCAGAACTCATCTGGCTTAAGTTAATGTTAGTAAGTAATAACATTTTGATCATAGAATTTAAAATAGGAGCTTGAGAAGTATTAATTTTTCCAATTGTATGCTCTATGTTATTTTCTATACAAAAAATAAAATCAATTGGAAGTATGATTTTGAAGAAAGCAAACTGATTTTTATAAACAGAGTTGAATGGAACTATGGCTCATTGAAATAAGACATCGTAAAAGGTCACAGTCCATATTAAGTTAATGCAGTCACCACATGAAGTTTTAGGTCTATCCTACTTTCATACAAGTTGTGCAGACTTAAACATTGCTGTAGTTAACACAGGTACATAATTAATATCAGATTATTCATATTTCTACATACATTGCATTGTTGATGAGTATGTGCACATTTTGTTAAGTGAACACTTGTTTCCTAATGCCATTCTGCTGGACTAGCACAATATTGGAGGCCATCCCATTTAATCCAGCATGATCAGATGATATCATTCTGCTCTCTGCAGCATGGCTTACTGCTTGAAAGGAGCTGAAAGTATTGAGAACGGCACAAAGTGTGCCAGGTACTCTCAGTTTCTCCTCCCAGTGCTGATTACAATGGACTATTTGCTTTCCCTGCTCTCCAATGCACTGGGGCAACACCCCTGACCTTGAATATTTGCAGCCCCAGAATACACAAACGTAGTGGACTCTGGTACAAGTGGGTACCCACCCAACCCACAAACTGCTCCTCGAATGCGAAGAAAGGAAGCTTCTGAAGTGAATGCACTCCTGATGTTGACACCTGACCTGAGCAGCCTGACCCTCAGCCTCCATAAAGCACCAGCTGGAACTGTAAGAACCATAATAGATCACAGCTGTGATTACTAACTAGCCACATACCTAGTGGATCCCAATATTGTAGACCCAGAAAGAAACTTCCCTTATCTTTGCCTTTTAAACCCCCCTTTTTTAAAAAAAAAAAAAAGCTTTTTTCTTTTTACTATATTTTTATTATTTTTTAACTTAATTTTTTTGGCAGTACTGGGGTTTGAACTCAGGGGCTCATGCATGCTGGGCAGGTACTCTACAACTTGAGACTCTCCACCAGTCCTTTTATCTGCAGGGTAATTTTGAGAAAGGGTCTTGCAAACTATTTGCCAGGTCTGACTTTAAACCATGATCCTCCTGATCTCTGCCTCCCAAGTAGCTAGGATTTTATTTTTTTAAATATTTTGCTTTTAGTTTTCTTACATTTAGCTAATTTTATTCATATATTTTCCTTTATATTATAATCAGATTTAAATCTTTTTCCTCTTTTTCAACTTCTTTTCCTTTCTTATTTTTCTTTTAACCTTGCTTCTTCATTCTTTTGTCTCACTTCCCTACTTTATTTCATTGATTTATTATTGCTTTCACCCTTCTTAATTTTTGACTTCATAATTTATTCTACATTATTTTTGCTATTTTCATTTCTATAGTTATTGGTGCATTAGTAGTTGGCTGTAATGATTTTAATTGTAATTCTTTATCTGGTTTGTTCTGATGGTGTTGCTCTACAGAAGTTTTCTTCTCTTGAGTGGTAGCAGAGTTTGAGCCCCCTAAGAACGCTGATAAGAAGACCCCCATATATTAAAGATCATGAGAAAAAATACGTGAGCAATTTTATATATTCTTCCTGATTGATGTGACTAAGTAATTTGTATTTCAAAACAGAACTCTTCCCAAGTTCATTGTCTAAAAATCAAGATTCCCTTATCAAACAACCACATATGTTTAATTTTCCATTAGGCCACTTTTTATTTTAAAAGTTTAGCATGAAAATGTTCACATATATACATATACTTAGGCAATAGTATAATAAATCTATATACCCTTCATCTAGGTTCAGTAATGAGCAACCTGTGGTCAATTGCCATTCCTGTGCACACCAGAGTCTGACTCTGCCTAATAAATACATAAGAACAAATTCACTCTACTGAGTCACATATTGAGCCAAATCCTAATCCATTTAATCCATGCTCTGGATTTTTTTCTCCAACCTTGTCTTTTTTTTTTTTTTTAATACAACATGATCAAGGTGGGTTTATTTCTACTCCCGAGAACTTCTCAAGACAGTCATTTATCCAAACTAAGACAGTTGTCTCTTTAAGAATTCTGTTGGTATGCACAGGAAAGCAATGTGAGGAATCTCCCTGTATAGCTATCCTTATCTCAACTAGCAAAAACCCTTTGCCCTCCTGGTTTTTTTATTCATATATGCATACAAGGTTTGGGCCATTTCTTCACCTGCCTCCTCCTTCTCCCCCACCCCCACCCTCTTGCTTCCAGGCAGAACCTGTTCTGCCCTTTTCTCCAATTTTGTTGAAGAGTAGACATAAGCAGTAATAAGAAAGACAAAGCATTTTCATTAGTTGAGATAGGGATAGCTATACAGAGAGATTCCTAACATTGCTTGCATGTACAAGTGTGATACAACCCGAATTGATTCATCTCTACCTGACCTGTTCAGTACTTCCTGGTCACCTTCCATATTGACCTCTGTCATTTTAAGATTACTGTATTACTCCTCTGCAGTGGGCACATCAAACACTTCCAAGTTTTGGGTTTCTTACCTATCCCCATTCCTCCTTCTTTTTGATTTTTCTTTTAGTTGCTGCTGTCATGGATTGAATCCACCAGAAGACAGACCATTAAATATCAGTGCTACCCACTACAACACAAAGAGAAGATATAGACAAGCAGTGACTCTTCCCTTCTTTCCTTTACTCTCACCTTCCTCTTCATAATGGCTATTATGGAGGCACCATAGCATGTCAAGATTACTGTGCTACCTCTTGGGATGAGAGTACCTCTGTTCTCTCAGTATGGCCCTAGATTGGGTACACCCAAGACCATAATTCACTAGAAGTGGTGATACCCATGAAGGTCTCTGCACTAGTAGAGTCATGTGAGATCTAGGCTGGCTTTCCTATAGCCTAAAGTTTGAGAGCCAGAGACACATTGTCCACATGAAGACCAAGAAGATCTGAAACCAATGTTTAGACTACATAGTTCTACTACCTAAGTAGCAGTACTTTTGTGATGCTTTTTATTCTCAGTTCAGAAATTTAAGTCTTTGAACAATGGATACCTTTAATTAGTATTGTCTCAATAATCACAAAGGCTGCGTAGGTACATATAGAGATCTTTATTATAACACATATTTGGAAGACGAGATGTCCATAATATAACAGGACTGTTGATGTGATTATTACTTATTCTGGAAATAAAGTTTCCCAGTATAGAAACCTCTAGAAACAGTTGACTTTCACTCAATGATTTTATCCTCTGAATCTTCTAGTCTTTTATTGAGCCAATAACTGAGGGTTTTTATCACTTTTTTCTTTCAGTTCTGTGTTTGAGTTCTTCAAAATTTAATTTTAATCTTTTAAATGATTGTCCTGTTTTTTCTTAGTCTTTCTACTTCTTTGTGAAAACTTTTTTTGGGGGTAGACTAGGGATTGAACTAGGGCCATATGCTTTCTAGGCAGGCTCTCTATATCTTCAGCCTCTCGGCCAGCCCTTTTTATTTCTTTGTTAAGACTATTTCCTAATTTGTTTCAATCATGATGGTAATTGCTTCCTAAACCATTTCAATGGTGACTGGTTTAAAATTTTTGTCAGATATATCTACTGCATTGACATTTTATGGTTGATGTCTATTCATTGTTTTTTTTTATTCATTTTTGGTTTTTGGTTTTTCCTGGTTCTTGGTACCACAAGATATCTTTGGTGGTACTGGGGTTTGTACTCCTGGCTTTGCACTTCTAGATTGGTGCGCTATTACTTGAGACATGCCTCCAGCCTGAGATTTTTAATTTAAATGTAGACACTTTATGTATTGCTTTTGAGTTGGGAACTTACTTAAATCTTCTCTTTCCGTGTGTCTCTTTGATGTCATCCAGGTTGGGTAAAGCTGAGGTATGCCTTTTTACTGACAGATGTACCAGAAGTGCAGGTTTCCTGCTTGCACAATTGACAGTTAGGGAGGGAGCCCTCATTATTTATGTGTGAGAATGAGACTTCTGGCTTACCACTAGGTGACCACTGTTACCTTGCTGGCTGGGAGGATAGAATGTCCTGTTACTACACCTCCCATTGCCATGATGAGGACGTGTAGTGTCATTACCAAGGGATAGCTGTGAATGTACTAACTTTTGATTAAGCCTCTTTTCCCACCACCATTATGCAGAGGGAAGCATTTCTTGTTTCTACTGAATTAAAGTGAAAATATAGGTCTTCCACATGGTCTCCACTGACACTGAGGTTGGGGGGTGGGTCTCACTGCTTTTCCAATCAATATGAAAATACCAGCTATTCATTTGATCCTATGTAATAATACCACATATTGGCAATTAATTGTTACAATTTGACCAAATTGGAAGTCTAACTACCCAATAGACATCAGATGGCAATACTTTTCTATGCTTTTTCATAGAGTAGAGAAATTATTATTTAAAATTATCTGACTTGATATGCTGTCCCACTTTAGCAGATGTGCTTTTCTTTCTACTTTCTATGGTAGAAATAAATTATCAGATCAGATTGTACTTTCTATTGTTGAGCTGTATACAGTGTCCAGGGATTTTAGTTCAAGCTTATCAAGAAAAATTGGAAAAAATATGTTGAATACATCTTCCCAGAAGTATGAAATCCAATACTTTTTTAATACATAAATTTTTAAAACTCCTAATGTCAACTCTTTGATGAAAAAGATCTTACACTTGTCACAAAGTTTACAATTAGCAACCAAGAAATAAGCATGAAGATATAAGATTATTAACTATATTGTCTGAAGACAGAGACATCTCTGTTTGCAGTGGTCCAGATCCATTCAGCTTGACTCCAAAAGCCAGACCACTGACTACCAATTTATTTCGAGATATAAAGCAAGAATGAAATATTCTTTCTGCAATTTTCTCCATTTTATTGTTCGTTTATCTAGTACAACCTCTCAATAGTAGAATAAACACAAACATTCATAAAAACTACATCCTCTTTTGTGGGTTTCATTGAGACAATTCCACAGCATTTTCATGTTTTTCAAGTTCTATGAGAACGCAGCGCCTTGAGATTTATAAAAACAGACTATAGTTGGAACTGCTCTTGTTTCAAGTGCAGAGGAAATATGAAAAGCAAAAGACTAATGAGCAGAGTCTAAAAGATTCAAGACAGGGACCAACAGGAGAGAAATGAAGGAGCTTGATAAAACCTGCAGATGTGGACTGAAAAACCTCTGTGCTCAAGTAATGATATTTTTCTTTTTGACTTGCTGTGGTTGGTTGTTCATGACTTCACTCTATGTGCTACACAGACAATTGGGACCAGATTATACTTTCCAGCAGTATAATCATTTGAACTGGTCTGGTCAAAGTCACCTCTAAAATGAAGACTGATTAGGCTGATATTAATTTGTTACTTAAAGAAAGGGCAAGACTATCAATGATTAATGCACAAAGTGGAATGTTAGCAACTCATATTAATCAACTAACCAGTCTCTCCCAGAGATTGCTTAACAACACTCTACCACAGCCTGTTCATCCTTTTTTGGGCCACTCTACCTGAAGAATATTCCATGTACCACAAAAATTTATATAAGAACTCAGACTGTCTGAAAAAATGGAGAAAAGGAAACTATAGATTACAAACTACAGAGACCCAGGGCAGTGCATTTGAGCATCCCACAAAGTCAGACTCTATGAAAAATGAGTAACAATTGCTACGGCAATTTCTCAAGTAAAATAGATGTCTAGGTAAAACTTAAGATTATAAATCTGAGATACTCTAATTTATTTTTCTTTGTTTATTTTAATAATCATTCTTTTAATATACTTTGAAAGAAAATTTCTTTTCTTACTCAAATATATCTACTTTATATTTAACACATAAGGTTAAAAGGGTAAAGGAAAAAGGTACGATTATTTACTTTTCTTGCATATAGTTTCATCTTTACTTATTCATCTTCTCAACCCCAAGCCACCTTGAAACTCCTCCCTATTAACTAAAAATAAAAAAGAGAATTCTGAGAGCTCTGGCCCCTTTTTTTTCTTTTCCTTCTTGTGTGGGAGACTTGGCTGAGAGTACTCTTTTATTTTAGAAAATAATGGGTTTTGTTATGATATTTTCATACATGTGTGCAATGTACTTCGATCACATTTACCCTCACTACCTTCTCTTGTTCTTCTCCTCCACCACTCTGCTCTCCTCCCCCCACCAATAGTAATTAGGGCCTTTTATACATTGATGTCTTTTTGTTTGTCCATTTGTTTTTAGGTCTGTTTTCCATATGAGAGAAAACCTTCTAGATTTATGTTTTTGTGTCTGTCTTATTCTGCTTAATATGTAGATTTTTCAGTTCTGTCCATTTTTTTGCAAATGACATAATCTCATTCTTCTTTACAATGAATAATACTCCAATCTGTGTGTGTGAATTATGCATTAATAAACATTGGTGTGCAGGTATCTCTATTTTATTCTGACTTTGATTCTTTTGGTATACACCCAGGAGTGGTACATAGGGTCATATGGTACCTCTGTTTTTAGTTTCTTGAAGAACCTCCACACTGATGTTAACAGTAGTTAAACTAATTTACATTTCTGCTAACAGTGTATAAGGATTCCTTTCCCCTAGCCCCCTGCCCTGCACCTTCACTAGCATTTGTTGTTACTTGTTTCCTTGATGGTAGCCATTCTAACTGGAATGAGATAGAATCTCAATGTCATTTTGATTAGCATTTCCTTGATGGCTAAAAACGTTAAACATCTTTTTTTCATATATTTGTTGGCCATTTGTACCTCTTTTAAAAACTGTCTGTTCAATTCATTTGTCTGTTTATTGATAGGGTTATTATTTTGGTGCTTAAAATTTTGTGTTCTTTATATATTCTGGATATGAATCCCTTGAGAGATGAATAGCTGGCAAAGAATTTTTCCCATCTGTCACTGCTTTCAATCTGGCATTCTTTCCTTTTCTGTGAAGAAGATTTTCTATTTGATTGCAATCTCATTTGTCAATTTTCCTCTTATTTCTTAAGCTATTACAGTCCTATTTAGAAAGTCTCTGCTTATACCTACATCTTCTATTTTCTGTGTTGTTCAAGCAGATATTGAGTTTTTCCAACACCATTTGTTGAAAAGGCTGTCTTTTCTCCAACATATATTTTCTGGCACTATGTTGAAAATCAGATGGCAGTAATTATGTGGACTTATTCCACAAAGTTTATGTCTGCTTTTTGTGCCAGTATCATGATGTTTTTGTTACTATGGCTCTTAGTATACTTTGAAGCCAGATATAATGATTCCTCCAGCATTGCTTTTATTTGTTTTTGGTATTTGGGGTCTTTGTGCTTCCATATGAATTTCCATATTAATTTTAAAATTTTAAGAATTTTTCTATTTCTGTGAAGAAGGTCATTGAAATTTTTATGGTGATTGCATAGATCACTTTTCACAAAATAACCATCTTCATAATATCAGTTCTTCCCATCCATGAACATGGGAGGTCTTTCCGTCTTCTGGCGTTTTCTTCATTTTCTTTCTTCATTGTTTTATAGTTTTCATCAAGGTGTTTTATTTATTTACTTATTTTAGGCTATTGTGAATGAAATTGTTTTCTTGCTTTCTTACTCACCATAACCATTGTTAGTACACAAAAAAAACTATTGATGTTTTATGTTGATTTTGCATCCTGGTGCTTTCCCGTGTTTTGATTTAAGATTATGAAGTATTTTAAAAGGCATAAAAAAAGGAAAAGATGGGAAGAAAAGTTAAGGGAAGGTAAGGGAAGAGAACAAAATGGTAATAAACCCTCTCCTCTCATAAAACCAAACAAAACAGAGAATAAAATTGAAGAGAAATCCCAATTCTTTGATTGGTTTTTATTTGCTTATTTATAAACTCTTGCTTAGATTATCATATAATATTGATCATTGTAAGCCACTGAATTTAGTTCTGGCCATAGCCTGCCTTGAACCTCTATCCATTTGCCATCTATAGCCTGAGGAGAACACTTGCTAGCCAGAGGACTCTGGTACCTTGTTTCTGAATTTTTTAGCAGCTAAATCTTGGCACTTTTACCTACAACCATTTGCAGTAATCTGCTGGTCATTAGGATCAAGCAAAATCAGAATATCAATTTGAAGCTTTTGAGCTTATTTGTCTTCAACCTACAGGTTAATGTAGCTTGAAGCCTGCTCCAGCTGTTCAGTGTGCAAACCCAATATAGCCTCCAGAGGAACTGGTAGAAAATTGTTTCACTGTATTTTTGATAGAAATAGAAAGAGCATCTTAGAATTTACAATCAGATGGACTCCCAAGGATTGCACACTAATGTGCAATTTTCATAGCAAGTAGGACCATCCTTTGCAGTGATAGCCTTTTAATGAATGGTCAGTTTTGCTATGGCAGAGTACAGTTCCAAACTGCTCAATCAAACAGAAATCTAGCCACTGCTTTGAAAGAATTTTGAGATTTGAATCAAGTCTTTAATTAGCTGCCTTTAAGTGAGTCAAAAAGGAGATCAAGCCAGGTGCTGGTGGCTCACACCTGTAATCCTAGCTACTCACTGGAGAATAGATCAGGAAGATCACAGTTCAAAGCCAGCCTGGATAATAGTTCACATGATCCTAACTCAAAAATACTCAACACAGAAAAAAGCTGGTGGAGTGCCTCAAGCAGTAGAGTGCCTGCCTAGCAAGTGTGAGGTCCTGAGCTCAAATGCTAGTATCGCAAAAAAAAAAAAGAAAGAAAGAAAGAAGAAAGACCAGATGAGTCTTACAATCTGCCCATTGCTTATGTCCTTCGCCTTTGGCCTGTGTTTCTACTTGAGGCCTCAGCTGCTCATGATTTTACTTTCCCGAGCCCCTGCCCTACTGGTTTTGGACATGATCATATAAACTAATTTCTTTTTTTTTTCTTTTCTTAAAGGTAAATTCTACTTTAT
The DNA here is from genome assembly GCF_047511655.1 of Castor canadensis. Classification (NCBI taxonomy): domain Eukaryota; kingdom Metazoa; phylum Chordata; class Mammalia; order Rodentia; family Castoridae; genus Castor; species Castor canadensis. The sequence goes on from NC_133399.1 coordinate 86,838,075, forward strand.
TAAAAATGCAAATTCTGTTTGAATAACAGACACATTAAAGAGAAAAGGAAAATATTTATTGGGAAGACCAATTTATAGCATATGTAATCAACAATAAACTCAGATTCAGAATACTGAGATATAAAGATCCCAACAAAAAAATTCATCAAATGTAGTGACATTAGAACATTTGAAAAACACTTCACAAAAAAGAGAACATATAACCAAAAAAGATATAAAAAAGTGAGGTAACTTCACTACTAATGAGGAGACACAATGAAATGCCACTGTACACGAAGTGTCAGCAAGGTTGTCAATGGAAAAGGATGTTCACTCATTGTTGGCAGCAGTGTTAACTGGTCTAGCTTTGGAAAGTAGTTTGATAGAGTTGGATCAAACTCTTTGATCTCCCAGTTCTACCAGAGGATGTTTACAGTTTATAAACATGTAATAAAGATATCCAAATATAAACCTGCAAACCAACTAGAAAGAAAATGCTGATTCTATTCACTGAAGGCTTTAATGCAAAAGGAGAGTATACAGTAAGATAAATATTTTTAAAAATTATAACTATGTTTAAGTGTGAAATTCAAGGGAAGCAAATCTTTGTTCATGAAAACAAAACAAAAAAAAAAAAAGGAAAGAAAAGAAGAAATCTATATGCACCTAAAATGCCTCAGGTTGATCTCAAACTTGAGAACCTCCTGACTAAGGTTCCTAGGGTTGAGATTAAGATGTGCATCCCCATACTGGCTTAATAGTATGTCTTCTAAAGAAGATTTTGTTGTTGATGTTGTTATGTCTGTACTCAGCTATTAATTTGTAAAGGTTTTCAGTTTTTGAGCTGTGCGTAATTTCAATGTTGAGTTAAAAATATATGTGACTTGTTTGCCAAAAAAAATATTATGTGGACAGTGGTAATATACTTTGGCACATGTAGTTATTAACTAGTATAGTATGTCTTATATGTACTTAAATTTTTGTGGATATATTTAATAGATTTGTAAACTTTGAAAAAAACTAAGACTGCAGGTGACAAATGTAGGGAAAAAATGAGCTATTAAAGCCAAAGCAATACTCAGCAAAAAGAGAATGCTGGAGGTATCACAATACCCAACTTCAAACTATATTACAAGGCAATAGCAATAAAAACAGCATGGTACTGGCACAAAAATAGACATGAAGACCAGTGGAACAGAATAGAGGACACAGATATGAATCCACACAACTATACCCACCTCATTTTTGACAAAGATGCCAAAAATACATGATGAAGAAAAGACAGACTCTTCAACAAATGTTGGGAAAAGTGGTTATCCATCTGCAAAAAACTGAAACTAGATCCATGTTTATCACCCTGTACTAGTATCAACTCAAAAGGGATCAAGGGCCTTAATACCAGACCCGAAACTCTGAGGTTGGTACAGGAAAGAGCAGGAAACACTCTGGAAGTAATAGGTATAGGCAAGGACTTCCTCAATAGAACCCAAGTACCTCAGCAACTAAAAGAAAGTATGGATAAATGGGACTACATAAAACTAAAAAGCTTCTGCACAACAAAACAAATGATCTCTAAACTGAAGAGGCCACCCACAGAGTGGGAGAAAATATTTGCCAGCTATACATCAGACAAAGAACTGATAACCAGAATATACAGGGAACTTAAGAAACTAAACTCTCCCAAAATCAATGAACCAATAAAGAAAGGGGCAACTGAACTAAACAGAACTTTCTCAAAAGAAGAAATTCAAATGGCCAATAAACACTTGAAAAAATGCTCACCATCTGTAGCCATAAAGGAAATGCAAATCAAAACCACACTAAGATTCCACCTCATCCCTGTTAGAATAGCCATGATTAAAAACAGCACTAACAACAGGTGTTTGCAAGGATGTGGAGAAAAAGGAACCATTGTACACTACTGGTGAGAATGCAAACTAGTGCAACCACTCTGGAAAAAAATATGGTGGTTTTGTAAAAATCTAAACATAGATCTGCCAAATGATCCAGCAATCCCACTCCTAGGGATATACCCAAAGGAATGTGACACAAGTATTCCAGAGGCACCTGTATACCCATGTTTATTGTAGCACTATTCACAATAGCCAAGTTATGAATACAGCCAAGATATCCTACTACTGACGAATGGATCTAGAAAATGTGGTATTTATACACAATGGAATTTTACTCAGCCATGAAGAAAAATGAAATCTTATCATTTGCAAGTAAATGGATGGAACTGGAGGACATTATTGTGAGCGAGGTTAGCCAGGCTCAGAAGACCAAAAATCATATTTTCTCCCTCATATGCGGACTTTAGATCTAGGGCAAATACAGCAATGTGGTCCAACTTGGGTCACATGATAAGGGGAGAGCACACACGGGAGGTATGAGGATAGGTAAGAAACCTAAAACATGATAGTATTTGATGTCTCCACGCAGAGGAACTAATACAGAAACCTTAAAGTGACAGAGGTCAATAGGAGAAGGGAATCAGGAACTAGTGAAAAGGTCAGTTAGAGATGAATCAACTTGGGTTGTAACATATTTGTGCATGGAAGCAATGCCAGGAATCTCTCTGTATACTATCCTTATCTCAACTAACAAAAATGCTTTGTCTTTCTTATTATTGCTTATACTTTCTCTTCAACAAAATTAGAGATAATGACAGAACAGATTCTGCCTGGAAGCGTGGGGCCAGGGCGTTGGTGGGGAGAAATGGCCCAAATAATACATGCACATATGAATATGAATGAATAACGAAAAAAAATAAAGCTGAACAACATATGCCATATATATATATATATATATGTATATATATATATATATACCAAAAAAGTGCTATGATAGTAGTAGAGATATTTGAAAAGACATGCTTAAAATATCATGAGTATAAAGCAATTAAAAGATAATTAATGGAGTAACAAATGAGTGTTAAAGTAAAAATATTCTTGTATAAAAAAAAAGAATGAGCTATTAGAATATTAAATTCCCCATAAAATGAAGAAAATGCCAAGAAGTCTATCGCTTTAATTTTATTTAGATATTTGTGGTAGAAGCAGCTTTTCTTTAGTTAAATGATATCTTTAAAGATTTGTAGCACAAATTAATTATTTGTAATAAATCCTTATATATATACATATATATTTTTTTTCCTGGATCTGTTTCTTCACCAGACCCCTCACTGAATTACAGAGGTCCTTTACATATTGTAAATACATTAAAATAGCTCATCTAAATACTGTGTTATACAGCCCATGAAGTCTTTAGAGAGACTAAATGCTATTAGAGAAATGATTGAAAGAACTTAACTTATTTTGATTTTAGTTCTCCCATTACATGAAATTTTGAAAGTATCATAGATTTATAAAACATTTTGTATTTTTCCTCTACATGTGACAATGGACAAGTTAGATAAAATACACATGGCTTATTACCAAGGCACAAAGCCTTAAGTATGTAAAGAAACTCCAGCTATCTTAGTGCTAGGAACAGGGCAAGCAGGTTTCTGGAGACTCCAACAAATTTGATGATAGCAAGAGTGAAGGTTTTCTTTTCTATATCCATCTCTTCATTGGCAGAAAGTAAATAATTGACTATTTTACTCACTCCAATTTGAAATAAAGTGACATTTTTGTCAGAGGAGTCTATAGCTTCTTCCTCATGGTATAAACAAAACTCGTTGCTTCAAAATCCAACAGTCGCCTCTGCCTGCCTGTCACCAGCTCAGATGTTCTCAGCATCAATGGCAGAGAAGATACTGTCTTGCTGCAGCTAATGAGGGAACAGGTGTAGGTGTTGGCATTTCAACTCTGTGGGTTGCCTTTGTTGGCCAGAGACCTGGCTCTCTGAAAAACAGTCAAGTGGTGGCTGGCCCCTCCATCAAGCCTGAGAAGACCTGTTTCTTATCACTAACCAGAATGCAAGCAACTCATACATTTCATCACCACATCCTCAGAAAAGCTGTGAATTAGATATAAGTCAGCCCAACAGAATCTAAATAAAATCTGTGTGACACTGAGGATGGGGAAGTATCTTAAGTAGACAGTGCTGTCCTTGACACTCCTTGCCACGTCTGTATGCTTGAAGGGTGCAGGGGCTTCTCCCTCCTTTGAGCTCTCTTTTCCTATCAACAAAGAACAGGAATTTTGATATGCTGCATTTCTCTAGTCTCCTTAATAGAAACAATAAAAAAACAGGTGGATCTCAAGTAAATCAACCCAGATTACTTTGCTATTAGAAAACTTGAAACACTGAATTCTAGAAAACTTCCAAAAGACTAGATAAAAAGCAAATGTTGGGATAAATTTGGGCCGGCAGTTTACTTCTTCTTTGCTCAGTTAGGAAGCCACATAACCACTTTCTATTTTAAACATAGATTTATGTCTTTAGGACTGTGATATTACCTCTGCAACCAAGAGATAAAGGAGGTAATTAAGTGCAAAAGTCTTTAGATTTGTGAAACTTCAATTCATTCAAATAAATTGACTGAGAGACTTGAGACATGAAACAAGTGACTGGTTGATGCATGAACTGATGAACACCAAAGCAATAAACTGAAACAAACAAATGAGTTCAGGGCCAAGGCAGTGAATTGGGTTTGTTATTTGCAGAGAAAGTTGGTTTCCATATGACATGGTTTTTATTCAACAACCTCCCTTGCTGTTCTTAATGTAACTATATGTATATTCTCCAAGTAGATTAAAACAAACCCGACAAAATGTAATTCATAGTTTATAACATATGTATGAGAATATCCGTGGTTTGTCTTGTTTAAGTGAATTTTCAATGAGGGAAAATTATTTAGATAAAAGAAAAATAAGTGAATAATATATAATAAAAATACTTTACATAAAAATTTAGAAGTAGTGCTTCATTATACAGTCAAAATTGTGACTATTTACTTCCATTTTACTTAAAAACAAAATAATTGAAACATATAAGTTCTTTTATGCTTGTCTTGATACATAGCACAGATTGACCTTGAACTCATGATCTTCTTTCCCCAGCCTTCCAAGTGCTAGGATTACAAGTGTGTGTACCACATTTGACTGAAACACAAAATTTCTTTAAAGTTCCCCGTATAACTTAATGCCTGTGTCACTGAGTTTCTTGGGAATGTATCTTCCTCAGAGGATATCTAGTCCTTCTTTACTCTACTTTAGTCTTTAGTATTTGATGACCACTAGATCGTTTTGTTCTGTTTAAAATTTCAATGGTGTTTTGTGTTAGTATTATTCAATAATGAAAAAAGAAAGAAGAGAAAGGAGATGAGAGCTACTCATTAATTTATTTTTCAAAAAATATTTACCATCTGCCAGGCAATCTGCACTGGGGTGGAGATGTGATAGTGTTCATAGTTTATTGAAAAACTATTATCTTTGAGTGCGAAATTCACTAGAAAGTCTAGAAAGGTGTGAATGTAGTTATGAATTTGGATTTATCCTATTATATTAAACAAATGGTGGTCAGTAGGGAATATTGTCTTAGTTATAACATATGTAAAGAAAATTTAAAGGAACCTCATCACATACATTTAGTACTGAAGCATTATAATGATAAATCTGTCCTCTTTTCTAAACAGTAAGAAATGATTTGAATTCTAGAAAGGTTGTCATATTTCAGTGTTTTGAAATCTGATCAATACTATGATCAACTGACCATTTTGTAGATAAGTTACTAAGCAAACAACATGAGAGGTAAAAACATATTTTCTGTCGCATGTATACCTTCACAATTAGGGAGCTGGAGAAAAATACTAACCACATGGGATGTTATTAAAGTTCTGTGAACTTATTAACTTGGAGGATATAAGTTCTAAACTTTGATACAATCTGTTGTTTGGTAATCAAATTTGGCATTCTCATTCTATTAGAACTTAACAGATACAGCATCCACAAAAAGTATTTATTTCCTGCTGACAAACAAAATAAGCAATGGAACACACTTGTAGTCTTGAAAATTCACAGGAGACACAAATGATAAGCACATTTACAGTCACCTAGAAGGAAAGCTGAATTTATTCATGCTCCTCTTAGGCTAAAATATAAGATATTAAAGCTAACCCTGATCACGTTCCTACAATTACCATTGACAAAGTGGTATTTATTGTTAACACAATGAGAAGAGAATCTTTGCCATGCTATACATGCTTTCTATATTTTATTATTTAATTTCTTCTGCATTCATGTAATTAGATAGGGAATGACTTATTTTCCTTCTACAGCTACTTCTGCATAATACAAATATAAGCTTTCTTTCTTATACTTAAATCTTTTAGTTTCTGGAAATATCCTAATACATGTAAAATGGTTTTCATTCTACCCACTTTAAATTCTTCTTTTATGTGTGGTTAACTAATCAAGCAAGCAAACTGAAAAACAAAACAAAAGAAAAACAGAGCTAGTTAAATTTAAATGAATGGCCTGATATTTCAAAAAACAGTTAACAAATGACTAAAAAATATATATAGGTTATTTAAATTCAATCCTCTGAGCAATTTTTAAATTCATTTTTTTGAAATTCATTTTTTTGAAAAAGTGATTATATACATTAGATCACCAATGGTATATTTAAAAAATGAGAAACTCTAAGCAATACCTAAAAATCAATGATTTTTGGGATCCTAGAATTTAAATTTACTTAGGAAAAGTATAAAAACAAGAAAAATCAAAGAACTTGATTGTCTTTAAGAGAAATGCACTTATTTGGTGTTTTATATTCTGAAATATTTTTTATTCTTTCCCCCATTTGAATTATAATACAGAAGGCAGTCAAATTTGAAGCAGAGCCATGACAATAATACTGACCTTCAAAATTATTCTTCTTCAAAGTCAGTATTAGCTTAGCAAAGTTAGAGCTGAGACATTGGTGCCCTACTCAAAAATTTCCAGTTGCATCTTCCAATTTGTTTGTGGTCCATGTTATGGGCTGAATGCTTGTTTCCCCTCAAAATTTGTGTATTGAAGTCCTAACTCCAAATATGTCTGTATTTGAAAAATAGGGCTTGTAAGATAATAGTAAGTTTAAATGCAGTTATAAAGTTGAGATCCTAATTCCATAAGACTGCTGTCCTTACAAGAAGAGGAAAAACATCAGCGAACTTTCTTTCTTTCTTTTCTTTCTTTTTCTACCTCCCTTCCCTTCTTCCTTTCTTCTTTTCTTTATTAACATTTTTATTTAGCATATATTAGTTTTACATAGGGGTATCATTGTTATATTTCTATACATGTATGCAATGTACTTTGATCAAATGCACTCTTTCTACTACAGGTTTCATTATTCTGTTGTCATACATGTGTATAAAGTACTTCCACCATTTTTGCTTTACCTTCATCCTTTGCTTTCACCCTTCTGCTAGGGCCTACCACCCCAAACTCCATTTTTTACATTCCTGTTATCTATTTTTAAGGACTAGATGCACAAATGAGAGAGAGCTTGCAATATTTGTCTTTCTCAGTCTGACTTATCTCACTTAACATGATAATCTGTAGTTCCATTCATTTTCCTGCAAGTAACATAATTTCATCCTTGAAAGTACAGGTATAGGTAATGTTTTTTTCTGAATAGAATACCAATCACTCAGGAAATAAAAATGAGAATTGACAAACTAAAGAGCTCCTTCATAGCAAAGAGCAGTTACCAGAATTAAAAGAAAACCTACAGAATGGGAAAAATCTTTGCCAATTATTCATTGGATGAAGGAAAATCCAGAATATATAAAGAGTTCAAAATATTAAACATCAAAAGAACAAAGTACCCAATTAATAAGTGGGTAAATGAACAGTTTTCAAAAGAAGTATAAATGGTTAATAAATACATGAAGAAATGTTCAACATCCTTATCCACAGAGGAAATACAAATCAAAATGATATTGAGGGTCCATCTCACCCCAATTAGAATAGATATCATTAAAAAAACAAAACAATGACAATGCAAGTGAGGATGTGGAGGAAAAAAGACTCATACTATTGGTGAGAATGGAAATTCATACAGCCACTATGTAAATCACTATGAAGTTTCCTTAAAAATCTAAAAACAGAACTACCATAAAGCACTGTTATATCACTCCTGGGCATGTAACTTAAAACATGTAAGTCAACATACAAGATAACTGTACACCCATATTTATAGCACTATTCACAGTAGCAAAAATATAAAATCAACTGAAGTACCTATCAACCAATAAATGGATGAAGAAAATGTGGTATATATACACAATGGCATATTACTCAGCCATAAAGAAAAATGAAATTTTTTTTGTTCACAAAGCTCTCTCTTTTTATGTGTACATAGAAAAAGTCATGGGAAGACACAGTGAGAAAGTGGCTCCCTGCAAGATAGAGAATCTTGTGCTGCTGGCACCCTGATCTCAGATTTATAGCTTTTACAACTATAAACTGGCTAACCACCAGTTTGTGACATTTTGCCATGGTGGCCATAGAAGACTAGCACAATAAACTATGTTGGTAATACCAGTGAAGGTTTTACTGATGGCACATTACTGAGTATGATAGAGTTTCTTGCAGTTGGATCAAGTATTAGTCGCTCTTCAAATTTTTAATCTTACATAAACAATTGTAATGGTAAGATGTCTTAGAAGGTCACCAAAATGAATAGCTATAAGGTGCTAGTGTTTGTCATGTAGCCTAACTGTTATTAAAAAATCACTTTATTTCTTCTCTGCAGCAAACTAAAACTAATAGCTATTCCTAGGAAGTAATAATAATATCAACATGACCAAATTTTAAGCTATTATTGTGTATTAGTGTTGAAAATTCCAGAGAATATAACACATATATAAATAATAAAAATAAAGGCAAATTTTGATTTCCATTTTAAGCATCTGTAGTTTTATTCACATAGTCTGATAATTTCATGTAATTCCAAGCTGATTTCTTCTTTGAATATAGAAATTATGATTTGCTTTATTAAGGTAAAATGCATTTTTAAATTATTGTTTCTCTCATACAAAAAGAATGGACAAATGCATTCTTAATAGTATTTAAATTATCAATAAAATAAACTCAGTATTAAAAGAAACATAAATAAAATACCCATTTAATAATGATCTTTAAGACTATTTCTCTTTTAAAAGGACAATGTTAAAATTTCTGTTGTATTTAAAATGAATATATACATATACACATTCACAAATATATATATACATATGTAATACATATAGTCTTTAGAAACATGACTTTACTATATACATATAGCATAATTTGTAACACATAACATAAGGTGCTTTTACACATATTATACCCTACATATATTTTCATGACAGTAAGTAGATATGAGACTCAAATTTTTAAACACTGCATATAATTCCATTATGTGTAGCAATCAATAGTGTATTTAACCTTTTCTCTGCTTATGAACATTTAGATTGTATCAAATTATTGACAATATTAGCTAAAAATATTTAATGAAATTATACTCTCAACAGCCAACACTTATTTTATCAAGTATGTAAGTATTTGCTATTCTAATATGTGAAAATCATTATATTATTATTCAAATTAAAAATTTAAAGCTAGACCTTAGTCATGGAAAACACACATCCTGGAGTCAGGCCAATTGGGTCCATCTGTTTTTTGTTCTTGCACTTGCACTAAGTTGGTATGGGTGACATAATTCTTAAAATCTCATTTACCTTATCTGTAAAATGAAGATAATTATACTGTATGCTGTGGTGATGATTAAATGAGTTCAACTAACACATGTCTAGTTCTGAATAAAATACAATTAAACTCTAATGCAAATTTAAGCTATATTTCATTAGTAGTAATAACAAATTGATGTCCCTGTTTGGAGTGAACTTCTTTATTTATTTGTATTGCCTACCTTTAAGCTTTTCTTTATATTTTTCACCTCTATAATCTTATTGACATGTGTCTTTCCTTCCTTCTTTTTTTTTTTTTTCTTATCTTCTGGTGGTTTTTTTTGGTTGGTTGGTTGGTTTTGGTGGTGGTACTGGGGTTTGAACTTAGGGCCCTGAGCCTGCCAGGCAAGGGCTCTACCACTTAAGTCACACCCTTAATCCAAAGCCTATTTTCATTGATTTGAGGGCTGCTGTGGGGAAGAGATATGGCTTTTCTTGAAAGTGTACAAGAAGCTTTGCATTGTTTATTGACATCACAGCTTTTCTGGCTTTTTAGGACTCCTTTCTCTCCAGAAAATCCTAATCAAGATATTTCATACTGCTGAAATCCCTCTCAAGGTAGTCTTTCCCTTGATACTATCTTAAAGTGAAAAAAGGGCATCTCCTGGGGGGTGGGGCATACAGCAAACATTGTACCTGAGCACCATTATATCTATTTGCCCTATTGACTGCCTTTGACTCAATTCCTTCTGAGCTTCAGTTGTTTCAAATTTCATGGTTTTGTTATATTTGCGTTGTTGTCCAGGTGTCTTAGTGCTGCATTGGATTTAGTTTTATATAATCAAAAGAACTTTTAAAGGAAGGAATATTAAAAGCAACCTCAACAATATTTAACTGAAAATAATTTATTTAAAGATAAAATAATGATAATAGTAATAACAAAAAAGCCCACAAGATCCCTAATCACTTTTAATTCATGTCTAAGATGTTGAGGAGAAAGAGGAATAATTCAAGTAAAGTAGCATATTTAGAGGAAATCTTCACTCAAAGTACTCACAACTTGGTCTCATTTGTTTCAAGAGGCTGAGGTGATGATTTTGAGATAAATATAGAAAATCTTCTATGAGTTGGATCTTTTGAGATACCTGGGGAAATGAGCCATGTGTGGGAAACTGAAAACACAGAAGCTCTGCCCTTTACTCTCCTCTCACCTTCCCATTTCCCTCTCCACCCACTCTGCACTTGTCCATGTATAGTTTGGGAAAAAGGAACTGATATGGCAGTAGCTAATTAAGGAGTAAGGACACAGAGGTCTCCAAGAGCAAAGAGAAAATGTGCTTAACCTGCTTAGATTAACCAATTTGAAGATACTTAAGTTATAAAGAGACATGGAGACCTGGGCATACTGGCTAAAGCCTGGTTTCTCTGCACTTGAGAGGATGAAGCAAGAAAATAGTGTTCAAGGCCAGCCTCTGCTACATAAAGAGACCCTGTCTCAAAAAAAAAAAAAGAGAAAGAAGCCTGGTAATAAATACTTAAGTAATTGCTGCTGTGTATTCCTCCAGTTTTAGAAAGGTATTGTCAAATGAATAAGATTCATTGAGCTATCATGATTCAATTCACAATATCAGCCACCTGATATTATTTAGCCCTTTGTTTTCTTAAATCATTCACATAGATGTGTGTTTTCTAAGTTGGCAAATAGGAATGTAATGATATACCTTGTTTTCGAAAATGCACAAAATACATAGAGTCAAGTTAGAGAACAAGGTTTTTGTTGTTGTTTTGTTGTTGTTTTAATAAAGGTAACAGTAAAGTTTATTAGGAGAGGAATAGGGAGGAGAACAGAGAAAGAGAATATTTTCCATTCCCCATGCAGGAATGAGAGCAAAGACTCAAAATGGTGGTCCCCAACTCCTAGTTTTATACTGGAGAGCTGGGGGAAATATACATGATCAAAGATAATATGTCTGGGTGACTGAGATGGCTAACAAAACAGGGAGGGGTCACCCTCCCAAATCACACCCACATCCTACCCAAGTCACAGAGACAATAGGTGTGCTTTAGAAATTCCCTTTCTTTACTTTCTACCAAACCAAGAATCCTGGTAGCTTGTTAACATCTGAAAGAGGAAAACAGAAGTAGGTAGCTTCTTTTTGTCTCCCTGAGAATAAGCATTTGTTCAAACTAAACTTAATGGTCTCATTTCCTTGTAAGATTCATAAGCTGTCTTTAGAAACTAGTCCAAGAGAGACCTTTCAGTAAGAGAAAATGTGTGTATTAACCAAATAAACATCTGAAGGCAAGGTGCACAGATTTCTCTCTTGTGATCTACCTGAAGATTAGTGGATGTTTAATAATTGTTGAATAAATGAGAAATGTTTGTGTATGTGTGCATGTGTGTGTGAGAGAGAGAGAGTGAGAAAGAGAAAAAGGAGAAGGAAAAGGAGAAGAAGAAGGAGGAGGAGGAGGTAGAGGAAGAAGAAAGAAGAAGAAAGAAGAAGAAGAAGAAGAAGAAGAAGAAGAAGAAGAAGAAGAAGAAGAAGAAGAAGAAGAAGAAGAAGAAGAAAAAGAAAGAGAGAGAGAAAGAAAGAAAGAAAGAAAGAAAGAAAGAAAGAAAGAAAGAAAGAAAATAAGGAATATGAAAAAGAGAGAATAAGCCAAAATGTCCTTTGTACTTTTCTGCTATTTTTAAATTTTTTATCATAGAATAGCTATAACTTTAAGAATTTCACTTATATATTATCATTTTATATTCATGAACAAAACCACCTCTCTATACCATTCCTTAGTCATAAAGCCATATTAATCTAAATATCATTGCCTATCCAGACTGCAGAGTGATCATAACTTGTGCATGAAGCTTCTTGAGACAATTCTGACTAAATTCCAGTGGTATAAACTACTTAAAACAATTGTTTAGGGTCTTTCTGTTTCTTTGAATTTTTATTTATCTTGTAGCTGTTGACTTCTCATATCCAAATTAAGGTAAAAGCTGTTAGTTTAATGACTTTTTGTGCTTTTCCCAACCATAGTACCTCCAAAATCCTAACTCAGCACCTCACAATAATTAGGCCATTAACAAAGATTCTCTATACTATTATTCTCAACCAACAATTAACACAGCAATAATAATAAAAGATAATTGTAGCATGTTCTGCAGTTCCTTGACAATGATGCACTAAAATTGTTATACAGTACCAAGTGAAGTGATGGGAAGATGAAAAAGGGATAGAAACAATTCTCCTCCCCAAAATAATTTAATACAGGATTAAGAGGGAAGTTAAGAAAATAGATACCCAGTTCCAGAGTCCAATAAAACAAAGAAAAACTACACCAAGGAACCCAATGAAGCCCACAAGAACACTCTGAAAGAAGAAGTCCTGCATGTAATCATGAGAATGTCATGGAGCTATTACTAGACATGGTCAGCCAAAACATACAGGAGGTACTCAAGAAATTCCAAGACAACAAAAATAAAGAATATGAGAAAAACAAAAGCAACTAAATGAACACATAGGAGCCCTAAATAAATACCAAAGTGAAACAGAGAACACCATAGAGAGATAAATGAATTAAGGACAAAAATTGACAATATTAAAGAGGAAGTGACCCATGATATGGAAAACTTCAGAAAAAAGAATGAAACAGAAATACAAAACACAATGGAAAGCCACTTCAGCAGACTAGAAAAAGCAGAAGACAGAATCTCAAAACTTGAAGATGAAATGGAAAGTAAAAGAAAAATGAAGAGCTATTAGTCAAAAAACTCAAGACCAATGAAAGGAAGGAATATGCAAGAAATCACCAACTCCATCAAAAGACCAAACCTGAGAATCATGGGCATTGAAGAAGGAGAAGAGGTGCAACCAAAAGTAATTCACAATATATTCAAGAAAAATAACAGAAAATTTCCCAAACCTAGAGAAAGCTATGACCATTCAGGTACAGGAAGCCTCTAGAACACCAAACAGACATGACCAGAATAGAAGTACCCCACGGCATACTATCATTAAAACAACAAGCACAGAGAACAGAGAAAGAATACTGAAGGCTGTAAAAAAAGAAAAAAAACAACATACAAAGGTAAATCCATCAAAATCACAGCAGATTTCTCAACAGAAACCTCAAAAGCATAAAGGGCATGAAGTAGGGTATTCCGGGCACTGAATGAAAATAGCTTCAATCCTTGGATACTGTACCCAGCAAAACTATCATTCAAAATAGACGGAACAATAAAAGTCTTCCATGATAACCAGAAATTTAAACAATATATGACCACCAAGTCACCACTACAAAAGATTCTTCAAGGAATTCTGCACGCAGAAAATGAAAGCAAACAAAACCATGAAGTACAAACAGTACCAAACCACAGGACAAGAAAAGACAAGGAATCAGAGAGTAACATTGATTCAGCTGCACACAATCAAACCCTTAAACAATAAAAACAACTAAATGACAGGAATCACCACATACCTATCAATACTAACACTGAATGTTAATGGACTTAACTCCCCCATCAAAAGACACTGTCTGGCAAACTGGATTAAAAAGTAAGATCCAATAATCTGTTCTTTACAGGAGACCCACTTCATCGACAGAAACAAGCACTGGTTTAGGGTGAAAAGCTGGAAGAAGATTTACCAAGCCAATGCCACCCAAAAAGAGGCAGGAGTAGCAATACTTATCTCAGACAAAGTAGACTTCAAATTTACATTGATCAAATGAGATAAAGAAGGACACTCCATACTAATAAAAGAGGGAATACATCAAAAGGAAATAACAATTATCAACCTATATGCACCCAACATCAATGCACCCAATTTCATCAAATATACTCTGAAGGACCTAAAAGCATATATTAACTCCAACACAGTGGTTGTGGAAGACTTTAACACCCCCCATCACCAATAGATAGGTCATCCAAACAAAAAAAAATCAATAAAGAAATTCTAGAACTAAATCATACCATAGATCAAATGGACCTAGCTGATGTTTACAGAATATTTCATCCAACTTCTGCACAATACACATTCTTTTCAGCAGCCCATGGAACCTTTCCCAAAATCGATCATATCTTAGGGCACAAAGAAAGCCTCGGCAAATATAAGAAAGTAGAAATAATCCCATGCATTCTATCTGATCACAATGCATTAAAACTAGAAATCAACAACAAAAACAACAGTGGAAAACATGCAAACAATTGGAAGCTGAACAACACATTGCTCAATGATCAGTGGGTCATCAATGAAATAAAAGAGGAAATTAAAAAGTTCCTGGAAGTTAATGACAATGAAAACATGACCTCCCGGAAGCTAGGGACACAGCCAAGGCAGTCCTAAGAGGAAAGTTTATAGCCACGAGTGCATATATTAAAAGGTCAGAAAGATCTCAAATCAATGACCTAATGTTACATCTCAAACTCCTAGAAAAACAAGAACAAACAAATCCCAAAACAAGCAGAAGGAGAGAAATAATAAAAATAAGGGCCCAAATCAATGAAATACAAACAAAAAAACCAAACAAAGAATCAATGAAACAAAAAGCTGGTTCTTTGAAAAAATAAATAAGATTGATAGACCCCTGGCAAACCTGATTAAAATGAAGAGAGAAAAATCCCAAATCAGTAAAATCAGAAATGCAAAAGGGGAGATAACAACAAGCACTGTAGAAATCCAGGAAATCATCAGAGACTACTTTAAGAAACTATATTCTAAATAAATTTGAAAATCTTCAAGAAATGAACAAATTTCTAGATACTTATGACCATTCAAAATTTAACCAAGAGGATATTAAGCACATGAATAGATCTGTAAGACAAGATGAAATTGAAGCAGCAATAAAGGGCCTCCCAAAAAAGAAAAGTCCAGGACTTGATGGATTTTCTGTTGAATTCTAACAGATCTTTAAAGAAGAACTAATTCCAACTCTCCTTAAACTATTCCATGAAACAGAACTGGAAGGAACACTGCCTAACTCATTTTATGAAGCCAGGATTACACTCTTACCAAAACCAGAAAAAGACACTTCCAAAAAGGAGAACAATAGGCCAATCTCCTTCATGAACATCAATGCAAAAACCCTCAATAAAATAATGGCAAACCGAATCCAGCAACACATCAGAAAGATCAGTCACCATGACCAAGTTGGCTTCATCCCAGGGATGCAGGGGTGGTTCAACATACACAAATCTATAAATGTAATATAGCACATCAATAGAAGCAAAGACAAAAACCACTTGATCATCTCAATAGATGCAGAAAAAGCCTTTGACAAGATCCAACACCACTTCAAGATAAAAGCTCTAAGAAAACTAGGAATAGAAGGAAAGTACCTCAACATTGTAAAGGCTATATATGACAAACCTATAGCCAACATCATACTTAATGGAGAAAAACTGAAACCATATCTCCTAAAATCAGGAATGAGACAAGGGTGCCCACTATCCCCACTCCTATTCAACATAGTCCTAGAATTCATAGCCAGAGCAATTAGGCAAGAAGAAGAAATGAATACAAATAAGTTAAAAAACTGTCAAAATATCCCTATTTGCAGATGACATGATCCTATACCTTAAAGACCCCCAAAAAATCTACCTAAAAACTCTTAGACACCATAAACAGCTACAGCAAGGTGGCAGGATACAAAATTAACTTACAAAAATCTTTAGCTTTTTATACACCAACAATGGACAAACTGAGAAAAAATATGTGGAAACAATTTCATTTACAATAGCCTCAAAAAAAAAAATCAAATACCTAGGAATAAACTTAACAAAGGATGTGAATGACCTCTACAAGGAAAACTACAAACCTCTGGAGAGAGATGAGGAAGACTACAGAAGATGGAAAGATCTCCCAAGCTCATGGATTGGCAGAATCAACATAGTAGAAATGGCTATACTCCCAAAAGCAATTTACATGTTTAATGCAATTCCCATAAAAATCCCAATGACATTCATTATAGAGATTGAAAAATCTACCTTAAAATTCATCTGGAAACACAAGAGACTCTGAATAGCCAAGGCAATCCTCAGCAAAAAGAGAAGTACTGGAGGTATCACAATATCTGACTTCAAACTGTATTACAAAGCAATAGGAATAAAAACAGCTTGGTACTGGCACAAAAACAGACATGAAGACCAATGGAACAGAATAGAGAACCTGGATATGAATCCACACAGCTATGCCCACCTTGTTTTTGACAAAGTCACCAAAAACATACGATGGAGAAAAGACAGTCTCTTAGTCAAATGTTGTTGGGAAAATTGGTTATCAGTCTGCAAAAAACTGTAACTAGATCCATGTTTATCACCCTATACTAGTATCAACTCAAAATGGATCAAGGACCTTAATATCAGACCCAAAACTCTGAAGTTAGTACAGGAAAAAGCAGGGAATACTCTGGAAGCAATAGGTATAGGCAAGGACTTCCTCAATAGAACCCCAGCAGCTCAGCAACTAAGAGAAAGGATGGATGGGACTACATAAAATTAAAAATCATCTGCACAACAAAAGAAATTATCTCTAAACTGAAGAGACTATCCACAGAGTGGGAGAAAATATTTGTTAGCTATACATCAGACAAAGGACTGATAACCAGAATATACAGAGAACTTAAAAAACTAAACTCTCCCAGAATCAATGGACCATTAAAGAAATGGGCAAGTGAACTAAACAGAACTTTCTCAAAAGAAGAAATTCAAATGACCAAGAAACACTTGAAAAAAATGATCACCATCTCTAGCCATAAAGGAAATGCAAATCAAAAACCACACTAAGATTCCACCTCACTTCTGTTAGGATAGCCATCATCAAAAACACCACTGCCAACAGGTGTTGACCAGGATGTGGGGAAAAAGGAACCCTCATACACTGCTAGTGGGAATCCAAGCTACTGCAACCACTCTAGAAAACAATATGGAGGCTTCTTAAAAATCTAAACATAGATCTGCTATATGATCCAGCAATCCCACTCTTGGGGATATACCCAAAGGAATGAAACACAGGTTACTCCAGAGGCACTTGCACACCCATGTTTATTGCAGCGCTATTCACAATAGCCAAGTTATGGAAACAGCCAAGATGCCCCACTACTGACGAATGGATCAAGAAAATGTGGTATTTATGCACAATGGAATTTTACTCAGCCATGAAGAATAATTAAATCTTATCATTTGCAAGTAAATGGATGGAAATGGAGACTATCATCCTGAGCAAGGTTACCCAGGCTCAGAAGATCAAAAATTGTATGTCCTCCCTCATATGCGGACTTTAGATCTAGGGCAAATACAGCAATATTGTTGGACTTGGGTCACATGCTAAGGGGAGAGCCCATATGGGAGGTATGGGGATAGGTAGGAAACACAAAACTTGGAAGTGTTTGATGTCCCCACTGCAGAGGAGCTATTACAGAAACCTTAAAGTGACAGAGGTCAATATGGGAAGGTTTTTGGGAACTAGTGAAAAGGTCAGGTAGAGATGAATCAATTCGGGTTGTAACACACTTGTGCATGAAAGCAATGCCAGGAATCTCTCTGTATAGCTATCCTGACCTCAACTAGCAAAACTGCTTTGTCTTTCTTATTATTGCTTATGTCTTCTCTTCAACAAAGTTGGAGAAGAGGGCAGAACAGGTTCTGCCTGGAAGCCATGGGAGATTGGGTGGGAGATGGAGGGGGCAGAGGGTCATGGAGGAGAAATGGCCCAAACAATGTATATGAATAAATGAATAAATAAATAAATAAATAAACGAACAAGCAACTATCTCACACCTGAAAAAAATTATTAGGCTTGGAATGTTTTTTTGTTGCTGTTGTTTGTTTGTTTTGGCTACACTGGGGTTTGAGCTCAGGGCCTCATGCTTGCTAGAAGGTAGAATGTTTTGATACAGTCAGAAAAGTGTAAAATTGAGGATCAATCTTAAGAAGTACTTTAGGGTATTAGGATAACCTGTAGTGAACTATTTTGTGTCTTTGGGTGAACTTGGCCTTAACTTTAAAAAGAGACATGGAGACGGGTACTTTTTAGTCTTTTCTGGCATTAACTTTTGGGGGGAAAAAATTAGTTGTCCTTTGTCTCTCTGATCTGCAAATTTGGTTACTGTCAATTTGCAGGCAGCACAGATGGCTCTTTCCACACCTTATAGATTGTCCTTCTGGTTCAAGCTGGCTCTGACAATAAACTATACACTGTTGGCTGTTGTTCACAGGGAATCAGACTCTAAAATTAAGGCACGCTTGGGTTTTTCAGAAGATTGTGATGCAAATTGTGTCTGTAGAGAGTCTCAACTAGTTTGAATCATCAAACACTACTTTATAGTTGTAGGAGAAAACTAATGATATAGAGGAAACATAAAAAAGGCCTTTTTATTTACATGGTGGGGCTGGGTTTTCTATCCTGCTTCCCTTTGCAGAGGTTAGCTGTCCCCTGGTTACTATGTTCTGTCTGTTTAGCCAGCAGTAAGGGACTCAGACTTAACAATGGCTTCCTGTGTATTCTTTTATCGTTCCTTCATGTGAACATGCTTATTTTCATCTTGATCATTGAAAATGGTAGAAAGGAGATTGAGAGAGTAGGGATACTAATTTATCAGGAAGATGCAAGCCACAGGAAAAAAGCAGAAAGTTTAATCCCTTACCTGGAGCTTACACGGCACCAGTACTCACAGTAGATGCAAACTTCCCTGTGGAGGACGAGACATTGCAGGAGGAATGTAGTTAATAGTGTCTCAGAACCACATGAGACACTAGGTGAAGAATCTACAAGTTGCTGTGGCTCAGATATTCCTTTTGTGCCCAACAGGAGTTCCAGGGAATATTCATTATTAACTGAAAGTGAGCCTTGCTTAAAGTGAGATGTTTTTAGAGTAATTTATGTGGCCATGAAGTGAGAAAAAGAGATAAATAGGAGTAAACTTATACCTGAATAAGGACCAAATATGCTAGGGAATTCTATAAGAACTCAGTCGTCATTCATCAAAACGGACAGTGGTCACTCCCTATGTGAGGAGTCATACCACAAACACATTGGGTGCTTGCTGGCATTCTGAGTTAGCCTAGATGATCAACCAGGCTTCCCCTCATTGCCTACAAAGAAATAATGGAGTGGGTTGATAATTGCAAATTCCTACTGCAACTAGGGCACAAATCTTGAACAAAAAATTCAGAATATCTTCTCTGACATCTAAGGAAATGGAGGACCAGAATGAAGAAAAAATATTTCAGTATCAAGGAAAATTTTATTGTATTCTACTTCTACTTTCTAAAATTCCTAATTAAGTAATTCATACTTACTAAAATTTTATAGTAAGGAATATCCATAACTATTATGTCTGCATTGAATAAAATATTATTTATAATCATAGTCTGCAAATTATATGCTGATATATGAACTCTATGTTCAATATTAGTTATAACTTAAGAGTCTAAGATGTTTGGCAAGAAGAATACACCAGGAGGCAGAAGTGCATACCAAAACACACATAATTTGCAGATAGGTGGAACATGCAGTAGGAAGATGAAAGGATTATGAATATTCAGAGGGCTGGGTACACGTTGTCTTAATAAAAAATTATTTAGGAGACAAAGTACTTAAAGATTAATTCTGTGGATCGGCTTTCCCCACATTCCATTAAGGTTCACTGTGGGAAAGAAATATCTTGGGACACAGTTTTAGTTTTCTGGGAAAGTAGGGCATTTCATTAGCTTGTTATAGCCTTCCTTACAGTCATTTAGCAGGTGGAGTTTTTATTTCTTTGTTTTTTCTCTAGCGAGGGGAAGTGCAGTAGGTGTAATAATATAATAATCAATGGTCAGGGACTTCTGAGGGTATACAGAGCCTAAGGAGCTGAAGAAGTATATTGCAAAGTGTGAAGAATTCTATAGTCTGGCAGGTAACTTCTCCTTTTCTCTCAAAACTATATTTCCTTCTGAAAAGGAATGCAATTCCTGTAATGCAGATGATAATACCACTACCAGAAAAACAAGATACTAAATCTAGAAAGCCTACATCTTAAAAAATATTTTGAACAAAGAAACTTCCCAAACTTCTATTCTTCCTTACTTTCCATCCTGTCTCCCTTTCATCATTCCTTTTTCCCTCTCTTCCTTCTTCTCACTCTCCTTTTCCTTCTCTTCCTTCTTTTCTTCTTTCCCTTCTCCTTTCCTCTTTCCCTTCATCCTTCAGCACTTCCATTCCTTTCTTTGTTCCTATTTGCTTTTCCTTTTTTCACTTCAACTTCTCTTTCCTTTTATTAATATCTTATTTTCTCATCCTCTATTATTCTCAAAATTCCCATGAAGTAAAAAGGATTCTAATTTGTTTATCATTTGTCATCACCAAATAATAAATTGAATTAACAGAGAGAAATTCTAATCTTTGTCATATCTTTGTCATCACCTTGGCATGTTGCTTATCTAATCACTATTTTTTAATATTTTAAAATATTTAATATTTTTTAATGTATGCTTATTTAATCACTGTTTTTAGCCCAAATATGAAAACAGCCTAAAATAGTATGTGTGTATCTGTATTCTAACAGCAAACCTTGTTTTTCACCAAAAGTGAAGAAAGTCTCTTCCATTTTTCTTAAAGAGAATAAGTAGTGATTATTTATGATGTCTGTCATTCACTAAGCATAAAATAGATGAAATGTATTTCAATAAAACACGTCTGCCTTCTAGAGTAGAAATAATTAATAACACTATCTGATTTTTCCAGTTAAAGTCTGCATCTTACTATTCAGAAGTCTCCTACTGTTCAAACTCACATCAGCTTGCTCCTTAGTAGTAAAAAGAAATCTGCCTTTTGGGTCATTGAATTTACAAAATTAAGTCCACATCAATTTACAAAAGAGAAGTCTTCATCATTTTCCATTTAACACATTTAATTCTAATTTTATAGATAGAAACAAAAAAATTAGTGAATATTAATTACAGGACCAGAGTTGAGTGGAGTATTTCAAAGGAGTCAAAAAACAAATAATCTGGTCTTTGATACAAACAGATTTATACTCAAGTACTCAAATTAGGACATAAACTTACACACAAGTCACCATTTAGGAGATGAAAAACTAATAAAAATGTAATATACATAGAGTTTCCAGGATAATTAATGTTTGAGTGATTTGAGTGGTTCTGATAAAATGTCTACTGTTAATTCACATCCTTCTTAGCCTGTTTTCACAATGAGGATTTCTTTAGTTATCCTCTCTAATTCTTTCCAATTTCCCACATAAACCAGTCTAATACAATGGATGTAGGCTGTACTCCTCTTGACTCTGACACAAGTGTTAGACCTTTTTTAAGCTATTTCTCCTTCATGGATAATTTACACAACCCTGCAGCTTCTGTTCACATCTACATGTTTGTATAGCCACAGTTCTCCTCTGTGTGGCCTATTTAACATCAATTTTAGTGTCTCATTCAAACTTACCAATTAGTAACAATACTTGTGATGCTCTTACCCCCACCCAACAGCCTCAAGATAGGTCCTCCTGCATTAGTTCTCATAGCTCTGACGGGTTCCATCTTTATTATCCTTGGACATTCCAAAACCTGGGTTTTTTAATGTGAACTTGACATTTCTGCAACTTTTACCCCTTTATCTATCACTTAATCACTAAGCTCTGACCATTTTTTTCTTACCTTTTCTTCTTCATGTTCTTTCCATCTCCACTGTCACCATCCTGTTTCTAATTACTGTTTCTTATCAAGGCAACTATAACTGTTAACTGGACCTTCTATATCCAGCTTTCCTCAGGAAAACCGATCTCTACTTTGCGATGGGTCATTTTTTTCTAAAATAAACATTTGGTCATATCAATTATGCATTCCTGTGATCCCTAAAGAAAATGTCCCAAAATCTTATGATAGTTTAAAAGATATAACATGATTTGGTTCTTGTCTCTTCTTGCTGTTTATTACTTCTTCCCATTGACCCTTATTTGTGCTTTTGTTTATTTTTAAGTTTTGTTTTTGGGAAATAAAGGTCTCCATAGAAATAAGAATTGCTCTTTTCTGTTGCCTATTTTTTTTCTGTTGTTATTATTTGTTTATTTGTTTTTCTAGTGGCATTAGGATTTGAACTCAAAGCCTCATACTTGCTAGACAAGCATTCTACCACTTGAGCCATTCCCCCAGAACTTTTTGCTAGTTTGCTTTTATATAGGGTCTCACACTCTTTCCCAAGGTGAACTTGGACCAAGTAACTAGCACTATAGACACAACTCATTTGTTTATTGAGATAGAGTCTCACTAACATTTGCTTGGGATAGCCTTGAAACAAAATCCTCCTATCTCCACCTTTCATCTGCTTCCTTTTAAATGTTTTTCTCAAGGTAGGCTATGAGACAACTCTGTCAGAATTATAGGAAATGCTTTTTAAAAAATGTTTTGGGTTTCTATACCAAAACTACTGAATCAGTCTTTGTGTGTGGAATTGGGGCACCATTTTGTCAGATATCCCAGGAAATTTTATACTTAAAAAAATTGAGAACGCTTACTCAAGATGTTAAATTCCTTTATACTTGATCTTTTCTCCTCAATCAGCACTCTCAAGTGAAGTAATCTCACTCATTCCCTGAATTTGAACATTGTCTACATGCCATAGAAACCCACCTACCTGATGCCTCTTTTGAACATCAGACTTGGGCATTTAATTTTCTCCAGGATGTCTCCACAAGATTGCTCATAGTCACTTCAAATTGAACAGGAATGCACTGAGCTTTTCACAGTGCCCCTGCAAATCTGTTTTCTCCTCCAGGTATATATATAAATTTTATATATATATATATATATATATGGGCAGCCTTCTTGGCCAAACCACTGGCAGTTTTGCTTGTTCTATTGCAGTGACTTCCTACTGGTTTCCCCACTTTCATAATTACTTCCCATACCTGCTCTAACAATTTCATATATTGCATCCAGAAGAAAGCTGCTGCTACACTGTTTTAGTTAAGATCTTTCAAAGGCTTCTGATTTTATCAGTATAAAATCTAAAATTTCTGATGCATCTCATAAAGCTCTGCATAATCTGACCCTTTACTCTGTTCTTGTCTTAACGTCTCTACTCCTATTGACCAGATTAGCTTGCTCACTGTCCTGAAACCACAGTGACCTTGGGAAAATTCTTCCTGAAGTCAGGATCTTTGCATACTACTTAACTTTCTTTCTTTCCTCCTTTCCTCCAATTTGCTAGTCTAATTCATTTTGAAGATCTCTATATGTATCATCCCAGTTTAGCACCATGCCCCCAATATTGAATCTGACGTTTGGCAAATAGTAGGCACTCAATAAGTATTTTTTGAATGAATGAACAAATATGTAAATAGAATATCTCAATATGAGATTACTGAAAGGAAAAAAAAGGAATAAAATTGATCCTCACTTTGTTTCTCTATTTTTTTCAATCCTAAGGGAGTGAGGGAACTCTTTTTATATCAAAATTTCAATGCTAATGTGATTGAATATTTTTAGAATATTTAAAATTTAGATTATTTGCTGGGAAATTAAGACTATCAACAATAGTGTCACTGAAATCAGATTTGTCAAATAGATAGAAAATAGCCTATGGTTCTATAACATAACAAAAATATTAATGACACTGGCCAATGATTCTGGAATAATTCTACTGATTTAATCAAACTCTTATAAATGTATCTTATTATTCTATTTCCTCCTCACTGTTGTTGGGACAACTAGTTCAAAGTATAAGAATTAATTCCAGACTATCATCCAAGGCCTTTATCATCACAACTTAAAGTGATAGAAGAACAATTCAAGCATAATTTTACTGAACGTCATTGTAGAAGAATTGGGTTCAAGAATTTACACACTTATAAAGTGTGCAATATAATCTTTGTTACTTTTCTAACTTTAAAAAATTTACTCACCCTGGCTCACCTTAAAAGTAATGCCCTAGGACAATGTTAAAAGAGAATTACGTTGAGAAAAACATTCAAATATTGCATATCTGTTAAAAGAGAAAATACTACACAAACATTTTCATAACTTGTATTAACGATTCATGAAATACTTTCCCTCAGGGCATTTTCGTTTTTAAATTCTATTCCCCAGATTGAAATAAGGTGTTCAGGAAGAAATCAAATAAAGAACATGTGGAGAGAAACATGGTTTACAGATGAGCAAAATCTAGATGTTGTAGTATCTGGAAAAAAAAAGAGTAGTCATTATCTAAAATGATTTCCAATTTAATGTGTTATTTTATTTTTCTTAATTCACTTCCCAAACCCTAAAAAGATATAGTTATCACATTTAAAAATAATTCCTTTTTATGACATTTCCTATTATAAAATTTAAATTTCTGTAAATTTATATGATTTTGATATGCCAAAAGCAGAATTTGTGTCAATATTATTCTTTTCAGGTTTTGTAGTAATATTTAATTAAAAATAAGATGATATTGCTCCTTTGCTTTTATATAGTACACACAGTTTAAAGATACTCATGTATTATGGCTTTACTATATTTTTTGAAGTCAAAGTAACTGCCAACTGAAAAGTACATAGCCTGAATTGCTTTGAAATAGTCTGATATGCTATATTTGGTGATTACCTTGTTCAATTCATCGAAGTACATATTTACTTTGTGGAATTGGAGCTAAGAAGTCAAAGAAACAATTTCAGCCTTATTCTTAGAGTCATCTTCTACTTATAAATTCTTGAAAAGAGTTTAAATAAAACAAAATTGGCACTTTAATAAAAAAAATCGTAAAGTGGTGTGTTGGATAGCTTTTTGTATCTGTGACAAAATTGCCTGAGATAAACAACTTAAAAGAGAGAAAGTTTCCTTTGGTCACACAGTTTCAGGCTATGTTTGCTTGGCCTGGTTGCTTTCAGGTGGATAGTGGGGGAAGAAACTGTTAACATCAAGGTGGACAGGAAGCACAGAGAGAAAGAGCTTTTATAACAAAGCCCATCCTCTGAAAACCATCAGGCTACGAATTTGTAAATGGATGAATCCATTTCTGAGTCAGAGCCCAACTGACCTAATTACCCTTAGAAGATCCCATCATGAACAAAGCTGCATTGGGGACCAGCCTACAACATGTGGATTTTAAGATTTAAGATCTAAACCAGAACAATTGGAAAATGTATTAAAATAATTTTATGGATGTCTTTTTAGGTGACATTTTAGATATGTATCTGAAAAGATAAAGCTAACACCTTTGTTATAATTTATATTTCTACATGTATCCAACCTATTGCAAATTGGACTGAGGTGGCAATATTAGAAAATACGTTTGTCTCTATAACTATACATAAATCTTATGTAAATGTGTATTAATCAAGACAATTGAATATAAACCATTAGACATACAGACTAAAATTTCAACTTTCTCAGTGTTTGACTTAAAAAAAATCATAGATTTAAATATAGAAATTAAATAATTCAAATATGAGAAGAAAACTGATATTCTTTCATCTATAATCTATATATAAAGGTTTTCTAGATATGATTTTAAAGGCAGATTTAACAAACAGTATGATAAAAAATTACTTATATATTTTTATGAAGGAAAAACACTATTTGAATAGAAAAAGAATAATATCATACAATATCAAGAGATTATTGGCAAGAGACAATATTTAGACATCTGGGGGAAAATATTTGCAAACCTTATCAGATATAAAGGGCTAATTCCAAACAAATAACTTTTATGATTTGAGAATAAGAAATAACCAGAAACAACTGAACAAGCAAAGACCAAAAACCATGTGTTTGTGCACTTGTACAACACAAACACATAGGTATAACTCAGAAACAAATGAGATTATTTCTTTATAGAGAGTAGATAGTGTCAACATGACTAACACCTACTTAGATAAGTGTCGAAGAAAATTATTTATTTGGAAATAATAATACACAAGAATTTGGGACACACACACATCAGTGTAGCCTCTGGATATAACTGAAGAACAAAGGAAAAGGCTGGTGTTTTCATTGGGAAGCGAGAAGAGTTACACATTTTGAAGACAGTTCATTGGTGTCAGCAGCATCTGACGGGAGGAGGTGGTAAACCTTGGTGAGTTGCTGCAGTTACTAGGTAAAATTTATAACCTTAGTCATGACAGACTCTTGTAATTTTGGGTTAGGCTTACAGGACAGTTCCTAGAGTGTGTTATTTCAGCAGGGCATGACAAAAATTAATGCATTATATATAATCAAATTTCACAGTGGGAAATTAACGGAGAAGATGGAAAAATGAGGAACTAGGAGGGTTGCGAGCAGGACAATTCTCTCTGTGCATAACTCCTTAAAATTCTGAATTACGGGCTCATATTATTTTGTATATGCAAAAGCTCAATTTAATAAGCAAGTGTGAGGAAAGGTAAATCCAGAAGAGATTTCAAGTAGAAACAAATGAATCTAAGTGCATTTCAAATAATCGTAAACACAATGAAAGGGAAAAACAAAATACTATTGTTTTCTTTAATCTGGAGTTCAGAGAAGTAAAATTAGTTCCCTGGCTGTATTTTTATTTATTTATTTAGGTGGTATGGACCTTAAACTTGAGCCCTCGAGCTTCCTTGGGAAGCACTCTACCACTTGAGACACACCTCCAGTCCTTTTTGCTTTAGTTATTTTTCACATAGGGTCTTGCACTTTTTGCCTACCTGGAATCAGACCACAATCCTTCTGCCTATGCTTTCTTTGTAGCTGAGACTATAGACATGCCACTACATCTGGCTTATTGATTGAGATGGTGTCTCACTGTTTGCCCAGGCTGGCCTCAAACCAGCATATACTTGATTTGTACTTTATGCAACTTAAGTAATAACTTAAAATAGAAATAAAGTGGATATAGGGTCCACATGATTTCTGTCAATTTTATTTAATTTAAGAAATATTTATTACAGTCCCTCTTTGTATCAGATACTGTGTATATGTTATAAACTTCTCTCATTTCTCTCCCGTGTCTTCAATTGTACTAGGAGGGCTGAAACTCTTTAAAACTTCCCACCCACAACACATTTTTCTCATACTTTAAGCAAGTGATTTATCTCACGAGGCTTCCCATCATTTTGTGGAATATTTTTTTTTAATGTCAACAAAGATAAACCAAGCTTTAGGCAAATTGCACATGGTTTCACTTATATACAGAATCTATACCTAAAAAAATAATAGGACATGATTGTAAAAATGGGACTGTTTGGAGGTTTACTAGGAGGGGGAGGATGAAAAGAGAGGGTGATGGAGTGTGAATATGATAGAAGAACATATGAAAATAGCATACTGAAATATACTAAAAACTGTTAAGAAGGAAGAGGGAGAAGGTAAGGGGGTTAAGAATGATAATTTAGATGGGGGTAAATTTGGTCATATGCATATATATATAATGTATATGCACATATGTAAGTATCACAATGAAACTCTTTGTATAATTTTTATGCTAATAAAAATTTTAATGTAACTTCTTCTTAATGTGAGTGAATGTTTCAACCCACTTACAAGTCTTATATCTGAGGATTCTGCTAACAACATCATGGCATTTACTTCTAGCCCTTTGTTAACACTACAACATCAAAGGGAAAGTAAGAAAAATACTGAAAGACAGTTTCTAATACCGTTCTCCCTCGCTATTTCTGTCTTCCAATGATGGATGAGGAGACACCCAGTTTCTCAGACCCTCTTGCAGTTAAGGGTATACTATGTTATCCTCTCCTGGCCCATCAGACAGAAAGCAAAGTCTCTTACTTCTCTGGTACACAGATGTACCAACTGAGTATCGCCATTTTCTTTTTTTTTTTTCAACTTTCTTAACAGCTTTACTGAGGTGTGAGAACTGCACATAGTTAACATGCACAATGGGATGCAAACATCCACAATATTATTGCTGCAATCAAAGTTATATATCCAACACTTCCCAAAGTTTCTTTGTGTCCCTCTGATAAGAGCAGTTAATTACCCTCTTACCAAATTTTATAGTGCATAAAACAGTATTGTTAGCTATAGGCAGTATAATGTATAGCACATCTCTAGGATTTACAAATATAATATAACTGAAATTTCTATCCATTTAGCCACAGCTCCCAAGGTACCAGCATTTTCTGCCAAGAAGCAGATTCTACCTTATTCCTTGTTCTGTGTGATTCTTTGTTTACTGTGTCTGCATTGAGTTTTTTGCTAAGTGAAAATAAACATCCTTTACTTATATACAGATCTGTATGCTTAAATCATGCTTCCTGCTTCCAAGGTAAAATTATTCAAACAAAATGTTTTCAGCTACCAAAAATCAATTTATTTTTATTGAATTTAAAACCTTAAATGCATAATAGTTTTACACGAATTATCTCTCTCAACCCTGAAAATTATTTTTTGTTTGCTTGTTTGTTTGGTGGTACTGAAGTTTGAACTCAGGGCTTTGCACTTGCAAAACAGGCCCTCTACCATTTGAGTCACACCTCCAGTCCATTGTGGTCTGCCTATTTTGGAGACAAGGATCTCTAGAACTATTTGCTCTGACTGCCCTTGAACCATCAACAGCCTGATCTCAGCTTCCCAAGTAGATAGGATTATAAGTGTGAGTTACCGGTGCCCAGCTTAACCCTCAATATTCTTAAGAGCAAACATACAATATACATTTTATTTAATAATAAAATGAAATTCAGGGATTTTGATTATAATATCCAAGTGCATTTAGCTAATAAGAAAAACATCCAAATTCAACAATGAGTAGTTTTTAACTGATTTTCCCCATATGATGCAGTGTTATACAATAGAAAAACCTGAAAGAAATTTGAACAAATCATTCCCTACTTTAAAGGAAGAATCCTTACTATTATAACCAAGCAAAAGCTTGGGTGGGTACTGCTTTTGCCAGCTTTTCTACTTTACTGCTAATCTTTCAGGATCTCTGAGCTATACATGAGATTATAATGGACTTAAAATATTCAATGTTCAATACAAGAGTGAATAATTTAATTTTTTTAATAAAACTATTTCAAAGCTGTGTGACTTTGCAATTTTCCTTGAATACACTTTATTTTTATGATTATAGAAAGAAAAATCTTTAACCAAAATATTAACTAAAATTGGCTGTAATGTGAGAAATTTGTTTTCTTATGAGCAACAAAATAAACATCTGAATACCTTAATCTTTCTTAGAATTATGTCTTAAGGTTTGAAGCATAGAAGTAATAAAAGTTTCTGTTGGAATATGACAAACTCACTCACCCATGATTATGGCCAGTAGGATAATAAGGCAATATTAAGCAAAAAGACAAAACTGGAAAGCCATGCTACATGATTCCA
This sequence comes from Castor canadensis, assembly GCF_047511655.1. Taxonomy (NCBI): domain Eukaryota; kingdom Metazoa; phylum Chordata; class Mammalia; order Rodentia; family Castoridae; genus Castor; species Castor canadensis. Next base: position 86,867,933 of record NC_133399.1, read on the forward strand.
AAATATACTATACATCTCTAATAACCAAAAAACATCATATGGAGATAAAAGTAGACAGAGCAGTGAAGCAAAATAGACAACATATAATAAACCATATACCTAAAGCCAATGATTTTTGGGAAAGGCAATATGAACACACATTTAGGGAAATCCAGTCTCCTCAGTAATTGGTTCTGGGAAAACTGAATGTTCAGATGGAGAAAAGTGAGACTATCTCATAAGACGCAAAAATCAACTCAAAATGGATTAAAGTCTTAAGTATAAAACCTGAAATTATAAAATTTATTAGAAGGAATTATAGTGGAAATGTCCTATGACATTAGTCTGGGCCAGGATTGTTTTTTGAAAAGAACTTAAAAGCATAGATCACAAAAGCAAAAATAGACAAATTTCATTATAACAAATTAAAAGGCTTCTATAGCAAAGGAAATTATAAAGCGAAGAGACAGTTTATAGAACAGAAGGTGATACGTGCAAACTGAACATCTAAAAAGAGGCTAATATCAATAATATTACAAGGAACTCAAAAGTAAACAGTAAGAATAGCAATAATAATAATTCAAATTTTCAAATGGACACCAGATTGGAATAACAACTTCTCAGAAGATATACAGGGAAGGAGGAGGTAGGAGAAGCCGGCCCAGGCAAAAGCCAAAACCCTATCTGAAAAATGAATTAAAGGCAAAAGGTCTAGAGGTGTGGCTCAAGTGTTAGCAGAACACAAGGCCCTAAATTCAGTCCCTGGAACTACAAAACAAATAAGCAAACAGCAGAGACATTCAAATGGACATCAGGTACATGTTAAAATGATCAACATAAATCATGACTAGGGAGTTGCAAAGCAAAAGCACAGTGACATGTTGTTTCACTGCAGGTAGAATGGCCATTATCAAAGACAAGCGATAACAAATGCCAGCAAGGATACCTACATTGTTGGTGGATTTGTAAACTAGTATAGCCACCATGGAAAACAGTATGGAGATTCTTCAAAAAATCAAAAAACAAAATTAAAAGGCTACTATATGATCCAACAATTCCAATACTGGGTATACCCAAAGGAATTGAAATCAGGATGTTGAAAGGACATCTGAGCTCTCACATTTATTGTAGCACTGTTCTCAGTGGACAAGACACGGAATCAACCTATGTGTCTATCAGTACATGATAAAGAAAGTATGGTTATATACCACAGTGGAATACTATTCATCAGTAAAAAACAAGGGAATTCTGTCATTTGTTGCAAAATGAATCAAAATAAGTGGATTAGTAAAACAAACCAGGCACAGAAAGATAAATATTACATGATTTCACTTGCATGTATAATTTATAAAGCTGAACTAGTAGAAGTAAGAAGTAGGGTAGCAGTAACCAGAGGCAGAGGTAAGTAAGGGAGAATACACAGAAAGGAGATTACAAGTAATAATCTTGTATCATATATTTCAGAATAGGCAAAGAGAGATTTTGAATGTTGTCACTATAAGAAATAAACACTGAGATCATAGACAAGGTAAATATCTTGGGGTAGGGACATGGCTCAAGTGATAAGAGTATTTCCCTAGCAAGTACCAGGCCCTGAATACAAACCTCAGAAGCACTAAAAAATTTAAATATTCTGATTATATCATTAAGCAAGGAATGCATGTATTGACACAACATACTGTACCTCATAAATATGTGCAATTATGTGTCAATTTAAAAAAAACTTTATTTGGGTTTAAAAGATTAAGTGTCCTAAATTCCCTAATTCAATAAATATTTACATTTATTATAGCTCAGTTTGTTAATTACTGAAAATTTAAAACTAAAATATTTATAGCACAATGAATTCATGATTTGGTAGGGAAGATTAGGAAGCAATTAGTAAAGAAATCTGTTATAATGGAGGGATAAATAAATATAGAACTCATATTATGAAAATGGTGACAAAAAGCACTGCTGTCTCAGGTGTTTTCATGGAGTGTCACCTCAGATGGACTGTCACATCAGATGGGGCTGACCTCAGATGGAGTTTCCCCTCAGATGGAGGGTCACTTCAGAAAGGGTGTCGCATCTGGTGAAGTGTCACTTAAGATGAAGTGTCATCTCAGATAAAGAGTTACCTGAGATGGTATGCCATCTTAGAGGGAGTGTCACCTCAGACTGAGGAATGTCATCTCAGATGAGTCTTTGTTCTGGGACTGTAATTTTTTTCTGGTAAGAGAGGGTGCAGAGATTTCTGAAGACAGAAAGAACAGCTGAAAAGCAAGAGAAGGTGAGGAAGGAGCACAGCACATTTTTGGAATTCAGGAGAGATGTGCTGGAACCCATTTTGGAAAGATTTGTGAACAAACTCTGCTAAGTGAAATCCTTCAGGGATTTTAAGGAGAAGATACTCATAAGCTTCTGCAGATCAGATCCATTTTGTTTTTTTTTGCATAAGTTTTACCTTGGACTAAAAAGAAGATGATCTTCTTTTTCATTGCTGTTTGGTTGATTTTTGTTTGTTTTGTATTTTTTTTTCTATTTCACTATGCGTTATGTTCCTTCAATTTAAGACTAAGAATCCTTTGGAGAGTTTCAATTATTTACAGCTAAATCCATGAAAAATTAATTTATATATACCTACTCAAAAAGGATAGCCCTCATGATAAAAATAAAGTATAGTCATTATGGAAAGCATATGAATGTTACTCGAAAAATTAAAAATAGATCTACCCTATGATCCAGATATTACTCCTAAGTATAGGTCTTAAGGAAATGAATGAAGTCAGCATAGCAAAGGGACACTGAGGTTCAAACCCAATATGCCCAGCTTCAGCCAAAAAAAGCAAAAAAGAAGAAGCCATAGGCCAGATGAGATGGTGCATACTAATAATCCCAATTACTCTGTAGGCAGAGGGGAAAAGTTAGTGAAATCCCATCTCAATCACTGAGCTGGTGCAGTGGTTCACTACTGTAATTCCAGCTATGTAAGAGGCACAGTTAGAAGGTCACTGTCCTAGACCAGCCCTGAACAAAAACGTGAGCACCTATCCAAAAAATAAAGCAGAAAAGAACTGGGAGCGTGGCATAAGTGATAAAGGGCCTGCCTAGCAAGCATGTAGCCCTGGTTCAAACACCAGCATCATAAAAAGGGGGGAAGCCATAAAGAAAGCTTTACTTTCATGACAAAAGTGCAGAAGGGACATGGATTTGTTAAAAAAAAAAACTGCAGGATTTGAATATTTAATACATTGGATTTAGACAAATGCTAACAGTTTGCAAATGACAACCTTTTCTGTCCCAAGGGCAGCACTTATAAGAGCAATGACAAATTATGCCACTATGATCCCTGTATCAGAATACTTGTGTAGCTAAGTCACTCTTTCTCCTGATTGGTGCATTTTTTCCTCAGAAATGCTAATGTGTTGTATAAATTACATTTTGCTGGCTCAGGAATCAATAGATATCTTTAAAGTTAATTGTGTGTATCTCTCCTTCAAAAGTTACATTGGGATTAAATGTTGTATTCATTTTTCTTTTTCTTTTCTCTTTCATTAAAAAGAAGACTTCAATTCTTTTCCCTAGTTCTCCAGTCCCAACTTACTAGCAGAATGAAGAGCAGGAAGTGCATGTGTTTCCAGCTCACTTCTCCATTGAAAAATTTCTGACAGACACTTGTATTCTACACTAACTCCTTAATCAGTGATGCCATCATTAAACAGTACACTATTATTTGTAGAGACCTCAATGACTCTAAAGTCAACTCTTCAAATGCATTTATTTATATATGTATGAGATGTATATTGACATCCACGTGTGAACCAAAACTGTTTTAGGCACCTAAGTAATTGAGAAAACATGTGCCTTTACCAAGATTACATCTTAAATAGTAACATAGCATCGAAATTAAGCAAGTGGTCCTGAGAGGTTTTTCATACCTACAATTCCATCTACTTGGGAGGTGGAGATCAGGAAGATCAAGATTCCAGGCCAGCCTGAGCAAAAACGTTAGTGAGACCCCACCTCAATCAATAAGCCAGGCATTGTTGTGTGTGCTTATGATTCTAGCTATGTGTGGGAGGTCTGGGTAAAACTATGAGATGCTACCTGACAAAAAAGCTAAAGCAAAATAATGTTTGTGTGCATGGCTTAAATGGTAGAGCACCTGTCTACCAAGCAAAAGGCCCTGAGTTCAAACCCCAATATGCCCCTTCCAAAAGCATTTAAATATTTAATATGTTAGATGGTAATGTGTATTTCAAATAAAAATAAAGGAGGATAAGTAGCATCTGCAGGGATGTTTAAGTAATGACTCCATAGATGAGATCATATTTGACAAGAGACCTGAACTAAGTCATGTTGCACCTTCTCAGATTTGCCCTGCCATAGTTTTCTGCTCAGTTCATCTGATAACCAGCTAGAAATATCACATGGTATAACCACATTCTTCCAAACAACAGAGATGAGGTTTTGATCTTTACTGCAGAGAATCATCGAAAGCCATCGTTGCCTTCATGGGCAAGTCTGGGTCATAATGCACACAGCTCTATCTGAGGAAATAGAGGCATTTTTCTATTGACCTGACATTCCATACAATATTACTGCAGACAAATGGCAAAGACATGCATGGAAGGTGAAATGATGGGTTTATAATTAAAGGATGCATGCTCATACAATGTATTTTATAATCTAGAGGCACTTAATAGAACAATAAAGCAATCTGTTAAAAGCTCACCAAGAAGCTACTTAATTTCAGGACTCTTTCCTCCAAGATATAATTTCTACCTTGAGCCAGTGACACATCCATGGTACTGTTTTCTGAAGAACTGGCATATGTAACTCCACAGATGAAAGAAATGGCCCCTCTAACATCACTTCTAATAACCAAATATGTTATTGATGATTCTGCAACTTTAAGCTTTATCAGGTTAGAAGCCATGTTTTTCTGAGGGTAACAGGAGACTTAATGCACATTACACTAACCTAGATGCAGCTATTACAATTTATTTAGATGTCTTGAGCCAAACATACTAACATAAAAAAAGAGGAATTGCCACATTTGGATTAATTGATCCTGACATAGCCAACTTTTATTGGTCCTAAGGTCTATGAAATGGGTTTGGGGGGGGGGGGGCTTCTTCATTAAAAAAAGAATAAAAATTATTAATAAGAAATTAGTTCTAGGAGTTTAGAAGGGGATCCTGGGAAGATTAGTTAGTTTCACAGTAAATGAATTGCTATTAGTTATACAATGGAGCATAGAGAGTTATCTAAAACCAAAGAATTTTCTGAGTATCTCTCCTTTTTTTAGTAGCTGATATGTTAGAAACTTTTTTTCTTTTTTTATTGTTATGTTGGGTAGAGGTACACTGTGGCATTTATAAAAGTTCTTATAATGTTTGTTCCACAAGAACCATGCTCTGTCCAGGACAATGCTATGAAGAGTCCTGGTCTCTCAGATTTGTGAAAACTTTCCAGGCTTGCAAATTAGAACATTCACATTTCTGGCTGAAAATGAAGGGAATCTGGAATGAGAAGCTGAGGAAAGTTGAAAAGATTGATTGTGGCTCCAGGATTAGCTGTGTTCCTAGGAGTTGTACTTTCAGGTCTTTGATAATGAGCTTCATCTTTATTGACTTGTACTTCCTCTCTAGGTTAGATGAATTGAGGGTAACTTTGAATAGTGTGTAAGAGAATCTGTATGGACAATGGGTGTCTATGCCAGATTTAATACAGATGTTGATCCAAATCATTTAGCCATGCCTTTTCTGTTCAATGTGAGAGAAGTGAAACCGACAGGTGGAATATTAAAAAATGGGAAAGAGAAAAGAGCTAGGAATGGGAGACAGGTAGGAGCTTCATTCTCTGACAAACTGTCCTTAGATGTTGTGAATTCATGATACCTCTAGAGACTTACTATGCAGAAAATGATCCATCTAATGCTTTTCAGTAAAAATATCACCAGCTCACTCATTGTATTTGCCTTTCATCCTTCCTTGACTGACTTCTCTTTTTCCCATACTCTTGTTTTCCTGAGATTTCAGCAACCAATAAAAAGATTAGAACTAAATTTCTCCACAGGCTCTGTTACCTAGGTAACCTAGAGGAAGATTGCTCAAGGCAGCAGGAACGCAAAGTGTAAAAGCCCTGAGTCAGAAGAATGCCAAGGAACACCAAGGAGCCTGCTGTGGCTAGACATTAATAAGTGAAGAATGATTGGAGGTGAACTGACATTTATTCAGGAATTTGATTATATGTGCCTATTTGGCACATTTAGGGACTTTCCTTTGTTTTTATCTTCCCATTGGGGATCAAACCCAGAGCCCTAAACCCACATTCTACTGCTGATTTATACCCTAGTCTTCTTCTTTTTTTTTTTGCAAAAATCAGAAGAAAGAAGCTAGCAAAATCGCTCAAGTGATAGAGTGCCTGCCTAGAATGCATAAGGCCCTGAGATCAAATCCCATTACTGCCAGAAGGAAAAATCAGAAGGAGGATTAGGTGATAAAGAATATGCATCCACATATGTATGTATGTATGTATGTATACATCTGTCTATCTATCTATCTATAAAATGAGTAATTTCACAAATTCCAAAATTAGAAATCAAAGATCTGTAGTGATTAGGGTACTTCTATTATTTAAAGCCGTGAAAACACATAAGATCACTTTACTTGAAAACAAAAAGTTAGGGTTAAGGTATCTCAATTTTAAAACTGAAGATTGCTTGGGACATAGCTCAACTGGTAGAGCTTCTCCCTAGCAAGTGTGAGACCCTGAGTTTAAACCTCAGTAACACCACTCAAAAAAGTATGACCAAGAAGATGCAACCAGAGAGGAAGTAGGAGAACCAAGGGTGTGGTGTCCCAGAAGCTGAATGAAGAAAGTATTTCAAGAAGGAAGGAGTAATCAGCTGAGCAATGCTATGGTAAGATTGCATTTGGCAAAATGGACATTATTCATCACAGGACAGCCTCTGCTAAAACAAATGAAAGGAGGATATTTAATTTCCATTTAGATTAGCCTCCCTTTCCGTCCTGATGCCTTGCTGCAACTTGAGTACTTCATACTACTTTATACTAGTATTGAGCTATTAAAAGTCTATTTAATCAGCCCTAAGACTACTCCTCTAATTACCTGTGCCTTCCTAGGGCCTTTCTCCATCATTCTGCCATCAAAGAAATTTCTATATTATATTCATATGATATATGGAGAAACAGAGTATCACCTTCCTTTATACTCCAAAATAGACCCTTGAAAGCTTCTAATGACAGTCTAAAAGAAAAGAGTCTTTGAAATTACTTTAAAGATGAAGCACAAAAACTTGTTGAACTAAGAGCATTTAAGTTTAAATTATAAACCCCAGAATAGGGAAGAGTTCACCTTGCTGAGGGATGTTATTGCTGCTCTAAAAGATATAAATTCAGCATATTTATGGAATGGTAAAAGAACTAATGAAGGCTGATGAGTTCTTAAAAGCTGGTTTCTTGAGTCGTGTCATTTGGGCAAGCTTCACTGCCCAAGAACCTTCTAGTACAAAGCATAAAGTAACAGAAAACACAGTAATTTGGGGAGTTTCAAAGCCAAAGCCTCTATACAAAGTCTGAATTAATAAGTTAATAATTAGTAAGAATATGTCTCCAATCAGATGGGGTTGACTCAGAGAGTTTCCTTTGATGCAGTGTGATAAAACCATAGTGAAGCATCACTTAGCACATCAGAAATGCTAAGGGAGTCTTTAGACTAGTAGAGGTCTGTGATCATAAGGAAAAGGATGCTAAATGTATGCTCTTTGCAATAAGAGGCCACTGGGGACCATAGCATAGGTACCTTCACTTCCCTCTGATCCTATTAAAGCAGACATCAATGAGTAATGATGGCCAGAATCAGGCTTTAGGCATTATTCCTGGCTAGGACAGCTAGTCAACACGTGGCCAGTGAAAATGAAGTGGTGACATAGATCAGATACACTTCCATTGCTGGCAGGGTTTAAGTGAAGTTCATAAAATTTTATATTACTTTAGAGGAGTGGACTGGTGAGAATGGGATTGACTGCATTTTAATACAAAAGAAGCAACATTAATGTCAAACGCACATTGGTATTCTGCTATCAACAGAAATAGGAACATAAAGTTGAGTTTACGTTTGAAGAGAACATTCTCTCTTTGACAGTTGACTTTGTAAATGGAAAGTTTAAAGTCATATTATCAAAATTATCACATATTTCAAAATTTTTTTGTATTATTCAGACATGTGTTTTGGGAATCATGCTTGCTATCTTTGGTCTTAGTGCTCAAGCATTTAATTTGATCCTTTAAAAATGTGTATGGAATAAGACAATTTCTGGTTAGGAAAAAAATTGGCTGCTTAATATACAAAAAATAAATAACACAAAATTAAAAGCACAGCAAAGTCCCGGACCCCAATATTTCCTAAGCAAACAGGCTTAAGTTAAGCTTAGCATCATTTTAAGATTGAAAAAATTGATCGACATTGACATCAGTTAAACCTGTATACTCAGTATGAGATCTGTGAAAATTGCCTCACATTTTCTTTGTTAAACAGTTAATATTGGTATATCTTTATTCAGAGACCTAAAGGCTATAACTTCCAAAGTGCCCGAACTTACCTAATTGAAATAGGAACTGCCATTTATGCAAGTATGAGCTTAAAATTTGCAAAATGTTTCAAACACAAGCAAATGAAAAGGGTAAGGCAGGGAAGAAAAATTATATCTGATTTTGTTCTAGCGCTTCAGTTTTTAACTTAAAAATCATAGGTTTTTAATTACATAAAATCTTTTAAAAGGTTTTGCATATAAAATGTCCTTAAAAATAAAAATACCAAAGCAAAAGAAAGCATAATTCATATAGTGTACAAAAGGCTAATATTGACAGTCTGTAGAAGGTATTTGTAGATGAATTTTAAAAATAGAATGGACTACTTGATAAAATGCAAGAGTTGGATTTTCAATTTATACTAAAACACATTCATGTTGGCAAAAACATAAGATATGATGACAAATATGCTATTTTTCTTCTACAGAATAGTATAGATTACTTTTTCATTTTCTTATGTGTGATAATTTGAATAAAATTTTATTATTAAACACTGTGGAACTATAGATTGGTGCAACCACGTTAGAAAAAAGTGAAATTCACCAAAAGTTAAAGGGCATGTCCTCATTGGCCCAGCATTTCAGCAAGAAATGCATCCCATGGTTACTCTAAAAGTCTTCCAAGACACCTATCCAAGGATGCTTTTTACAACTCAATAAAGCAAAACAATGGAAACCACCTAAATTATTGTGAATATAGAATTGGTTACATATATTATTTATGGGCCTGGAATGCAGCTACTAAAATCAGTGAGAAAGCTATATATGTGCTTGTTTTGGAACTTCTCCAAAAATGCATTAGGAAGTAGATAACACAATACACAAAATAGTATAACTAATACAATTGAGCAACACAAATATGTTTGTCTTAAATATATTGTTTATATACTGGCCATATATAATTTAACGGAAATATAAAGAATTATTTATAGAAATTAAGACAGAGTAAAGCTTTTACTTTTCTCCAGTCTCTATAGTTAATTTTTAATCAGATACATAGATTATGCTTATTTTTTAAATGTGTTGGTAAGTTTTGGGGTTAATTGGGATAGTTCTTAATATGATTTCTTAAAGCAAACTTTTTACAATATTTTAATCATTTTTTCAGTGTGCCTCAGTAACATTTGTATGGCTCAAATGAAAATTCCTTTTGGAAACATTCCAGAATTTTGAAGGACAAAACAGTCATCATGCATCACAAAGTGATAAGGATACTTTCTTTGTCACTATGTCATTTTGTCATCATGTGAACATCAGAGAATATACTTATTACAAGCCTAAAGGTATGGACCAATCACTTGATGTAGCCTCTTTATACAAACAAGAGATTCAGAAAGCAGATATATAAGGCTGCTGCCAGTGTAACACTGTGTATAGTATTACAGTAAACTATTTCTTATAAGAAGGAATACACGCAAACATAACATAAATATATAGTTCAACAATAATAACATTTATTGCCATTATCAAGTGTCATGCACTGTAAATAACCGTAGGTATGATACTTTTACACAAGTGAAAATGCGATAGGTTTGTTTACACCAGCCTTGTTGCAAAAGTGTGAGCTATGGGTTGCACTACAATGCTATAATGACAGGTACTAGGCAACAGGAACTTTTCAGCTTTGTGATAATCCTGTGGACCACAGTCCTATGTGTGCTCTGTTGCTGACTGAAACATCATTTACATGGCATGTGACTCTCCTTGACTCCAAAAGTGCTCTCCTTAGTGTTTCTTTTGAATTGTATATAAACGACCTTCTAAGTGTGTTATAGAAACTTTATAATCTTGTTTTTTCCTATATTCTCAATAGTCCACAAGATTGATAAAACACCAAAAAAAAAAAAAAAAAAAAGAAGAGGCTGGCCTTTTATGCCTTTTCACTGAGGAAAAACAGGATTTATTACTTCCTCTCCCATGTGTAGATTTTTAAAGGACATGGTATCAAGAAGCTGTTATCCTACCTTGTTAGCTATCACTCAGCTAAGCATGATTGAAGAATGCGATTCTTTAGCATATTGGAGGTTTACCTGGAGAGAACCATTGTAATGGTAAGAATCCTTCCACTTCACTCTCAGAAATGTACCGGTGGAGTCCTACCTTCTTATCCAAACAAGAACCATTTAGAAAGCTTCAGCTACCTTTCGCATAAAAATTAAAATCAAACAGATAAAGGCAGACTGAGAAGCCCCAACATATTAAGCTGGAAGGATGTGAGAGACCAAGTTCAGTCACATCTTCCTGAAAATAAACCATATAAAGCTGTATATTCTTTTCCTAACCCATGTTGAAGTCCCACTATGCCAAACTCATTACATCTTAGAAATGAGAGCAGTAGTTTTCATTAGAGTGAAAGTCCAATCCTATAGATAGCCACTAGGATCATGTTGACCTATCTCCCTTTCTGTAACAAGAATTTCTTTGTTCTTCACTGTTTCCCACTCCCTTACTGAGAAGTGCTTCATGAAATTTCTTTAGGTTACTCAATCCATTTCTTACAAATCAATTTTCTACCCTGCCTGCACCAAATCTATATTTTGACAAAGAACTGATATAACCCCATTTGTGGTTTTTGCCTTGAAAATTTGTTTGAAATCTATAAAATCCTGGAGCACATGCTCAGCCCATCTAAAATTTGTCTCAAGCTGCAACTCTGATTATCCCAAATAAACTCTCTTTACTTCTTAATCAATTTTTGCTTCAGTTTTCTCTTACGGGTTGAAATTTCCCATATATAGAAATTTTGGTAGTGGGACTGGTGACTACTACAGACCTCATAAAAATAAAGCTGAATGAGATATCAAGTTTTAATCATGTCTAGGAAAGCAAGAAGATGAGATTAACTTCCTTGATATATCACCAAAAGTTTCTTTCTAGGGTTTCCATGGTCTCCTTAAGATTTATGAGTAATTGTTGCTTGAGTTTTTGAATGAATCATCCTAGCTTCTGCAGGAGAGAAAGACTGCATGTGGTTCACTCAGATAAGTCCTATTCAAAAAAAAGAAAGAAAAAAAAAATTGCTTGAGAAGAGAACTCAACAGAAAGAACATGAAGGTATACCGCAGGATATCAGGCTAGTGCCATCTGCCTGAGTAAAAAAATTTTGGAAAAGAGGGATCTAAGACAGAACCTCCATCTTCAAAGAACTCAAAAGAGTCCATGAGAGAAATGATATACTATCATCATGGCAGAAATCAAGAACCCAAACCCAAGCAGCTTTATAAGAACTGGCCTCTTTCGGGACATAGGCTTTTTCTGCCACAGAACTTAACACTGTAGCAGGAAGGAAGAGAGAACAGTTTGATACTAAGCAAAGTTCAGGGTTTTAACTGGTGATCTAATTACTGTAGGCATGTTAATTACTGAAGCGAATTACTTTTAATGACTAAAAGTAACAAGAAAACTTTTTTAATTATCTTAAAGTGAACAGAGGAATCATGGGCCTTTCTTGGTTTTTAATTAAAGAGCATAGATAGATTATCTCCACTGTATAAAGCTGGGATCACAATTAAAGCAACATTAGAGTTCTACACGTAGACTAATATTGTTACAAATATTTCTAACATTTTATTCTGTCCTGTGGTTGCAAGCATTGGCTACATTCAGGCCTGAGGTGAATTAATAGCTATTTCAGTGACTATCTGAATGATTACAGGTGACTTACTCAACTTCTCCATAACTTGCTTTGTTTTTGTATCTCATAATGAAATATTCTAGAGATGGAGAAAAGCTCAAGTAGAATCATCAACCGTGTCATAAGCTATATGACTATCTCTCCTAAGCCAAGCCCCAGAGCTTAGTGTAGCTCTTCAATGTGCAGCTGTCTATGATATCATTGCTTTTTGGGTATAGGCAGACCATCAACTTCATCTGAATATTAAAAATGTGCTCTGTCTTCTTTAAGTATAGTTTAAGGTGTAGAAATTATATTTAAAATATAATTGTAATAAAGAATTTGTGTACCTGATCATATCCTTAGCCTCTCATGATTTTGTTTTCATAATTCTTTTACATTTTTATGATATCAATAAAAATAACAGATAGTCTAGTATAGCTTTTTAACTTATAAGTATGGAGGGTTAACTATTTGTAACCTTAGTAAGAGTAGGTAGCATTTGTCAGGTACTTTTCAACTTTGTAGTTCAATCCTGAGAACAATACTAGTACATCCTCTGGGTAGCTATTTTTATAGTCATTTTACAAACTGAGCCATTGAGATAGGGAGCTTTAGCAATTTGTCCAAGATGGCCACAGACAGCTGGTAGAATTGAAAGCCCCAACTCTATCAGATGCACTTTTTACTACACTCACCCTGTTCTCTGAATAGCCAGCCATTTGGTGCTTATGGCTTCTTTCTCTGTATCCTTCTGATACATCAGTTTTCACAAAGCGGAAATAAAGGGTTTTGCCTTGCGTCTTAGCTTCCTTTTTCTTTTTTAAGAATTTTATGCTGAAATAACTTTATTTTTAGCTTTGGTTCAGTCTTCAGTATCCTCCAGTAACCATGACTTTTTCTTTTGATCTCTCCTCCAGCTAATGTCAATTGGCCACACACTGAACCAACAAACACTGGATTAAAATACTAAAGTATCACTGAAAATTTTCAGTGTCTTATTTAGATTTTTCCTTTAAAATAAAGTTTATTCATTTCTAATGCAAAACAACAGAAAGCTGAGCTTGTTGCTTTTGCAATATTGAGGATTAAATTCAGGGCCTCAAGCCCTCTACTGCATGAGTAAAGACCTCCTTTTGTTTTTAGTTTGTTTTTCAGATATGTTTTCATTGTTAGGGTGAACAAAAAGAAGCCACTTTAGGGTTGGACCCCTCATTCATGCAGGCAGCTTCCTGACACCCACTGGAAGGACCACATCTGACCTCAACAAAATGACAAGCCACCACCTCGCCAGGATGTCTGAAGCTAAGCAACTTAACTGCCTAATTACCATTTATCTCCTCTATCTTCCCCAACTATGGTTGACTCCACTCCAGAAGAATGTTCCCACCCAGCGAGGTTCCCCCACCCAGACCACTCCCCTATATTTAATCCAAGTCTGTAAGTGGCTAGGGACTCCAACTCTCTTGCTGGGGGTCCCCCCCCAAACAGGGTTCAGCTCTCTTTCTGGGATTCCCCCTCCGCAGGGCTCCTTCTCAAACAACAAACCCTGTATTGGCATTTGTCTCTTCCATTTCTAACATTCATGCCCAGGCAGCCTCAGACTACAATCCTTCTACCTCCATCTCCCTAACAGGGGAGACCCCAAATGTGTGCCACCACACCTGGTCCAAAAGCTGAGACTTTTGTAGCATTGGTTCAGTAGTGATGTTAAAATCACATTCAAACATATCTCTTTTTGCACTTTTATAACTTCAGTACTTCTTTGAGAAAAGTCAAATCCTTTTGTGGCAGGAAGGCAGGGAGGGAAAAGGGAGATAATGGGAGACAGCGAGGGAGATAATGAGAGATAATGAGTGCAACAGTAAAACAAAACAAAACAAAAATGGATTTGAGGAATGTCACATAGCACCTGGGGGGAGACCAGAGAAGGGTCACCTTGCCTCGGAGGTTAAAATAGCCAATGATATAATATGTGACTGTGTATGGAAAAAGCTATACCCCTCATTTCTGTAACCTGCTCTAAATGGTATATAAGGAAAGCTCCCTTTGTTCTCAGGGCTCAGCTTTTGGACTTGAGTCCACTGAGTCACTGCCAGCCTGCTTAATAAACTTGCTTTCTGAAAGCTTTGATGCCCCATCTGTCTGTCTGAGCCATCCTACAATATTTCAACTCTCTAGTTTCTTTAAATTTTTCATTCATTTACCAAAAAACTTTTTTTTTTCAGTATTAGGGTTTGAACTCAAGGCCTCATGCTGCTAGGCAAGTTTTCTGCTGTTGAGTCTGGGGGCCTAACGGCCGGATGAGTGAGTCAGTATCCCATCTCCCGTGAAGAGCACTGTGAGCCCTGCACCCTGAGAAGGAGGTACATGGCTTCATAAATCTGCATTCCTGCACCCTGAGGAGGAGATAAATGGCCTTATAGATCTGCCACTGAGCTGATAAACAGAATGCTGTCAGGGTGGCTCCCCCCATAAGGGGCAAACAGGCTAGCTCATCAAAGAGAACCTGCACACAAGAATCCACGGCCAATGGACAGAACCCACCTAACCCTTACCCTAACCCAGAGTTTAAGTGTCCACAAAAAACCCCAGCCTTCACCTGATCAGGGAGCCACCAGTTTCCAGGCTCCACTGCACTGCTCTTTCTTTCTCTAATAAATCCTACTTTGTGTGCCGACCTTGTTGTCTCACAAATCAATCTGCTGCCTCACAAGCCAATTCTTTGGCCCTTGAAGGCAAGACCTCTGGACACCAGGCTGCAACACTACCTACCACTTGAGCCACTTCACCAGCCCTGTGTTTTTGTGTTGAATATTTTTGAGATAGGGTCTCATGAACTATTTGCCTGGGTTGGTCTTGAACCGCCATCCTTCTGTTCTCTGCCTCCTGAGTAGCTAGGATGACAAGCATGAGCCATCAGCATCCTACGATGAATATTTTTGTTGTGTAAATTTTTTATAAAGATTTTAGCAAAGATAAATAGGCCATTTATTTTCAGGCATATATAGTCAACTCTCTACTGTGTAAACACAACTTTTTGCATTCCAATTATTCTCAGAATATCAGTTTTAAACTAGAATTAGTTAGGGGAAAGAAAATGAATTAACTGGATGCACACTGAAATAAACCTTTATCCTGGCCTGAAGCGGTTTCTGCCTTGCTCCTGAAGTGAATCCATAGCTGACAAATTGAATTTCAGATTGCTTTAACTTCAGAAAATACACACTCAATTCTCTGCCCCATAGAGAAAAAATGTTTTCAAAATATTATTTATAAACCTTCTCAAATAAAAAGTGGTATTACTGGCAAACTCTTGTTAATATTATTTACTTTTAAGTATTTTTTGAAGTGTGAGAAGAATTTGTACCAGTTCAGAAATTGGCTCTCACTAAATCCTGCTTTATCAACAACAGTTAATAATTTTGCAGATTAAGAAGTTTGGCGTGAAACCAAGTATAGTTAAATTGAATTTTGATAACTGAACTCTTGGCTTTGTTTAAACAGTGCATTAAGAGGCCCTGCTGGGCTTTCAGGAAGCAATGCATGCTTCCCACCTCCCCCTGCCTCCCTAAGACATTCTAGGATATTCTAAAGTTATTAAATTTTTGATTCTCACACTAGAATTTATTTTATATCTTAGAATTGGGAGCTAGTAATTGAGCTCAGAATACTTTTAGAGCTTTGGCTTATTTGTCTGTCAGGAGTTTACAGAGAAGTGTGGAAAGTAAAATGACTATTAATGACAAAAAAAAGAGGAATGGGTGACTTTGAGTGAGATACAGACTGCAATTTTATGACTAGATATCTTTTATCTCTTAATATTTCATTGCATTACTTTTCCTGTCTCTTCCATCACAATCAGCACCCACACCACTGCACCTTTAACATAGATTCACGAATGCCAATATGAGATGATGAGATATACTCTGACGGGGAACTTAAAAAGCCCTCACATGACTTGAAACAAATTAAAGTTGCCTTTAAAGATATGCAAAAGCAAACAAAAACACTTTCTCCACTGTTAGAACCTGAGTGCTAAGTTCATGTGATTTCTATATTTAGATGCCAATCTGTTAAATCAATGTTATCTCTACACATTTTTCCACCTGGTAGATAATAGAGACAGTAAGATGCTGGGAGTCAAGCTGTTTTGTCACCTCTTACTTTTGGGGAGAACTTGACCATGTACAGGAGATTCCAGAAGACAAGCTCACTTCAGATTGGCCTTTGATATATACAGAATGGACTTAGCTATTTATATGTAATAGCTAAGAAATTCAATAATATTAACTTTTATGTAGCCCCTGTTATAGCATCTTTGATCATAGACAATTATTGGAGCAGTTTAAAAAGCAATCATCAATTGCTTTTGCTGTGTAAGAACAACCTGTTACTTTTGGCTACATATAAGCATATTTCCTCATTTTTGAAAGAAAATAAAAAGACATCATGAATAATGGTGAAGATGGCTTATTATGTGATTTGTGTAATGAAATGATATGTTCTTTGAAATCAAAAAAGAGAAAATCAAAACTCCCCTTGGTGTATAGGTTATTTAAACTTAATTTAAAAGTTGAAAATTCTGGGGCTCGGATTTTTTATTATATATTTGTCAGGTGGTGATTTGCTTTGTTTAGATAAAATTAGTTCTCACTACTAGATTTGGCAAATTACAGGCTGAAGATGTTAATAGAGCTTTCATAGTTAACTGGAGTCCTTTCAAGAAATTGTTTTGAGGAAAAAACCCACAAATACATATCTCCCCATCCATCCATCCATGCATTGTCAGTATTTTTGAATAATTTCTGTCACAATTCAGATCGAAATCAGTTTGAGATTATTGTCATGAAATTTGTGTAGAAATATCTCTTCATTTTGAGCCAGAAAGCATACTCTAATTCTAAATTTGTTAACTGAATTAGTAATGAGGGCTTAGGTGACTTATTTCAGCAATCTGATTCTTATCTACTTTTTATGCTAATAATGCTATAGTTTTTTCACAACTCATTTTAAGAAATATATCAAATGGCATAAAGATATATGAACTCTAAAACAGTATTTGTAAGATTATAAAATGATTATTAATAATAGACACTATTTTAAAATGTTTTATGTTTATTTTATTTCCAGCAATTGAAAATTGAGTAATCATAATTCTATCGAGGATATTGAAAAACTCTGTCATTACGTTTCTGAATATGTTGAAGAAAGGGAGGGGTGTAGAGGTATATCAGAGATATTTCTTCTGAGCTGTTTTCTATATAATTGATTAGCAGGACAAAAATACAGTGTGGAAAAGTATCACATCAGGACTCTCCAACTTGTGCATACACCACTTTAGATATTTGTAAATACTTGTTGAGAAATCACTTTAAGAAATAATATTGTCAGGTCAAATATAACTGCCTCTAGAATTTTGATATATTTTGCCATACAGCTCTCTATAGGAACTGTAGTCATTTACGTTCTTTCTAGTCATGTATGAGTATGTCTTTTACAAACTAGTATCTATCAAATGGGATAATATTTCCAAATCTGCTAGGTGGAAAAGGTACATGAACATAGGTTTACCTTTATTTTTATGGTATTTTTATGTGTAAAGAAAGACCTACATGTATTCATGCTTATGTGAACAGTGTTTTGCAAATGATTCTCCCCTCACTCCATGTAGCTTTCATTTGTCATTTATTTATCTTTTGATTCTTTTAAAATTTTTCTTAGATAGAATATATATTTCCATACTTAAATATATCATTTTTATGATGGCATCCATGTTTGATGTCATTTTTAGAAAATCCTTCCTTAATTTTAAGTTAAGAATAATTCTCTGATGATTTCTTCTAGTGCTTTTATCTGAAAACAGTGCATGTATATGTATGTACACACACATATATCTATGTAAGAACCTCTCTCCATATATGTGTGTGTGTGTGTGTGTGTGTGTGTGGTACTGTGGTTTGATTCAGAGCCTCGGACTTGCTAAGCCAACACTCTACCACTTGAGCTATACTCCAGCACTTTTTTTGCTGTAGCTATTTTTTGGATAGGGTTTCATATTTTTGCTCTGGTCCTGCCTGAGACCACAATCTTCCTACCTGTGTCTCTCATATAGCAAGGATTATAGATATGAACCACCACACTGAGGTTATTACTTGAGATGGGGGTTCTTAGTAACTTTTTATTCTGTTTGGCCAGAACCATGATCCCCAGATCTCCACCACCTGCATAGCTGGTATTACAGACATGAGCTACTGTGCCAAGGCCTCAACAGGGCTTTTAATCTGTAAACAAACTAGGAATCATTCTGTTGTAAAATATGGAATGCAAAAAAATTTTTTTCATGTAGTTAGCCAGTTGTTGCAACACAATTTATTGAAAAGTGCTTTTTCCTTTCTTCACTTAAATGGTAGCTTTATTATGTGCTATTGTTTACATGTATTTGTGCCTTTTGAGACTTTCCATTACAATTTGTCAATCTGCTTCTTTATTCATGTAGTTAATATCAGACTGTTCAGTTATTAAAGAATTATAATTTAACATTTCTACTAGGCCTAAGCTACTGTAGTTGTGTAAGCATCATAAATTAAATCATGGATAATTATTGTCTGTACGGTCTTTAATTCTACTTTAATGAGAGCTTGGTATATCTGTCCATTTCTTATGTCTTTCATTCATTCACTCAGGGTTTTCTTTACAATTTTATTTCTTTAAAATTTACATCTTTTTCTATTGAGTTCACGGTCCTGTTAGGTGACCTGACTATATATATCTGAAGTGCCCTATGTGATGGTTGGTAGATATTTCCACCTGCATAACTATCATCCAAACAACAGAAATATTCCCATCACTTCATAATATTCACTCCCAGTCAATGCCCATCTGCTGCAGACAACCACTACGTAATTTTGATCATACTAGATAAGTTTTACCTATTTTTTAAGTGAGATTTACCCATCCTGATTTGTATAACAGACTTCTTATTGCTGAATATTATTCTGTTTAATTGTACACCACAATTTCTATTCATTCTGGTGAATATCCAGATTTTTTGGATATTTGGAACAGTTGGGACCTGGTAGTATTTTTGCCAGTATTTTCAAGGCCTGAGTTTTTCTATCTCTTTTGAAAATATATTGGAGTGAAATTGCCAAATTAGAGGTTAGTTATATACTAACATGATAAAAAACTGCCAAAAGGTTTGGAAACTTTGATAATCTCAGCATCATATGAGAGTTTCCATTGCTCTATTCGTCAACACTTATTGTCTGACTATTAATCTATTTCTGTGGTTGTATAATATTGTTTTGTGGGTTTAATTTGTCTTTTCTCTTTGCTGTGATTAATGATATTGAGTACTATTGGCCACTTGAATACTTTCTTTGTTAAAGAATCTGCTCAATTCTTTCTTGTTAGATTGTTTTCTTCCTAAAATAGCATTTCTGTTGGCATATAATTCATATAAAATATACCCCTTTAATAGTATGTAGTTTGAGTGAGTTATGAAAAAGTTATGCATTATTGCAACCACAACTAAAGTTAAAATATACATTTCCCTCATCCAACAGGTTGCCTCTTGCCTCTTTGTATCACTCCCACAACCCACATCTGATTAGCCTTTGATAATCACTGATATACTTTCTATAACTACTGTTAGTTTTAATTGTTACATCATTTAATATGAATGAAGTCATGCAATCTATGATTTGTGTATGCAATCTGAACTTCTTTAGCTCATAATAATGTTGAGATTCAGCCATGTTGTGACATATTAGTAGTCAGGTCATATTCATTTTTGAATAGCATTCTACTATGCATATATGTCATAGTTATTCTTATCCACTCACTTTTTCATGGATTTTGTATTATTT
Organism: Castor canadensis; assembly: GCF_047511655.1. NCBI lineage: Eukaryota > Metazoa > Chordata > Mammalia > Rodentia > Castoridae > Castor > Castor canadensis. Next base: position 86,887,995 of record NC_133399.1, read on the forward strand.
CTGGGTATAATAAGCATAGTTGTTTTGCATATGTTTATATAGTTATTTGTATTGACACATGAACTTTTGTTTATGATAAGTTTAGGTGCAGTTTATAATAAATTGCCAAACTCCTTTATATTCCTGCAGCAATGTGTGAATATTCTCATTTGTTTCAAAACTTTGCAAACACTTAACATTTTCAGTCTGTTTGATTTTAGCCATCTTCGTGGGTAGCTAGTACTTTCTTATTGATTAAATTTACATTACATAGATGACTAAGGGTGCTGAGTATCTTCAGTATCTTATTTTGTAAAGTGGTAGTTCAAATATTTTGCACTTTTAAATGTTTTCATCTTCATGTTACTGAGATAAGAGTTATTTATATTTTCTGTTCACTCAGCCCTTTCCAGATGCAGCCAAAATTGTCACTTCTCATTTGCAACTCCAGAAAATGTAAATACATAGATAACTTAGAAAGTATTTATAAAACACAGAAGTATATGAAGTCTCTTGCCAATGCTTGCTATTTTTGGGTAAAGCATAGTTTCTATAATAAAACACCATATAGTTTAATCCCACTTGATAACCTCCTCTCCTAATTCTTTCCTCCTATGTGTCAAAAATAGAAAGATTAAGGACAGCTATAAAAGTACTTCTGCCTCACTATTATGATAGATCCAAACAGAAATTCCCTTCCAATCAAATCAGAGCATAATGCTTTTTGAATAACCAGAAAAAGATTTTGATAGCTTAATTTTATAACCCCTCCCCACTTTATAATTTCTGCCTTTGTTGAAAAGTATATATTTACTTTAAAGAAACTAATGTTTAGTTGAAATAAAGTCTTTTGAATCTCTATATAACATAACTAAATGTGTAGTGTGTAAGTTTATATAGCTGAATATTCCTCATCCCTCCTACAACAGAAATAGTAACCTTCTAATCTTAAAATCTCCTTTCTGTTGAGAATTTCACCTTAATGCTCAATCCCTTAGGTCTTTTCAGGGTTTATTACAAATAAATAAAATTAAAATAACAAAAATCACTCTAATTATATTCATATATTATTTTGTTTTCATTCATATATTTATGTTCTTCTAAAATGAATGTTCAATGAATATGTGAATAAATAGGCTAGAAGAATGTACATTTTCACTTCTGTATCTTATGATGTTCTAGAAACAGTATAGAAAGTATTTACCCCAAAGATTTTCTAATTTGAATCAGTTATTTTCAGTTTTGATCATAAGCACTTTTTCACCTTTGTTTAAATATGGTTTCACTTCTTGAAAGTACACACAATATTTCAGGAATAAATGACATTTACACATAACTTTTTATGTTTCAAGAATAGCTGTAATTATTTCTTCTCTCACAGTTCAAAACCCTGTCAACAGCTGGCTGAAAAAAATTCACTCATGTCTTGATTTTAACTTTTCATTTTGGTATTTATTTATAGATTACAAATTGAAAGAATGTACTTTTGATGGAGAAAAAACAGCCCGTGTCTGTGTTTATTTTTCAGTTAACACTTAATTGAATAAAACAAAGACAACATTCAGTTGTTCACATTGAGAAGGACAAAAATAAAATGAAAAGACAGCTACAGATGTACAGCATGATCCTTATGCAAATTTAATGTCAGCTCTGCACTACCTAGCTGCTTAATGTCCGGTAGGCATACACATCTAAGTCTTAGTTTTGCTTGTTTGTAAAGAAAGTTGTGAAGGATACATGGTGTCAAAGTACTATCCTGGCCTAATGTTCTATGTAATTCATGTCAGAAAATTGAGGATTGTATTCTCAATTTGAACACTCTAAAACATGCCATATTTTCCAAATCAGCTGAACACTCTACCTACTGTGGGTGATTCAATTCACATAATGTTAGAAAGAGAAAGTCTCAGTAACTGTGCAGGCATGGCCAAACATTGTGTATTTACACACACACACAAAACAAAACAAAACAAAAAACCAAGGGCTTTGACTATCACTTAAAAGAAAGGGAAAGAACTGGGGTAAATTCTTATGGAATTCTTTAAGAACCCTCCACAAATTGTTTCTAACTCAATATACCATGTTGTACATAGATAATGTAGAATAAATTCATTCCTTTGGTGTGGAGTATGTGTTTACCAATACCTAGATAGGTAAGGTAGGTGTCTAAGCTCTTAAGAGTGCTGCTGACTTCTGTGTGTCAGAGAAAAGATTAGAGTTTCAATGTCTCTAGAAGTTGATGCATCCTGAAACAAAGACTTCATTGGATCTCAATTATTTACTTATTTATTTGAGACAGTCTCATTATATAGCATAGGCTGGCTAAGAACTCTTGATACTGCAGTCTCAGTGTCCTTAATGCTAGGATGGCAGGTATGTACCACCACACCAGCTCAAGGACTTCATTCTTACATAGCTCTGATCTTGCACCAAGATTATGGAATGTAAAAGCAAAACAAATAATTCCCATATGTTAATTTTAGTTAGCTATCTACTGAAAGCCCCACTCTCCTATGGTGTGGAATTGGGACCACAAAGTGGCTACTCAGCTGGTCTATAAATTCCCACTCCTCTTGCTAGGGAATTGTAGGCTTTTCATATGACTAATTCTGGCCAGTGAAGTGAATCTGAAATGTTATGTTGTACTTCTAGGATGACATGGATAAAAGTGAGTTTGCCCTATCCAGCCTTTTTTTGTTTTGTTTTTTCTATTTGCCAGCTGGAAACAAAAGACTCTAATGTCCCAGGAGATGGCAAAATCACAAGAGAGAAAGAAGCTGGCTTTCTGAATCACTGGGTGGAAGACATCACATACACATTCCAGTGAGTGAGAAAATAAATGTGCTTACTCTTGGGAATACTGGGTCCTCCCCCCACCACAAACACACAGCATTTACACTTCCTGATTCAATAAGAAAACATTCGAGGAGAGACTTTTTATATTCATGTAAACTATAAAAGCAATCTCAATTGCATCAACAACTCATTTGGCAAATATCCTATTCTACATAGACCATTCTTATTTCCAACATTAATTAAGGAATTAAAACAAAACAGCCCTATACTTCATCTTGTACATATTTATTTGGTATTTTACTTGTTTTTATCTGCATTTTATAGCTTGTTATGTTCAGTAGCAAATAACAACACATTGGACAGTGAAAAAAAACTGAAAAGCTCATTCTTCATTTGTGTTGTCTACCTCAAGGCAGCCAGTTTTCTCCCCCTTTTCACTTAAATTACTTTTCTGATTCTTGGAGTACTGTGGCATTCTTAGTGGAGTTACAGTTGCCAAAGCTAGCTTACAGCATCTCTAGAGAAACTTGTGGTAGGTAGTACAAAAATCAAGGTTTGTCAAAAGGTGTGCTTAAAAAAAAAAAACTTATTCTTGCATCTTAAAGAATACAAGTATTAAGTGAGCAAGCATTTCAGAAAATTTTTGCCTAAATTTTCATGTATGATTAAAAAGCTTCTTCAAGGAAAATCTCTAAGTCTTTGAAAACAACAACAATCTAAGTTTTAAAATGACTTCCTTCAGTTATATTTCTGTTGTAATTCCAACCAGCTTAACTACATGAAGCTAAATTTTCCACTTTTTGAAAGTTAGCGTTACACAGCTGTTCCTTTCAGATGAAAAGCACAGCTGTCCTTTATCCATTTCATCCAAATGCATCAAGATATAATTTAAGAAAAGACTTTTATAGACTCCAAGGTGGTTTTTTTTCAAATTCTAAAATATATGAAATTTCAACCTTAGTGGATTCAAAGCAATAATAGCCCTAGAATTATTAAGGGATTTTCTTGGTAGCCAGGGTAAAATAAGATAAAATATTAAATACGCACTGCATGCAAACCATTTTTTCTAGCAATATTTTAAGAACTGTATTGTATACATGTTCAGCAACTTTACTTTTCAAGATGGAAATGTCCAAGTCACAGGCATAAACTCTGAAGCATAAAATTAATCTCAATTCTTATTGGGTATTGTCAAATTAAACTTTATTAGATTACTTTGTAAATACAACTAGCTTGAGTGAGTCAATGTTTTAAACATTTTTAATACTGTTATAAATAATTACTATGTTAAGAGTCACAGATGTCTCAAAATATTCTGCAACGTTCATATGTTGTATTAGAAGAGATGCATTTATGAATTGTGGTCAATGGGATACTGGATTTAGTATATTTATTAACTCTATTCTGTAAATTCCACTCCATGTGCACAAAATGTGTTTATTTTCTACTGCTTTATCAATGATAGATTTTGTACCAAAATATTAGTTCCGTCTGTGAACTAATATTGTGATACAATCAGTTCCTTCTATGACAGTACTTTAACTCCTATCATTCATATACCTCCTGACTAGGCAATTTAAAGGAGGTACGGACTTAAAAGTAGCTCTGTATCTTCTGTCCTGCTAGACTGCTACCATAGAGCATTGATTTCTTTATTGCTTTATGTTTGCAAACCACCATTTTTTTATACCAGATCTCACAAAAGAATCTCAAACTTATCCCTCCTGCATGAATCCTATTTGTATGGCTAGAGATCTGATCTAAGTACATAGCCCTACCATTTTAACTCCAGTTTCTACATGCTAGGGTCTCAAACATGGTCTCCCTGGGAGTTAGGTGGTTGAAGCTCAAAAACCTACTCTGGGATCTGAGAAAAAGATCAGGAGAATGAAGGAAAGCTCCAATCCTACATTCTTCACCCGGTGAGCCAGCACAACTGCCTGTCATCAAACATCCTGAGAGTAACCCTGATGTGTTAAGTTGCCATTTTACTAATAACCAGACACTATTTCTAACACATATAGTCCTAGAACATCTTGCTTTCCTCTGAGAGCTGACATATTTTCATCCTTTGGTAATGAGAGGAAAGTACTTAACTTCTTGCTCAGGCTGCCAAATATCTTACAACCACCTTTTATACTTAATTACAACAACCATGGTGATCTTTATCATTGGCTTATACATTCTCTTATGAGCTGTCAACTGTTTTTCTCTTCCTGCTTTCATTCTCATAGTCTTTCTGAAAACTCCCAATAGGCTTATTTGAAAAGAGAAAAGCCATAAAGATTTCATTTTAAAATATACTTATTTGCAGCACTTCTCAAGAATTTTATAAAATCAGATATATAACATGATCATTTTTATGATCAATCTACCTATTGCTGTGGACAATAGATGTCATTAATGCTCAACTAAAGAAATGTCTTGCTAAGCATGGTGACACTGGGAAGCTACTTGGGTGGTAGAGCCAAAAGGACAGCAAGTTTGATGCCAGCCCAGACACAGTGAGTGCGACCCTATCTCAAAAACAAACTCAAAGCAAAATGGCTGAGGCATAGCTCAAGTGCTAGAGAACTTACCTAACAAGCACAAGTTATTGGTTTCAATCTCCAGGACCACAAAAAAATTTTGAGCATGCATGCTTCACCAGGACCTAGGTTGGTGTCAGGGTAAAGGAAGAAAACAAGACAGTCACTCATTTAGCACATATAGTTTACTCAGTTGAACACAATTCATAAATAGTTTGTTTAGTGACTACTTTTATTAAGCGGAATACTTAGGTGAATATTTAATTCTAGATCCAAGGCAAGGTTACTTTAAATTGGTGATGACTAATAAAAGCAATGTCTTTTTCTGAAAACATCAGAAGACATGACATCCACTGTTATCATAATTTCTTTTATCTTAATTTCATTTTTGTCTCACAAAAGCTACTGATTTGGAAATAGTTCCAGTGGACTCCTATCTTTATTAATATTCAATGCCATATTATTCCAAAGAAAAACATGGAAATGTATTCATTGGAAGCATTTTAACATGAATACCTAAGCTAGTAGTCTGTACAGGATCAACATTCTCTGTTTATCTGTTATTTGAAATGTTCCCTGAAGCAGGCAGAATATACCTTAACAGGTTTAATTTGTTCCCCAGAGTAATAAAATGCTACAGTTTGAAATAAATATGAACTGACAGAATACACAAATAAAAATGCAGTATATTATAGAAAATTGCATTAAACCATAACCCAAATAAGCAGATAATACAAAGAGCAAAACGTTGCATCACTGCACACATACTGATCGTATTAATAATGATGCTGACAGTGGACTGAAAAATCCTCAGGTTTCTTGGGTTTTACCAAAGACTAAATTGGGATCACTGAATACAAATTGTAAATTTTTTTAGGGAGTTTCAGAAGTTTGTTTATTAAAAGTTGATAATTCATGTTACAAATATTTTTCAATAAATCAGAATATTAATTCTTAAGCTATTGCATTATATTTTCTTTTAAAAAATTACATGAACTACAACAATACTTACCTAAATTTTTCCAGAGTTTACAAATATTTTGTTGTTTTTTAAGAGTTACACTTTGTCATAGTGAACACAGTCACTTTTTTGTTCTTTTTTTAAATTTCACTTTTTTTCATTTCCTATTAACTGCAACTATCACAGCCTTCAGAGACAAACACCAGAAAAACTGCTAGCAGAACACAGTCACTTCTAAATAGAGGAAGGACACTTGCAAGAACACTTGCTCTTTCTGGAGATTATGCAAATATTCCACTACAACTTTGTAGGAAGTGGCACATTGTCTTTTTACTACCTCTGCATTCTGCTCGGACGAAATAGCATCTGCTGTAAGTGCTCTGTTGTTTCTGGATGGCTGAGGAATGTGCTTACACTAGGTTTGGAGACTGCATGTTCTGCACTCTTTCAATTAAGCCAGCAGTCCACGGAGTCTCCATGTTTGATGCTCAGATAAGAAGGTGCAGTAAATATTGAGCTGGGGGCAAGAGAACTATTTCATTCCTAGAGGACAGAGTATGGGAGACAGCTGTTTGTGTGGTATGTAGAAAGAACATAGAGCCTCAGAGATAGCCTACCTTATTTGTAGGGACTGCTCTTTCACAAAAAATTGTACAGCCATCCATCAAGTAGGATTTCTCACCTACATCAGGAAACTGACAGAAAAATGAGATGTAATAAAGGTGTAAGGAAAGCTCTTTAAGATGCAAATTACCCTATGCATACCAGATGTGTCCTATCAGGGACTCTGTAACATAACTTTATCCTTTACACAGGATAGCTTAGAAAATCCAACAGAGTTTTCTTTCCTCCATCCTATATTTCCCTTGGTAAATCTTCAAATAAAATTTCCTGAATGATTTAAACACTTTCATCATCTGACTCCTTGTTTTGTGCCTACCTGACACTGATATATTCTAGGTACTATAATGACACAAAACATGCCCATTTAGCTAAAATATTGTAGATGTTGAGCCTAATTTAGTTCCAGTATTTCACAACAGTTATAATCACTCCCTTTTGTCTATGTAAGAATTCTTTAAAAGTATAAGCACATGTAAGCTCCAAGTATTCACTGCCCTCTTACACTTCAGTAAATGGTTGTCAAGTAGGTGTTTTTTTTTCCTTAGTGACAGTTAGAGTTTTATAAGGCAGAGGGTCTCATTAGCCTGAGATACTTGAAGACATTTATCTTTTTCTTGACTGATTGTCAGTTCACTATTTTAAAAAACCATATTGTAATAGAAGTAGGCAAAGATATTCAACATGGAGACTTCCTGCCTGAGTTAATACTAATCAGTTTTCATGATTGAATGCTGAAGAACAGAGTTCTTTTGGATTACAGTTAGCCAAAATTCCTCTAATAAAAATTGATACTAACATTGCCCCATTTCTGCATTTTTACTCATCCCTTATTTTTTCATTTGAACAGACTGTATTGAATGTATACAAGTCTCAGTGTCCCATAAAGAAGCCTATTTACAAAGATACTCAAGGGCAATTGTGCATTTATGACCTTTGAAAAATCTTACCTTGTGGCTCTTTGGGGAATTTGGACAACTGTTTGTTCTGTCAAGGTCTTCACTGAAAGGTAGACTGACTCTTGTCTGAAGAATGCTTTACCTTTATGATTTTTCTGTCACTACCTCCTACTCAGGAAACCTTCTCCCTTCTAACTGTCAGTATTATAACTTTGTATGTCTCACAGGTCTCACTACAAAATTTCTCTAATAGGTACCATGGTAAAATAGGAAGTAAGATAAAAGTAAAGAAAAGTATGTAGTGAAAGAAAAATTGTCTCCTTCAGAGAAGATGAAGTTCAGCAATAACCCAGGGCATAAAGATTTTAGTTAATTCAAATTGATAACACTTTTTATCACCACATTCTTAGTATGCTAATGACTGGCCAAATTATCTTTATGCAAAACAAGGAAGTGTTTGTTTCCATTTAGTTAAGTCAAATCTGCTATGTTTGTAGAATTTCCAGGTAGTTAATCAAGGCTAGATTTAGCTATGCTTTTTTAAATACTGTATGCATAATGAGACATTATGTTAGTGCAGAAAGCAACTAACCCATCCATCCAGTTAGTTCTACCCAGATGAGGCACTTTTACATGTGAAATTACTTGGAACAAAAAAGAAAACAGGACAGGACAATAATGGTTTTTTCAATATTATGCATAGAATAATGTGCATATTGGTTGCTCACACTCAAACTACTTGTACAATATTTATACTAGTACATTATCCAGTCAGACAAAAGACTGTTTTTGTCTAAACCATTTATTGCTTTGTACTGTGGTGTGGTCAACTACAAATTCATTATTTCTCTGTTTCATCATTTTACAAACTGCATCCTTCTCATCTACACATATTAGAACACTTCTACCTTTCAATATGATTCATTAATCCCATTAAACCAAACTATGTCAGACATCACATTTGCAAATAAAATGCAGCTTTGTAATTCCAATCTTTAGGTAATTTCATATTCATACACACATGTAAGAAAAGGAAATGATCTGTTAAAATGATTTATGGTCAAGAGAACATGGCCCTTTCATGTACTGGAAAGTATAAGTAGAGACTGAACCCAATTTCAGAACTTTGCAGCAGTGTGGATGACTATACTCACACTTCTCTCCAGAGTTTGTGAGCAGCATGTGGTTCTCTGAAGAACAAGGGCACTAGCTCTCTGGGAAGAAAGCATTAGTTTGCTAACTATTAAGGAAAGCGGGGGGTGGGGGGAAAGAATATGGAGAAAGTACGTCATGCAGAAGGCAAGCAAGAGCAAAGTCTTCAGCTGTGAAAAAATCAAGAATAAATGATTACAGCAGGTTGCATAGAGGAAACAGTGAAGTGTAACTTGCTGGATAAGCTGACATTCCTGTCATCTGTAGTCATAGAATTGATATATCTCTTTCTGGTACTATGATGATAATACAAATTATGAACCCAGCAGAATTTTAAAAAGCAATATCCTTACATAAAGTTATGTGGAATGCAGAAGACTTATGATAACAATGGCACGTTTTCTAGAAAAACTGCAAGCAAATCAATGTTTTCCTATTACTTGGTGAATGAACATTGTACTATGGAAAATTTAAAAGTTTCTGTTTACTTTCAGGTAATATCTATGTGTGAACACTCATTATTTACTATTTTATGTATATTTAATAAGGAATGAATTTATATTTACACATCTAATATATGTTCTTCCCATTAAATACTTTGTAAACCATAATTCTTTTTCTAGAAAAAAAGAAAAGCCATACTTCCTTAAATTTAATTTGTGTATTGCAGTGTTCTCCTTTTCTGAGTAAAAAACCACATAATCTTTATGGAAATTTTGAAAAATATACAGTACCATGAAGAAAAGTAAATAAAAATCACTTCTAATCCTGGCTCCAATTAAACAGGAGAATGTGACAAAGGTAAACTTGGTTCTTTAGAAATATCAATAAAATTGGTAAAACCCTTAGCAGTACAAATCCATAAAAAGAGAAAATTTCTCAATAAAGAATATATAAGTGAATAAATATCACTATATATCTCATGTCAATTAATTTCACACTTTAGATGAAATAGAAAATTTCTTTTTAAATAAAGAACCAAATGAAACAGAAAATCTTAAAGGACGTAAATAAATGGAATTCATTATCAAGCTCTTCCCTCTAAACAAGTGTCACCTCAGGAGGCATCACCCATGAGTTCCATTAGATATCTGAGGAAGAATAAAAAATGGGAATACTTCCCACTGCATTTTATGAGACCAACATTATCCTGATAGAAAAAACATCTTTCCTAAGAATTATATAGGTTACTACTTCTTATAAGTCTTTAAGAAATCCTTAACAATATTAGCAGATATCAGCCTCAGAAAAAAGTGCACTTTGTCCCAGAAACATGAGGCTGTTTCAAGAGAAATCAAAGTAGCTAATCATTTTAACAGATTAAAAAAAGGGAAAGTATATGATCAACTTAATAGATGCAGGAAGGCAATTGCCACAATTCAACACCCATTCATAACATTCATAAATAACAGCTCTTAGTAAACGAAGAAGAATTTTCTTAATTTGGCAAAGGGGAGATATAATTAAGTCTATAATACATACCACATTTAATAATGAAGAATAAACATTTTTGTCCTAAGAAAGGAACAAATCAAGGATATTGGCTCACTTCTTTTTTATACAGCATCACACTGGACAATAAGGATAGAAAAAGAAATTTAAGACTTAACTATTAAAAACAAAAAAAAATCCAGAATTATTATTGCACAAAAATTTGCATGTTTTAGATATGTAAAAAAGTCATTAAAGAATTCTGAGCAGATAAAGCCTGGTGTACATTATCAAAGTTTTAATTTGCACATTGAACATGATTTGCTCATGGATTTGATAAAGAAATGAGAGAGATACTAAGGACAAATTCAATTATTTGGTTGAGTAATTTTGAGCACAGAGATGCATTTCCCAAAAAAAAGTAGTAGGATATGTCACTGAAGAGCTCAGCTACATTGGAAGGCATAATTGTAGGGTAGGGAAGCACACAAAAGGTGGTCATGTGGTGTAGTTTGGATGGGATTTTTCTTAGGACAGAAGAATGACTATAGAAGAGAAGAAGGCTCAAGACAGAGCAGTGGAGTGCTCTAACATTTGGGGTTAGAAAAATTTAAGAGGAATGAGAAAAGGTTAGGAGGAGTCAGTTAAGGGGTATTAGGAAACTAAATAAAAATTATGATAAGAACATGTCTATACCTCATATTCTCTATCTTTTATTCTAATGATAGTTTCTGTTTGTTTCTCTTGCTCGTAGCCTATGTCTTCTATTTATTCTCTGTTGGCCTGTACAATATTCTTTCTGTGTACCATCTTAGACTTTATTCTTTTTTACTTCACTATCAGATATGATGAGGCATTTTTACATGTGAAATTATTGGGAACAAAAAAGAAAACAGGACAGGAAAGATCATTCTTTCTAATGTGTGGTTGAATTCAGTTTGCAAATATTTTATTGAGAATTTTGTGGATACTTTCATCCAGGGAATTGGGCCATAATTTTCTTTTCTTTTTCTCTGGTTTTAGCATCAAAGTAATACTAACTTCATATAAAGAGTTTGGTAGCATTCCTTCCCTTTCTATTTTATGGAATAGTTTGAAGAGCATTATTATTTTTTCTTCTTTAAAGGCCTGGTAGAATTTCAAAGTAAATCCATCTGGTCTTTTTCTTTATTACTGCTTCAGTCTCATCATTTTACAACTGTTAAAGTTGTTTATATTAATTTTGGTAGGTCCTAAGAATCTAGGAATTTACCCATTTCTCCTAGACTTTCAAGTTTCTTAGAAGTTTTTGAAGTACTCCTAATGATCCTCTGAATTTCATTGGTATTAGTCTTGATACGCCCTTTCTCATCCTAATTTTATGAATTTTAGTCTTCTCTCTCTTTAGGTTAGTTTGGCTAAAGGTCTATAGATGTTCATCTTTTCAAAGAACTACTTTTTATTCCATTAATTTATTATATTGAGTTTTTAGTTTCCATTTTATTAATTTATTCCCTAATTTTCACTACTTCTTTCCATCTACTGGTTTCGGGTGGCTTTTTCTTGTTTTTCTAAGAATTTGAGGTGCATAATTAGGTTGTTTATTATAAGTCTCTTTGAATTTTTAATTTAGTCACTCATAGCTATACTCTTTCTTCTTAGCAGTACATTTAGTGTATTTAAAGGTTCTGATAAATTGTGTTGTCATTTTTGCTTAATTCTTGGAATTTTTTTATTTCTCCCCTTATTTCTATGATGACACATGGATCATTCAACTGTGTATTTTTAGTCTCCTTGAGTTTTAATATTTTCTGAAGTTTCTTTTGCAATTGATTTCTAGTTTTATTTCAGGGTGTCCTGATAAAGTACAGGAAGTTAGTTCAACTTTCTTGTATTTGTAAATAGTTGATTTACACCCTCACATATGATCTATCTTGAGAAACATTCATGTGCTGGTGAGAATAAAGTGTATTGTGCAGCTGCTAAGTTAAATATTCTGTAAATGTTTGTTAAGTCCATTTGTGCTACACTGTTATTTGATTCTGAAGTTTCCTTATTGATTTTTTTGTCTCAATGAACTATGTACTAGTAACAGTGAGGTCTTGAAGTCACCCAGAATTCTCATGCTGGCATCTATCTGTGCTTTTATGCCCAGTTGTATTTGTTTTATGAAATTGGGTACACTAATATTTGATGCACATATGTTTACAATTGTCTCCTCATAATGAGTTGTTCCCTTTATCAATATAAAGTGATTTTCTCTGTCACTTCAAATTTTGTTTAAAGTCTGTTCTGTCAGATGTGAGTAGAGCAAATCTTGCTTGTTTTCAGGCTTTATTTGCTTGAAATATCATTTTCCATCCTTTCATGTTAAGCCTATGGTTGTCTTTTCCAGTGAGGTATGTTTCTTGTAGGTGACAAAATTTTTGGTCTTGTTTTTCCTAATGTAACCTGTCAATCTATGTCTTTTGTTTGAGGAATTAAAACTGTTAACACTCAGCATTATTAATCAAAAGTATGTAGTAATTCTTGTCATTCATTGTTTTTCTGGTGTTTCTTTCTTCCCTAATCCTCCTTTGCTTATTGACTCATCTAGTGAGATTTATTCTTGCCCATATTTTTCTAATTGCACTTATATTCCTTTTCTGTTTGTAGATTCCATTAATGGTTCAGTGATCAAAAGTTTCTTTTGCTTTTGTTTATAGCAACAACTTCAATACCAACTTTCTGTTAGTCATAGTCCCATTGCTGCGACAAAATCCCTGAGATAACTTAAAAGGAATAAACATTTATTTGGGCTCACAGTTTCAGAGATTTGAGTCTGCAGTCCATTGGTCATACTGTTTTGAGTCTCGGGAAGCACAGTGCGTCACGGCAGAAGTGTGTGGTATAGGAGGCTGTCCATCCTATGATGATCAAGAAGCAAGCAGAGAGGGAGCGAGAGAAGAGGTCAGGCTCACAACATCCCCTGCAAGGGCATGCCTCAATTACCTAACTTACTTCCAGTAGGTCCCACATCCTAAAGAATCCCCCACCTCCCCATACTCCCATTAGCCAAGGATCAAGCTTTTAACACAGAAGTGTTTGTCGGACGTGTAAGATTCAAACCATAACAGAGCCCAATTTTGTAACTGTAAGAATCTCAAACAGGTATTTTGGTCTAGTTTTGTAAAAAGCATCATTAGTTGAGTATATCCATTTAATTTTCTGTGCATCAGACCAAGTAATTGCTCTTTTTCAATTTTCCCTAAGTAAAATTAGAAAGACCTTGACTGCTTACAGCATAATACTTACAGGTAGTCATAGTGACTGATCAGAAAACAATATATTCAATTAAGTACTTGGGGCTGTGTAAATCAAGTTTTTGAAAGACATCCCTAAATCTCTACTGTTAGGTAGCACTACATCACAAAGCTATGGCCAGGAAAATGTTTTATATTACATCCAGACTAATTCTCAAACGTGTATGATTTTCCAGCACTCCTAACTTCGTTCATTAACCCCAAACAGAAAACCTAGCAAAACCTCAAGATCTTAAGGGTTAGGGAAACTATTAGATGAAAGGAGCCCAGTTTCCTGAATAGCCATTGGGCAGACATTTCGTCTTTCCCACTAAAATTACATTGAACTGTGAAATGAGAGAGAAGTAATACGTTGTCATTTTATTGTACTTGGTCATTGGTTAGAACAGCCAGCCATTATTCACCTTGGCCCAACTTGATCTGATTATACATTCTTGTTTTACATATGTGTCATTGATCAGAAACTTAGTTTTCTGAGACTGGTTTTTCTCAATACTTGGATACTTATACCTATTTAATGAACCACAATAAATAAATGAGATGCTTTCTGCAACACTATCAAAGAGTAGAATTGACATTTGACATTTATTATTACCGAATATCCTTTCTAACTTAATCCTTTAATTATTGCTATTTTTCATGCAATTGTAAGACAATCCTAAAATTAATCTTTCATTTTCCTGCCATAATAAGCAAAATGTATCGAAAACATTTAAACCTCTATTAAAACTAGCTTTTCTTAATCAACATAAATGGGCAATAATGACTCCAGGTTTCTCTGGGACTTAGATTCTTGTGTAATATCCATCCTGTGCTTAATTTCTTCTACTCATTTATCTCTATATTCCCTGCTATGGAGTTACATGACCTCCACTGTAATGCACTGTTGCAAAGTTACTTACTGAATTCATTACTAAAATAAGTTTCTTGAAAATTATCTTTTTGCCCTCACAAAAAAAAAAAATTCACACTGGCAATGTCTTCGACACTTGACTCACCAACAACATTTACAGGCTTATGCAACATAAAAAAGTACGATTCTGACAAAGTCATATTAGATTTGCTTGCTTTTCTTCTATTCTTCAATTTTTTTTGTATTTTTAACAAAAGTGTCATCTGCACTTCTCTGTCAGTAGGTCACATAGCCTCTTGTTAAACACTGCTGGTGATGAGAAAGCTCAAAGATCACCTATTCGGTTGTTTACAAGTTTTATCTGCTTGGGGGTAAAAAAAAAATCTATGTATTTTAATACCTGAAAAATTCATGGTTTGGCCTTTGTTGTGATCTCTTGTACAAATAACGTAGGCATATTCCTTATTACTCTCCTGCATTTTTAAAATGTGCTGAAGGTGGAATTTGTTATAGGAATAAATATACATTTAATACAACCTGGGGCAAGAACTCAGCAGGAAGCAGCTGGAGCCAGTAAGTTGAATAGTTACAAGAAAACCAACATCTTCTTTCTATACTTTGCCTTTATTCTTTTTCTATTTTCTCTAGAATTCTTTCCTCAAGTCTACGTGGCACCAAATAAAGGTAGCCATTGTCTGAGAATCTGATTGGCTAATCTTAAATATCAACCAATTAGTGGTAGTCCATTGGTCCACAAAGTAGCAAAGATATACTCTTGGAAATGAGAAAGAGTTAAAGAAAGGCTCTTTTTGTTTCTTTTGATAACAAGTGCAATAAAATTCTTTTATTTTATTGTCATGCTGGGTGGGGGTTCTTTCTAAACTTTGCAAATACCCATGAAGGAGAATTTAATACCTTGACCAAATTAAGTCATTAAATTCAGCCTTCCTACATTATTAACATTTCTAGTCATCTGTTCTCTAGTTATCTCATATATTCTTGACAAAATACAGGTTCAAGACACCTCACCAATTGAATATATACTACTAGTTAAAATTAAGTAATTGCTCAATGTTTCTGAAATGTTATTTTGAGGATATGGGAAAAGATACCATCTATCTCAATTTAATACAACTATTAATTTATTTAAATATAAACACATATTTGATTTTATAATTGTTTTATGACAAGATCCTATGATAAAAGAATCATTGTAGGTGATTATCAATTTATCCTATACATATTGTGTCATTATTTATTAGTCTTTTCTATCATTTTTCTTTCTAATTTCAGAGACTGAAGTTACTTCCAGCATTTTACATTTAAATACATGCCACAGTGGATATATTTGCACATAAATATCTCTTTGGGTGATATTTCCTTGAAAAGATCTGACCTAAAGTGAATGGTTGACTTAATTTTCAGAATGTTTAATTAAGTAGATTAACTAATGCAAAGACTATGTATCATCTTTCTTTAATCTGAGAGGAAAATTTTCATGAATAAGTATAATACAGCTTAACTAAAGCCATATGATAGATATTCAGATATGTCAGCATCAGATTTATCTGAAGAATGATATTTTATAAATAATTAAATCTTACTAAATCTGCCTACATGCTGTGTATATAAATATATGCATATTCTCAACTGGAAATTTCACTTTCAATAAATATTCAATGGCACTGAGTGATAAATATTCAACTGATCTGTGAGACAATTCTGCTCCCCTTCAAAAACCTTCTCCACATTATACCTGGAGAGTCTTTTGCAAAATGCAATATTTGTCTTCACTGTTAACCCTTTAATTTTATTATTGTTATGAAACTGTTTGTATGGCCTACATCTTCCAAAGTATTTTTCCTGACTTCTTCAACAACTTCATTCAGTATTACTATTCTGATCTTCATACATGTTGGTCATTTCCCATTGCACTGGATGTGCCGTGAGAACTACTGCTGCTGGGTTGGTATAAATGTTGTTCCCACACCCTGGAATAATAACTGACCCTACTCAACCTACCATCTTCTCTCACTCATATGTAATACAGAAAATAATCATCGTGCTGCATGTGATTTATAAAGTAAATGAACAAGATTGAGAAAAAGATGAAATTGCTATTATCAGCAACCATCTATCGTATAGAAAAAGAAATGCAGACATCATATGCAGCAGTTGGCAGATTTGAGGAATGAAGACTTTGGAAACATTTCCACCAACCACAATCTTGCTAATTTAGGAACCAGTTGGTGCTCCCCGTCCATTTCTCAGAATAAGGAGTGTATGTACACTATTATAAGACTTTTAATTTTGCCTATATGCAAAATCAATCTTAATAATATATACAACTACATGTATAGTTAAAATAAATATTTTAAAAGTAAGATTTTTTATAATTAATTATAATAAACACTTTACTAAAGAATCTGTCTGCCAACATTATATCATATATTATTAATTTCAAATCTTTTAACATAAGCATTTTTTTTTAATGGAAGAAAAGGGCAAAATAGCCTTTTGTTTTTTAAGAAGCAGCATTCCATTAAGGACCATTAGCATTTAGGTAAATACAACCACCCACAAAAGAAATATCACTTTCATAATGAAAAGCTATTACTCAGTGTCATTTTAGTAATTGCATTTCCTCAATAAATTCAGGAAATCTAAAAGGGAACAAAATCAAATGCAACTATATTATTAGATAAAAATTCAACTGTTGGAGAATATACTGAATCAGTATAAAACTTACGGAATATGCACAAATTTGAAAGTGTTATATCAATAAAGAACGAATTATTTACTGAAAATTTTAAATGCCAATATATCTGACATTCCTAAACTGACACAGAGCATCTTAAGGCATAATTTTCATTGGTGTTGATTTTCATCTTTCCAGACTATGTCGCCACTTAACATCGCATATATTGGATAAGTGTTTTCCTTTTCCTCACCATTCATAGGCCAGTGTCATTTGCCACAATCAAGTACCCTTAACAGTTTTAGCCATACTGGTTGAACAGCTCTTATAAATTACCAACAGTTTAGATTCAAAACAAGATTTAGATAATTTTATTTTTCTGTAATGAAAAGTATAACTGTATTTGAGATGGTCTTAAAACATCTACTTTGGCAAGTACTAAAGTGCATACAAGTCAAACAAAGTTATCATAAAATAAGCAAATTTATTTTATTGGAAATATTTCAAGTGATCAAACAGGAATACAATAAGAATATTTTTACAGATATCTGTATTAAGATTTTGTATTATTGTTGTGCTGGGTGGGGTTACATTGTGGAATTCACAAAAATTCTTACAATATATCAAATTGTATTAAGATTTTTAAGTGAAATTAAAAAGATGAATTTCAGGAATGTTCCTAGTTCAATCACTTCCCTGTGTTTAGGTGTTTAAATTCTGTTACTTTTTCTTAACAAGTATTACTTCATAAACTACATTTTTAATAATCATAATTAGATGGGCCTTTTTATTGGTTTATCAGCATTATTTCTAAGCTAGAAATTCTTTTGGGGGGCAGTACTGGGATTGGAACTCAGGGCTCATGGTTGCTAGGCACACACTTTGCCACTTGAGCTACTCTGCCTTCTGTTTTCTGTGTTGAATATTTTTAAGATAGGGTCTCAAAATCTTTGCCCAGCCTGGCTTGGAACCAGGATCCTCCTGATCTCTGCCTCACAAGTAGCTAGGATTACAGGTGTGAGCCATCAGAGCTTAGCTTAGAAATTCATTTTTATGCCTTAATTCTTCAATTCATTATTAAAATGTGATTTTTCCTTTCTCTATAGACCTAGTCCTTCTCACATTAAACAGGTTTGGGGATGTAGTATCCACAACTACTCTTTCCCATCTCTTACCTAGATCCCTGTCCCTAGAATCTTTGATTCAGGCAAACATTTACTCTTTATTTACTTCTTCACAAACTATCATTATAAATGTACTGTCTATCCCGAATTTCTGAAGCACAAAGTCTAATTTACATGTAGGTTAAATATATTAATTTGTTATTAGATCAATATTTATAGGAATAACTTAATTAGAGGAGAAATCCAGAAGAAGAAACAGAGTCAAGAAGGCCTTGGATAAGTACAAATATTTTCAGCTTTTTTGGGGAACAGGGTACATTTTCTCAACTAATATGAAATTAAGCTAAAATGTAAATGAGGCAAGATTTTAAAAAACTAGAATGTCACAAAAGAGAAATTTTTAACTTTCTCAAAAAAGAATAGAGTCATTGGGACACTTTAAAGAATAGAATGACTAAATGAGATTTGATTTTTTTTTTTTTTTTTGTGGTTCTGGGGCTTGAACTCAAGGCCTTCAACTTGAGACACTCCATCATCCTTATTTTTGTGAAGGTTTTTTTGAGATAGGGGCTTGCGGAACTATTTGCCTGGGCTGGCTTTGAACTACAATCCTCCTGATCTCTGCCTCCTGAGTCACTAGGATTACAGGTGTGTGCCACTGACGCCTGGCAAATGAGATTTTATTTTAAACATATGTCACTTTGATTTTTATGAGGGAAGGTAGATTGAAATAAATTAATTTTAAACTGTTTTCTTAAAAGAATGTATTTATTTCTGTTTTAGAAAGATTTTTAAAATATACATATTGAACCAGTTATCTGCAAATCTTGTTAATTCAATATTTATAAGAATAATTGACAAGGCCCTTAAATCTAGATTGTCAGAAAGTCCACATTAACAGAACAAAGAGATAACCTCTGAAAAGGGAGAAAATAGTTGCCAGGTACTCATGTGGCAGGGTCTTAGCATCCAGAATCTATAAAGAACTAAAAAAATTAAACACTAAAAGAACAAATAATCCAATCAACAACTGGTGGTTGAAGATTTTAGAAAGAATTTTCCTTGTAAGTGGCAATTTTTTGCCTTTGTTAGCTTCACTCTGGGTGATTGGATTGAAGTCCAAAGGAAACACAAATGAAGTGAATCTTGTGAATATCAAACTCTTAGAGAGACACAGAAAAAGTACATAGTAAACAGACCCCATAAAATAAAAGATACTGAATACAGAGAAGCATTTGATTGCAGGCATAGGAACCTGAATCTAGTTAAGAGAGGAGCAGAAGAAGAGCATTACAGAGTGCTTCTGTGAAGACTTAATAAGGATGGGCAGATGTTCATGACATGACAAAATATATGACAGTTATTTGACAACATGCAAGACATAAAGTGGCAAGAAAAGGCAGAATAAAGAAAGAGATGATGACCAAGTTATCAGGGAAACTGGTATTCATGAATAAAAGTCAGTTAATTGAGGAATAACATTCTGAGAAAGAGTAAATACAAAAATAAGCTAAATTTTACAATTTCTGAAGCTGTTGTGGACTAAATTGTGTCACCACAAAACTCATGTGTGAAGTTCTAAGCCCCAATGTGACTGTAGTTAGCGATAGAGAAACTTTAGAGAGGTAGTTAAGGTTGAGTCCCTATCCTGTGCACAGCGGAAAGGACAAAATGGGGACACAATGAGAAGGGGTCATGTGCAAGCCAGTAAGACAGGCTCCTCTAGAAATTGCAATTGCCAGCACCTTGACCTGAACTGTGCAGGCACCCCCAGAACTGTGTAAAAGTAAATTTCATTGTTTATTTTGGTATGGAAGTCCTAGTAAAATAATACAGAATCTACATTGGGTTTCTCAAATACTAGAATTTGCTTTTCACTAAATAATAAAATTTATGTTTACCTCAGGACTGTTCTAATAATGAGAAAAATGGCAAACCAAGTTTTCAAAAAGCAACTTAGTGAAATAACATAGGTCTGCTCAAAAGAAATTTACTGCTTTACAGTACACTCATTTCAGAGATTAGAGCTTTAGTTTTTAGTCATGACAATATTGTGGCACAGATTAATTACTTTTCTGTTAGTCTATTAATCCACTGATGCTAGATTGAAAAATTGCAGGTATACTCAAATCAGGCATTTTCACCAAAACAATTCAGGTAAATAGTTTCAAATTAATTATTTCACTGGAATTATGTCAGCCTATAGTACTTCCCTTTTTTGCTAGACTGAGGTTATCTGTTTGGTAGAAAACCTGCTCAATAGACTTACAGCACTAAATTAAGACACATTAATCAGAAATTCAATTCTAAGAACTTGTAAATCAATACAACAGATTCTAAGAACCCCTTGATACTAAGAGAAAACAATGTTAACATACAGTCTCAAGGCTTGGTTACAATTTGAAGTTTGTTTCTTTCCTTGAGTTAACTGTTAAAAAAAACCCTAGCAGTTCATTTTCTTTTCTTCCTTCTTCTGTGTTTTTTTTTTTTAATTTTTCTATGAAAAACAATTGTCAAGGACCTAGGTGTGAAGGTTCTATGAAGATTTTGTTCATAAATATTTCATCATTTTAAGTACCTCTGTCTGATAAATATGAGTCTATCCTAACATATTCTAATTGTAACACCACAGACATTTCTCAATCTTTGAGTTTCCTCCCTCTCTAAAATCTGTCCCTAGGAACTGGGACAGATTCTAGGGACAGTCTTTACTCTGTCAGCCTGTCAGTTCCACAAACTCAGCATTTGAAAAATGATTTCATAATTTCCCTAGTTTAAATTGTTGACATTTTAGTTATTCATTGAATTTCCCTAAGCTATTAATAAGTTTGAAATGCTAGAAAAAGGGTTAAATACAGAATTGATAAATTTATTAAGTTTATTTAAAGGATGCTTATTATTAGTGATTAGTTGATGCTAATTAATATCCTTTAAAAATAGTATGGACAATTGCTGAGTTTCACGATTAAGAGATACTTAAAAGTATCTCCACCATTTATTTACATGCTCCATAAATGTGGGATTTTTTTAAATGAAAAAATTTTAAATTGATATCATATGTGTGTGTGTGTGTGTGTGTGTGTGTGTGTATGTGTGTGTACGTAATAACTCTGCATTTTTATAGATTTTCAAAGTGAATACATCCATGTAATGAGGACTCCACTCAGGAAATAGAACATCACCAACACTGACAAAGCTTTCTTGGTGTCCCCCATGCCAAGCATCGGCTAGTTGGGTCAATTTTACAAATTTATAAAAATGAAATTATAAATTATCTGTTCTTTTGTAAAAAGGATCTTTCTATTTGTATTCTGCTTTCTACTGATACATTTTCTGTGAGAGTCAACTCAGGGTGTTTGTGCACAATTATTTGGTATGCACCCATTCTTTGGGTAGGAAAGAAGGGCTAGAAATGGAGTTAAAATCAATCTTGCCTTTGTGACCAAGCCTAGATAAAAATTAGCAAACTATGGCATTCAGAGAGCTGGTACACTGGTGATTGAATCCATGTACCAGGAGGGTAATACAACCCAGCTTCATGAGGACTCTTTTAGACCTTGCCTTATATACCTCTTTATTTGGCTGTTCATCTGTATACTCTGTAATAAACTGGTATATGTAAATAAAGTGTTTCTGTGAGGTCTACCAACCCATTACAGCAAATAAACTTAAAGAGGAATTGTGGGAACCCTCAATTTGTAGCCAAGTCAGACAGAAATGTGGGTACCTTGTGAGTCAATGTTTGCAAATTTTGTCTAAGTGGTGTGGGGGAGGGGAAGGCTTATTGAATTTAGCCCTTAACCTGTGGGGTCTGTGCTAATTCCAGGAAGAGTTGCAATTGAATTAAAGAGAGGAAACTCAGTTAAAAAAAAATTGCTTGTTGTGGAAAATGCATATATTTGATATCAAATCAGAAGTGTTATGAATACAGAATAGGTCTTTTTCTTTAATGTAAATTAGGCTTTTTAACTATGTGTTTAGATTTTTATATATACATATGCATATATATTATATATATGCATTTCTCATTTGGCTCCTCAGGTTTTGGCTGTTTTGGAAGATCTTTGATAAAGTTGGAAGGAAGAAAGTTAAGTTTTCTTTATTTCAGATGACATTTCACTCACACATTAGAATCACTGAATAAAGATATTAATCAGTACTACATTGGTAAGGAATGGCACCATTTCAACTGTTTATTATAAAACTAGAGAAAAATAACTCATTCCTATGCGATTTGGGACTTTTAGAAGTTATTAAATTCTCATAAGAGTGGTTTCTTAGGACATTCAATTTCCCAGAAATTTCAGCCATGAGTATTTTATAATGCAACCTGACTTTTGCCTTCAGGCTTCTTTATATTTAACATATCTTCATGATGAGAAAAGGCACCAAATCCACAATGCTTGGGAAAAACTTAATATTTAATTTTACTCACTGTTAGAAGGACAATTGTAGACTATAAGAGGTGGTTCTTTCCTCGCATTTGTATTCCTCATATTCATGTAACAAGCTTTCATGATTTGTTTTTTTATTTTGTCTTTTAGAGGGAGCTTGAGAGATAATTAAATATGCACAGAGGTAGTTTATAATGTCATAATCAAATATAAAAAATTTCATTATTCACAAAGAATTCAACACAAAAGTACAACAAATACATGCAAACATATATGGAATGATTATTCTGGTAAGTTTTCTCACACGTGCTAAGTGCTTTAAGCTTCAAAAGAACATCGTGAAGTTAGTTTTGATTATATTGCATAAGATAAGGATTTTAACTAATTTGTTGAATTACTGTATAATTTCAGCTTCTTAGAAATTAAAAGATTCCTCTTGTGAAATGAAGGACATGGTTATTTATTACATTGACCACTTATGTCTTTTCTTTGTTTTCTTTTTATAATAAACATAAAAAAATCCCTTGAAATGAATATTACACACAATTATATTACATTCTCAGTCTTCATTATTTTTAGGTAAGAGCCCTGCCTAATTTCTTATTCTAGTTTGGTTAGCATCATGTCATCAATAGTCACACACACAAAAAGGGAAAAAAATGCAAAAATGTAAACCGAACTAAGGTTTCTGTGACTGTTATTATCTCTGTAGTCTGAGCTCATGAGTTTATATTTGTAAGTCTGAAATATGAAACATCAATAAAATATAAATTAATACATATTATTTAATAACTCATCATGAAACAGTGGTAAATGTAGAAAACAATCAGCATGACATGCCAGGGGCGATTATCCCGTGGCCTGCCTTCAGTCTCTAGATACTCTACTATGTCAAAATCAAGGGAACTTAGTACTTAAACTTAAATCAACAAAAATCTGAAGTCCATTAGTGCCACTTAAGGCCACTAATAAGACTCTTCATTGTCCATTCTGTTCCAGTTATCTTACTGATATAGTAATTGGAGTTTTCTCTTCTTCCCCATCCTAATTAAAGTCTTTTTATTCAAGTCCTATTATTTCTCAAAATCTTAAAATGTGGCTGATAATTTCCAATATAAAATGCGTAGTGCTGTGTGTGTGTGGTGTGTGTGAAAGCACAAAAATTGCTTGTTTTATTTCAAAATAAAGAGAAGTTCTAGAAAATGGAACTTCCTCTATACCAGAAGAGACCTGATATAGATAGCACTTTTCTAGACACCCCTGAAAGTGTTCAAGATATACATAAAATGAAGCTTACATTCATTATATAGTAAGTGTTGATTCTGAGAACTTAGCCATTATGCATGACCTTAAGACTATATTGATCTAACTTCAAAGTGGAGATGAGTATACTTTTAACCTACAAGTCTCAGAGATTGAAATGCTCTGTGGGATCATTCTCCACTCAGAAATACAATAAAGAACTTTTTTCTCTATTCCTGTATCATCTGGGATTCTAAACACTGCCACTTATTTGCAGTACAGTAATAATTGATGTTCATAGTAGTAACTCTGAAATATAATGTCATGAAGTGATTTATGAAGTACCAAACAAAATGGAATTATATTTTAGCAAAGATACTGTAGGTCATGTGTGTGTGTGTGTCTATACATTCATATACATATATGTATATATATATGTCTGTATATATACATATACATGTATATATATAAAATATAAGCATAAATGAATGCTTGATTACTAACTACATTCCATACTACCTCTTTGTAGGTTTTAAAACATTTATTGAATAAGACTTTTAAGATGTGAGATTGATTTGTAAAGTGAATTTTCAGAGTGAGATTTTAAGTTCATTTCATTTTCTTTAATATGCAGACTTCAATTATTTGCACTGAAATCTGGAATATGTTCACAAAAGACACTCAGAACTTAATGATGAAACACACATATGGATAAAAGGAAATAAATTATTTTAAATAAGAAAGGTTTTCTTATATTCCTCTTCATTTTATTTCATCTGAGTTGCATGAGTGTTCACCATGGACAGAAAGCTGTCTAGCTGTTGCCAGAAAAATGAAATTGAAAACATAAAAATGAGAAAAGACTGGATCAGACATCCTTGTCCATATCCCTGAACTGTAGAATCATTTAACACTATTTATTTTCCAGAACTTCATTCCATCTAATTTTAGATTATTTAGCAAACAAAAGGTCATGGCTATTATGCTAACACTTTGATATCTTTGATTTGTTTAAAACATTTTTAGCAAGTGTGCATATCTGATATTTTCCTTTATTTAATCTGATTAAAACCTGTTGAAGCTGTAATGAACATATGTCAGTTATTTAAGTTTTGTTAAATTAATGTCAGCAATTATGGATATGAAAAACGTGCTAAGAACTGTAGCACCTTAGAGCTGCACAATTTCTATATATGGCACTAAAAGTTGCTATGAACTTTTAGCTTTTTTATACTTAGCTCAATCACCCAAAGCTAATGATGGGGAAATCATCTTCAAAACATCCTTTGCTGTAATTATTTCTATGAAATCAGGATCCTTAACATTTAAGATTATACTTAACCTGAAATATAAACCTCAATTTAATGCTCTTATTTGTACTGATTACATGGGAGATGCAGAGCAAAATAACTTTGGTGTTGCTACAGTAACCACTTTATTTTTCAACAATGGCAGATGAATAAAAATTACATAGGAAACATCCTTTCTACTGATCTGAGGCTAGACCAAGTCCTTCTTTGCTGATATCAACAGAAGAACAATTTTGGCAATAGCCTAGCAGTGAATCATCACCCAGAAGAAGGAAGAGATAAAAATGGGCCTCCCTGGAAGCTTCACTTGCAGCATCTTTACTAAAAGCATTTCAGTTTCCTAAGTCAAGGAATGCTATAAGCCAGGAAGAACCAACTACCATATTGGGATGAGAGTCAAAGAACAAGAGAACAAACTGTGTACACATGTTTGTAAATGCAAAAATGATACCAGTTGACCCTATTCCAGGAATGAGGGGAGGGGGAATAAAGGAGAGTGAGTGGTGGAGAGGGAGAATTCAAGTATGAAATATTTGATACATTGTAAGAACTTTTGTAAATGCCACAATGTACCTTCACCAGCACAACAATAAGAAAAAAAGAAAGTACTACATTTAGTAAGGATGCATTTAAAGAAAATACATGGAAGACCAAATCAAGCAAAGAGATAAAAATGTCTTAGGGTCTTTGAAAAATGGGCACCCATCTTCTACCAGTAAACTAGAAAGTTCTGACAAGGAGTTTAAGAAAGAAAAGTGAAATGTGAGACAAATTATATATAAAATTTATAGCACTCAAATAAATTATATGCATAATTATATACTTATATAATACATATATTTATTATATATACTTATATAAATACTTAATCTATATATGCTTATATATTATACAAGTATATACTTATATAATACTTATATAACAAGTATAATATATACTTATATATAGCTATATGTTATACATATAAATATATATAAATTATATATATAACATATGACTATATATGTTATATATCCATATAAAACATTTATAGCACTTATTTGATTTACAGCTTTCTGTACTTCCCAGAGGACTGTGGAATCAACTCAAAATTAGACTTAGTCTAAACACATATCCATTCTAATCAAGTGTTTCAAGGCCATTGCTTCTTAATAGTTGTGAGTCAGAAACATCTGTATCAATTACAAACTTGTTGAAATTCAGAAACTAAAGCCCCATATTCCTAAATCAGAACTTTAAATTGACAAAGTACCGAGATGATTAGCAGCATATCTATCTGACTGCAATTTGGCTGGTTCTCAAACATGGCTATACAGTAAAATCACCTATGGGAATTTTTATAGAGAGTAATTCCCAGCTCCACAAACTGGAGATTTTAATTCAACTCAACTCTGTGGTTGGGTCTGAGTATAGATAATTTTAAATGTTCACTGTTTAGTGTTTTCCATGTACAGCCATACAACTGTACAGGAGAAAAAAAATAGAATATTGTGTTTTTCAAAATGCCTGTATAAGAATTCTTTAGTCTGATAAAATATCAGATACATAGAACCTAAGACATCACATACATAAGACCATTTCTAGAGATACTAATACATTATTTCTATGTTTAGGGTCATGGATTTTAGCATGTATTATGGTATACTCTAGGTAAGTTGTCTTAAGACCAGACAACTTTCTGGACTCTGCATTTCCAACATAAAATTTCACACTTAAGGCTAGTATTTGTCAAGTTTGATGGCAAAGTTTGTGTAGTTTTCCTCTACGCTTTGTGTTAAGTTTCTTAAAACCACCATGGTCTTAGTCATAAGCTTGAAACATGACTCATTTGGAAAACCTAACCTTTCAGAAATTGTAAAAGCTCTTTTACTAAGTCTAAGTAACCTGCACAGACAATCTTAATAAAATACTCAGAGATGAACCCAAGCTCTTGTTTAAAATTAAAAGTCAAAGCAGAAGTTTTGTCTGTCTGTCCTCCAGCCCTTGGTCTGAGGGCAGGACACGCTCCCAGACCAGTGACTGTACTTCAGCATCGATGGGACAAGGAAAATTTCCTTGGAAAGTTTGTCTTAGCAGCTTGTCTGCTAAGTGACCCCTGCCATTAGGTTTACCCTCACTGGACCAAATAAATGAGTATGTAATCCAGCTCTGATCTATGCTACAATTTGTATAACCTTACTGTCCATCTGCTTATCACAACACTAAAGTAAAGAACATGCATTCTTTTGTCTCCAAATGTTGACCTGCATTTTAGAAGATTTTTTGCCTTGAATTTTCCTAAGTTGCTTTGATCACAGGTGAAAATCACCTTATTGGCTAAGTACTATTATCCTGTTAAGCAGGACATAGTTTAAGAACATGGAAAGAAATTGAAAACAGCATCTCATAATAGACAACTGCAATTTGGGGTCTTTCCTAAAATTTGTGAATTCCAAGCATATTCACATGCTGCTGTAAATCTTACCACTCTTCCTTAAGACAAAGTAATCATACTAGTAGTATTGCAAATATTGCCCAAGATACCTGGTACAATAAATTGAGAAACCATGAGGCAATTAACTGAAAATTTTTGAAATACGAAGCACTTTTTTGGGGATAATAGAATTAGAACAAAAATAGAAGATATGGTTTGTACACATAATTTTAAAGCTAGACTCTAACTTCAGATTGTCTGAACACAAGTCTTCTTTTGTTGTCTTTCTTCTTAGTCACTCCCAATCAGGTAGAGTGAGTCCAGGTGACCTGGAGTGTGTTAGCTGAGATTCAGTTAAAGGTAGCTAATTATCTATGATGGCCTCAAACATTCACCTGTGATGTCTTTTTAATAACTGCTTAAATTGCTGCAAAACAAGACAACACGAAGCAGGACCAGGGACATGCACATTTTATTGAATAAACTTGTGAGACACAATGAAATTCTCTAAGAATTACATTTTTGGTAGTCAAAGTATGAAATTTTATAAAGATTTCCATGGTTACAGGACAACAAACCTCTCCAGAATATACTAAATTTGCAGACATGTAGAAACATTAGGGCACTGAAACATGGAAACTAGTCATTCCTTGATTCTGTATAAAAACAGAATGTGCTAAATATATTAGGAAAGGGAAAAGAAATGTTATCATTTCTTATCTTCAACTTTTGAAACTTCATATGTAAAATTGTAAAGGAAACATTATTCTAATTATCTATGCCAACATGTCTCCTGATATGAATCTATTTTTCTTTAAGAAAACTTTAAGTCACATGAATGGAAAGGCTTAAGCATATCTTTGTCTTTTAGAGCACAATGAAATAAGGAAGTAATAACTTTCCATTGAACAGATTATAAAATTAAAGGAAAGAAAAGAAGGACAGCATTGATGTAGGTGAGATATACACAGATTAAGCATAATCTGTAAACTAGGAAAAGACAGAGAACATTTATATATATGTACCCAACTAGAAAGGAGAATAAATACAGAAGATATTTGTGTCCCTGAAAAAATGTTTTAACTTAGGGTCTCATACTTGATAGGCAGGCATTCTATCATTTAAGCCATGTCCCCAAATTTTTTTGACTATAGTTATTTTTCAGATATGGTCTTGTGTTTTTGCCCAGCACTGGACTTGGATCTTGATCTTCGTACCTATGCCTGTGAGTAGCCAGGATCATAAAACTGCTCCCCATGCACATCTTATTTGTTGAAATGAGGTCTCACTAATGTTTTGACCAGGTTGACCTTGAACTTTGATCTTCCTGATCTCGGCCTCCTGAATAGTAGGGATTATAGCTGTGAGCCACCATGCTGGCCTAGAACTCCTCATAAAGCATTTAAAATTAATTCTTATACTTACTATTCACCCCAAAATTCTTCATTTATTTGTGCCCTAGAGCAAGCCTAATAAAACATTATAGAAAATCAGAAAAGAAAAAGATGAATAAATACCTAATATGTGACTGTAATTTGTAATAAAAATGAGATGCAGAGATGCACAGTAACTTTCTCAAGGTTATATAGTAATAAAAATTTTTTAAAAGTTGGATTAAATTTTTTGCTTGTAAAATTACCAATTAGCAACTAGATATACTGATTTTTTACATTTGAATGCAATTAGTGAAAGATTTAATATTGTAAAGTCTGAGGAAATATTATCAGTAACTTTCTAATATTTTGATCTACAATGAGCACATTAAACAGTGAACACTACACTGTTGTTAAGCTTGTATTCTTAAAAATCTGAAATTGAATACTTTGTCATAACTATCAACTGAAAAGAAAAAATAAATTACTACTTTCAAATTTTTAGTGCTTTTTTTTAACTGATTTTACTGGCTGTTTTAGGTCAATGACATAGGATAGTGAAAAATATTTTCCATAATTCCCAGATAAATTTACAGATTCTGATACATATTTAAGTAATTTGAGAAAAAATATAGACATATTTTATCATATAGCTTTTGAAATGTACTTATTTAATTATGATAATCATGTATCAATATAATTCCAGTACAATTCCATGTTCTTTGTATGAGACTTTTTGAAAAACCAGAAGTGAGGTGCCCTGTGCATTCATGCATGCTGTACCTCAGAGTGCCATATCGATAGCCTCTTATTGATCATGGAACATAATGAACAAGTTAGACCTTTAATTTTTATGGTAGATTTTGTAGTTTATGATTATATTTCTTCCAAGTTTGCAGAACTGATATCATTTGGATGCTTGTTTTCATGTGATAATTAAAAGAGCAATCATTCAAACATAAGTAAAATTTGATACTAAACCCCACACAAACATATTAGTTAGGATTATGCAAAGCAACAGAATCAACAGGACTTATATGTAAGGAAATTTATTAAAGGAACGGACTCACATGATTATGAAGACCTAGTGTAGGAGATGGTTTAGTACCAATTCAAGTCAAAAGGTCAGAAAACTGAAGAGAGCCAACTGTGTAGTTTGGTCCAAAGCCCAGTAGTCTTCAAACCAAGGAAAAGTTTATATTCAATTATAATTTGAAGGTAGGAAAAAAAATTTGATGTTGCATGTCAAAGGTTGTCAAGCAGGAAAAATTCTCTTTCTAAATGAAGGATCAGCCTTTTTCTGTTACTCAGGCCTTTGATGGTCCACCTATGTTGTACAGGACAATCTGTGTTGACAGTCTACAGATATAAATGATAATATCATCTAAACTTGCCTTTACAACCCCAGAATAATGTCTGACCAATATCTAGGAGCCTCATGACCAGGTCAAATTTACATATAAAATTAACCATTAAAACATAACCACAAAATGCAACTGGAACAGATATGGAAGAAGTAATAAAAATCTTGAGAAGTACAGTATTTCCCAAAGAACCTCCTACAGCTTTCTAAAGCACTAGAAATATTTATTATAAGCTTTTTTATTCTAGCCATTTATTTTCTCCTGTTTTCAATACTGAGGCATAACTTTTACTGCTGGTTTTATTTTTATAGCATATGAATTTATATAAAAAGATATTGCAAAAATATTAATTTCTTGATATCACTAAAGTAATCCATATGATTTAGGCAAAAGGGTTTTAAACTTCAAAGAGTTTAGTCAGTGCTTTGTGCTATAAACACTTTTCCACATGACCTATCCTGATAACAATAGGCGATTTACTTCCTCTCTATTTCTTAGTTGTGAAGTCTTAATAAATATTTATGAGTGTACAGATATTTATTTGACTGAAATACAGTAGTGATTGACAGTACAGATAATCAGATATATAATAATACTGTGAAATTAACTAGTAGTTTGTTGATATCTTATAATAGTTAGATATTAGTATTAAAAGTAAGCAATGTGGGAATTCTATGTTATGTCAGAATCACTAGTCATGTTGGTAAATAAATGTTAAAACTAATCTGGAAAAGAAAGTTTACAGTTAATTAAACAAGGAAATGAAACTCCCTAAATGACTATATAAGTAGCTTTGTAAATTCTTTATAAAACTAAGGCACTCCAGTGGCAAAATCTGTTAGCACACGGTACTTATATAAAAGACAATAAAACCGAACACAAACACCAAAAATGATGGTGCTCTCTTTTTGATTGTTTGAAAATTGACTGAAATATCACACGATGCACTGATAAATGCTTGTTCAAGAAACTGTACTGAATCTCAACAAAATAACAGAAGTCTGTGATGTCCCAGACAAGGATGATTTCCATCTCCACATCTGTGATAAGGAGGGTAGGCTGCCAGAGTGGAAGCTCCACCCACTTTCACTTCCATGCTGTAAATGTTATAGTCTAGGCATACAGGGCAGGTTGTATGAACTGGGGACTCCCACCCATCCCCTTTTTCTATATCTCTTCATATCATTATATGCTTAATGTCTAGCTCCCTCAACTTAATTTTGTGTGCTTTCTTCAATGCCCAGTGTAAGAGGTTCAATGAATCTGTTTTGTTAGTTTTATTGCATATATATTTAGACTGATGTTAATCATCTTAGTTTGTGTTATTTTTCCTGCATTATATGCTTCCTTTTTTATTTCATTTTTTTCTTTTGATTGATTGACTATTTTGTGGGGAAGGATTTCCTACTTTTGTGCCGTTTCCCAGATTTGGGAGTTGTATGTGTCAATTTCACTACTGTTTAAAACTATGATGAATGATAAGACCATATATATTTATGGATTTATGAATTCTTATTCTTTATGATAGAAGTATATTGCATGTAATCTATTTTGCAATAAGACTAAATTCAATTTTTAAATCTAAGGAAAAAAATAATATGGTTGAATCAAAACCAAAGTTGAAGAGTTTTTATTAAGCAATAGATGTACCTAAGAAGTACAATTTTAACTATTTTTCCAGGTAATGAATCTGTTACAGAGAACTGTGAAACATTCATTGTGGCATTTACAAAAGTTCTTACAATATCATACTTGAATTCATCCCCTCCACCATTCTCCTTTATCCACCCCTCCTCTCACTGATACTTTTTCAACAGGTATCATTTCTACATTTACATACGTGTGTACACAGTATTTGCACTATATTTACCCTCCCACTTCCTTTCTCCCCCTCTTCCCCTCTCCCACT
The DNA here is from genome assembly GCF_047511655.1 of Castor canadensis. NCBI lineage: Eukaryota > Metazoa > Chordata > Mammalia > Rodentia > Castoridae > Castor > Castor canadensis. Next base: position 86,920,323 of record NC_133399.1, read on the forward strand.
GATACCATAACCTCCAAGCAGGACATGTTCTGCCCTCCTGTTCTCCAATTTTGTAAAAGAAACAAAATGACATTTTTGTTTTTTAAAATAGCTACACAGGAAGTTTCTTTGTGACATTTTCATGAATATATGTACGTACTATAAGTAGAATTAGTTCATCTCTATTTTTCTCCTTTTTACCTTAGTCCCTTTATTATGGGAGTTTCAACAGGTTTAAAAATTCTATACTCATTTTTTTTTTGCATATAGAATCTTTTTCTTTTTTTATTGCTGTGCTGGGTAGGGATACATTGTGGCATTTATAAAAGTTCTTAAAATATATCAAATATATCATACTTGAATTCATCCCCTCCACCATTCTCCTTTATCCTCTCCTCTCCCCATTCCTGCAATAGTCTCAACAGGCATGTTTTTTTCCATTTACATTTATGTGTACACAGTATTTGCACCATATTCACTCTCCTACACCCTTTCCCCACCTTTTCCCCCCTCCTATTGGTATCAATTACCCCTACCCTGCAGGACCTGTTTCACCCTCCTGTTCTCTAATTTCATAGAAGCAAGGGGGAAAAAATTACATTTTTGCTTAAGATAGTTATATAGGGAGATTCCTGTGACATGTCCATGAATATATAGCCTCATTTGGTTCATCTCTTCTATTTTTCTTCTTTCTACTTTAGTCCCTTTTTTATGGTTGTTTCAACCAGTTTAAATTTTTCTATATTCATTCTTGTATTGAGAGTACATCAACCTTATTCACCTTCTTAACTTCTTTCTTATACCCTCCCCATCTTGTATGTGACCTCCCTTTAGTGTGACCTGTTTTTCATATTATTGCTGCATTAGGTCTATATTCCACATATGAGAGAAAACAAGCAGTTTCAGACTTCTCAATTTGACTAACTTCACTTAAGATGATGGTCTACAGTTCCATCTATTTTCCTGCAAACAATAAAATTTCATACTTCTCTGTGGCTGAATAAAATTCCATTGTATAGAAACACCACATTTTCTTTATCTATTCATCAGTAGTGAGGAGTCTTGGCTATTTCCATAACTTAGTTATGCTGCAATGAACATCAATGTGCAGGTGCCTTTATTCTAACCTGAATTACTTACATTCCTTCAGGTATAGCCATAGGTGTGGAATTGCTGGATCATATGACAGTTCTATTTTTTGTTTTTTTTGAGGAGCCTCCATCCAGTTTTATATAGTGGTTTTACTAATTTATATTCCCACCAACAGTGTGTGAGATTCCTTCTTCCCCACATCCTCATCAACATTTGTTGTTGCTTGTGTTCTTGACAGCAGCCATTCTAACAGGAATGAGGTCAATTCTTAGTGTGGTTTTGATTTACATTTCCTTTATGGCCAGGGATGATGGGCATTTCTTCAAGTGTTTTTAAGTCATTCGGACTTCTTCCTTTGAAAAATCTCTGTTAAGTTCTTTTCTCCATTTCTTCATTGGTTCATTGACTTTTGGGAAGTTTAGTTTTTTGAGCTCCCTTATCTTCTGGTTATCAATCTCTTGTCAGATGTATAGCTGGCAAAGATTTTCTCCCATTCTGTGGGTAGCTTTTTCAATTTAGAAACCATTTCTTTTGTTGTGAAGAAGCTTTTTAATTTCATGTAGTCTCATTTGTCAATCCTTTCTCTTCATTGCTGAGTCATTTGAGTCCTACTGACCAAGTCATTTCCTGTGCTTATTAATTCCAGCATATTCCCTGCTCTTTCTTGCACTAGCTTCAAAGTTTTTGGCCTTATATTCAGGACCTTAATCCACTTTGAGTTGAAACTCGTACAGATGAAAGACATAGATCTAGAAACTTTTTTTTTTTTTTTTTTTTTTTTTTTGCAGTAGTGAGGCTTGTAGTCAGAGCCTTCACCTTGAACCACTCCAACAGCCCAATATTTTTGAAGGGTTTTCAAGATAGGGTCTCTTGAACTATTTGTCTGATCTCTCCCTCCTGAGTAGCCAGGATTACAGGCATGAACCTGACCAGCACCCAGCTGAAACATTCAGTCTTTAATGACAGCAGAAATAAAACTAAACTTTAACATTGGTAAGGAATCAAAAACAAATTTCAAACAGCATTCCCATAGGAAACAAGAAATAGGTCATGACACTTCCTACATTAAAAAAAAAGATAGTCTCAGAATTTCTGCTAAGCTCTGACTGCTACTGAAAATCCCCAGCAAATAACTATTAAAAATGTTCTGGCAGCTGAAAGCATGAATGTATTTCTAATGTTCAAAAGTATCACACTTTAACCAAATATATATCAAAATGACAAGTAACTCATTCAAAGAATAATAATGTCTTTCTACTATATAATGCTAGTGGAATTTAAAATATTAAGAAATGGTGAATTAGCTTATTCAGTTAAGGCACAACTTAGTTGAGGACACTTCTTTGCAAATTATATGGCCTATTTACAGTGCCATTGTGCATTCAAAGGATTAAGTGGAGTGTCATATTTGTTGCTTCTAGGCTTAAAATTATTTGCTGAAATGTAAGAGTACAAGAAAATTCTAGTTATTTAAAAGAGGTATGAGGTATCTCATAGTTTTAAATTGTATAGGAAACCAATAAAAAAGGAAGCTATAACCTACCAGGTCAAGATAAAAAGGAGCAAGAAAAGCCAGGTGCTACATGATTTTCTTTCGTGATTATTAAATCAGGGTTGATTTAGGACAGTTTAGTGGTCCTCTACACAATATTAAGGAAAGACATTAAGTACATCCCAGGAACAGGTTTGGGACACCAAGACACTATAATAAAATACCACAGAGTGGATAAAATTTAAAACAGGCAGCAATTATTTCTCACAGTTTTGGAGGCTAGGAGATCCAGGGTCAAAATGCCAGCAAATCTGATGTCTGGTGAAGGCTTGCTGGCTAATTCCAGGATACCTCATTGCATCCTCAAATGACAGAGGCAGAAATGCAAAAAAGACTAGATGTTCCTTCCACTCTCTTTTGTAAGAGTACTGTTCTCAGTCATGCTGGTGGAGTTCTCATGATTTTATCACTTCCCCAAAGACCCATCTCTTATAATTATTACATTGGGTATTAGATTCCAATACACAAATTTTGAAGAAATATAACTGTGCAAACCACAAGAGATAGTCCTTAAGTAATTCACAGTGTTTACTTCTGCATCTTTATGTGCACATAGCTCCTTGTGTACCCCAATGTTTAGGGAACGAATTTTTATTGGGATACCCTTTCTTTTCTTTAAAAAAAATATTTTTAGTACATGACAGTTATACAGAGAGTTTCATTGTGACATTCCCTTATATACACATATTGCACCCCAATTTGGTTCATCATCTCCATTAATCTCTCTCTTCTATGACCCCCTCCTTCTTGGAATGACTTCAACAGGTTTCAATGTTCCATGCTCATACATGGGACTAACCTTCCTTCATAGTTAAATGGAAAGTTTTACCTTAATAAATATATGGAGATAAATTAAAGTAATTGCTATTTTATTTCACCACCAAATAATTCTAAGTCTACAGTTTGTTAATCATATAGCTTAACATTATCGACTCTTATATTCTTATTCTGTATCTCATAGGATTAAAATTATTAGAAGCTGCACATGGTGGTGTATTCCTGTAATCCCAGCTACATAGGAGGCAGAGGTAGGGAGATCTTGGTCCTCAACCAGCCTAGGCAAAAGCATGAGACCATATACTAACACCAAACAAAAAGCAGAAAAGATTTAGGGCTTGGCTTAAGAGGTAGAGTACTTGTCTAGCAAGTGAAAATCCCAGAGTTTAGTCCTAACTACCACAAAAAAAAAAAATTGGAAATAAATATTTGTGAATCATAGTGTCATGTAGACAGTAAAAGAAATCTCTCCCCTTGTTCTTATCTACTTGTTGAGTTTCATAATTTAAAAATAATTTAAAGATAGTTTTTTGGACCATTACCTTTTAAGATTAACTTGGTGATCACACATCTAAAATAATGAATTGTTTATGACTGTATTGTGGTTTCTTATTCCTTCAGATAAGTTGTCTAATTGTTTATAAAGAAGGTCTTATTGGTATGTTATTCATATAAAGGACCTTCTGGATTTATTTTTATTTTCATTGGGTAACATTATACTTTATGTGTGATTATCACTGGCTAAACAGAACTTCTACTGTTTTTGTTTTGTTTTGTTTACTAAGTCTAGCAACTTTGATGTATATTTTTATGTCTTATAGCCTTCTAAAACTAATCTTGGATTTTTTTTTTAATCTAAGCAGATAATGACCATTTTTGTCTGTGCCTTTCCCTTCCACATTCTTCCTGTCTAATATTTCTGCCTAGGATTGAATCTTCCATTTCTATCATTACTCCATCTAAATGGAGCTACATAATTGAGACCAAATCATAGGATCAAGAGATAACAAATCATTTATGTTGTGAGATGACAAACTGGAATTAGTTGTTATGTAACAATAGACAGCTAATACATTCATCATATTGTCTACGGTCCTGCTACAAAATCTTTCTTCAGTCTCCTTTGCAATAGTATAAAACTAAATTCTTACTTTTATCAGGAGCACATAGGCTTTATAATTTATCACAGTTGGTCTATCTTCTTGGTATTATCAATGTAATTATATTCACTTGAGATCACAAGTGATATTATTATAGGATCATTTTTTATTTACTCAGATGGAATTTGTTTAAATCAGTAGGGCACAGGTAACCTAACATACCTGAAGGATCAGTGTCTTCAGCAGATATTTTCCCCATGGTTTAAATGACATTTAGATTTTTAAGAATACAATGAGAAAAATGGTTTAAACTGGTCATTCATGGCAGCTTCCTGATAAATTTCAATTGTCGATTGGCTGCTCTGGAAACTCAATTTTTTCAGAGCAACCTGGGCTCCTTGGGCTCTAGTATACAGAGTAACATCTCCAAATTCCTCCAAAGCAAAATATGACAATTTACCCCCTGCCTTTAAATTTAAATGTCCAGTAGATTCGGACATAATTGATATTGTATGATCCTCTTAAGAACCAGGTCCACGAAAGCAAAATTGTAAATATTTTGTTTCTGAGTACAAAATTTAAAAAATTTCTTAGTAGCCAAAAGAAACCCTTTGTATATTTCTATTGCTTATTGTAATTACCTACTTAACAAAGGACCATATGCACATGTATATTGAACTCTTCAGCAAAATATCTCAGGTGCCTCTTTATTGGATGTTCAATTAGGATATTGCCATTATTCTTGTCACTGAGTGATGTTTTATTAAGTTCTCCTAAATATGATATTCTCTTTGATTGACATTTAAACAAACTCAGGCCTTTTATATTAATCTTATCCAAAGACATTATTTATGAAAATTAGTGCTGGGTTAAGCAAACTACAAATGCTATATTGCCATTTGAGAACTTCCAGCTTTGAATTCTAAAAGCTCTTATGTGTTTTGTTTGTCAATAAAAGAATATTCATCTTTGAATGTGACAACATGTTGCAATTTTCTGTGATGTAATCACTATTCCCATGGTGGTTAACACACAGAATGTTTTGACCAAGAATTTCTTACCAATGCTAAGCACAATTATAGATCATCAATTAAAAATGATTAATGGAATGATATATTTTCAAATTGCACTTTTGGGAAGACACTGAGGTGCAGCTGAGAAAGACAGTAATTTTAACTATGTATTATTTCCAACAAATATATGAGAGCTTACTATATACCAAGAAACCTTTAGAACACCAATTTACGTATGTGAGGAAAGAAATCATAATGGGACTCCATCAAAATTAGGAATTTTTAAAATTGTTTTCTTCAGTTCCAGCACCACAGGAAATACACTGAGATAGGACAGACCTCTCACCAACCCAACTTCTCTGGCTGGAGGAAGGTGCAAAAAGAGCCCCAAAAGCCAGGATTGTGACTTTTGTGACTTAACTTCCAGTTCAACTCATTGGAACCAAACAGTCTATATATGTGTATTTCCTAGCCTTTGTTCTATCTTTTCTATAAATTGTAATGCTGCTACGGGGAAGGTGGAGACAGAGTGAAAATGACTGTTCTACTCACCATTGACCCAGACTATAAATGAGTCCATTTTTCATTTCACATATTTTATGTTATTTTTTCTCTCAGTGTGGGTGAACAGTTGGATCCAAGGCCATCTGACCAATATTTTGTGGTTCTTTGTGCTTCTGGTACCAATTTTTGAGGTGTTACATAGAATAGAAAATTAGGTGTATTTGGAGAACTCTGTGTGCTTTGCATGAGAATGGAAAACTACTTTTTAGCTCTCTAAGAAAATTCTGACCGTGACTTAGGAAAGGTGATTTTGTTCTAGTGGTACTGCATTACATAGAATGTGCACTCTGATTCCATGTAGATATTTTCCCAGACTTTATTGGCTAGAATATCCATGCCTGCTTTTTGCCTTTTTGAGCTCATGTGCTTTTCCATTTTTTCCAAGTAAATACATTTTTTAAATTCTGCATGCTTAAATTGATGTATTTTTGTTTTATCTGCTTTCATTTTGTTTGATTAATGGCTCTGGCTCTCTCTGGCTTTTCTTTTTATGATAATAATCTGTTAGAGGACCATTATTCAGCCAGTCCTGGCTAGAATGCAGACAGTGAAAAAAAAAAAATAGCTCTCAGAATATTGAGAGAGAAAAAGAATGTAAAAAGGTTTTCAAAAACCATGTTGCTACTATAAAAATTTGATTCAAGGATTATAAGGATTAAAAGCCTAATGTTCAGTCATATAACTAATAGCCTTGAGGCAGGATAGATAGGGCATTAAGGTACCAGAGAAATTACAAATTATCATTTATATATAAATTAGAATATTGAAATATATGCTAACTATGAAGTCAAGTACTCTTAGTTTCTTAAAATCTATGAAAAGATATTTGGGTCTATTAAGTATCTTTCAAAATTTGTTAATGTATAAAAACACTTTATGAAGTACTATCAAAAGATATTTGACTTTAAATGCATTAAAAGATTACCATTCTAGAAGGATGATCACTGTCTGAAAACAAGGACTTTAGAGTGCATTTTCATTTAATACAAGCCAATGACTTGGAAGGAATAAACCTGAAGCAATAAAGTTTTAAGATGATTAAGGGTCATGTTTGTCCATCAACTTAAATTAGTTTAGAGACTACAACTTGTGTAACAGCAACTCATTGAGTTGTAAAATAGCCTCCACTTATTTTAGGTAGCAGTCAGTTTTATAAAAACATATGTTTTGCTTTTTTAAAAAGGTCCCAGTAATAAAGGCTAAATAGAGTTAATAACCATAATTTCCCTAGCTTGTTAATAAAATGTGTTTATTTGTGGTCCTAATGCCAATAGTCATAATGGAGACTAGAGAGGCTTGCTTTTGCTGCTTCTCTTCAAGAGATGAGATCTGCTTTTTCCCATCCAGTTCACTGAGATTAGGTTCTTAGAAATGTAGACATGCTTGGAAATTTACAAATGTGACGTGTAATAAGTATAGGTACAACTGAGTTCTAAAATGTTTCTTAAAAAAAAAAAAAACTCTACCCCAAAACTCCTAGACACCATAAACAGCTACAGCAAGGTGGCAGGATACAAAATCAACTTACAAAAATCATTAGCTTTTCTATACACCAACGACGAACAAATTGAGAAAGAATATATGGAAACAATTCCATTTACAATAGCCTCAAAAAAAATCAAATACCTAGGAGTAAACTTAACAAACGATGTAAATGACCTCTACAAGGAAAACTATAAACTCCTGAAGAAAGAGATTGAGGAAGACTACAGAAGGTGGAAAGATCTCTATGCTCATGGATTAGTAAAATCAACATAGTAAAAATGGATATACTACCAAAAGCAATCTACATGTTTAATGCACTTCCCATCAAAATCTCAATGACATTCATCACAGTTTGAACAATCCACCCTAAAGTTCATTTGGAAACACAAGAGACCGTGAATAGCCAAGGCAATACTCAGCAAAAAGAGAAATGCTAGCAGTATCACAGTATTTGACTTCAAACTATATTACAAAGCAATAGCAATAAAAACAGCATGGTACTGGCACAAAAACAGATATGAAGACCAGTGGAACAGAATAGAGGACCCGGATATGAATCCACCCAATTATGCCCATCTTATTTTTGATAAAGGTGCAAAAAATATACGATGGAGAAAAGACAGCCTCTTCAACAAATGTTTCTGGGAAAAGTGGTTATGTGCCTGCAGAAACTGAAACTAGATCCATGTCTATCACCCTGTACTAGTATCAATTCAAAATGAATCAAAAACCTTAATATCAGACCCGAAACTCTGAAGTTAGTACAGGAAGGAGCAGGAAACACTCTGGAAGCAAGAGGTATGAGCAAGGACTTCCTCAATAGAATCCCAGCAGCTCAGCAACTAAGAGAAAGGATGGACAAATAGGACTACATAAAACTAAAAAGCTTCTTCACAACAAAAGAAATGGTCTCTAAACTGAAGAGACCACCCATAGAGTGGGAGAATACATTTGCTAGCTATACATCAGACAAAGGACTGATAACCAGAATATACAAGGAACTCAAAAAACTAAACTCTCCCAAAATCAATGAACCAACAAAGAAAGGGGCAACTGAACTAGACAGAAATTTCTCAAAAGAAGAAATTCAAATGGTCAAAAAACACATGAAAAAATGCTCACCATCTCTGGCCATAAAGGAAAAGCAAATCTAAACCACACTAAGATGCCTTGTTCCTGTTAGAATAGCCATCATCAAAAACACCACCACCAACAGGTGTTGGCGAGGATGTGGGGAAAAAAGAACTCTCTACACTTTTTAAAATCTAAACATAGATCTGCCCTATGATCCATCAATCCCCCTTCTAGGGACATATCCAAAGGAATGAGTCTCAGGTCACTCTAGAGGCACCTGCATACCCATGTTTATTGCAGTGCTATTCACAATAGCCAAGTTATTGAAACAGCCAAGATGCCCCACTACTGGAATGGATTAAGAAAATGTAGTATTTATACACAATGGAGTTTTGCTCAGCCATGAAGAATGAAATCTTATCATTTGCAAGTAAATGGATGGAACTAGAGAACACAGTTCTGAGCAAGGTTAGCCAGGCTCAGAAGACCAAAAATCATGTGTTCTCCCTCATATGCAGACTTTAGATCTAGAGCAAATGCAGCAATGTGGTTGGACTTGGGTCACACGCTAAGGGGAGAGCACATACAGGAGGAATGGGGATAGGTAGGAAACCCAAAATGTAAAAGTGTATTTTATTATTATTATTATTATTCATTTATTCATATGTGCATACATTGTTTGGGTCATTTCTCCCTCCTCCTGACCCTCCCCCACCTTCTCCCTTCCAGGCAGAACTTGTTTTGTGCTCTTCTCCAGTTCCCCAAAACTTGAAAGTGTTTGATGTCTCCTCTGCAGAGGAAGCTAATACAGTAACCTTAAAATGACAGAGGTCAATATGGGAAAGTGACTGGGAAGTAATGAAGAGATCAGGTAGAGATGAATTAGTTCAGGATGTAATACACTTGTGCATGGAAGCAATCTCTCTGTACAGCTATCCTTATCTCAACTAGCAAAAATGCTTTGTCTTTCTTATTATTGCTTATGCCTTCTCTTCAACAAAATTGGAGAAAAGGGCAGAACAGATTCTGCCTGGAAGCGAGGAGGTTGGGGGGGGAGGGAGTGGGGGGGATGGGGGAGATATTGCCCAAACAATGTATACATATATGAATAAATGAATAAAAAAATAAAATGTTGCTTGAGACATCAGAATTCATAAACTCAAGAAACATAACTTACTTGGTCTTTTTTATTGTTTTTTCCTTACCACAAGCCTAAAATAGGCCAAAGAAATGACTGATGATTTTAAAAGTACTGATAACATTGGTTTCTGACTTCTACGGGTGCACCATTTGATAACAAAGGAAGGATTATGTATTTGTTGTAACTAAAGTTCCAAATGAGTTACAGAAGTTACAGAAGTTCAGAACCATTGCAGAAAGTTTCTAAAAGATGCATCATGTTACAGGAGATCTATATGTTAAATGATTATAATCACAAAAGTTATTTATATGGTTTTTCTAAGAACAAAATCTAACACAGAGATATAAAGACAGAATCTAGTTCTTTATACTTAAAACAAGACTTCTTAATATAATTAGAAAATATTTAAGAAAAATGTTTGTTGGGGGAAGGAAAAAAGAAAAATGTTTCCTAAAATACTAATATGCACTTAGTAAAATTTACAAAAAGAAAAAAAAGAAAGAAAGAAAAGAAACAGCTTTAAGAAACAAAGATTTGGGCTGGTGGAGTGGCTCAAATGGTAAAGTGTCTACCTAGCAAGCATGAGGCCTTGAGTTCAAATCCCAGTACCACTAAAAGAAAAAAGAGAGAAAGGAAAACAAAGATTTTTGTATATGAAAATGATTTGCTGCATTTTCTTCTATTAGGTTTCTGATTACTTATTTATATTACCAGAGCTCCCTGGCCATGAGGCCTGGCTTTGGATATGAATGCTCATGTTAAGAGAGACCAACATAAAATATAGAAAAGTGGAAAAAATTAACTTACTTACAGTTTTGGCCAAAACTGGGAAGAGAAAAATTCTTATCAATTTTTGCCTTTTCTGTAATAGTGTCACAACTTGTAGAAAAGATGAGACAAAGCCAGAAAATGCACGTGAAGACAGTCTCTCTACTGGTCTCAGGGCTCCTGCAGGTGGCCCATCCTCAGTCCCAGCATGGAATTTCCTAGAAGAATTCTAATCCCTAGTGGCTCTTATATTTTGGGAAATTAAATCATAAGAGAATTAAAGTTTTTAAAATATCCTTTTGTTTTAAGATCTTTTAAAAATTTTGTTTCGTCTTGTTTTTGCAGTACTAGGGTTTGCACTAAGGGCTTCATGTGTTTTAGGCAGGGGCTCTACCACTTGAGAAATCCCCCAGCCCTTTCTAAATTAGTTACTTTGTAAATAGAATGCTGTGTTTTTGCCAGAAGCTAGCCTGGGCTCATGATCTTCCAAACGACCCCACCCATAAAGCTGGGATTACAGATGGGTCACACCATGCCAGGCTTGCTAGTCGAGATGGGGGTAGTCTTGACAATTTTTTTGTCAGGATTGGCCTCAAACTGATCTTCACAATATCCTCCTAAGGAGCTCAAAGAACTAAATTCTCCCAAAATTACTGAACCAATAAAGAAGTGGGCAACTGAACTAAACAAAATTTTTTCAAAGGAAGAAGTCCAAATGGCCAAAAACCACATGAAAAAGTCCTCACCACCCCTGGCCATAAAGAAATGCAGATCAAAAGCACACTAAGATTTCACCTCACCCCTGTTAGAATAGCTACCATCAAAAACACCAACAACAACAAGTGTTGAGGAGGATTCAGGGGAAAAGGAACGCTCATACACTGCTGGTGGGAATGCAAACTAGTGCAACCACTATGGAAAACAACATGGAGGCTTCTTAAAAATCTAAACATAGATCAACAGTGCCAATTCTGGGGATAAACCCAAAGTAATGCAATCCGGGTTACTCCCGAGGCACCTGCACACCCACGTTTATTGCAGGTCTATTCACAATAGCCAAGCTTTGGAAATAGCCAGGATGCCCCACTGCTGACAAATAAATTAAGAAAATGTGGCATTTATACACAATGGAATCTTACTCAGCCACAAAGAAGAATGAAATTTTGTCATTTGCAGGTAAATGGATGGAACTGGAGAACATTATCTAAGGGAAGTTAGCTAGGCTCAGAAGGCCAAAGATCGTATATTCTCTCATATGCAGACTTTAGATCTAAAACAAATGCAGTAATATTATTGGACATGAGTCACAAGCTAAGGGGAGACCATGCATGGGAGGGATAGGGCAAGGGAAGGAAACCAAAAACTTGAATGTCATTGATGTGCTTACTGTAGAGGAGTGAATAAAGTAATGTTAAATTGTCAGAGACCACTATGGGAAGGGGACCGGGCAGTAGTGAAGAGGTCAGGTAGAGATGAACCAATGTGGGTTGCTATACACAAGTGCATGGAAACAGCACTAGGAATCTCTCTGTACAGCTATGTTTATCTCAAACTGGCAAAAATGCTAGGTCTTTGTTATTATTGCCTATGTTTTCTCTTCAACAAAATCAGAGAACAAGAGGGTGGAACAGGTTCTGCCCTGAAGCTAGCAGGTGAGGGGTGGCCCAAACAATGTGTACACATGGAGTAAATGTAAAAACAATAAAAGGATAAAATAAAAAGAAAGAATTATACAACATTGTATATTATCTCCTCCTGAGTAGCTGAGATTACTGGCATGTGTGTGTTTGTAACCCTGGTTAAATGAACTACTGTTGTTTTATAATCATATATGACATGTTTTATTGATAATAATATCATACTCAAAGTCTTTACAGTTCTGGGCTATATATCTAAGGATTTTTAAAGGTGTCACTATAAACAGAAAAAGACAAATGCAGTTTAATTACTAAGTCAACATTTTTGTTATTATGTATGATTAAAATCTAGAGAAGTTCCAGGAAAAAATTAACTAAAATGTATGAGATGACCCCTCATACACTTTTTTTACAATTTGCTAAATATAAAATGTGTTTTCTCCCAGAGTGATAATTCTCTTTGGTGTACATAAAATAAGAACTCTAACTAATATATTGAACTCTAACTTTCTGACAGAACTAAGCTGGTTTTATTGACAAACTTGTTTTAACTTCTTAACTATGCCCTGTCAAAACACTGAGTATGACTTCTTACACTAACTATCACTTTAGTAGTAGATTCCAAATGAACTTATCCTAAAGGCCACTCTTTCTAAACCTTTTTTCTTCAAATTTGGCTAAATAAGGTTTTGTTTTTACACTGACTCCAGTTTTCTGTCTTTTTCCCCAGACTGACCAACCCCACCACAATGGCCAGAAGCACACAGCGGTTAATCAGAGGAAAAGTTCCCTTAAAGATGAGGAGGAAAAACTGTCAAGAGTAAAATGGCCTAATGGGGAGGGAGTGGAGAGGGGGAAAGAGAACAAGCAAAAGTGGGTAAATATGATCAAAGTCCATTATATACATATATGGAACGATGATGAAGCTCCTTACTATGTGCAGTTTAATATACACCAGTAAAATGCAAAGGAAGCACCTAGAGCTGAAGGGATCAGAGAGGGCTCTTTTGAAAGATTCCTTCCACTAGGTGGAGTTATTTGATATCTTCTGATCTGGGCTCCTACTTGTGTTCTGTGTAGCAGTTCTTTCAGGAGCAAGCATCTGGCTCCTTTAACTTTACTTTTAGGTGTCTTTGATGGAATCTACACACCAATCCCAGCACTAGACAGTCAGCCAGATGACATAATACCTCAAATATCTCAAAAGTGAGAAAAGCACAGGAAATGGAGCTCCCTCAAAATTAAAAGTCTTAAAAATTGGTTTTCACTTCCAACAGGACAGAAAACACCAAAAATCCACACCCACTCCTACCCAAGTCCTGGTCCCTGTGGCCAGAAGGGTGCAATGAGTAGCTAAAAAGCTAGAATTGTGAATTTGGTCACTTACTTCCCAGCTAACCTAACCTGGGCCAACACCTAAATCTACATATGCTTCTTTTTTGCCTTTTGTCCTGTTCTTTCTACAAATTGCAGTACTGCTATGGGAAAGGTGGAGACAGATTGTGGCTCTGTCTAGAGATATGGCCAAAGCTGTAGATAAATCCATTTATCCATTTTATATATTTCCTGTCATTGTTTTCTCCATGGTTGGGTGCTCTGGTAACAAAATCTCTCTCCTTATGACTCACACAGCCTGTTTTTGTATGTTTCCATCAGTTTGAAAATCTGCATAATTCTGGAGTCAAGATTTAGTAATGTAACATGATGTCAGAAAAAAGTGTACAATATCACAGCTGTGTGACTGAAATCTACACTGTCATTTATTTGAAAAATTCTTAGCTCTTCATGAAAATTAAACCTTTCAAAATTAGGATGTATTTTTAGATCAAATTTCTCCTACACTTATAAGATACAAATTAGGATCAAATAATCTCATTTTTTAAAAGAAGCATTTGTTAAAACATTCATTTTGGCTTAAACCATTTAAAAAACATTGTTTTACTTCCTAGTGTGCAGTCTTTTGACAATGGCCTGACAATATACACAAACATAGTACATATAACATAACAGGCTCAAACATATAATGCCTATGTCATTGTGTAGTACCACTCTACTTTTTAGTTAATACAATTTTTAGAATCATAGATAAAAGTAAGATTTTTCACTGGTAAGTAGAAATAAATTTGAAAAGGCATGCGAAGAGCCATTTTTATGACTCATGAGAAAAAATAATTCTATGAGCTCACAAACTTAATCTTCTCCCAATACTAACATTGTTTGTAATATAATTCAGTATTATCATATGCCCTCATATGCATTTTTCTGAAGTCCCAAATCCAACTCCTCTTTTCCTTAAAATCTATTCAACCAATAAGTTTATCCTCTTTAATATGAAGATGCTTAGGTAAAATCTTGGTCACATATTCAATTCATTGCTTTATTTTATAACATATATAATATTTCACACAATCTTATATATATAATATTCACAAAATATATTGTGAAATCTTATATATTTATATTATATATAATACTATGAAATAATACATATATGTTATATATTATCATACATAATATTCTTTGTGCTTTCAAAGAATACTCACAATCTGACCATTCTTCAGTACCTTCTCTGCTTGTAATTGGGAGTTCTAGGCCAGAAACCTGACTCAATGGATTCCATATGTCAGATCTGACTACTAGCCACAATGTGCCAAATAAGGAGATGAGTAGTGGCAAAGGGCAGAGATAAGAGGTTTAGTACATGCATGGACTCACCAAGAGAAGATGCAAAATAAGCACTTCAACCCATCTTCAGCATACAGACTTATGGTTTAGATTTAAATACAAGAAGAATTGGTGCAGGGATGAGAGGTATCAATCATCATTAAACAGTCTCAGGCAAATATGTGGTCTGGTCGATCATTATTTCAATGTGGTCAAGTGGCACTTAGCAGCAATAAGAAAGTCATCATTGTCCAGGGTGGTCTGTTCTGTGGAGAGGCTACTCTTCCTTTATTTGTGTGTTGTTTCTGTCTCTCATTGTAAAGATGTTATTTATCAGTCCTGTCCTTTCTAGAATCCAAGAAGATTGCTGGGAGGAGAGGGAGAGATGAGAGAGAGAGAGAGAGAGAGAGAGAGAAGAAACAGACTCAGAATAAAGAAGACAAATGCAAAATGGAAGCAGGGATGTCAAGCCTTTATTGTGCTTTCAGTAACCCTTTGGACATTTGCAGTCCCAAGTGAGGAGGCAGTGCTTTTCACTAAAAGCATTTTCTAAGTTCCTGTTATATGCTCTTATCTTGAACTGAGTTGTTACCATCTCTCATGTTCATGAGTGTAGTAGCATTCAAATTGGTCTTTATAGTTCTACATTTATACGCTACAGGACGTACCTTTTGAAAAGTAAAGTCTCTGTTCTTCAGCTGAAATCATGAAGTGACTCTCCTTTTTACTCTGAAGTAAAAGTGAAATTTCTCAAGGCTGTTCTGCCCTTTCCTGTCTGACTTTATTCCTGACTACCCTTGCCCTCACTTCTCCATGTTTTTGTTAAAATGCATTGACTCCTCACCTGAGCCCACAAAGTAACTAAAAGCAAGATGAAAATCTGGCATCTCTGTCTTCATTTTGCATCTGTCTTCTTTGTTTTAAAACTTTGGGTCAGTCACCGCTTAACCCTACTCAAGGAGTGCTTGTCCAAAAACTAGTGAAACCAAACCTATCTCATCTCCCTTCAGAAACTGAGGCATCTTCCAATTAGCTTTTGCCATGTCTCTTCCAGACCTCCCGAAATGTGTCTGAAAATCTTTAGTCATTTTTCCAAACATGCAGTCACTTTAGAATCCAAGAACAGTAGAGCCTCAGCAAGAGATAACCTCACGATGGGATCACTCCCCAAGCTGGACAATCATCTCATGGGAACTAGATTTTCTCCTCAAGCACTGAGGACTTCTTTGGCCATCTTACAGAACCAAAGCTGAGATAATGATCAACAAGAACACACTCTAACCAAGACTGCTTAATTATGCTACCTCTCTCTCCACAGCCCCATTCTTCCTCTATTTAAACCTGAAGCTCGAGGAGATTCCAAGATGGCGGCTAGAGGTAGGAAGCAGAAAGCGACCCTCCTATAGTGAAATCTTGGAGAGACGCTGGAGACACACTTTGCAGGCATAATCACCGAGAAAAGGCATAACTTTGACTCCTCCACATCTCCAGCCGGCGCAGAGAATCTCCACTTCACGTTAAACGGAGAACCGAGGAGGCCCCCGGGGCCGCCAGCGGCCGGCGCCCATACGGCTTGGGAAGACGCGGACCAGGTGAGCTTCGCGGTACCGCGGTTCCCCCACAGACAAGCCTGGGCCAGAGCAGCATAGCCCCCTGGACAGACTGACCTCCACCCGGGAAAAAAAGAGAAACTGAGTACTAAGCAATAAGAACAGTTAAGACACGCTGGAAAGAGGGTGGGGCGCCCTGAGCGCTGAAGATTGGGGGAAGGGAATCCTTCCCGGGACTGGAAATAAACGAGCCGGGCGGGCCGGAGAGGCTCTGGCGGGAGCGGGGCGCGCCAGCAACCAGGAGCGGGGACGCTTGTGAGAGGAGGGAAGACCCACTTCCCACGTGAACTGTAAATAAACACGCAGGCCTGACAACGCGGGGCAGTGTCGCCTTTCCCAGTGCTTGGAAAGGGAAAAGCCTGTAGCAGAGGCCCCCCTCCCCCGCACAGGAGAACTCTGAGCAAACAAAGCCTGTGGGACCAGGTGAGTGCTAAGCTCACCCCAGAGATCTGCATAAATAACGCCGCCAGCTACAGGCTGAGAGCAGCAGGCAGGCAAGCCACAGTTGCAGATACCACTCTCAGAACTGCCTCCAGACGCTTTTTTTTCTTTTTCTCCCTACCTTTGATGAGAGAACAACCGAATTACACCTGCAAGCCGAAAAACTTACTGAAACTATTGCATTTGAACTGGGGACACTTGGTGGGGCATTTTTTTTATTTTTTCTTCTGTGTGTGTGTGAGTGTAGTTTTGTTCTACTTTATGCATCCCCTTTGATGAGACAACTACAGAACAACATCTGAGGCACCAACTCCAGGACTGGAGATTAAGACGGACATCCAAATTATTAAGACTGAAATTGCATTGCATATAAACTTGGAAGTTTTTTGGTTTTTTTTTTTTTTTTTTAATTTCCTATTTTCCATTTTATTTTAATTCATTTTTATAAATAGATATTACTTTCATTTACTTATTTTTTATTTTTTTATCTTTGATTTTCAATCCTCTCTCTGTCTCTCTATTGTCTGTTCAGCTTACTGTCGATTAGTACACTAACACTCCCTGTTTATACCTTTGAAACTCTCTTGTCTGATACCTTGTTCTGCTTTCTCCCTCTTGTCTGTATATTTGTTTTCCCCTTTTCTTTAACTTCTTGCTTTCCATCTCAGCTCACTCTTCCGTTCTCAATATTACCATTGTTATTATTACAAGCTAGAAAATACTTAATTACACACAGTACAGGGACAGTAACAACACCAAGGACAATGACAGGAAGACAGAAAAAACAAGGAAACCAGTTTCCCCACAGCAAAAAATTAGTACAGGAACCAGAGGGGAATGAAGAGAACAGAAACTCAGAGCCAGACTCCAACAAAATGAAGATAAACTATGCCAAAGGACCCAATGAAGCCTACAAGAATAATTTAAAAGAAGACATACTACAAGTACTCAATGAGAATTTTATAGAGATGATACTGGATAGGGTCAACCAAAATGTACAGGAGACACTCAAGAAATTCCAAGACAATAAAAATAGAGAATTTGAAAAAGCAAAAGAAGAAATAAAGGAAACCATAGAAGCACTGTATAAACACCAAAGTGAAAGAGAGAACACAATGAATAAATGGATAAATGAACTCAGGACAAAAATAGACAACAATAAAGAAGAAAACAGCCAGGATATGGAAAACCTCAGAAAAAAGAACGAAACAGAACTGCAAAACAAAACGGAAAGCCAATCCAGCAGAATAGAACAAACAGAAGACAGAATCTCAGAACTTGAAGATGAAATGGTAATTAAAGGAAAAACTGAAGAACTATTAATTAAACAACTCAAGACCTGTGAAAAGAAAATGCAAGAACTCACCGACTCCATCAAAAGACCAAACTTGAGAATCATGGGCATCGAAGAAGGAGAAGAGGTGCAAGCGAAGGGAATGAGTAATATATTCAACAAAATAATAATGGAAAATTTCCCAAATCTAGAGAAAGATATTCCCATACAAATGCAAGAGGCCTCCAGGACACCAAACAGACCAGATCAAAATAGAACTACTCCATGACATATCATCATTAAAACAACAAGTTCAGAAACTAAGGAAAGAATATTGAAGGCTGCAAGAGAGAAAAAACAAGTAACATACAAAGGTAAACCCATCAAAATCACAGCAGACTTCTCAACAGAAACATTAAAAGCAAGAAGAGTGTGGGGTGAGATCTTCCGGGCACTGAATGAAAATAACTTCAACCCCAGGATACTCTACCCAGCAAAGCTATCATTCAAAATAGATGGAGCAATAAAAGTCTTCCATGATAAGCAGAAACTAAAACAATATGTGACCACAAAGCCACCATTACAAAAGATTCTGCAAGGGATCCTGCACACAGAAAGTGACACCCAACTTAACCATGAAAAGGCAGGCAGCACCAAACCACAGGATAAGAAAAAGCAAGACAGTAGAGAGTAACATCAAGTTAGGTACACACAATCAAACCTTCAAACAACTAAGATAACTAAATGGCAGGAATCACCACATACCTATCAGTACTAACACTTAATGTCAATGGACTTAATTCACCCATCAAAAGACACCGTTTGACAAAATGGATTAAAAAAGAAGATCCAACAATTTGTTGCTTACAGGAGACTCATCTCACCGACAGAAATAAGCATATGCTTAGGATGAAAGGCTGGAAGAAGATTTACCAAGCTAATGGCCCCCGAAAACAAGCAGGAGTAGCAATACTTATCTCTGACAAAGTAGACTTCAAACCTACATTGATCAAACGAGACAAAGAAGGACATTCCATACTAATAAAAGGGGAAATAGACCAAAAGGAAATAATAATCATCAATCTGTACGCACCCAATGTCAACGCACCCAATTTCATCAAACATACCCTAAAAGACCTAAAAGCATATATAAACACCAACACAGTGGTTGTGGGAGACTTTAACACTCCATTATCATCAATAGATAGGTCATCCAAACAAAAACTCAATAAAGAAATCCAAGATCTAAAATATGCAATAGATCAAGTGGACCTAGTAGATGTCTATAGAACATTTCATCCAACCTCTACACAATATACATTCTTCTCAGCAGCCCATGGAACCTTCTCCAAAATAGATCATATCCTAGGGCACAAAGCAAGCCTCAGCAAATATAAGAAAATAGAAATAATACCGTGCATACTATCTGACCACAATGCAGTAAAAGTAGAACTCAACAACAAAAGTAAAGACAAAAAACATGCAAACAGCTGGAAACTAAATAACTCATTACTTAATGAAGAATGGATCATCGATGCAATAAAAGAGGAAATTAAAAAGTTCCTAGAAGTCAATGAAAATGAAAACACAACCTACCGGAACCTATGGGACACAGCTAAGGCAGTCTTGAGAGGAAAGTTTATAGCCATGAGTGCATATATTAAAAAGATTGAAAGATCCCAAATCAATGACCTAATGATACATCTCAAACTCCTAGAAAAACAAGAACAAGCAAATCCCAAAACAAATAGAAGGAGAGAAATAATAAAAATAAGAGCTGAAATCAATGAAATAGAAACCAAAAAAACCATACAAAGAATTAATGAAACAAAAAGTTGGTTCTTTGAAAAAATAAACAAGATCGATAGACCCCTGGCAAACCTGACTAAAATGAGGAGAGAAAAAACCCAAATTAGTAGAATCAGGAATGCAAAAGGGGAGATAACAACAAACACCATGGAAGTCCAAGAAATCATCAGAGACTACTTTGAGAACCTATATTCAAATAAATTTGAAAATCTAAAAGAAATGGACAGATTTCTAGATACATATGATCATCCAAAACTGAACCAAGAGGAAATTAATCACCTGAATAGACCTATAACACAAAATGAAATTGAAGCAGCAATCAAGAGTCTCCCCAAAAAGAAAAGTCCAGGACCTGATGGATTCTCTGCTGAATTCTATCAGACCTTTAAAGAAGAACTGATACCAACCCTCCTTAAACTGTTCCATGAAATAGAAAGGGAAGGAAAACTGCCAAACACATTTTATGAAGCCACTATTACACTTATCCCAAAACCAGGCAAAGACACCTCCAAAAAGGAGAACTATAGGCCAATCTCCTTAATGAACATTGATGCAAAAATCCTCAACAAAATAATGGCAAATCGAATTCAGCAACACATCAAAAAGATTATTCACCACGACCAGGTAGGCTTCATCCCAGGGATGCAGGGGTGGTTCAACATACGAAAATCAATAAACGTAATAAACCACATTAACAGAAGCAAAGACAAAAACCACTTGATCATCTCAATAGACGCAGAAAAAGCCTTTGATAAGATCCAACATCATTTCATGATAAAAGCTCTAAGAAAACTAGGAATAGAAGGAAAGTTCCTCAACATTATAAAAGCTATATATGACAAACCTACAGCCAGCATTATACTTAACGGAGAAAAATTAAAACCGTTCCCTCTAAAATCAGGAACCAGACAAGGATGCCCACTATCTCCACTCCTATTCAACATAGTACTGGAATTCCTAGCCAGAGCAATTAGGCAAGAAGAAGGAATAAAAGGAATACAAATAGGTAAAGAAACTGTCAAAATATCCCTATTTGCAGACGACATGATCCTATACCTTAAAGACCCAAAAAACTCTACTCAGAAGCTTCTAGACATCATCAATAGCTATAGCAAAGTAGCAGGATATAAAATCAACATAGATAAATCATTAGCATTTCTATACACTAACAATGAGCAAACGGAAAAAGAATGTATGAAAACAATTCCATTTACCATAGCCTCAAAAAAAATCAAATACCTAGGTGTAAACCTAACAAAAGATGTGAAAGACCTCTACAAGGAAAACTATACACTTCTGAAGAAAGAGATTGAGGAAGACTATAGAAAGTGGAGAGATCTCCCATGCTCATGGATTGGTAGAATCAACATAGTAAAAATGTCAATACTCCCCAAAGTAATCTACATGTTTAATGCAATTCCCATCAAAATTCCAATGACATTCATTAAAGAGATTGAAAAATCTACTGTGAAATTTATATGGAAACACAAGAGGCCACGAATAGCCAAGGCAATACTCAGTCAAAAGAACAATGCAGGAGGTATCACAATACCTGACTTCAAACTATATTACAAAGCAATAACAATAAAAACAGCATGGTACTGGCACAAAAACAGACATGAAGACCAGTGGAACAGAATAGAGGATCCAAATATGAAGCCACACAACTATGAGCAACTTATCTTTGACAAAGGAGCTAAAAATATACGATGGAGAAATAGCAGCCTCTTCAACAAAAACTGCTGGGAAAACTGGTTAGCAGTCTGCAAAAAACTGAAACTAGATCCATGTATATCACCCTATACCAAGATTAACTCAAAATGGATCAAGGATCTTAATATCAGACCCCAAACTCTTAAGTTGATACAAGAAAGAGTAGGAAATACTCTGGAACTAGTAGGTATAGGTAAAAACTTTCTCAATGAAACCCCAGCAGCACAGCAACTAAGAGATAGCATAGATAAATGGGACCTCATAAAACTAAAAAGCTTCTGTTCATCAAAAGAAATGGTCTCTAAACTGAAGAGAACACCCACAGAGTGGGAGAAAATATTTGCCAATTATACATCAGACAAAGGACTGATAACCAGAATATACAGGGAACTTAAAAAACTAAATTCTCCCAAAACTAATGAACCAATAAAGAAATGGGCATGTGAACTAAACAGAACTTTCTCAAAAGAAGAAATTCAAATGGCCAGAAAACACATGAAAAAATGCTCACCATCTCTAGCAATAAAGGAAATGCAAATTAAAACCACACTAAGATTCCACCTCACCCCTGTTAGAATAGCCATCATCAGCAACACCACCAACAACAGGTGTTGGAGAGGATGCGGGGAAAAAGGAACCCTCTTACACTGTTGGTGGGAATGTAGACTAGTACAACCACTCTGGAAAAAAATTTGGAGGCTACTTAAAAAGATGGACATCGATCTACCATTTGATCCAGCAATACCACTCTTGGGGATATACCCAAAAGACTGTTACTCCAGAGGCACCTGCACATCCATGTTTATTGCGGCACTATTCACAATAGCCAAGTTATGGAAACAGCCAAGATGTCCCAGCACTGACGAATGGATTAAGAAAATGTGGTATCTATACACAATGGAATTTTATGCAGCCATGAAGAAGAACGAAATGTTATCATTCGCTGGTAAATGGATGGAATTGGAGAACATCATTCTGAGTGAGGTTAGCCTGGCTCAAAAGACCAAAAATCGTATGTTCTCCCTCATATGTGGACATTAGATCAAGGGCAAACACAACAAGGGGATTGGACTATGAGCACATGATAAAAGCGAGAGCACACAAGGGAGGGGTGAGGATAGGTAAGACACCTAAAAAACTAGCTAGCATTTGTTGCCCTTAACGCAGAGAAACTAAAGCAGATACCTTAAAGCAACTGAGGCCAATAGGAAAAGGGGACCAGGAACTAGAGAAAAGGTTAGATCAAAAAGAATTAACCTAGAAGGTAACACCCACACACAGGAAATCAATGTGAGTCAATGCCCTGTATAGCTATCCTTATCTCAACCAGCAAAACCCCTTGTTCCTTCCTATTATTGCTTATACTCTCTCTACAACAAAATTAGAGATAAGGGCAAAATAGTTTCTGCTGGGTATTGAGGGGGGGAGCGGGAGGGGGCGGAGTGGGTGGTAAGGGAGGGGGTGGGGGCAGGGGGGAGAAATGAACCAAGCCTTGTATGCACATATGAATAATAAAAGAAAAATGAAAAAAAAAATCACACAACATAAAAAAAATAAATAAATAAAATAAACACTAGGGTAAAGGAAAAAAAAAATAAATAAATAAACCTGAAGCTCATGGCAGTACACAAAGACGGACTTGGGGGTAAATAGACTCTTATCTGTTCTTCCCCGTGTGACTGTGTTGATTCACTCCTTTCTCTGCCCTTCAGCACTACTTGTCTCATTAATTGCCATTTTGGGACAGTCCATTTGAACTCTTAGAGCTGATACTTTTGCCCTAGGACGTCAGTAACATTCATATTGCACTCTCCTCAAACCAACCCTGCGCTCTCACCACAGGTTGTTCACAATGGCCAGTTCCTCATCTCATAATCTCAGTGAGTTGGGCTCAGACTGTAATGCAACAGGCAGAGGGAAAATATGACTTTTATTTTCCCTCACAATATTTTTCCCTAATCTTTTAAAGACCCATTCTTTATCATGATATTCTAAATTCTAAAGCGAAGCCTGTGAAATGCAGGAAAGTAATGTTTGTCTGCAAAGTAAATGCAGATCCCTGGCAACCTTGATGCCTCCCTTCCCTTCTGCTTTGAAGATCTGAGAAAGTCCCCTTTACTTTCTGCAGGGCCAGCTTTGGATAAATCTATTTCCTTCCACTAATTTCTGTCCCCCCATAGGGACCAGTACAACCCTTAGACTCTGATAACATGACCAACCTCTTTGACATTGCAGCTGCTCCCTCCCCTGACAAATTTTGTTGCACTGTTCTTGCTCTAATTTTACCTATAGAATTTATCATCTTCTAAGATGTCATATAGATTATTTACTCCTTCTGTCCATTGTTTAATTGGATGTAATTAATATGAGCTTCATGAGAACATGCCTTTTTAATGGTTTTGTGACTAGATTAATGACTGGCACTTAAAAAACCTTAACTAAATGTTTTAAATGAATGCATAAACTTGTGCTTTTCATTTTACTAGGTAATTAACAAAAAATAATGTTATTTGATAAATTGATTAATGTAATGAAATTTCACCAAATAATAAGAAAATGTTATTTGATAAAATTGATTAATGTAGTGAAATTTCATCACAGAAAATATGAATTTTGAACAGTTATTCATCTTCTGGTCTTACAATTATAACACTAACTTTTCATTTAGTTCTATTCGCTATTGAACTTGATGATAAATTCATGGATAGGGATGTAGCTCGGTGCATGTCTAGCATGGAAGAGGTCTTCAGTTTAATTCCCAGCATGGCAAAAAGAACAATTCAATTGAGATGTATTTATCACTAGTTCCTGCTAATGGGAATGTCAGAAATTATTATTAATAAATACTAGACTTTTCACCAAATTCGTGCAATAACTATTAAGATTATCAGATGATCATTCTCTTTTAATTTCTTAAAGGAGTCAATTGCCTGAAGATATTCCTGTCAGGTAGTTTGCTTTCCTGACAAATTTAACTTTACCATGTTGTATCATCTATGAATGTATTTATTGATTTTGTTTGCTAATGCCTTGTATAGAAATTTTATATCCATGAGTATCAGTTAAATTATCTTATAATTTTGTTGCATTTGCTGTGTTGTTCTAGTTGTCAGATTTTTATGATGTGTTGTGCCAGCATCATGAATTATATTATGATATTATACTATCTATTTCTTAGCCTATTTTTTTTGGAATTATTTTTTGGATATTTGCTAATGCATGATTTTTAAATTCATCATGACTGGGTTTTATTTTGAAGAATATATTTTTAGATATCCTGCACTGTTTCCTTTAATAAGAAATATATATGCAGGCTTTTGCTTCCTTTTTTTAGTTCAATTTATTTATTAATTTATGCATATCATTACAATGTTAGTTTATTTTATAATCCTCAAATATAACCTCCATGATGTATGATAGATCATGAAATTCTTCTTCTTCTCAAGGTAAAACATTGTCCTTTTGCCAAGGTCGTATGACTCCTAGTAACCACAATCCTATTCTCAGAGTCTCTAGTCTGACTTTTTTAGATTTCATGTATTAGTGAGATCATGCAGTATTTGTCTTTACATGCTCCCCATTTTCTTTATCCATTTATCCACTGATGGAAATTCACACTGACTTCTATTTCCCCTACTGTGAATTACAGTGCAATGTGAATGCAAATATCTCTGCAACATATTGATTACACATCAGTTCGATAGGTACTCAGTAATGGTATTTTTGGATCATATAGTAGTTCTATTTTCAAGTTTTTGAGGAGCCTCCATTCTGTTTTCCATAATAACTTTACTAATTTATATTCCCACAAACAATGTACAATGATTTCCTTTTTTCTACATCCTTGCCAACATATTCTGTCTTTTTCAGAATAATCATTCAAACTTGTGTGAGAAGATACTCATGGTGGGTTTTTTTGTTTGTTTGTTTTTGGTAGTATTCGAGTTTGAACTCAAAATTTCATTTCATGCTTGCTAGCAAGGACTCTACCATTTCAGCCACACCACAGTCTTTTTTGCTCTGATTATTTTAGAGATAAGGCCTTGCTTTTTCCCAGCTGGCTTTGATTGCTATTGTTCATTTTCTTGGTATTCATTTGAGTTTCTTATATATTTTGGATATTAACCCCTTATTAGACATGTAGTTTGAAATATTTCTTCCAATATGTAGGTCGAAATTTCACCCCGTTGATAGTTTCCTTTGCTTTGCAGAAGCTTTTCAGTTTGATGCAGTCCTGTTCATCTATTTTTGGTTTTGTTGTCTAGGCTTTGGGGATCATATGAAAAATTATTGCTTAGATCAATGTCATGGATATTTTCCCTATGTTTTCTTGTAGCAGTTGTATAGTTTTCATGCTTTAGGTTTACGTCCGCTATGCTTTTTAGGTTGAGGGGTTTTTTTTGGTTTGGTTTGGGGTGTGTGTGTGTGATATACAGGGACAGTTTCATTATTATCCATGTGAATCTCCAAGTCTGCCAGACACAATTATTCTAGAGACTGTCATTTTCCCCTTTCTGTCGGTTATTACAGTAAAGTAATTTCTATTTGTAGTTTTATTTTTTATGTCTAAAGCTTTATGAGTCTTTTCTATAGAGCAGTATAGCTATAGGGAGGCTAAAATTAAAATATAAAATATACTAATGTTATCCAGCAATCTTCTCTGTGTCAAGTACCAATTCTTCTAGGGCATATGGAAAGTCTTCAAAGGTTTATGTCATTCTCCCTGAATTCTGAACTACAGTGTTTAAAAGTCATCTTCCTGTTCATTACCATCTTCCTCCACTAGATAACATTATATGAGCTCTTCATAATGGCTGTCTTGCTGCTGATTCTGATATTTTTCAGATTTGACAGGCTTCATTATTACTTCAGAAAAAGGCAGCATTACTTAAAATTTTGATATAAAATTCCTAATCTTCTCTGTACCTACATGCTTAATAAACACACATTTATATGACTATTACATATCTGTACTATGCATATATGTGTATGTAATCTATATTATTTTATTGAAACTGGTATCAATTCTTTTTATACTTTATCTAAAAGTCATATTTCACTAAGGAAAAAAATCTTATTTTGTGAATCTCACAAATCTATGGTTGTAATACTTCTTTCCAAAAATTATTACTTTGGCCTAACTGTTTTACAAAACAAAATGGCAAAAATCAATTTGTAGACTTCTCAATGTGAGCTCCTAATTTAGGAATTCAAGTGGAATTCCTAAAAACCATTTGCTTAAACAAAGCCTTAAGAAATTATCTTATGATAGGTAACTTTTCTTGCTAAGGTTCACATAATGATTTCTATTTTATCAGAACTTAATGAAAATTGAAAATGTCATTTTAAAAACTAGAATTAATCATATTGAATTGTTAACCCCTGGTGTTATAACTGGAACAATTCTGTGTTCCAGAGGTCTAGTTTATACTGCAGGCAAAAAATGTAATTATCTATTAATGTAGAATTTTTATAATTGGTTGAAATCTTCCCTTAGTTATATTCCAAAATTCCATTATGGCATGAGTTTCAAATGGGCATGATTTTATTGTTCTACTTTATTTTGAATTATATAACACTGCAGAATATAGCCTTTGTTATTTTTGTGATGCTAAAAAGATGTTATGTTTTTTAAAAACATTTTATTACCATATATTGGTTGTATAGTGGGGATTCCTTGTGACATTTCTGTATATGCTAACAATGTGCTTTATTTAGGTTCACCCCCACCATCTCTCTCCCTCATTCTCCTTCCTTCATACTTAAAATAATCACAATGGGTTTCATTGTTCTATTCCACAAAAGTGTATAAAGTACATCAACCATATTCACTCTCCTTTGTACCCTTCACTCACCTTTCCCCACCTCCCACAAGTACCCATTCCTTCACAAGACTGGTTTTACAATCCTGTCATTCATTTTTAAAGTCCATATTCTTTTGCAATGGTATTTCAGTTGTGAATATACTGTACTTTAATCAAATTTAACTCCTTTATTACTCTCCTTTATCTTTTCCCCCTACTCCCTCTTGTTCAACAGCTTTCAATGCATTTTGATGTTGGGTTTTAGATTGTATTTGCTGTACATTGACTTCCTTTTTATAATAAGAACTAGATTTTATAATATATAGTTCTCTATTTTGCTATGTATATTAAGCCAGCTTCATGCTCTATAGTCAGCTACATATATGAAGGTCATTGTTTATTTACTCAATATTCAGATATGTAAGTGTAATTTATCTAGAGATATCAGTCTATCAGTAAAATTAGGCCAGTAATTAGTGTTATGTTATGGATCCTTGCATTGCTTCTTGTATATTAGAAATGTGGAACTTTCTAAGTTGAAGTTCTAGACTTTTAAATATGCAATGAAAGTCATAGTTTTATCACATTCTGTTTTGCTGTCTTTATGGCTCCTTTGGAAGGCTAGACAACTATAATTACTCTCTAAAAATAATTTCCACCGTTAACTCCATGCCTTCTCTGTATCATTCTACTTTCCATGTGCAAAATGCAAACAAAAGAGTTAACAAGAACTGATCGCAGTAATTCTGGAAGAAAGCAATATACTGTAATTATCATTTTTCCTTCACACACTCAACAAACATAAATTGAGTTCTTCATATATTCCAGTTGAAACCCTAGTATCTAAAGATTCAGAAGTAGGGGAAAATATTTAGTATGTTGTTCCTGAAGCACAAATGATGCTTACTAAATATGAATTATGATCACTCTCATAGTCTTCATATCCATTATTATCTTCATAATAATTTGTGATTTTATCCATCTCTAAGGATAATTATGTTGGGTAATTATGATGGATATTATGGGGATAATGTCTACAGTGTCATAATATGTGAAACTTACATGAAGTCTGATTTTCAATTCGACTTTTTCTAACTAGTATTTCGCATACGTTTTTGTTGGCTTTTGTTTACTATGGTGTCACACTCTTTATAAGTAACTAAAAGGTACATTTTATACTTGATAACTCTTGTATTTAAAAGTGATAATTGTTTGCAGCTCTTAAGTCTCCTGAGTTTGAAAGCAAATGACATAGACAGTTCAGTCCCAGTGATGGAATTTAATATCAGCTTTGTCGCTAATTCTGTTTGACTGGAAAACAGACTTCTTTAATGCTTCCTCATGCATCAGGACTCCAGAATGGTACACCTTGGGGAGAGTTTGAGTGTGAGGAACAAGCACAGTTATTCAGAAATTCTGCTTCAACTTGGAGCAAGATGGAGAAAAAAGGAAACAGAAAGACTGAGATTGATATTCAGCTATCCAGAAGTTATGCTGAGGCCTTGGCCCTGTGTCTTAATGAGAAAAAACAGGAAGAGACAAAAAGAAGTGTGTGACTCAAAAAGGAACAAAGACCTTAATCTCATATAGTTAAATTCTTTTCTAGCTTCACCAGTTAGGTTGTTTCCTTCTCTTTTGCAGATGAGTAAGTAAAAGATTGGCAAAAGGAGCTAAAAATACTCCTCTCATGATTTTTTCTCTTTGGAGTATAGCATAAATTCTTCTCCATCCTCTAAAACATGAGAAACATTTTTCTTATTAAATGATTGCTTCAATCATAGTGTTACAGTTTGGAGGTGGTTTAATTGTTTCCCTCCAAAGTTCATGTGATTGGAGGGTGGCAATATTTGGAGTTGCTCTGCAAACTCTAAGAGGTAGGGTTTAGTGAGAGGTCCTTCAATCAGCACGGAGGTCCTCTCAATGTAGTTTTCTTGCAGCCCTGGGAGGTCTCATGAGAGGGTTTTTATGAAAGAAGCGATGCTGGCCCTAATCAATGCTCTGCTCCTAGTTTAAGATGCAATCACTTGTTTATTTCTGCACATACCCCCACTATTGCTGTCCACACCATGATATGATGCAATCGAGACCAGCCTTGCCAAGACTGTGGTGTGCCATTAGGGCTTTCATCCTCCCAAACTGCCAGCTATTAAACCTCTTTTTTCTTCATAAGTAACCTATATGAACTATTTCATTTTAGTAACCAAAAGCTGACTAATATACATAGTAACCTATGGAGGTGAATATTTCCACCCGTCTTTTTAAAAAATCATGACATTTATATAAAAATTCCAAAGTTTAGAACACAAGATTCTAAGGGTTTTTTCTCATGCTTCAGATAGGTAAACATGCCAACTATAGCTCATCTTATAGTTTATAGTTAGTTCTGTTAAATTTGCCTATGGGTAGAGTAGATCTTAAGTGTTTTCAACACATATACACATAAATGGTAACTATGAATTGATGAGCATGTAACTCACTTGATCATGGTGATCATTTCACAATGTGTAAGTAATCAAATCATCAGATTGCACACTTTAAATAAACAGAATTTTTTTAGTTATACCTCATCAAATTTGCTGGAAAAAATAAGTTAAAAAAATATCAGCACTATTCTTTCATTAATATATTTTACTTTGCACCAAGAAGATGCCAGGTGCTTTTATGAAACTTTTAATAGAAAAATATTAAATAATAAATATTTCAATTAACAAATGAATACTTTATGTATGGTTGAGAAATTATTCTGTACATACAAAAGGGCGTGAATCTGAATAAGTATAATACAACATTAATATGGACCTTGAGAATAACATTTGGTTGCTTAACCCTAAACTATGCTAAACAGGCTTGTGAAGTATGAATGTAAAAATGTGCATTGTAAGGAAGCAGTGAGCCATCTTTATTATGGGTAATGTACATTTCTGGTTGTTAGTGACAGATATATTTAGTGATTAATGGTGTAATTTACAAATATTATCCTATAAACTAACTTACCTGTGAAGAAAAATCTGGTTTTAGCATTCTGAACAAAATCATAAATCTTATTAAATTAAAAGAATAGGTAAACAAAAATAAAACTACATTAGCATAATATTTGCATATGATCTTTTAAAATGCTTCACTTTCAAGCAAAATAATAAAAGACATGAACCTTTCCTACCATGAACATCCTAAACAATAGGCCAGCCTGATCCACCAGTTCGTGAACTGAATTTCAATGTGTTGTGCTAAGTATAACTGCAATTTGCTTACATTTCTTTTTATACTTTATAGATGTTTAAATAATTCATAGATCTTTTATCAAAGTAAAGAGGAACAGTTTCTATGCTTGGAGTCTAAAACTATTCTTTATGTGCACTTATAAAATAATTTTTATGTGTGTGAAAGTCCTGGAAAATTATATTTGTATTTGATACTAAAAAGAGCACTTTTTTCTTTCTCAAAGAGGAAGTCATGTTTTAAAAATATGTGTGAAGAAACTTGCTGTTTTTGTATGCCCATATGAGGCAGAAAGATTCCTGAATTTTAGAAACTATGGAGATATATGGCAGAGAAAGAGGCGGTGTTTTTGTCAATAAGAGCATATGTGGGGCATATGCATTTCTACCCTTCCATGATAGATGTCACTCGTCAATCTCGACTTATTATTTGAAATGTTCTCAACATGAAGCTCCCAATTATATTCAGGTTGGCGATGATTAACTGTCCCTGGTGTAAGAATTATGTATTGATTATGGCTTACTTGTGGGTCTTGGTCTCTTTACTGTGTCCTTGAGCTCTCAAGAGAACTAAATTCTCATGACATGTGAGACACTCCTGATTTGGTGCCTCTCTTGGTTTGAAGCCAAATACTTCAATGTGGCAAGGTGTTGGAAAGCAAATTATTATATATAAAAGGATACCTAGTACACTTAAAGCATTGATTTTGGAATGAGCAATTATATTGATTATGGCTCTTTTACTTATCATTAGATGACCACTAAGGAGCAAGATAACTTATCTTTCAACTATATAACTTAAAAAGGAAAATAATATTATCTAAGCCACAGGAATTCTATGAGGAATAACAAAGACAATATTTGAAAGTGCTTGTTGCAATACGTGTGGATCCCAAATAATCTAGCAGACCATATTGAGTAGAAAATATGGTTAAATATAGGTTTTATTCATTATGCCAATTTTAACTTAGCATTATACAATTTTCATTCATATTTTATTGTTTCTCATACTGAAATTCCTATTTGCATTTTATCCTATAATACATTAAAATGATTTCAAATTACAATACCAGGGTTTGTATAAGCAGACAGAATGCTGATCAAAGCTATCCAAAATATGATTTTTGGTAAGTTGTTTTATAGAAACATGAAACTTGGTGGTTGCTGAGCAAGATCCTCAAATGTTAAAACCATGATTTAAGTATTCTGAAACATATACATATATTTACAAATATGAAATATTTGCAAAAATGAGAAGCAGAAAGGAATAAAGAGAATAGAGACAGAAAATTTCCTCTATAATAACTTTTGAGAACTCTGCATGATTTTTTCTCAAACATTTCCAGTGCTCCAGATATAAAAGCTATTAAATACTTGTATCCCAGATACAGGATTGGAAAATTAGAAATCATTTTGTATTAAAATTGAGATCATCTTGTGGAGTCTTAGAAACCTAAGGATAGATAAGAATTCGTAGAATCTTGTTTTAAAAATGATCCAGTTGAGTAACTAAACTTCATTATATATGTGAAAAAAAGTTTCTTTGAAGCTGGAGAGCTTCACCAGCATATGAACAAATATCTTGGTCTGAAGTCAATTTGTGATAAATGCTATAACTGGAGGAAATATTGGTATTTCCAAATAAAGTCCCATACTATCACTGAACCTTACAGGTTTAATATATAAAGCAAAGAATTCCATGAAAAAGCTTTGTTCAGAAAGCATATCAAAAAGACACCCAGGTGAAGAATGGAAGAGCAAAGCTCTCTTGGAACAAATGTATGAACAATGTGGAAGAAAATTCACCCATCTGACAGGATATAGGGGACATGTGAACAACCATGAAGTAGTTAGGCCATTTGAGTGCTTACCATGTGCAGTAGTTTGAGCTAATGGCTGATATCTAAGGCATCACATCTGAACACGTGCTGGTGAATGGCCTTGTTTGTGCCCCATGTGTAGTAAAGCCTACAAAGATATTCAGACACTTGGTGAGCATATAATGACATTTCACAGAGACTGCATGTCAAACTCAAATGGAACATGCAGTTAGCATCTAACCCGAAGACTTGCAGGAACAAGAAAGCAGTGGTCCTTAAGAACTTGGGACCATGGAGGTACTTCCACGTGACTATCTGCTTAGGGTTTGTTACATCAAGACTCTGGGCTGTTGGTGACATTTCTAAATGCTTTGGCCAATAAATTATGTAGAAAAGTCCACTTTCTGTAAAGAATTGAAAACAAAACTGTATTTGATGGGAGTGGTATATCATGGCACTTGTCTTATGAATTATTGTCTATAAGTAACTATACTAGATTTAAAGGTATACAGTTTTATTTGTATTTTGACATTATTTCATTATGTAGTTTGAGATTAAATGATGGTCATCCATGCATTGCATATGTATTGTTTGCATTTACAAATTTCTCATTATTTTAATAGCTGTGTGATTGACTTTCAATTTTAAATGAATCTATGTACACCCACAACTTTATAATGGCCACTTATTTATCATCTTGCGCTAATAAGAAAAAATTTTAATCTAACTAAAATTGGAAATTGTCTGTTTTATGTTCCATTTTCACCTGTTACTAGATTTAGTTATCTAAGACCATTAGTGTATGTCATAAGTATGTATATAAAAGATGGTGAATATTGTTCAAAAGAAGTTATACTTTAAAAAATTTCTTTATCTGCTTATAGGAAATGGGATGCACAAAACAATAAAAAAAACCTGAATTTTCCTTAAAATTGCAAATTTAAAATTTTGAATAAAACAACTTTAACTTTCTTCTTTCTAAAATATCATAGAATTTTTTAACTTTATTAAATAATTGCAAATTAGTTGAGACATTAAAATAAGCAAGTTTAGTCAGTCTGCTAATAATCAGGCCTACATTCCTAGGAAGCATTAAAATGGTTACTTTAAGAGGCACGACTGGGTTTACGTTAGACCTAAGCATTTCCCAGATTTTTCTTCATTCATTTTGCACGGTTTGATACGTATGAACAGCTTTGTGCTTAATTTCTCTCACTTGACCATTCTTTTAATAGATATACTTTTCACAGGGACAATGTTTTTAGGTTGCTCTCAATCATGTATGCTTAAAAGAAAATGAAGATGCTGAACACAACAGAGGAAAAAGGAATATTCAGACAAACATAAGCTTGACTCATTTTGTTCACTTGTTCGACAAACATTGAATAAATGTAGAATGTTGGGAAAGATACAAAATTTAACCTAACAGTAGTTTCTATGCAATCTGTTTACCTAAACTAGGTATGTTAGTTTTAAACTGGATTTAAACTATTAAACAAGATATTCCCACAGATCTTTCAAACTAGTTATAAAGATACATAGTTTATTGTAAAATATGCACCACTGGAGTAATAAAAATTTAAAGAAATGCTGAAAGATTATCAATAATAACATTTCAACTCTAATTTTTTTAGAGAATATCTTGTCATTAAATAAATTAAGTTCTCAACTCGAAATTTAGAAAGACTAAATCTTACTAAACTAAAAACTAAATTATTTGCACCAATGTTAGAGATTCCTCAATTTTTAGAGATCCAGCTAATAGGAAAAAAATTACAGTGTAACAAATTTTGTTTTAAATGCCCATTTATATGGTAAATTTAGATCAATGACCAAAAATAATTTTAAAACTTAACCAAAGTAAGCAAGAGAATAGAAACAATTTTTGTGGGAATCATTAAATTACATAGTCACAATAGTAAAAACACCAAGGAAATCTAATAATTCCTGATTGTCCTACTGCAGAGAGTATTCAACAGCACAGAGATTTATGAATTCACCAAGTTCTTTTCTTAGTGAGATTTCAGTAATTCATTTCTTCACATGTTCTCATATTAATTTCCCTTGCAATGTCAATTTTAACAGGTGTTTGGGAACAAATAGGAAAGCTAATTCTGGAATCATTTTATGATACTTTTAGATAAGAAAGATGTTCTTAAAGGAGAAAAGAGAATATGAAGAGCACAGCAATGCAGGTGATACAATGGATAAGATAAAGGAGATTTATTTATTAAATATTTTCTAAGTAAATAAATGTATATCTTTGAAGTCCTTACCTTCCAAAGTGACTATTTTGTATTAGTTATATGCTCTGAGTACACATTCATGATTATATTCTTATGTCCCACAATGAAGTGCTAATGAAAAGATAAGTTCTTTAGTTATTTACTACTTCAATTTTTAAAAAATTGTACTCGTTTTCTTTATGTAAGATTTGGTCCTTTTTCTTTAGAATTTTTCAATTATCTGTTATGTGTCAGACATTATTATAGATGTTGAGGATATGAAACAAACAAATTTTTTGACACTGCAGAAATTTACAGGTAAGTATAACATATGTAACATAATTTCAAATAAAACTTACAAAGTCACGATGAGCTACACACCACTTATACACATGCAAGTGCAGGAAATTATAAGACCTTCACCAGTGGTCACGTTTAGAGGAAGGGTAGATTTTACAACAGACAAAGGCAGGAGGTGTCTTTGAGCAACACAATGCATGTGTAAACCAGAATACTGTGTGCTAAAGTACACTGTGACAATGGCCAATAAAAAATAGAAGATACAGGCATGATCCATATCATTGAGGCTTATACCTTTCTACAGCAATGTGTCTTTATTCTGCAGGTCATGGGAAGTGGATAAATTTTTAAAAAATATTTATTCCTGTCATGATTATTTATTGCACAGGGAAACCTCATTTTATAACACCTATTTGGTACCAGTATGTGGAACAGATTTGAAGGCCATAAATTTAGAGGAAACAAGATCCAATAGCATTAATACTCTTGGAAGCTGATGAGAAAAAACTGAACTTTGAAAAATTCTTCAAGCTAACAATGCAGTCTATGAACTCATGATGTATCTATGAAGATAAGATTTATAGCATACGTGGTGAGATTATTATCTGGGAGATATGATAACCATGGAGGGCTTTTAGAGACTCACAGATTTCAGCTTTGATCAACTTGATAAATAATAAAAACTTTAATTGATAAATAGATACATCTTTTTTAAAGAAAACATAGTACTATGGAGCATAATGATAAATTCAGTTAATAATCTTTAAAATTTTTGCTATTCAACCACGTGTTACCATAATTTTCTCATTAAAATGGAATGATTTTTCTTCTCAAGTTTGTATTACAAAGCATATTAATTTAGGCATTCATCTTTCACAATATTGCTTACCAGAAGTAAAAGAGGAATGGTTATTAATCGAATATCTACAGAGGGAGATTGTATAAGTGAAAAATAATTTAATAAAACACAAAATGAATGCAAAATTTAATTTCATGAATATTAAAAACTTCCAGTATTTAAAAGGCTTTAAAATTTTATATGATTGCTATTATATGCAGCAGCCTGCAATGATTTGCATAATTATTTTTCTCCTTACTTCTCTAGCTTTATCTCACACTAGTGTCTGCTTTGACTTTACCTTTGGACAACCTCATTTTAGCCTCCTGTCCACCTTGACTACTAATTTCTTATTCCAAACCAATATTGTTTAGGAAACGCCAAAGAAACTTGAGCATCAGAACATTACTACACACCGTAAAACACAAATATTTCTCCTTCATATTACCTGAAATTTTGATCTACTTATCAGTAGCTTCGTTTATAAGTAAAGAAATATTAATGTCCACCTGAGCGTTGTATCTCCAAAGTCTTGTCTTGCCATCTCTAGGAAATAGTGTGTCATACTAAAAGGATGTCAGTTGAGTGTGTCAGTTGAGGCATAGTAATTATGAGAACAAAGAGTTTATCAACACAAGGATGATCCCAAGGGAGAATAAATTTTAGATAACTAGAATTAATACTTCCATAAATGATATCCAAGGGGTATGTGTTTTATTGGTATAGACAAAAAAGTACAAAGAAAGGTTATAGCAAATCAGTTGTTCCAATTATATCAAATAATTGGAACATCAAATGCTGATTAGTGGTTGGTAGCTTATGTTACCATAAGCTTACATACTCTTACATAAAGAGTAGCTGAAAGAGTAGCTTTCATGTAAGAGTAGCTGTAAGAAGAAGATTTTCTCTGAGTTATTTATTATTTTTACGGACTCAAAGAGTCAGCAGAAACCTATCATGCCGGGTCACAATGATGTTAAGTGACTACAAGCTCATGCCTCATGTTTCTCTGGGCTAAAGAATTTTGTGACCTCATTTCAATTTTGTGTGTGAAATGTGGCACAAAACCCTTCCTCCATGACTGCACAGAAATAGATTACAAAGGGCAAAACCAGATAAAAATCAATATAAGAAATAAGACTTCAAAGCCAAAAGCAAGTTCAAAAATATGTGTAGAGGAAAAAATTTAACTACTAATTTATATTAGAAAGAGTAAATCTAATAACTAAACAATACAGAAAGTGAACAAAGTACTCATTTCAACAGATGACAAATGTATTTAAAAATATAGAATGAATAAAAATGAACTGATTAAAAATAAAAACATAAAGAATATCAATACGTTTGTTTTCCAAGGCAACATATATTTACCAAGCTATAGTAAGAAAAGTATAAATTTGTACATTTTTATCAATACAGTCTTAAATGAAGTACATTAACTCTAAGTTTCAATCATTACAAATAATGGATTTATTAAGTTCGTACTTACCCTTTACATTAATTACTAAACTTTAAAGACAGGAAACGTTTTAATTTTTCAACTGCATTACTGTTAGAGTTTTAATGTAAATTAGGTTCTACCAATTGTATGGCTTCCTGTATAATGTGTGAGCCAAAAATAAGTATTTTGACTCTGCTTCTGGCAATAATAGAGTATTATTCATAACTGGGTCATTAACGATTATGGAGGTCATAAGATAGACATTATGGGTGACTATGACTCATAAATCTAAGAGTTCTAAAGCCAACACTATTATCAATAGTATCCTAAAACTCCACTTGTTTAATTTAACTCTCGATAGTTAAATTTTCTGTTGAGTGCTTTGTGTCAGCCTTGAAGCTTCAGCCTGAAGCTTCTACATCTTGGCCTTCCAAACTGATTGTAATTCATAATGTGTTAGATGTGAATTTTTGAAAAATAAAATAAAGATTACTATTTATAATAAAATGCTACAACAAGAAATCTATAGAGCTAAATATAACGAACATGTACATATAAAAGTATAACATTATGCTAAGATGAAATATAGAGCTAAAGAAATGGAGAAGTCTGTGTTCATGGACAGAATATTTAATGTTATTGCTAGGTCAGTTTTAGATCAACTTGCTAGATAAATTCATTGAATTTATAATAAAAAGAATGTGAGTAATATCTTTGTAGCAACTGACAACATGATTCTGAAAGCATCTAGAAAAGTCAAAACAATTCTGAAAAATTTATTGCAAAGTTGCAGTAATGTGACATTGGCATTGACATATACATATTTCTGAGGCCCTGGATTCAAATCCTAGTACTACCTATATATGTGTGTGTGTGTGTGTGTACACATATTTTAATGGACATGGATAAATGAAAAATATAAATCCAGAAAAAAATCAAAACTAATTTATAACAGCTCGTCAGATATGCCATGAGATCCAAAGCTATTAAATATCTAGAGGAAAGCTAGCAAACAAAATATTTGTAATTTAAGATTAGACATAAATTATAAAAAAAGTAGAATCTTGATAAATTTAGCTTCATGGAAAAATTTTTGCCTTTCAAAACTTACAGTAAAGAAAATACAGAAATAACATATTTGAAAAATATGCATCTTGTTGAGGAGCTGTATCTAGAAGAGCTGAAGGACATTTCCAACTTTGTAATAAGACAATCTAATAAATGAATACAAATTTGAACAGACACCTCCAAAATAATATGTGGGTTGAGTTGCCAGGTGTTGAGTTTGTCAAGCTAATAAGCTAAGCTGACAGTAATAACCTAGTCTGTTTATTTACTGTGACAATTCAAAGTGTAAGAGGTAAAAAGAGAATCCAGACCCAGCTGTTCCATCTTTCCCCACAGAAAGGTATCCGACAAAGTTTGAAGGATACGCAACACAGATGGGAGAAATCTCATTGCCAAGAAATCCCTACGAAAAGGCTTCTGCTTTTCATGTAGCTATGCGGCCAGGGGAAACTGAGACAGTGGACTGGAAATCTGCTGAGTCAGAGTGGAGAACAGTGTCTCAGTTAATTCAATTATGAAGTCTCAGCCAACCAAAAGTGAGACATCAAAAGTAGGATACAGATACGCATTTGAGCAAGACCAAAGAGAGATGCCTGACTTCTTCACTGGGACTCCTTCTTGAAAACTGTAATTCATTTACCGTACACCAAGTCTGGTGTAGGGAAGGCAGCTTTCTTCCAGGAGGCTTGCCAGGCAAACTGGTGGCTGGGTCTGCAAGACTATTTATAGGATTTTAGCATGGATGTTTATAGGATTTTTGACATGAATAACAAATCTGCACAGGAAAAAAAATAATCTTCATTAGTCCTTTATAAATGCAATTTGAAGTAAGAACACAACACCAATATTACCTCACCAAAATGGCTAACATTAAATCAAGTGGCAGTACTAAGTACAGTGTGATGTAAAGATGTAACACAAATGAAACTCATGCATTGCTTGATGGAAATTCAAAACGCTGTTGTGACTTTGGAAAAGAAAGTTTGGCAATTTTTAATTAAATTAATAAATAGCTTACTCAATCTATGACTCAGAAATGCAACTCTTAATGTATTTATCCAAGAAAATGAAAGTTTATCACCACAGAAATACTTGCATGTGAGTGATCAGAGCAGTTTACGCAGTAGACTGAAATTCGAAGTCACGCAGATATCAATTAGCATATAGCATCATGCTTCCTCAAAGAGCTCGGATTCTGAACGTGCTTCGCCACCAGCATGCCAGTAGGTGATGCAGCTTGTAGTAGTGTTATACAAATGTACAGATTTGATCGAGAAAAAAGTTAATCTTATTTTGCAGAAATCAGTATGAGGAATATCATTTGGTTTTAGGGGGTTGGTGGTGGGATGGACAATTCAATTGTCCTTGATCAACCATGATTGTCATTAGTATCACTACAGTAAAACTAGGTTCTGATATGTGGTATTTCCAGTAACAACAATTTCTTTATAGGGTCATTTCCATCTATTCCAATTGCTTAGGATTACTTCATAGGCATGAGACCTTACAGTCTCATGCCTATGTGCTGCTGTTACTACTTTGAATTTTTTTTCTTATTTATTTATTTTGGTGGTGTAATGGAATTTGAGCTCAGGGCCTTGTGCTTACTAGGCAGGTGCTCTACCACGTGAGACACATCCAGCCTCCGTTTTGAATTTCTTAACAATTCTTCTTTGAATGTATTTTGTAAGGGAAGTATGATAAAACTATGGACAATTTCTGTGAGCAAGGAAGATATATGGAATAGGTATTTCTATTTCTGTACCTTGTTTTCCCATTCCCACAGTGCTTGCAGTGCCCCAATTAGCACAGAATCCCAAGTTCAAAGAGACTCAAAGTGAGCACAACAGAAGTGTGCTTATGCTCACAACTGAATGTGAGGATAGTAAGAGCCTTGAGAGGCCACACTTTCTATCTGAACCATAGCTTGCTTCCACTTCAAAAAGATGGCAATGGCATTTCAGAACATAAGAGCAACCAAGGACAATGACCTTTTTTACTTACTTTCTTCCCTGTTCTCATCAACGATTTCATCAACCTAAAATGATGACACAGGGAAAAGGAAGCATACTGATGCTCATAGGTCCCTATCGCTCAAGTCCTTTGTCTGCTCACCAGTGTGCTTGCTTACTGAAAAGCAAAAACAAAGACAGGTGAGGTGGTTACTGCACCATTTCCCCTTTTCCGCTGTGAACAAAAGATACCTACATTGTCAAAAGATAAAATTACA
Organism: Castor canadensis; assembly: GCF_047511655.1. Taxonomy (NCBI): domain Eukaryota; kingdom Metazoa; phylum Chordata; class Mammalia; order Rodentia; family Castoridae; genus Castor; species Castor canadensis. Next base: position 86,960,959 of record NC_133399.1, read on the forward strand.
ACTAATTTAGTTATATATCTAACTGACTTTTATTCAAAATTCATGAATCCGCCAGACTGTATTCTGGGAATAGAATGAGAACTTTCACCAGGAAATAGCAAAATGGTGGTATTTTTCAGGTAGAAACAAGGAAGCAGAGCAACAGAAAATATGCTGCTATATATAGCAGGTTGCTTCAGGTTACTTTCTTTTGTGAAGGTTAAAGAAGAAGCAATTACTCTGGAAAACATGAATCTTAAAAATAAAGTTAAAATTCATGCTAATATTTTGTTTTAATTTTTACCTAATTAGAATGACATGAAATATTAGTATGAAAAATCAAGAAAAAAACTACAAAGAATGGAAAAGTTTCTTTTTATTATTTTTACAACATATTTTACCATTAGTTTTGTACTAGGTTCTACAAATTGTATTATAAGCCTTAACTATGAGGGTCATTTTTGAAAACTACAGTACTTATGGATCATGAGTGGTACCTAAAATTCCTTAATTAATCTCTTTTCACTAAAAATTAATAGAATGTGCCACTGATTTTAGGAACTAAGTACTCTCATTGTGTATATAAGATAAAATAGCAATCTGATGTACAAAATACTTATTTTAAACTGTAAGAGTGAAAAATGATAGGAACATTTTCAGAGTTAGTTTCCTATAGAATGAAAGAGAACATTTTAGTTATTAAACTTCTTTTCACTTCTTCCACACTTATTATAACACCATGCAATTAATATAACTTCATTCAAGTTTTCAAAAGATTCACAATTTTAATTTTAATGATATAGAAGAACTCTGCCATTAGAAATTTCTTTTACCCAAGGCCTGAATGATATTACTATTTCCAAAACAGTCATGTCATCTTTCTCTACCTCTTTTAAACTTCCAATTATGGAATACAAATATTCAGTAATTAGTGGTCCATTATAAAAATGTTAGAATAGTTTTATTTATTTATTTTTGTGGCCTTTAGGGAAATGATGATGTCTTTATCTTTATAAATTAATGGAGGAGTATAAAAAAATAAAAATTGTCATTTAACTTTTACTAAGCTATACATTGTTATTTATTTCATTTTTTGCAAGTCTTTAAGAAATGCCATTTTTTAAATTTAATTTTTTAAAATTATTCATTTATTCACATGTGCATACATTGTTTGGGTCATTTCTCCCCTCTGCCCCCCTTCCTCCCCCCTTCTCCCCCTCACTTCCAGGCAGAATCTGTTCTGCTCTTATCACAAATTTGTTGAAGAAAAGACATAAGCATAATAAGGAAGACAAAGTGTTTTTGCTAGTTGAGTTAAGGATAGCTATACAGAAATATTCCTAGCATTGCTTCCGTGTACACATGTGTTACAACCCATGTTGATTCATCTCTAACTGATCTTTACACTGGTTACTGATCCCCTTCTCATGTTAACCTCTGTCGATTTTTTAATAACATTTATTCTGAGACTTCATAAGATTTGGAAGGAAAAAAAAACTCAAATTCTTTTTCCAAGCTGTACTTAGGTAACTAAATAGTTATCTGATAGTAATTGGCAGGGACTGAAAGTATTTAACAACAAAGCCAAGAGGTAGACAACTAGTCATATATCTATCTTTTTCCACTATGATTGCTTTTAAAATGTATTTTCTTGCTTTGTTAATGACATTAAAAACTATTTGATGGCAAAGTGGTCTCTTTTAGAGTCATAATACAGTGAGCAGCATTCATCTAAATACTTAATATAAAAGTATTACTGAGGTTCTTGTGTTTTTAACATCCTTTGAAGGTACTTTTGATTTGAAGTATGTTCTCAAGAAGTGCCAACAGGAAAAATAAACAGGTTTGTACATAGGAATAAAACAAAGTAGAAACTTAAAATTATCATGAAAGGAAATTATTTAACACTAGGGATCTCTGTGCTTTTCTTAACAATCTATATGGGGATCCTTTTTATAAATGTTTCTTTTGTTTTTCCAGATTTTACTAATTTTTGTCTTTTTAAAGTTGATTTGTAGTATATTAAAAACCTAGAGTCAAAAGAATGGATTATCGTTTTTAAGCACAGAAAATACTGAATTATATATTTCATATTACTTATATGTAATAAATATCTCTCAATGTCATGCAAATACATTTGTATTAAGCATAATTCTTTAAAAGTCACATGTCCAGCCATTAATAATTATATTCATTATCATACCATTTGTAATTTTGAGTTATGTGATATAAATAAGTAATTTTCACATAAAAGTTCTGAGTTTTTAAAAAATACATACAAAAACTTTCTAGATTGTCCTAGAAACATGGCAATAGCTTAAATAGAAAAATACAAATAGAAACAAATAAGTGTGTAACATTTAAATAGCAAATACAATCCTCACCATGGAAAATAGCAAAGAAATTAATTTTTCCATCCATTTAAAATTTATAAAAGCCCCTAATCTACATGATTAGCTAATGGTGTTGACAACAAGCTGCTAGCTTTCTCTTCTGCCAGTAAGCAAGTCATTCACATGTAGTTCTGGTCATTTCCTTGTTGACTTCCTTGAATTCAAAGGATGTAAACAAATTGATGAAGTACTTTCTAATTTTAGTGTTAACATTATTTCCCAGATCAAGATGGTGGCTTTACTGCTGATATAAAGAAAGAGAAGGGGTTCTCAACAACCTATTTTCAAGATCATCCAACTCTTCAATTTACTCCCATCACCCACCCTGACTTAAATGCCATTTTATGTTCTTCTCAAGACAGATTTCCACTCCCATCACATTATACAGTTTTAGTAGCCAACAATTTAACATTTATTTGGAAGATTATAAAAATTTAAAAGACTTCCTTCATTAACAATTTTATTTCAGTTATTAAAAAGAAAAGGAATGGTATAGAACAAGTACTTAGCTATAGTTCTAATATTTAGGAACATGAATGTCCTTACAAGTAATGTTAGGTTTTAAAAATAAGAGTGGATAACAAAGGATAGTTGAAAAATTATTAGGGATATTGATTATAGCATTTTATTTTAGTTTTTAGACTATTTTCTTTTTTAAAACATTTAGTAAAGACACTTAACATGAGAGTTATTCTTAGATTTTTAAATGTATATATGGACATTTTTACCTACAGATAAAAGTTATAACTTGTTCATTTTGCATGATTGAAGTTTTATAAACACTGACTAGCAATTTCTTATTTCCCCTTCCCCATTGACTTCTCACTATAATCATTCTTTGCTTCTTTAGTTTTACCTTTTTAAAAAACTCATATAACTGGAACTATGCATTGTTTATACTCTTACTGGTTTATTTCACTAAGAATAATGTCTTCAATTTTCATCTATATTACATTGCTGAACTTTCTTCTTTGTTAGGGAAGAATACTATTTTATTATACACATATATTGTATTTTCTTTATTTATTCATCTGTTGATGGATGTTTAGGTTGCTTCCACATCTTGGTTATTGTTAATAGTGCTGCAGTAGTTATGAAATGCTAATTTCTATTCAAAATCCAAATTTAAATTCTTTTGAATTTACCTAGCAGTGGTATTGCTGGATTCTTTGATAGTTTGAGTTTTAAGTTTTTGATGAGCCTCTGTATTACATTCTACAGTTGTTCCATTTTGCATTTCTATTGACAGTACAGAAAGAAAGTACTGTTTATTTTTTGTGTGTGATGGTGTTGTTTTACTGTGGTGCTGGGTGTGGGCACATTGCAGCATTTACAAAGGTTCTTACAATGTAAATATATTATATTTGAATTCCGCCTCCCCCCCGAACAATTCTTGGAACAGTTTCAACAGGTATTATTTTGGCATTTAAACACATGTATACAGTGTCTGTACCATATTCATCCTCCTACCCTTTTCCCTGCCACCTCCCACCAGTGCCAACACCCCCCTGAATCTGTTCTGCCCTACTGTTCTCTGATTTTGTAGAAGAAAAAACTAAGATAAAACAGAAACATGACATTTTTGCTAGTTTGAGACAAAGATAGTTACACAAGGAGTTTCCTTGTGTTGTTTCCATGCGTATATGTATTACAACTCCAATAGATTCACCTCTTTATGTACTCTTCACTACCCCTAGTCTGCATCCCGTGGGGGCCCTGGACCCAGTTTAAAATTTCTGTCTTCATTCCTGTACAATGAGTACCTCAATCTCATTCAAGTTTTTGTTTTCCTTCCTTTGCCCTATCCCTCCCTTGCAAGCCTCCCCTTAGTGTGACCTGTGTCCCATAATATTGCTACATTTGCTTTAGGTCTATAATCCACATATGAGGGAGAGCATGTGGCTTTTGGCAAGTAGGAAACTTTTGTCCACATTCTCACTAACTTTTTCTCTTGGTTTTTATGTATTTATTTATTTACTTACTTATTTATTGAGAGAAGGACTCACTACATTGGCCAGGCTGACCTTGAACTCACTCCATACCCAGGCTGCCCTTGAACTATGATCTTCCTCTCTCCTGGGTGCTGGAATTACAGGTGTGTACCACCATACCAAGCTTATTCTCTTGATTTTTGATAATAACTATCCTAATAAATGTGATTCAATATATCATTATCATTTTGATTTCTATTTCCCTATGATTACAGTCCTTAAAAATATAAAGCACATAATGAAAGAATTAAAGTGAGAAACAGAAATACAGTGGTACCCTACTGTCAGTAATGGACAGATCAATCAGAGAGAATTTGAAAAAAAATACACAGGAGACTTGAATAATACCATAGGCCAATAGAGTCTGACAGGTAAATAAAACTTTCAACTCAACAACAGCAGAATATACATTCTCCATTAGGGCATGTAAACTATTGTACAGGATAGATCACATTAGGTCACAAAACAAATCATAACAAATTGAAAATACAGAAAATATCTTTTCTGGTCATAATAGAATAAAACTAGAAATCAATAGCAGAAGTTAAACTATATACTTTCAAACAAACATTGAGGCAAAGAAGAAATTAATAAGGAATTTAAAAATACCTTGAGATAAATGAAAATGAAAATACAACATCCAAAACTTATGGGATATAAGAACAACAGTACCAAGAAGGAAATTTATAGCAATAAATGTCTACATTCATAAAGAGAAAAACTGAAATAAGTAGCAATAGAAGAAAAAACTAAACCCAAATTTAGCAGAAGGAAGGAAATAATGTATGTTACTGCAGAAATGAATGAAACAGAGAATAGGAAAATGATGAAAATACCTAAACTGAGTATTTTTAAAGATAAAATTGACAAATCTTCAGGTAGAAAGTTTAAGGAAAGAAGGGTATCCATAAATCAGAAATGAAGTAGGAGATACTACCATATTTGCCATGTCATATTATGAGGTAATACTTAATGCTTTCACATATATTCATTTTCTTATGTCTTCTTAATTTTATTATAATTTCTCTGCTTTCAAAATATATAAAAAATATATATAAATATTATCTTTGGTAATATTTTATTCCAGTCTTTACATTAAAACAGTTGACTCATTTTGAACTTAGAGTAACAAAAATATTTCACTTTTCTATATGTTGGTTCATTTGCTACAACATATTTATCTTAATCCCAGTGATTTCAAATTTCCGACATTACTATCTTTATCCTAACTGAATGCTTTGTATGTACTTTTGTGAATTTCAAGTATTATTGATCTTTTAATTAGCACATTTGTACTAACTTGTAGCTTTAATTTTTTAAAATATCTTTGATAAGGCAATTCTCTTTTCATTATTTTTTAGTTTAAAAATATGTAATTTAGGATTAGCTTGTTTATTCTTGCCATTGAAGGAAACACCTAAGTATAATTATTAGAATCACAGTTCTATATACATAATGTAAACGTTACTATTTATTTTTAAATTCATTTTCAAATATTTAATCACTTTTGTTATTTTCCTATGAATGCAAACCGAACATCATACTTACAAAGAAATATAAAATAGGGCTATTGCATAAGTGTAAATTAGTCATAAGCATTTTAGGAACTCAAGTAGTCAGAAATTGCTCCACACTTGCAATTAGTTTCCATACAGTAGGAGGCATGCATATTTTATTCAATATATTTACTATGGGAAACATAGTAAATATAGAAGCAAATAAGTCATTTTTATACAATAAATAGATCATATCATATAAAAGCTTGATATGTTTTTAAAAATCAAAAGCAAACTAATATATTTTAAATTAGTCTTTAGCATCTTTAAATGTCATGCTTTCATTGATAGGAGTCCATATCTGATATTTAAGAGCTGTGGTATCAGGAAATACTGCTAAACTACTTTAGGATTTATACCTCTTGTTTGTAAAACTAATAAATTCGTTGTAAGAACTAGGTGGGAAATCTGTTTAAAGCACCTAGCACAAAGCTTGGTTCAAGGTATGAACTTAGTAAATGTTATGAAATAATCAACCAAATGAATTATAAATATTTGAGATATCCATCCTCATTGGTGTAAGGTCTCAATGTATTTTAGGTATAAGTAAGACATTTTAATTTACAGATTATTTACTCTAAATTGATGCAGTTGATAAATAAGAGGAGTTTATATAGAACTCAATAGGAAAACAGGAATATTAGCATCAGAGACTGCAGTAAGACCTGTATGAGAAACTGTTCAAGTTTTAGAACAACAAAAACTTATTGGCTGTGCACTGTGGCTCACTCCTATAATCCCAGATACTTGGGAGGCAGAGATTGGGAGATGTGGTTCAAGGGCAGCCCTGGCAAAAAGTTAGCAAGACCCCATCTCAAAAACAAGCATGTTAATATGTGCCTGTGATCCCTCCTATGTAGTGAGGTATAGGTAGGAGGATCATGATACAAGGTTACCTCCAGCAAAATCACAAGACCCTAACACAAAAAATAACTGAGGTTTAAGTAGTAAAGTGTCCACCTAGCAAGAATGAGGCCCTGAGTGCAAACCCCAGTGCCACCAAAAAACAAAAATAAAATAAGCAAAAGAGTAAACAAGAACCTTATAATTTTCAGCTAAAATTCTTAATATATTAATGAGCAAATATAAGATGCAAAAATTTAAAAATAATTATAACTAAAACAGTATACTCTTCTGTTTTCACAGAGATAGATTCCTAAAGTTCTTTTTTTTTAAAATAGATTGGGGTTTTTTTCATTTTTATTACTATATGTTCATAGTACAGGGGATTCATTGTGCCAACTTCTATTTCATATATGTATATGAAACCCATCAACCATATCCCCTCACTTTCATCTTCTTCATTCATCCCCTCCCCCCCCACAAGTATCCTATACACACTGTGCTTATTTTACAGTCCTTTCATTTTTAATTCCAAAGTCAAGGTTCCAAGGAGTTTCTCAAGGTATCCCAACTGTGAATACACTTTACTTTGGTCAGTTCAACCCTCTCTGTTGAATGATTCAAAAACTTTCAGTACATATTGTCATGTCCTCCACCTGCACAGATGTAAAGCTCACATAACAGAAATTCACTGCATTAACTACATTTCACAATATTTGAAGTTCTAGGACTCAAAATTTCTCAGAGAAGAAAAATTATGCACATGGAATATTATCCTTCTTAATTTTAGTTTTCGGTGATATTTGAAAGATTTATCTGAGTAAAAAGAGACCTTTGGAAAACTGCCATAAACTCAATATATTTACTTAAAAGTTTTGTGCTCACTCAAAATTTATGTATCCTTTATATATTCAAAGGTGTACTTCTGTCCACTGATTAAATAAATGCATTACTTTCCCCTCAAAGAATTAGATGTTTGAATGTCCTGTATATTAAGAAGTCTTATCTGCTAATTACACTGCTCCCTGCATTTTGCTTAGTCACAGCTTCTGCTTCTGTTTTTTCATGATTCCTAATACTAATTTCCTAAAATTATTTATTTTTAATGATTATAGCAGTGTATTGCTTCCTATAAATTAAAAAAGGGTATGGTCTGAATACTTATTATTTTGTTAAACAAGGCTTTAAATGATAAAGTAAAATAAGTATGTGTAAAAATGACAAGAGTGTAGAAAGGTAACTCATCCTTTTTCAGTGGATTTCTATGCTTTCTGATAGAGAAGGCAGGATTAACATCTAGTATCTTTCCACAAATAACTATTTATCTAAGCCTATAAATAAGTTTTCATATTAGTGAAATAATGATATTTGTGCTTTTAGCACAACCACATGCATTTATATGAATTTTTAAAAGTATGATTTTGTTGATTTTTTTTCCATATTCTTGCCTGATTTCTTTTTTTTATCAAGAAAGACACTGGGTCTAGAGATGTAGCTTATTGGTACAGTGTTCACCTTGCATATGCAAGGCCTTAGGGTTGATCCCCAGCACTGAAAAGAAAAAAAGAAGAAAAAGACATCAGATATGTAGTTTTTAACTTACTCTTTTGCAAAAATATAACAGGGATGTCATTTGAAACATTAGAGCCTAGGTAAATATGCAAAATTAAGGTAAAGGAAATAATGACACATTATTTCACTACCTTGTTTTATTTCAAGAGTTTCTTATGTATCTTCTTGCTTGGACCATTTTTTAAGCAATCTCACTTATGTATGCTCCTGTGGACGTGCAGCAGTCCACTGGTGGCACACAGTTAATGCAAACATGATCCATTACCGAGCAGAGATTAAATGTAGGGATGTATAATTGGTTTTCCAGCAGACTAAGGTCATTAATGTGAAACACACTTGAATAAGCATTGCTGGAAAGGTTTTGCACTACTGGATATAAATCAAAGGCAAAATGATCACTGGAAATGGCAGAATGAGTGTGAATAAAAGTGGAAAATGGCTAATGTTGTTTGAGGATTGCTAAGTAATTAGCTTTAGAAATTAAAAAAGAAGGTAATTTCACTATCAGCTATAGAATTTACTCATTTATCTTTGTGTTCTTTGATTAAACAAGAAAATGAAAATTTCATTTGCATTGGGGTGAAAAATTTTATTTCTTCATAAAATAAATACATAGCTGAAATATAAATGAGCACAATGTTTCTTTTAATTTTATTTACTAGAGTTTGTTGCTCATGAGAATGAAAGCAATGGATATGTAGCATATCAAATTCAAATGTTTGAGTGAAAAATAATTTCAGTGTTGTTACACTTGGAGCTTATAATTTGTCAGTCATATATTTCAGTTATTTTTTTAAATAAATTTTGCATATATGTATTATAACCTGAAAGTAATCTCTCTGTATAGCTATCTTTATCTCAACTAGCAAAAACACTATTTTTTTTTATTATTGCTTATGTCTTCTCTTCAACAAAATTGGAGAAGAGGGCAGAACAGGTTCTGCCTCAAAGAGAGGGAGAGCAGGGGAGAGAGGGAAAGGGTAGAGGGCAAGGGGGAGAAATGACCCAAAGAATGTATGCACATATGAATAAATGAATGAATAAATAAATAAAATTTTGCATTTTACATCACAAAATACATTGATAGATATTAACAAATACTAGAACTATATAAAGAAGATTTCACATTTTTATGATATGAATAGTAATTTGGATGCAAAGGACTCTAGATGATCTTCACATTCTGCACTGCAGATTAAGGAAAATTAGTAAACAGACAGAAAGAAAACTTATTGGTGGTAAACTTCTCATTTAAGAGAACTTGTAAGTACACTTCAAACCAAGAAAGACAATTACTCCTCATTTTTCAAGGAAAATCAATTCATTATGGTACAATATGGTCAATTCAATATGGTATTATGACCAATTAAAGAAGATTCATCCTGGTAGTGAATCTTGAAGATCTCAGATTAGAAAAATCTAGAGAATACAACAGAGAAATCAGCCAATTTTCTAAACTCTTAAAAGACATAGTATTTTGCTTGTTTCTTAATCATATTGGCTTTAAATATTCTATACCTGCTTACAAATGGAATAAAGCTTGCAAAAGATAATTTAAATTAAAATTAACTTTATAGGACACTGATATATTAAATGTTTATAAATTCTTTGCCCTATATTTATACAGAATTGAAATTTTATCCCTTTTCCCTGAAATAAGAACTGTCCTTGTTGAGTTACTAGTAATGAATAAAAACCTTATAAACCATATAGCTTCTAAAAATCATAATTTTCCAATGTTTAAAAATTCACCAAAAGATGTCAGAAATCAGTAGGAAGAAGCTTATCTAGTGAGTAGACTGAGTAAAAACATACACAGACTTTTAATCTACTTTCCTTGCCAACATAACCTGATAATGGATTTCTCTCCTCATACTGAAAATTAACATGAATCAACTGATATATTAATAAACAATGATTTTTAGAAAAAGAAGAATATTTCCAAAACTGACATTAAATACATGATGCTAAAAACGTGTGCTTCTTGTAGGAAGATTTCTTTCCAACATGAAACACGTGTTGAACATGTACATCCCTCCTCCTGAGATTAGAAATAAGAATGCCTCTTTCTTCTCTCTTGCGGAGGAGTGATTCAAGGGATCGAAAGAAGTCATGAACGTTGTAGTAATGAATATTTTTCTACATAAATATCTGAAAAGACATGAAGGGTGATTTCTCAGTGGCTTGCAATTAAGGTATACTATAAACATCAGTAGTGAAATTATAGGTGTGTGAAATGAATTAAGAAATATAGTATGGCTATGCAGCTTAATCAAGAAAGTGGTAAAAGTGGAGCTGTGCTCCAGAAATTTGAATTTGACAAAAGCATGGAAATGGGAAAGTTAATAGAATTTGATAAAGTTAAGGGTGATATAAGAAAAAGGGAAAATCAATCATAATTTTTTTCTATCATGTAGTATGTCTAAGGTAATTGGTGACATTGTGAAAGTAGTAGCTATTATTCTCAAAACAATATCTGACTTTATATTTCAAAAGGTGTAATTGAAAACACCAAATATGGCAGTACTGGACTTGGGTCTGCTTAAGGGTAATACTTAAAATCATGTAGACTAAACGGAAGTAAAGGATACATGAGAATTCCATGACATATTTGTAATGTCTTGTGAGTATAAATCAACTTCAAAATAAAAACTTTTCAAAATAGCTACATAAAAAGTAAAAATAGAGCAAGAAAACATTATATGAAATCTCTGAATTAGATGTTGCAGGAAAAAAAGGTGCACCTAGAAATAAAGAAAGGAAGCAAGAATCAGAGGGGTAACTGAAACTCATCTGAAGTCATTACCTTGCAGCTACTGATATTTTTAACACATTATGTTCATGCTGAGTTTCTCTATCCTGTTATTTTGATACTTCTTCTAACATTCTTGTTTTTTTCTGGCAATACTGGTTTAGAACACAGGGTCTTGCATTTGCTAGGTAAGCACTCTTCTACCACTTGAGCCATTTCTTCAGTCCTTTCTGTCCCCCTTGATCCCAACCCTCTTTCAAACAGTTATGGTTTCAATCATTACTATTTGCCTCATAAAAGTATGTGGAAGCAAAGTATTTGGAAAATATTTGTGAGAAACAGTATCTCTATGTCATACTCCCTGTTCTGAGACTAGGTGATATATGACTCAAACCCTGGTTGTTTATGAAGTCGTATTTCTTATCTTATGAAATGAAGTATAGAGACTTTGCATAACTGTATATAACAAAGGCAGGGGAGGTGTTAGTTAGGCTTACGTAATTTACCTCACTTTATTGTACCCTAAAAGATCACAGTGTCATCAGTTACACTAAAAGTGGAACAGACATAAGAAAGAGAATTACCTGGATCTAAGTGAATTTCCAAAATGAACTCAGATTAACCCTTGGCTGAATTTACATGAGGAGTCAGAGATGTAGATTGAGAAAAGGACCACGTTTGTGCTTTCACAGTGTCTAAATCAGAAATAAAGAAAAAAACAACCAATCACAAACTGACCTGTAAAATTTCTATGTGGAAATGACCCATGGCAATTCATCATATACATGCTCAGCCAAAACAGATCACATGCCTGTGCCTAAATTTAAAGGTGCTAAATAAATGCAATCATATAGTGATGGTTATCTTGACTATCTACTTGATGGGATCAAGAAGGGTGGAAAAAGATAAGTTAAGCGTACCTTACCCTAGGGTCCTGGATGGAATAAAAGTGGGAAAAAGAGGAAACCAGCTACAGCATGTGTTCTTTCTCTCTCTGCTTTCTGGCTACCATGATGTGAGTTGTTCTGCCACACCTTTCCCACCAAAGTGGAATGAACCCTCTGAAACAATGAACCAAAATATATCCTCCTTAAAGTTATTTATGAGAAGTATTTTCTCAAAGCAATGCAAAGTTAAATACATCTAACTTTTCTTGAAAAGTAAAGAGTTAGTAATAAAGACTAGTGAACATCACAGGTGATAGGAGTGAGATGAGCTTACAAGTCATGGATGTGCTCTTGCTTATTTTATCTCCATTTTCAGCCTTTCATAGTCAACTCTTCTTGAGACAGCTGGCAGAAATTGTGGAGAGATCAACTAATCTCACAAGTCAAACAAAAAATAATGCAATTTTCTTTTGATTTATGAAAACAAATACAAAATCCCACATCAATAACATTCCCTGTGTTTTTCTTTCTGCTCACCTGGCACAACCTACCTGAAAAGAAAACAATAGACCAATAGCTCTGATAAATGTATATGCAAAATCTTAAAGAAAACATAAACAAACTCAACCTAACAAGATATTAAAAAAAATAAAATGCCATGACCAAGTGGGAGTTTTCCAAGGAGTACAAAAAAACTCAATTAATATAACATATAATATTAGCAAAATAAGCTAAAAGAACAAACACATGCTCATATCAATAAACACAAAAAAGTACTGAAAAATACCAAAGTCCTTTTCATAATAAAACTCTTAACACACTTGGAATAAAAAAAAAAAGTCCTCAACCTAGTAACAGCATCTACAAATAAAACAAAAAGAACAAAACAAAACACCTACAACAAACATCACATCACATTTGACAGGGAAATGTTGAAAGCCTTTCCCTTAAGATTGTGAACAAAGTAAGCATGTCCTTGTGATTTCTTTGCAATATTGTATTGGAGGTTTTAACTAGTGTAGTCAGGTATGAAGGAGAAAAACAAACACATCTCATGTTAGAAACATATGTAACTTTCTTTATTTGCAAAACACAAAAATATATACATAGGATATTCTATGAACTTTGATCCATGGATACTGTCATTGATATACTGCTTAAGAATTGAAACGTAAGTTGAGCTCTACTAGGTGTGATGATAGTAGTGCCATCAGCAAAGTATGCATAATCTCATTGTTCTTCACTTGATTGATCCCAAAGGCCTTGATAGGTAGTCAAGTGGTTTCAGAGATGGATGGCCATCTCTATCACTGTTACATTTGACCAAAAGATTGTGGACAAAGTGGGATATACTAGAAAATGCAGGTCTGACTCTGACTATGGATACCATCTCCATTTCAACAAGGAGGCCTTAGTGGCTATCTTAAACGTGTTGAGTGCTGCATTCATGACAAAGGCATGAAAAGGTCATGGACTCTGGGTCTGTGAAAACCTCTTTTTCTTAAAGAGGCCAGTATGAAGCCAGTGATTGTTGGTGTAATGGTAAGTAGTGTGGGGGCAAGGATGGCAAATGCTTGTATCAGATGTCATTACGCTTAGTCCAAAATCCCTGGGGCTTGAAAAGAGTATTCTAAAACCTCTCTAGTAAAGAATTCTCTGTGAGACAGTAATGAATGTGCATGCTCTAATGCAATTTAAACAAATTGCAGAGCCCCCTCCCACTTTTTTTTTCAAATGATAGCACAGAAGGTAGGATCCTTTGAGAATAAAAGTATAATTTGATTTAAACAAATGAGGAATAGGTAGCAGACATAATAAACACAATTCAAAAATGAAATGTTGGGCCATTTTTTAATATATAAGTGATCAGAAGATTAGTTTCTGTTTCTGTATACCATCTAGAAATACAGTGCCTCTTGGCTTACCAAGTGAGTTTTGGCTATTTTGCTGAGGTGACAAGGCCTTGTACTACGTGGAGAGCAATTTTCCATTACTTTTCTATGAGTTACTTTATGAATTCTTATATATAAGTCTTGGGTAAGTAAGTCAAATGAATCCCTTTAGAGGAGAATATCAACAATGTAGTATCATACGTGTGTTTCTGAACAAATTTGAATGTGGTTATGATCTTTCCTGTAGAGATTATTTGCAAAGGCAAGGATGCTGAGGTTTGAAGTGGTTTACCAGGTACAGATGTGTTGTGTCTCTTGCAAGGTGAAAGGCTGTAAGAAATGGACACTGAATAGAAAATATTAAACAATATAGTACTGTGAATTGTCAGTTGTTGATTAGATGATGTCAGTAATTTCCAGGATAGTACATCTAGGGACATTAACAGGTAAGACCACAGCATTAAGACTGTGTTAATCTACCACAAGGTATCACTCAGGTTTTTTCAAGTTTACAAACAGGAGATTGGAATGTTAAATAGAGTGGTAGGATTAATCACACCTTTTCTAAATAGGTCTTGATATCCTTAAGGCCCTAGTTTTTATATTTTTTTGTTTTTTAAAGAAAGAATGATTTATTTTGGCTCACGGTATCAGAAGATTCAGTCCATGGTCACCTGGCCCCATGCTTCTGGGCCTAGAGTGGGGCACTATATCATTGCAGCCAGAATATGTGACAGAAGATGTCACAGCAGACAGGAAGCAGGGAAAAGGCAAGACCCTGTTTTAATTTACACTAGAACAGAACAACTCTTTTACCAATAAAGAATATCCATCCATTTTGTCAGACCAATTGCATTGCCAAACATTTGGTTTCGGCTTATTACTTACTAGGTCAATCTGTCCATGTTCACTTTGAAATATATTAGAGCAATGGATTTCATGGTTAAATGGAAGCATGCCTATGTGTGCTGTATTTACATTCAGCATCTCTCCTAAATTATGTATAAGTGCACTTTGTTTAAATTTATTTGAAACCCCAAGTTTAGTATAATTTGGTGTTTTTTATTAAGGTCATGAAAAATTGGCATTTCCTGTACTGCAGCAGAGGCAAAAATCGACTCAATCTACTTTTTGCTGTATACTTTATTTTATTTTATTTTCCTTTTTCTTTTATTATTCATATGTGCATACAAGGCTTGGTTCATGTCTCCTCCCTGCCCCCACCCCCTCCCTTACCACCCACTCTGCCCCCTCCCTCTCCCCCCCCAATACCCAGCAGAAACTATTTTGCCCTTATTTCTAATTTTGTTGTAGAGAGAGTATAAGCAATAATAGGAAGGAATAAGGGTTTTTGCTGGTTGAGATAAGGATAGCTATACAGGGCATTGACTCACATTGATTTCCTGTGCGTGGGTGTTACCTTCTAGGTTAATTCTTCTTGAACTAACCTTTTCTCTAGTACCTGTTCCCCTTTTCCTATTGGCCTCAGTTACTTTTAAGGTATCTGCTTTAGTTTCTCTGCGTTAAGGGCAACAAATGCTAGCTAGTTTTTTAGGTGTCTTACCTATCCTCACCCCTTCCTTGTGTGCTCTCGCTTTTATCATGTGCTCATAGTCCAATCCCCTTGTTGTGTTTGCCCTTGATCTAATGTCCACATATGAGGGAGAACATATGATTTTTGGTCTTTTGGGCCAGGCTAACCTCACTCAGAATGATGTTCTCCAATTCCATCCATTTATCAGCGAATGATAACATTTCGTTCTTCTTCATGGCTGCATAGAATTCCATTGTGTATAGATACCACATTTTCTTAATCCATTCGTCAGTGGTGGGGCATCTTGGCTGTTTCCATAACTTGGCTATTGTGAATAGTGCCACAGTAAACATGGGTGTGCAGGTGCCTCTGGAGTAACAGTCTTTTGGGTATATCCCCAAGAGTGGTATTACTGGATCAAACGGTATATCGATGTCCAGCTTTTTAAGTAGCCTCCAAATTTTTTTCCAGAGTGGTTGTACTAGTCTACATTCCCACCAACAGTGTAAGAGGGTTCCTTTTTCCCCGCATCCTCGCCAACACCTATTGTTGGTGGTGTTGCTGATGATGGCTATTCTAACAGGGGTGAGGTGGAATCTTAGTGTGGTTTTAATTTGCATTTCCTTTATGGCTAGAGATGGTGAGCATTTTTTCATGTGTTTTCTGGCCATTTGAATTTCTTCTTTTGAGAAAGTTCTGTTTAGTTCACGTGCCCATTTCTTTATTGGTTCATTAGTTTTGGGAGAATTTAGTTTTTTAAGTTCCCTATATATTCTGGTTATCAGTCCTTTGTCCGATGTATAGTTGGCAAATATTTTCTCCCACTCTGTGGGTGTTCTCTTCAGTTTAGAGACCATTTCTTTTGATGAACAGAAGCTTTTTAGTTTTATGAGGTCCCATTTATCTATGCTATCTCTTAGTTGCTGTGCTGCTGGGGTTTCATTGAGAAAGTTCTTACCTATACCTACTAACTCCAGAGTATTTCCTACTCTCAAAATTGGTGTCTCCAATTTTGTCTAACTGTGGACCACTGTTTCTATTTTATGTATTTATTTATTTATTTTTTACTTTCCATCTTACATTCAGGTTTTGTTTTGGTTGTTAACTTTTAGTGGGTACTTGCTATTCTTCAGAGACGGATTTCTTTCTACTCCAGTTTCCAATCAGTATCATCAGGGCTTCCTTTATGACATTAAGGGTTTTCATAGAGTTTATGGATTCAATCTTAAATTAGGTTGAATTACCTCTTTGGCTGTGCCACAGGGGTACCCTAGATAGTTATCCGATCAAATCTGTTGCCTTTACAGAAATAAAGGCAGCAGTTTCAGCAAACACATTATGAAGGATCCCAGTGAAACAGATACACTTAGGAATGTGAACTCAGCATGTCATATGCTAAGACCTCTTCTTCCACCTCAGGACCCACCACATGGATCCATGTACTGAACAGTGTATCAGTGTATCCTCTGAATGTCAACAGAATGTAGGCCAGTGCCTGTTTGAGACAAATAACCAAAGTCTGAGAGGAAGAAGTACATCTCTGCATTTAGCATCAGTAAGAGTTTATGCTGGAATATAGTCACATGACTTAATCTGAGAATATAAGACATTTTGGGTCAAGGGACACAATACAGGTTTACTTGAAGGGAGGATCCACTTAATCACTCTTGCCTCTAAATGCCAATTATTGAAACTTCTGACTTATGTTGACATACATATCTGTAACAAAGGTTTGAGGAGATGTAGAAAATTCGGCACAAACAATGTAATTCAAAGCCCAAGCTTTCCAGGAGCCAGCAACATGACTCAAAGAGCATGCTGTTCAGCAGGTGGTAGAGTTTTTTTAACAAGCTAAAGCAAGAGAAAAAAAAAATCAGTGATAGTGATGGTTTTAGATCTCATGCTTATTGTGCCAGTGTGGGATCATTCTAGAGTAGAAATGGATTGCAAATGTTGTTTTAATGTTGAGACTGAAGACGATACATATGTGCCAGAAGGGTTGAAGAGATTTATCACTCCCATAATAAGACTTTCTGTAACAAGCAGAGTAAAATTCCCAAGTTGCTCTGAAAATGGCTTGAGAGCAGAACTGAAGACTGGCTTGGCTTTTGGGGTGGTTAGGGGTTAGGGCTGTGGTGAAGGTTCCCTCACACAGACTAAGGATTATGTGCATTGAGCATCTTTTCAGCTTGCTCAGATGAAAGACAGGAAAGGAAGAAGTAGTGCTAGGGCTTCAAAATTGTCAGAAAACAGCAAAAATGGAATCAGATTCTTCATTGAAAGTTTTCACTAAGGAAAATATTTAAATGGCTAGTAAGAATATGAAAGATTTCCAACATTATTGGTCACTAGAGCAATGCAAATCAGAATCAGAAACCAGTAACAGTGACTGGTGAGGAAGTGAAGAAATAGGAAACACAAGATATTGCTACTGGGGATATAAAATGATGCTGCCACTTTGGAAAAGTGTGGCAGTTTTTTCAATAGCTAAACATAAATTTACAACACGACCCAACAATTCCACTGTTAGCTATCTACACAAGAGAAATGAAAACCTACACATAGATGTTCTTATGATCATTATCTATAATTAGTTCAAATTGAAAAAACCCTAATTGTACATCAACTGGTGAATGAATAGACAAAATATGGTATACTCATACAATAGAATAACTTATTCAGCAAGAAAAATAAATATACTACTGATACATGCTAGGACATGACTAGAATCTAAAAACATGCAATATAAGAAAATTAAGACTTAAGAGATAACAATTATATGATTTAATTTATTTAAAATATCCAAAAAAGCAAATCTAAAGAAATAGGAAACAAATTAGTACCTAAGGTGAGAGATAGGGGTGGAACAAGATTTACAATACATGGACATGAGAAATACATAGATTAAAAAAAAATATTCTGAAAGTGATCTATCTTCAAAATTTGGTAAATTTCTTTTTTAAAATCGTAGAATTTTACTGACTATGCGATATGTAAGGTGTATTGTAATAAAGTTATATTAAAAATCTTTCATTTGTTTGAGTGTATCTACACAAGTAAAGAACCACAGCACGTATTCAAGTAAAAAAAGTTAGGAGGTACAAGATATATTTATTTTGAGGAAATTAAATTTACAATAATGCTTAGCTAAGGAGGAAGTTAGGTTGGATTTATAGAAAATGTAAATAATTATCTCTGGGTTTTTATTAAGCATGATTAATCTTCATTCTGACAAAATTATGTTGTAATCATATTTTTTCTGACAGCAGTGAAATAATCTTAGCTATTTGGACATTGTCTGGTAGCTCAAAAACCCTTTCTTTAATTTTGAATGTACAAGGCAACTTCTTTTTTAAAGAGTGTACAATAGTATTGAGCCTCTTTTTTTAGTCATGGATACTTTGTGAGGGTAAGGTAGTGAAGTGTTGAACTTTATTCAGTCATGACTATTTAAAAAGTAAAACTAAGTACCCTACCAGTCATTACATGAATTTACTTTTAGTGAAATGGAGTTTTTATGGATGTCAGCAAAATTACCCTTATGTTTAAAAGATTCCCTAACCATATGTGTAGCTGTTACTTTATATTAAAGGAAATTTTTAAACTAAAAATTTAAGTGTTTTCTGTGTAGCAATAATATAGGTTACTGCTTATTTACTATGAATAAAAAAAGATAATTTTGATGAAATCACTGACAAATTTGGTAAGTATAAATACACATAAAGGATAAACAATAATAATAATAATGTCAACTGTGGATAACTTTATTTTAAAAAATGGTTGAAACATCAACTACTAGGCATAAATAATGTCCATGAGAAAAAGAAGAAAAAAACATACCAAAGTTTAGTGGCAATATACCAAGAATTGATGTAAAATAAAGGACACTGGAAAAGAGTCCTTTATTTCACATTGAGCTCATACTAACACCTAGTTTTAAGTAACTCTCCATACTACCTGCCTCAAATCAACATTACAGTTAACCCTCAGGACAAAGTTTGACTTTAACGTAGATACTAAAAATATTTTCTTTTTATTTTAAAATACAGAAGTAAAGTAAAGCTCCTAAAACACTCAGCTAGAGAGTTCTTAGCTGGGATCTGAAACCACTGCAAGACTGAACGACTCACCTCCCCCAGGAGACTCCGGCAGCCATGCCCAGCCTTCCCGCCCAGTGCAGGGCTCAAGGCCCCGGTGCCCTTGCTTGTGCCTGTTTGCAGTAATGGTGGTTCCGGCTCTCTGAGCTGAGGTATGAAACTGTGACGATGCTCAAGCTGGGGGTAGTACTATCTGCAACCTTTCCTGGATGCCAAGAGCAGTCCCAAAGTGGTCAGCACACGTAGATGATTTTGTGGTGGCTCAGGCAGAGCAAGGACTCCCTCTGTGCTTGGGTCCTCAGTTGAGCGCCGGGAAGTTATGGGGCCTCAGTGGACTTGCAGGATTTGTTTGTTTACTTGGTTTCTTTTTTTTCTATCGCGAACTCGGATTCCTTGTTGGGGTTAAGCTTTCTGCAATGACCATTCCAGGCTCTGGGAGGAAGCAGGAGGTCCCAAAGACCCCAGGCAAACAGGAAGTGAGTCTTTCTTCCTTTCCAGGAAGGCAAGTGTGGTTTGGGAGGGGGCAGAATGGGAGGGGGGGGGAGGGTAAGGGGGGAAGTGGGGGAAGTGGGGGAAGGAGGGGGAAAGGGAGCAGTGGGGGGAAGGGGGCGAGGGGGGCAATTTAAGAAGAGTGGTGGCTCTGGCGAGTGAGGACTCTCTTTTGAGGCTGCCTTGAGTGTCGGGGAGCTTTCCTTAGAAGGGATTTACAAAGTTTAGTTGGAGGTTCAGGAATACCAGTAGGAGTAGAAAATGTCCAGGTGGACAATGAAGACAACAGATCAGAAGCCATTGCTCCTCAATGTCCCCAAGAGGGGGGTGCACCACATCCTGGGGTGCTTCACAGGAGGTAGTGCCCTGGGATCAGGGGAAAACAGAGAGAAGCAGGAACCTCCAGTGGTTTCAGAAGAGGCTTAGAGCCACAGTGAGTAGGAATATCTTTGGGGACCTCTAAAGGTCTTCACTAAATTGGATACTTACAAATAAACTGTATTGGATTCTGTATGACAGCCACAAAAGTAACACAATATCAAGGTGTACAGTTAGAAAAGTGAATAACAAAAAGTAGTATTACTACATTGTCACAAATTTGGATGGTCATCTGAATTTAAAACTTAACAATACATTCTATTGAATATATATATACAAACACGCACACACATATATTCTTCATTCAAGAAGATTAATCTCTGGCCATTTGAACATGGAATGATCTTGGCAGAATAGACTGTGGGTGAATTCTGGAGTCTCAGCCTCTAGATGACTTAGCTTCCATCTTCATATTCTTGGGATGTTCTTGCCACCTTATAAAAGAGAAAAAGCTGGGTATTAAACGATGAGAGACCATGTTTAGAGTGAGGCCCAAGTGACAGCCCACACAAGTTCTAAATATGTGAATGAGGTCAGAATAAAAGTAATACAGTTTTCCTCATAGTGAAAAAGTTTGACACTAAGAGAACCCTATAAAGGAAATTCTACAGGGTGGGTGTTACTCAGATCATGAAAGTGGTCTGACATAGAAGTATTACCGATGAAGGAAGGGATGAAAATAAAAGAATGTTTAAGTAAAACATGAAAACATGACAACAATGATAGTGCCTTGTATAAAACATTAATAAAATATATTGAAGGTAAATAATAACAGAACTATAATTAATCATGATAGAATCATAGATAAAGTGTTTAGAAGCTCTTGCATTTTCTTTGAGAAATGTGAAGTAATTATTTATATTTGAATATTGAGGATTCCAGTGGAAGTCATTGTTATCCATAGATGAAATATAAGAATTGGTAGTTTCAAGATTCATATTTTAATCTCTAGTAACATTCTGTAAAAAGTTGTACAGCATGTGCAACATAAAGGAAATAGCAGGAAACATTCAATGCCTTTTTCAAAAAAGAAAAAAAAAAACTAACTCAAAAAAGAAAATGAGAAAATATTATAAGGGTGGGATGAAACAGTAGTAATTTGTTAGATTTCTTTACATATTCAGTAACACTAAGTGATAAGAGGCTGTATGGTTCAATTAAATATAAATGTCAGACTTGCTGTAAGTAAATCCAGTTCTATGCCATCAACAATAGTCACATCCAAAATCAAATAATACAGAAAATTTGCAAGTAAATATGAAAGTGGAAATATTTTGTATAAATTAAACAAAGAAAGTTGATGTGCTTTCATTAATATCACACAAGTATTCTTGAAATTAATAGAATTATTAAAAATAAAGACAAACAGTGATAATAAAAAGTTCAAATAAACAGCAAGATATGACAATTGTAAATTTGTATGTGTTAGGTCCCTGGAATTCTTGGGGTGGGTGGAAGGACCTGAGGCTACACCTTAAAACCAGACCCCCTGATTTATGACAGTTTGTTTCTCCCTGCCTGATTGTTTCTCCACTTGCAAAACAACTCGGGAACTTCCAATTACTCAACTAGCCAGGCATGTCGACCTGTTCCATCTGGTGATCGCAGATAATCAGAGACCAGAGACTCTCTCCCTCCCCCATGGCTTGGCCCATCCTAAAAAGCCCACTTCCCAATTCACCCAAATTGCTGCTCCCTGACTGGGAGTGGGGGGTGGGGGGAAGGGGGTTGTCTGCAGCCCTGCGGTCTGGATTTCTAATAAATCTTTCCTTTCCACATGTGGCGTGGTCTTAATTCGGTAGTACCTTACAGTATGCATGGACAAGCGTAGAAGATACCTGAAGCAAAAATGGAAAGAATTAAAAACAAAGCGAGTTAATCTATAGTCACAGGAAGAATTTTGAAAAATAAATCTTTAGCTTATATAACAGCAGTAAACATATGTAAGATTGAACAATTAAGAGTAGCAAAATTAACCTCATTGAAGTATAGAGAATAAAGCACCCAGTAACTACAGAATATATAGACTTTAGGTACTAATGGGATTCTTTAAAACTTCTTTACTACAGACTAATCTTATATAGCAAAACAAGTATCTAGAAAACATTCTAGTGTTCAGAAATTATAGGAACTCTTAGAAATAATACATTGGACAAAAGAAAATACAGAATGGACACTAAAAATATTTTATTAAAGTGAATATGAAATAAAATTTACAGAATGCAGTTAAAGCCAGGTTCCAATGCAAATGTGTATTCTTAACCACATATTATTTTAAAAGAAACAAGAAAACATTTCAAGAGCTTTTGTTTTAAGGTTTTCAAATTAAACTCAATGACAATATGATAAGGAATTTATAAAAACAGAACAAGGAATTAATGTAGAGGACAAAAATACAAAAAAGTTTTAACAAGATAATGAGTTAAAACTCTGATGAAATTGAGAAATTC
The DNA here is from genome assembly GCF_047511655.1 of Castor canadensis. NCBI lineage: Eukaryota > Metazoa > Chordata > Mammalia > Rodentia > Castoridae > Castor > Castor canadensis. The sequence continues at coordinate 86,983,772 of NC_133399.1, forward strand.
CAAAATGAGACAGAAATAGAAGGAAAGAAATAAAGATACAGGAAAGAAAGAGACTGTGATGTACATACAGTCAATAACAGGAATGAAAAAGTAGACATTATTGGAGGCCCAGAGAAATAAGATATGTTGTGAAAGGCTGGCATGAATGTTATGCTAAATAAACTTAAAATTTGAAACAAACATAAATTCTGTGAAAAATACAACTTAAATTTGATTGAAAAATAAATAAGGAAAGTCCAAAGAATACATAATTATTAAATTAATCACAAAATCAAACAAAACAAAAGCTGGAATGGCGAAAATATCAAAATAAATGACATTTTAGTTAAGAACATTATAGGCAAATTCCGGTGTAATATTATGATTGCAAAGTTCTACACTTAGCTGGATATGGTGATTATCAGAGGTGCACACCTGTAATCCCAGCACTTGGGAAGTTAGGCAGGAGTATCTCAATCTAGAGGATAGCTGAAGCTACATAGTGAGACCTTGTCTTAAAAAAATGTGTCTTCAAAATATTTCACATAGGTTTGTTAACTTTTTTAAGTAAGGTCTAAATGTGGAAAAGTGTATGTTGTTTGTGAATTTCTACGTTCCAAGTAACCAAACCATTTCCTATGTTTACTATGTAAATCTAGTTTATGACCTGATTGAATTCTGCCTTTGATTTCATACATTAAATGTATTAATTGAGCTAGAGAATATACTCAAATTGAAGTTTATCAGATTTTCTTCTCCATTTTCCAATTCATTTCTCTGCTCTTGAGAGAATAAATGCAAAATTCTTTCAAGTGTGAAAGAGAAGAGTAAATTACTGGTTAAAAACAAGAGCCTCCTCTCCAGTGGACAGATTTTCAATATATAACTAGGACAGAAAAGCAAATATCAGTAGTTCTTGTGAAAGGTAGTAAAGAGAAACCTTCTACACTATTAAAATAAGTAGAAACACATACAGAATTATTCATATTAAGAATTACAAATTTATGTACAGACTCAACATTGGTGCAGATTTAATCTAGCATGATGTGTGGAAAATGAAACATGGTACTCAAGTTATAAAATAACATCCTGAAAGCAAAATAAAACAAAGGGACATAAATTAGTTTTGAGTGTCTCAGACTATAAAAAATGTAATGAGCCAATATGGTGGTACATCACTGTAATTTGAATTACTCAAGAGGTAGAGCTCACTGCTTTAGAACAGCCAGGGGAAGAAGTTAGTGAAATGCCATCTCAAAGCCAGGAGTGGTGGTTCCCATCTGTAATCCCAACTTCTTGAGTGACAGAGGTAGGAAGATCACAGCTTGAGGCTATCCAGGGTAAAAACACAAGACCCTATCTGAAAAACTAAAGCAAGAGGGATTGGGGGTGGGGAGCAAGTGGTAGAGCACTTGCCTAGCAAATGTGAAGTTCTGAGTTTAAACCCCAAGACTGTCCCCCCAAAATGTAATGAAAAAAAGTTAAGTGAAACAGTAGTTTACATGTAAAGGGTTACAAAGGAATTCAGTAAGATATAATATGCAATTTTATGCTAAAGAACAAAACCTTGGAACTAGTAAATAATGCAGGTTATAAAATTAATAAACAGTGGAAAAGTGAATTATTATATATATAATTGATAGTAAAAATCACAATTGATTTGGAGAAAAAAGGTGAAAGATGAAGATAAATACAGAATATATACGAGGAAATAATACTAGTAAGTTTTATGGGAAAATAGGTACTTATATTGTTGGTGGAACTGCATTTTGGTTTACCTCTTCGGAGGGTAATTTGGAGGGTAACTGTGTCATAAGTATGACACAGTTGCTATATTTTTTATTAAGAAATTTCCATGACTAGAGAAACTATGCAAAAACATTTATACAAATACATTCACTCCAACATTATTTGTGCAATAATTGCCAATTAAATAGGACTTTTTTTAATTAAAAAAACATATTGTACCTATAGAGAATACTCTATAGTTATTTTAAAGGCGTGTAGACATATTTTTATATTCTGAATAATTACATGAAATGCTATTAGCTGACAAACATAATATATGGTGTCAAGAGCTATTTGCCTGGGCTGGCTTTGAACTGTAGTCCTCCTGATTTCTGCCTTCTGAGTAGCTAGGATTATAGGCATGGGCCACCGGCTGCCTGGTACCATCAGCCTTTTTGTTACTATTTTTTAAAATTTTTTATTCATTTATTCACATGTGCATACATTGTTTGGGTCATTTCTCCCTCCTGCCTCCCTCCCCCACTCTCTCCACCCACCCTCACTTCCAGGCAGAACCTATTCTGCCCTTATCTCTAATTTTGTTGAAGAGAAGACACAAGCATAATAAGGAAGACAAAATTTTTGCTAGTTGAGATAAGGACAGCTATACAGAGAGATTCCTAGCATTGCTTTCATGTACAAATGTATTACAACCCAAGTTGATTCATCTCCAACTGATCTTTACACTGATTCCTGATCCCCTTCTCATGTTGACCTCTGTTGCTTTAAGGTTTCTGTATTAGTTCCTCTGTAGTGGGGACATCAGATGCTTTCATGTTTTGGGTTTTCTACTTGTTTCAAGTTAATTTCCTGAAATTAAATAGGACAGAAAAAAATGTTTTCAATTACTCAATAGCTAAGAAATGTTTCTCTGGAATTAAGGAAAATTTTAAGAGATAGATTATTCTGACACTCTGTGTTGTGGGAAAACTTTGTATTGAATGATTCTTTTAACCTGGTTAAGCTACTGAAATTTCCAAATATGAGGGAATGCTTCAGGCATTCCAGCAAGAATTGGATGTAACAAAACAGGAATAATAACCCAGCCTGCCATTAGACTGAAAAAAAGATAGAATTCAAAGCCTAGCCAAATCAAATTCAGTCTTTTAATTTTTAACTCCAGGCTACCATACAAGAAAAACTCATCTCTGGTAGAAAGTTTAAGGGCTCTAAAACTTTAATTCTCACAGTATGTATTTGGTGGTGCATTGTTGTATCTTATTTTTAACACTTTAAAGGAAAGTTCATATTTGTTTCATATTTGTAAATTATGTAATTTGTAGCACCTAGTTAAATGTATTTAGAACAAATCTGGAAATCAACTAAATAACTTAACCACTTTTGATTTGAAAATGTTAATTTGCCTATCAAAACCCTGCTGGTTTCAATGTTGTCTTTAGCTAATTGTTTTTTAATAAGCAGTTTTTAATGGAAATTTTAGGCCCTAAGAAAAGATGAGGTTGTTCCCTGATAGAAAAAAGAATTCAAGTTATTTATACTCTTGACTGTCCCTATAAGTTTATAGTTTTATGATTTTTTTCAAAATCTTAGCTATGTTTGTTACACATGTGGAACAAAGTAGTGAGAAAAGTGGGAGGATTGATAGTGCTGCATTTATATCTCTAAATCTTTTTGTACTAATCAAGCCAGAAAATTATTATGTCTCAAGCAAATGTGTTCATTAGATAAAATCATCTCCACTGCACGCTAAAAAACAGCCACAGTTAAGACTCTGAGTCTTTAAAAATCTTGGTATAATAATTCACTTATGTTAGAAAACATGAAATTCAGTATGCTAGCTTGTGTTTTACATCATTTGCAGTTCCACATTGTAGAGAATGCCTTCGTTCTGTTTTTAAAATTGTAAATCTGATTTCATATTTTGTTCTGAATGATTTGTTTGAGGTTCTAAAATTTAGTTGAAGTTCCAAACCTTGCCCTTTTGGTACTCTTCATAGAAGATTGTGAATTTATTCATTTTACTATAGTCAGTCCTGTAATTTTTCAAAACAAAATGTATCTTGGTGATAAAAAGAGTACCTTTCAGAACAGGTTTTTGAAATTATTTAATCTGTTGGAATAATCTGCTGCTATTTAATTGCTGTACATTGTTTCACAGAACCTTAGGCTTTCTCACATATTATTCTCTCTTTTGGTATAAATAGACCACTGGTTATGAGTGCTAAAAATTGGTTCCTCTAGAAAAAGTTTTGAAGAATGTAAAGTTTTATAAATTTGTTACAGAAATAGAATCATATCATTTTAGTAATTTTTATAGTTACTTTTATGCAATAAGAAATAGATGAGAGTGTTATTTTGTACAGGGCCAAATTTCTGACCTATCCCATCTTTCTTCTGTTTGAAGAATTTCTCTTACAGGACTTACAGGGTAGGTCTGAGTAAATTTCCTTAGCTTGCAAAACTCTTTTATCATGTTTGAAGTATACTTTTATTAGATATACAATTCTGAGATTTTCCCTTTCAACAATTTAAAGATGTCAATTCGATGTTTTACGACTTACACAATTTCTGATGAAAAGTCTACTATAATTTTGTTCTTTTCCCTCTGAAAGTACAGAACTGTGGTCATCCCCTAACTGCCTTTAAGGGTTGTTTTTTTTTCTTCATTACAGTTTGCACACACAGTGCTTAGGTATAGGCATTTGTTTTATTGTTTGCTATTTGTCCTGTTGGATATTCTCTGTACTACTTGTAAATGCATGCAGAGTACAGGCCTCGGTGTTCTTGCTTCTGTTGTTACTCTCTTTATTCTACAGCAGAGATAGAGCAAAAGATGTAAGCAAGTTTCTGTAGTGGCTGATGTTATTCTTCCTGAGTCATCATGATCTCTGATCCTTTCCAAGAAAGCATGGCTGATTTTCTGGAAGAAAAGTCTTTAAAAAAAAAAAAAAAAGAATGGAGTCCCAAACATCAGTGGATTCCTAGAGATGTCCCACACTAAACCTTTAGCCATGAATTAAGTTCAATTCCATCTTCCTGATGACTCGTATAATGTCTAGTGGTATCTTCCCCTCAGACAACAGTTTTTTGGGATCTGTCCTAATCTGTAAATCTTGATTCTCTGTCACTTCATTTCAGGTGGTGGTTTGCTTTTATGAAACTTCAATTCCGTGATAGGAAAAGAAAACTTATTAACCTTGGAACACACTACTCAGTTTTTTTGTTGTTGGGTGAGAAATGGCATCTGTTCAGCTCTCTACATTTCTGACTTGAAATTAGAAGTAAAAAAATAAATGATTTAATAAGTTCAAAGAGCAAATGAATCAATAATAAAATTGCTAACTTCATTGGAAAATTGAAAAAAAACAAAAGGTGGTCAAATGTAAGGTAAGCTAAGGTAACCTAATCTAACCTAAATACCTCCAAGTTTGCATGTACATGTTATGGTTGGAACTTGCTAAACATAAAACTTTTTGAATTGAGTATTGTTAGGACAGCTTATGAGTTGTATACTCAACAGTAGAACAGAAAAGAAGACAGTGGTGTTTTGAAGTGGAAAGTTAGGAAGAAAGTTCTTCAATCTAGTATTAGAATCAAACTGAGAGGAAAATCAATCAGAAAGTGAATGCCTCCTTAGGAACAGTTAGACATTGTGAGAGGTTTTAAGAATCCTATCTGGCAGAGAATTCTGAAGAATGGGTGGAAAACTACATAGATTTTTATTTCCTTCCCTTCACCATTTCATGAGCTTAGTTCTTGACTTAAACAAGGCTTTAGTCTGATCAACAACATTTTCATTGAGTGTGATGCAGTATTTACTTCTTAGGGTGCATTCTACTGGACTTGCTAATGTGACTGAACATGACATTGCAAGGGTTCGTATGTGCAAGGTGGGGAATTATGAAATTGGCTTAGCAACCTTGATTGCCTGAAATGTTGTTAAGTAAAAATCTTTTGACTTTCAATAATTTTCTCTTTATGGAGAGAAAAGAAAAAGAGAATCACATTTGGACCCACAATATTTTGGTCCTATCATTTCAAGACCTTTCTTTGACCTGCTGAAGAATTCTGTTCCTTTTGACATGATTTCGTATTTTGAACTATAGATTAGCTGTAAAAATAAAGGTTAAAAAATTAACCAGATTAAACCATAATGACTTGAAATCATATGCCATGCATGGAAAAGTAATTTAAAAGATTATATGTAAAATGTAATTTTGAGGATTAATTGTATTAATCCTGCTGTTGGTACAAAACTAAAACCCAACCTATTTATTATATCTGCAGATGACTCTGACTTTCTTCTTTGGTGCTTCTGCAGTACCTCAATAATTCAGTAGAAAACAAGATTTAAAGAAGATGTTTATCAGTATTAAATAAAACTGTCCTTTAGAGGCAGGTTGAGGTATATTTCCAGCAATTCTAATCATACATAAGTGTCTGAACTTTTAATATGCAGTTGGCCATGGACAAAGTTTAAGAGTAAGAAATATTAATAAATAGAAGGAGCTAAATGTTTTATGGGCATATTGAAGCATTCATTTTTTTTAATTCATATGTGCATACATTGTTTGGGACATTTCTTCCCCTTGACCCCTGCCCTCTCCCCACCCCTCTCACTTCCAGGCAGAACCTTTTCTGCCCTTTTCTCCCATTTTGTTGAAGAGAAGACATAGCAATATAAGAAAGACAGCATTTTTGCTAATTTGACATAAGGATAGCTATACAGAGAAGATTCCTAGCATTGCTTCCACGCACAAGTGTATTACAACACAAATCGATTCATCTCTATCTGACCTCTTCACTACTTCCCAGTCACCTTCCCATATTGACCTCTGTCATTTTAAGGTTACTTTATTAACTCCTCTACCATGGACACATCAAACACTTTGAAGTTTTGGGTTTCCTACCTTTCCCTATTCCTCATGTATGTATTCGCCCCTTAGCTTATGACCTATGTCCAATAATATTACTGCATTTGTTTTAGGTCTAAAGTCTGCATATGAGGGAGAACATATGATTTACTTCTCTTAAGATGATGTTCTCCAGTTCCTTTCATTTACTTGCGAGTGATAAGATTTCATTCTTCTTCTTGGATGAGTAAAATTCCATTGTGTACAAGTACCACATTTTCTTGATCCATTCTTCAATAGTGAGGCATCTTGGTTGTTTCCATAACTTGGATATTGTGAATAGTGCTGCAATGAACATGGGTGTGCAAGTGCCTTTAGAGTAACCTGAGTCGCATTCCTTTAAGTATATCCCCAGGAGTGGGATTGCTGGATCATATGGTAGGTCTATGTTTAATTTTTTAAGAAGCCTCCATATTGTTTTCCAGAGTGGTTGTACTAGCTTGCATTCCCACCAGCAGTGTATGAGAGTTCCTTTTTTGCCACATTCTTGCCAACACCTGTTGTTGGTGTTGTTTTTGATGATAGCATTCTAACAGGAGTGAAGTGAAATTGTAGTGTGGTTTTGATTTGCATTTTCTTTATGGCCAGAGGTGGTGAGCATTTTTTCATGTGTTTTTTGGCCATTTGGATTTCTTCTTTTGAAAAAGTTCTGTTTAGTTCAGTTTCCCATTTCTTTATTGGTTCATTGATTTTTGAGGGGGTTTAGTTATTTGAGCTCCCTGTATATTCTTATTATCAGTCCTTTGTCTGATGTATAGCAGCAAATATTTTCTCCCACTCTGTGGGTGGTCTCTTCAGTTTAGAGACCATTTCTTTTGCTGTGCAGAAGGTTTTTAATGTCATGTAGTCCCATTTGTCCATCCTTTCTCTTAGTTGCTGAGCTGCTAGGGTTCTATTGAGGAAGTTTTTGCCTATACCTATTGCTTCCAGAGTATTCCCTGCTCTTTTCTGTTCTAGCTTCAGAGTTGCAGGTCTGATATTAGATCCTTGATCCATTTTGAGTTGATACTAGTACAGGGTAATAAACATGGATCTAGTTTCAGTTTTCTGCAGGCAGATAACCTCTTTTTCTAGCAAGATTTTTTGAAGAGGCTATTTTCTATTGTGTGGTTTTGGTGCCTTTGTCAAAAATAAGGTGGGTATAGTTGTGTGGATTCATATCCAGGTCCTCTATTGTGTTCCTCTGTTCTTCATACCTGTTTTTGTGCTGTTTTTATTGCTATTGCTCTGTAATATAGTTTGAAGTAAGGTATTGTGATATCTACAGCATTGCTGTTTTTGCTGAGTATTTGCTTCTTGTTGTAAATGGAATTATTTTCATATATTCTTTCTCAGTTTGTTCATTGTTGGTGTATAGAAAAGCTAGTGATTTTTGTAAGTTGATTTTGTATCCTGACACCTTGCTGAAGCAATGTACTGAGATTCCGTCTTACACTTGTTCTAGTCTGCTGGAGTGGCCTTCCACTGTATTTTGAGTTTCTGTTTCATTCTTTCTTCTGAGGTTTTCCATGTCATGGGTCACTTCCTCTTTAATATTGTCTATTTTCACCTTTAATTCATTTATTTCTCCATTTATGGTGTTCTCTGTTTCACTTTGGTATTTATTTAGGGCTTCTATGAATTCATTTATTTGTTTCTATGTCTTCTCGTATTCTTTATTTTTGATGTCTTGAAACTTCTTGAATGCTTCTTGTACATTTTGGTTAACTGTGTCTAGTATCATCTCCATGAAATTCTCAGTGATTACTTTTAGGATTTCTTCTTAAAGGGTGTTTTTGTGGACATGATTGGTTTCCTTGGTGTCATTTATCTTTGTTTTGTTGGAGTGGGGTATCCGTTTTCTTCATTTCCCTCTGAATCTTGTATTAAATTATTTTTGGGAAGAGAATGGTTTCCATTCTTTTTTCTTCTTCCCATCACTCCACTTGGTACTGTGCAACTATGTTCTTGATAGGCTAGTTGTTGTTTTCTGTCACCTGTTTTCTTTCCCTTGATTTAATTTTTATTTTGTGGCCATCTTGGGTTTTTAGCTAAGGTGGTGTGCTATTACTATTCCTGGTCTGGATGTAATTTAGTAATAACTAATTCACAAGTTTAATACCTGACCAGTAGTTTAAATGTTATATAGAAGACCCCTTGGTGGTATTATCTATAAGCAATGGGAGTTGAGGGGCTAATGTTTGTAAGGCTAGCTATAGAAGTTTGAGGAGTTGGATAGGGTGGCACTAAAGAAGGAGATGGGAATTGGGGTGGGTGAGTAGGGGAAGCAGTATGGGGGCTGCTGGGTTTTGTGGTTTTTGTATGTATTTGGGTGTATTTCTGTTGTTGTAGTATTGGGTGCTTGTGTTAGGGATTGCAGGGGTGTGGAGTTGTGTAAAGTTGGAATAGTATTGTTCAGTGGGTGATGAGTGTGTAAGAGGGTGGGTTAGCCTGGTGACAAGATGGGGCAGAATGGGAGGGGAAGGTGAGGGCTGGGGGAGAAGAATGGGTGAGAAGGGGTAGAACAAATTGTTGGGGAGGGGAGCAATGGATTTTAGCACAGAAGTTGAAGTGAGTGAAGGGAGAGTAAAGGTGGTGAGAGTAGGGATGAGAAGATGATGATGGTAAAGTTTATAGTATAGAAAGAGAAAGAAAATATAGGAATAAAAATAAAAATAGAAAACCCACTGTAACAAAAGAAACCAGGCTCAGGAACAATAGAACTTCAGCCTTAGTTTAAGTTCTGGAGTTACTCCTTCAGCATCTGGTCCTGGTATTGGCATATAAGCAGAAGCTCTGATGTGGTCTTACCAGGTGATTGTCTTGTGAGTAGTGTTTTGTTCTTCTGTCTACCAGTTGAATTGAAATTGTGAGGTGAGGTAGCTTTGTCAGATCATGCAGGGTTGTATGGGATATTGATTCCCTCAGCTGATAGCTGTGTTACCTTTCAGCTTCAGGTGCTTATTCAGCTCCTCCCCCAGCAAAGTGTGGCTGTTTAAGTTTGAAATCTTCCCTCAGGTTCAGGAGATCAGCTCTGTAGTCCAGTAGTTGTCCTGCTTTGAAGGTGGCCTTTCGCTGTGCTTGTTTACTGGGATTTCCAGGCTGTGGATTATTTCTTTTCCCTGCCCCCTTTCTCTGGGGCAGGGTCAGTGTCCCATCAACTCCCCACTGCTGTCACTGTGTTATGAGGGTTCGCTGTTTGTTTTTCAATTTTGTGGGGCAGTTTGACTTTGAGTGCTGCTCACTGGCTCAGGAGATGAGTTTTGTGATCTGCTACCTGCCCTGCTTCAGGGAGTGGCTTATCGCCTGCCTGCTCTAGGCCTTCCTGTTTGGTCCGTAGAATGTCTTGCAGGCAGGTTTGGAGCCACCAGCAGCAGCTGTGGAGGGGTGGCAGCCCTCACTCAGGTTTTCTCAGCATAATGTGTTGTTGGGAATGCCTTTCACGGGCTAGGGGTTCAGGGTGTCAAAGGTTAGATTCTGGTTAATGCTTTACTTCCACCAAGTGTGGCTCCAGCATCTCAGTGAGGTTTTGGAGTTGGAGCTCAAGTTATTTGCTCCCGTACCATAGTCGCCATCTTGGATCTCCCACAGTGTATTTTCAACTGCTATCTTTGAACTGTTAGCTTTTCCAGGGTAGTTTGCACAAATGTAAGTAAAACATTTGTTTTGTTTTTAGAAAAATCTTGCTTCTTCTTTGTCTTACTCATAATCAAAAGAAATAAGTACTTAAGGCATAAAGTGTTCTAAATAAAGATAGAGGATAAAAGGGGAATGCATCTTTTACTGTCTCAATGGCAGATTGGCAGTATATTTTGAGATCCTGGTTATTAAGAAAGGGAGTTTTTCTACTTTGAATTCCAGAATAGTTGAGGATTTTGTTATCTAGAGAAAGTCTTCTGACATAAATTTGGAGATAATTGCTGATTTTGCAGTTCACATCTCAAGCTATACTGTTTTTAGACAATCTGGTCACTTTTCACCACCTGTTTCTATATGGTAGAAGGCTTATGGCAGGATGCTCTTTGGCTTGTTCTGGGTGGTGTTAGTAACCAGCACTCAAGAGTAGATTTTACAGAAGCTTTTCAGCTTCATGTGGTCCCATTTTCTTTTCTCTTGGTTGGTGGGCTCTTTGAGTTCTACTGAGGAAGTCTTTGCCTATGCGTATAGCTTCCAGTGTATTCTCTGCTCTTTCCTGAACTAGCCTCAAGGTTTCAGGTCTGATATTAAGGTCCTCAATCCATGTTGAGTTGATACTTGTAGAGTGACAAGAGTGTTTCTAGTTTCAGTTTTCTGCAAGGAGATACCCAATTTTCCCAGCAACATTCATTGAACAGGTGGTCTTTTCTCCATCAGATGTTTTTGTCACCTTTGTCAAAAATTAGGTGGACATAGTTGTGTGGATTAACATCTGGGTCCTCTACTCTGTTCCACTGGTCTTCATACCTCTTTTGTGCCAGTACCATGCTATTTTTATTGCTGTGGCTCTGTACTATAGTTTGAAGTTGTTCTTTTTGCTCAGTATTACCTTCACTATTCATGGTCTTTTGTGTTTCCAAATGAACTTTAAGGTAGATTTTTCAATCTCAGTGATGAATGTCATTGGGATTTTGATGGGAGTTGTGTTAAACATGTAGATCACTTTTGGTAGTATAGCTATTTTTCCTATGTTGATTCTGCTAATCCATGCGCAATGGAGATCTTTCCACCTTCTGTAGTCTTCTTTGATCTTTTTCTTCAGTGGTTTATAGTTCTCCTGATAGAGGTCCTTTACATCCTTTGTTAAGTTTATTCCTAGATATTTGATATTTTTTTGAGTCTATTGTAAATGGAATTGTCTTCCTGTATTCTTTCTGATTCTGCTCATTGTTGCTGCATAGAAGGTTACTGACTTTTGTAAGTTGATTTTTATATCCTGCTACTTTTCTGAAGCTGTTTAATACATATATTCATGGAATCAACACAAGGACTGTCCCTGCATAGTTATCTTTATCTCAAAATAGCAAAACCACCAAGTTTTTCTTATTTTTTAAAATTTTTGTTTTTTCTTCTACAAAATCAGAGAACAAAAGGGTATAACAGGTTCTGCCTGGAGGAGGGGGTAGGAACTGGGATGATAGTGGGGAAAGGGGTAGGAGGATGAATAAAGTGCAAATAATGTATATATAAATGCAAAAATGATATGTGTTGATGTTGAAACTGTTTCAGGAATTGGGGGATCGGGAGATGATAGAGAACAATGGAGGGGTGAATTCAAATATGATATACTTAATACATTGTAACAACCTTTGTAAATGCTCCAGTGTATCCCCACCCAGAACAATAGTAATAAAAAATAAATTAAAAAAAAGAATAGATGGTGGACTCCACTTGGAGCCTCTCAGAAGAGTTCTCACAGTTTTGGAGTATCATTTATGTTAGAGTAGTAAGGGCTGTGTGCTCTAACAAAAATTATCACAGGGAGAGAGTGTTGTTTGGTCTCTTTCCTGAAAGGTAGTCAGTTTTGGGGTTTTCCCTCTGCAATGGGTTAAGTAAGAAATATTAAATGGAGTAGAAAGCTTGTTCACACAGAATAGTGAACTACAGGATGTGAATGGACAAGAAAATGTTGATAATGGAATAAACCAGCCTTAATACAATATGAAAAACTTAACTAGAAAAGACAGGGAACATTTGGAAATTTCAATTTTATATATAGTAGCTGTTTAAACTTGTATATATTTGATTATTTTCTCCTGTGTTTGAAGAAGTATTTTGAGTGGAGGCTAAGAATCCCTTAGATGGAATTTTAATGATAAATCAAATGTACTGGTTGCATTTCTTGATACATTACTAATTCAGTTAAATTCATTCTTATCTTCCTTTCCTTTTGAACTTCACTGGTTTACCTATCATTGCTGAAAAAAAGAAGAAAAGTAAAAACAAAAAAAATGTAGCAGTTTGATATATCTCCAACAGCAAATTACAAAATCCAAGTTATATGTGGGCATTTATTAATTTGTGTGCATTTATCTTCTTAGTTTTTCTGAGCACATACTACAACATTGATAACTAAAACTCAAATAAATTTATAGGTTCACTATTTAGAGATACTTGAAAAGGAATTATTTCATTACTTTAGCGTAGTAATGTGAACACAGAAGTCTTGCCTGAAGTATCTGTCTTTTTATAACCAAGCCATTACTATAAGCCAAATTGGAAAATAATATAGAGCATATATCTGTTCAGAATATTTATTCAGAATGTTTCATCACAAATATATCTGTTAATGGTAATATGATATGTTGTACTAATATTCCATGTTAACTGCTTATGTTTGGAGCACAATTTTGGTAAGTATACTAGTGTTTAAGTTTGATGGATTGAATTTTCTTTTTTTTAAAAAATACTGTTCTTGAATCAGTTATACTCATTCACTGAAAATTAAATCCCTGCTAGATCTTCCTTCAGTATTTTTCCTTATATTATTTTGTACTCTGAAAATACTAGAATGTATATTGTAATGAAAACAGAGTTGGTGGTCAAGTTAAAAATGAGACTGAGCCTTGGTTATCTTTAGAAGATTTACATGTTCTGTTTCAGACTTAATTTTCTGCTAAAATTTAAATAACATCTATCTCAACATAATGTTGAAGGTTAAATTAATTTCAGATCTAGAAAAGGGATTAGAACACAGGCACAAAAATTATTTTCTTTTTCTCAAATATATTATTGCATATTAAAATATATGTCTAGAAGAAATTCCTTCTCTTTTTGTCTCCATGTTTTCATTCACTTTCCACTCAATAATTCATTTATTCAAGAGAAACTGTAGACATAATAATGAATGATAAACAATAAATGTAACCCTGTGGCAGAATCAGTGGTGATGAGAGATTAAGGATAAAATAAACTGTGCAAGGGTAGCTGGGGAAGAAAAGAAAAGCAATAAAATCAATGCCAAAGATTTGAAGCAGCAATGTACAATTGGAGATGCCTAGAGGGCTAATGCAGCTGGGGGTGAGTGAGTAAAGGAGTTACAGGACAGCAGATAGCAGCTGAATCCTGTAGGGCCTCTAATCACTAGATCAACAGATTCTTGGTGCATATGTTGTACTTGGCAGGCACTGAATTAAAAACTGAACTGGTGCACTCATTGGATGTGAAATTATGACATGAAAGCTGTAATTAATGTAGAAAATAATAAGTGCTTTCATAGAAGAACGAGGAATGTTAGGGAAAGTGTATGCATAGGGGAACTGAGAAACTATTTCCTGGGTTAGAAGAGTGGTTTAAATTAGGACTCAAAGTAAGAATGGGAATTATTTTAGTGATTTGATTGAAAGACGGGGTGTAGTTAGTAAGAATCCCAGTTACGAAATCAAGCTTCTGTTGAATTAAAAATTTTATTTTGTCTTGAGCACAGAGGTGTTTTCAGGCACTTTCTGTAGGATGCTATGTGTAGTGCTTTTATAAATGAATATGTGGAAATCATTTGCTCCCACTTCCTTTGTTACAGTACTAAGTTATTTTCTTCTAGAGATTGCCTCACTTTCATTCTCATGTCACGTTTATTTCAGGGTATTTTGATGAATTTATCAGAAATGCTTATAAATGCAACCTTCTGACTGCGTAGTTTTGATATGAGAAATTTGGGTATAATTTCAAGTTAGAGCATTTTTCCTGGTAATAAAACCGATTTATGTCTTAGTAGAAAGCTTTGATCGCTCTTTCTGTCCTCTTTGAAAGGAAGCTTTCAAGGTTGTTAGCAAGAGATGTTCTGAGGTTCTAATGTCATATGGCTGGACATTTTCATGAAGAATCTTTTCCTGTGCATTCATAGTCACGTGATATCAAAAGAAATGCTCAGCATTCAGAAATAAGCACAAAGGATACATACCCTCCATGTATAGGATTGTGATACCAGTTCCCTAAGCAATCACCGAATAAGTGACACAACATAAATATTTGTAGCATTTAATTTCTTTCAGAATGAATTTTGACCAATGGAATGTGGAAGACAGAAAGAAGGCCGACCAATCAAGTCTCTGTCCCTTCTCCTTATACACTTTCCCTTTCTCTTTCATTTATCTCTATCTGTTATCGCAGTCTGGCCTGTTAATTGTCTTAAGTTTGAGTTTATCTTTCATTTTTATAAACCAAAAGCTTCAAATAATGTCCAAGAATAGGTTGCTATAAGAACTTCCTATCTTGCCATGTATGCTTGCCTCTCACAGGCACTCCTGTCATGAGGCCATCTTGTGACATGACACAGCCAAGGAGGAGCCTCACCAGAGCAGGGCAGAAGCCAGGGCCGTGCTCTTGGGCCTCCAGAGCTGTAAGCTAAATAAACCTCTTTTCTTTACGAATACTGTCTCAGGTTTTGTTATAGTGATGGAAAATGCACTAATACAAGCTGTTTCATCATTGTACAGACATTGTAAAGTACTTTCATGAAACTAGATGGCATGTGTCAATCACTCAGTTTGATTGATGTAATCACAAGATGAACCAATACAAGTAAACTTCTATATAGGTAGAAGGAGTATACTCTAATAATAAAAAGTATAATATAGTAAATGTATAAACCAGTAACAGTCATTTTTTATCATTATCCAGAGTTAGGTATTGTACATAATTGTATGTGCTGTACCTTTTTTTGTTTTGCTTTACTGGGGTAGTGAACTCAGGACTCAGGTCCTTATACTTACTGAGAAAGCATTCTGCCACCTAAGCCATACTTCTAGTGCTTTTGCTTTAAATTATTTTTTAGATAGGTTCTCACATTTTTGCCCTACAAACCTCAGGCCATGATCCTCTTACCTGTCCCTTCTGTGTAACTGAGATTAAAGCTGTTAAACACTGCACCTGGCTAGTTTGTTAAGATGGGATGATGGGAAGGGGTTTTGTTAACTTTTTGCCCTAGTTGGCCTCAAACTGCAATCCTTTTGATCTCCATCTTCTGTGTAGCTGGGATTATAGATGTTAGCCACCACATCCAGCTCTGTATGTGTTATATATGTTTATATACCTGCCAGTGCAGTGGTTGTTTACACCAGCTTCACCACATATATGTGATTAATGCTTTGTGCTATGACATTAGTATGGCTGCAGTGTCACTAGGCAGTGGGAATTTTCAGCCCCATTGTAATGCTATCGGACCACAGTTGTACATTTAGTTCCTTGCTGGCTGAAGTGTTGTTATGTTGTTTGTGATCTGACTGCATATTTTTTATCCAACATTTCTTACTAGTTAATTTTCTAATGGCCTGTTCCAAACCCCTGAGACCTCTCAGTGGCTTATTGTCTATTAATTATTCATTCTGGTTTTCCCTTGTTCCTTATAGTTTATACACAAAGGAGATACTCAAGTGATCTTTATGAAATGGATCAAATTATTTCACTACTTTCCTATGAAACCTTCATCAACTGCCCTACTCATTCATAAGTGCTAAGGACATTATTCCATTTTTATTCTCCTCCATGTGTCTCTTCTGTTACAGTTCCCTGTTCTTCAGTCCTCTGTAACCACAGTTATCTCTATGCTGTTCCTCAAAAACACAAGCTTTCCCACACCTCAAAGTTTTGTACCTACTGTTTTTTCATTCTGAAGTTATTTTCAAGATGAAATGCTCAAGTTCATTTACCTTTCTGGTTTTGCTCAAACCCACTTACCTTAGTGAAGTTTCTGTCTCCTTTCATTAAAATTGTAACACCCTCCACAAATCTCTGACTTTCTCTGGCTTGTGTTTTTCCCATAATGTGCAGCTCATCTAACATTTTGCACACTTTATTTTACTCTTTTAAAATTTTACTGTATTTTTTGTTTTTGTGTCTCTCTTCCCCTACTAGAGTATAAGCTCTATTAAAGCAGATATTTCTGTTTAATTGTTGTTACTCAGATTCTTGTTCAGTATCTATCACTAAGAAGATACTAAAAAACACTCATTAAATGAATATTTTTCAGAATATGAAAAGAATGGCATAGAATCTGGTGACGGTTGCATGATGCTGAAAAGGAAAGTCAAGGATTCTTTCTAAATTTAGTTTCTAGTGTAAAAATAAAGCAAATATTAAAAATAGTGGAGGAGGCCAGGCATAACGAGGCATGCCTATAATTCCATCTACTTAGCAGAATCAGGAGATTTCCAAGTTCAAGGCCACCCTGGCAAAGCTAGTGAGATCCTGTCTAAAAAGCAACGCAAACAAACGGGCTGAGGGTGTAGCATCCAGGATGCTCTGTGTTCAATTTTCAGTAATGGAAAAAAATTAAGGAAAGGGATAGGAGAAATTTGAGGAATAAAGAATATAATTTTGAATTTATTGATGCTTAAATTACAGTACTTTTAGAAAAACAAGGTGAGACTGTATAACAAGAAGTTACAAATGAAAATGCAAAACTTAGAAGCTGGGAATGGAGACTTTTAACAAATAGCATCTCCCATTAGTAATACATTACTGAACTCAGGAACTTTAAAAGTGCTTAAGGGGCTGGAGGAGTGGCTACGCAGCAAGAGCGCCTTCCTAACAAGCATGAGCCCCTGAGTTCAAATTCCAGTACCACCACCAAAAAAAAAAGTGCTTAAGTTTTTAAAGATTATAACTGGCTTGTAATACTCTCATGTCTATTTTCCTGTGTCTAGTAATCATTTTTAATGGCCAAGCATTTGATGTTTATTTTAAATTTAAACAGACAAATCATTGTAAATACAGGATATGCTTATAGACAAGAAGAAAATCTAAAGAAATCTGTACTGAAAAGACATAAATTCTGCTGAACACAGTTAATGTCTAAGACATTTTAAAATCAATTGAAAGATAAAATTTTGGGAGAGGAAGGGATTGGGAAGAATAAGGTATTTAAATAGCAGCTTGCACTTGATGTTAGTCAGGATTGAAAGGGGTTTGTGGCTTGGCCTTTTGTCAACCAAATTCATTTTCTACATCCGCCAAAGATCACTAGTGCAACAAAATTTAAATATAAAAAGTCAACAGCTTGCAAATCTAGTACACAATCTCATTAATTTCCGGTTGAGGAAATTACAGATGTGAAATAGCATTTACTACACAAAACAGTAAATTGTATTCACTAAAGTAAAAGGGAACAAATACTTTTAAAACACAATGAAGGAGTATAACCGCACAAGTAATGTTACAGGAATATGTGAAATTTAAATTCAGTGGAAGTGCTGGCTCACTATGACTTCCCTGGAGGCATACTGAAGTTTTTATTGTAGTAAGAAAATGTTCTTTAATTAAGTTCGTGGTTAAATGGAGCTTAGAGAGAGGGCGACTCCATGAGATCTTGAGATACAAAATAGTAAGACCTGAAACAGTAATCCAGCCCATTTTTGGCTTAACCTAGAAAGTAACAGCTGTGACAGCTCAACAAATGGGATGTTCATAGTTTAAGAGCTCCAAATAAATGCAAGCTAATTTTTTCTTGGTTAATATTTACTATGCACTATAATTTATTATAAAAAGTTTCAGGTGTACTCTTACCTTCTTTTATACCATACACAAAAATTGTCATTGAATATAAAAGTGACTAATCATTTGTCTATTGAGTATTTAACCACCAGCAAATCACAAATGTCCTAGTATCTTGCCTAAAATCAATATTTTTCTTAAATTGTTTTTACTAATACTCATTTCGATCACAAAAAATTTGTTTTAGTTAATGAGGTAGCAGTCTAATTTTAAAAGAATGTAACATGTGGTTAGGCCAAATCCTACACAAAACAACGTATCTAAAGTTAGAGAAATATTTTAGTGAAGTCCTCTGAGCCTCAGTTTTCTTATCTGTGCAGTGAAACATTGGAATAGATTCATAATACCACTTGCATCTATAGATAGCTTAAATTTAGGAATGTAGTAATAAAACTCATTTAAAATGATTAGAACCATCAAAAACAATTCAGAGCTATATTTGATTTTAAATTTATGTGTTAGTAGTATTTCTTTAAGGATCAATAAAAATATACGCAAATTTGTTGAATTTGAGAATCTGGCTTTAAGCTGTGCATAGAAGAGGAAGAGCAGCACATATCAAATGACCTGAAGAAAAGCAAGATACAATTCAGTACAAGAAAGTGCTTAGAGATAGAGGTAACTGTGAAGACATAACTATTCCATGAACTCCTGACAGAATTTGATTAGATTCAGGAGTCGGTGGGATAAAGGAGGACTGGCAATGAGGTATGAGTCTCTGCATTTCACAATTGAGTGCATAGGAAAGTCAAACCATAAACCAGGGAATACTGAGAGGAGTGTTAAGGTTTGGATTTTTTTCATAGCACTGGGGTTTGAATTCAGAGCCTCATGTTTGCTAGGCAGGAGCTCTGCCATTTGAGCCATGCCCCCAGCACTTTTTTGCTTTAGTTGTTTTTTAGATTTTCCATTAGTTATTTTAGGGTTTTGTGGTTTTGTCAGTTATCAGACCATAATCCTCCTACCTATGCCTCCCACTTATCTAAGATCATAAATGTGAATGATTATTCCAGATTTATTTGTTGAGATTGGGGCCTTGCTAACTTTTTATCTGGGCTGGCCTCCAAATGCAATCCTCCCATCTCCACCTCCCACGTAGCTGAGATTAAATAGAGGAGCTACAACACCTGTCTGGATGGTTTTGATGTTAAATGATCCCCAATAGCTATGTGTTGGAGGCTTGATGGTCAACTTGTAAGGCTATTGGGAGGTACTAGAACATTTAGCAGGTTGGAGTGGAAGGAATTTAGGTCATTGGAAGCATGCCTCTAAAGGGGATATTGAAATCCTGACCCCTTTTCTTTTTCTTGCTTCCTGGCCACCATTTGGTGCAGAGTTTTCTTTCATTTTATGATCCCAACCATGATGTTCTTTGCTATAGAACAAATTTTAGAACTAGGAAATAATGCATGCTATAAAATTAAATTATAAACAGTGGAAAAGTAAATTATTATAATTAGGTATTAAGATAAGTCACGATTCAGAGAAAAAGATGAAAGATAAATGATATTAAAGAAGATAAATACAGATATATATATATATAAATATATAAGAAGTTGATATATAATGAATTATGGGAAATAGTTACTCATTGTAAGTAGAATTGCATTTTGGTATCTGTTCTTTGGAGGATAATTTGGTAATATTTATGACAGTATTTATATTTTTTGATCAAGAAATTTCTGCTACTAGCCAAACTGCAAAAGTATCATTAACACATTTCACATAGTCTTGCCAAAAATAACAGGCCAGGGATGTAATTAGGCAACTCTGTATTTTCTCATCCATGTCATGATTTATCTTAAACTCCTTAGTGTGACCAACAAAGTTGTTATCTAGGATTCACTGTTCTTTCCAACTTTATTTCACAATACTCAACATCTTCCATTCTCTAGATTTGAAACTGCTTTGTTATGTTTACTACCTTTGCACATGCCATTCAGTTTTTTCCATCTTGTCAAATTCCAGAGTAAAGTCTCTGTTCTCATCTTAAGAGCTTGGCATATTTGATACCAGTGATCTCCATTTTGAAAGAATTTTTTTTATCTGTTAAATATTTTTGCTTCCTTTTTGCCAGTCCCTCAGCAAGGCATTCAAAAACCTTCAAATCTAAAATAGGTTTTCCCTATATGGCTGACAGTTAAGCCATACTTACACTTGTTTGTAGAATATTGAAAACATCCATAATCAGTTCATAAATAGTAGTCTATAACAACTGTGGTCAATGATAAAAAATAGTGGCATAAATTCTAGCAGCATTCCCATCAATTATGACATTGCCATTGCTTACAGTATTTTCTGTTTTTTTAGCTTGTTGCAGCTCCACATGACTAGTTAGCATGCAGTATTGAAATCTATTGATACTGACTGAGTGATTGATTTATTAAGTATTAAAAATATACACCCAGATTTAAGATTAAACAATGTAAAGATAAATTTCTTTGATTCTTAAACATAATGAAAATAAGTATTTAAATATGCAGAAGCACAAAGAACAAAGTTAGTATCAAAATACTAAATTTAAAATATACCTCAGTCAATCTTCTCTTGGCAAAGTGAGAATACTTAAAATATCTCTAATACAAGATAAAATACAAAATAAAATGACTTAAAAAAAGAGATTTGAAGGTAATAAATGCTATTTTAACTGAGATATATACATGGAATGAACACTTTAGACTTGTAAGGTAAAAAATACAGATACTAATATTAATAGTTTTAAAAGTCAGAAAAAAGAATGAGCAAATAAGTTAAATAAATGAAATTACAGAAAAAAATACCAAGAGGGTTTTGTAGAAAATAGGAAATGACATGCTAGTTTCTTAGAGTGAGTTCTTGTGAGAGAGAGTCATTATGAAAGCCAGAATCTAGTTCTACCCATCTTTCTCTTGCTTCATGTCTGGTGATGGGGTCTTTTCACAGGTACACCCATAGTGTGATGTCACCAGACATGCGGTCCTCACCAGAGCCAAGCCAATCATGGGATCTTGTCTGTGGATCTTCAGAACTGTGAGCCATTTTTCTTCATAAGTAAATGACTTTACATATTTTATTATAGTACTAAAAAACAGACATGTATCACATATATGATAATATCTCAGTAACAGTCTTTCTACCTAGTGATTTTTTTATAAGAGAACTTAGAAAATTTATTTTAAAAGTTAGTAAATCTAGGTGGTGTTATGGTCAGGAAAGAACTTTGTATTTTAATTGAAAACAGAACTACTCAGCTAAATGTTAATAATGTATAAATAAAGTCACTAGATTGCATAATTTTCTCAGAATTGTCTGTGTTTAATCATTTAACTTATTCTGTTTATTAGCCAGAGTTTTCCTGAGAAACAGATAGATTTACTTGGTTGGCTCACATGATCACAGAGGCTAAAAAGCCCCACAGTGACTATTTGTAAACAGAAGAGCCAGCAGAGCCAGTAACTGCTAAGTCGAAGAAGCCAGAAGCCTCATAAGACACAATAGTGATGCAGCCAAGGTCTAAGGCTGAGGGCCTGACAGATCCCTGGAAGGTCACTGGTTCAAATTTGAGTCCAAAGGCTCAAGAGTGATGACCAAGAATGGGCCAGCTAGAATAACTGAATGTGGTTTTGTTTTTTGTTGTTTTCTGTTTTCCTGCAGAAAAATGGGAACTGACATATATACATGGAATTAACACTTTAAACATATCCACTTTTATTCCCTTTGTGTCATTGTGCATGCAATCTTAAAGGTAGTTAAAGCATGTGAGAGAATAAGATATTAGAAGTGTGTTAAAAGTTTTAACTAAATATAATGCAATAAATATAGGGTGGGGTAGAGTTTTCATTATTAATTGTTTGTTTTATTAGTTGTGTAAGTCCTGTGTAAGTATTTAAAGGAATATTAATTTCTGGAGTTAATAAAAAATGCCCATTCTTTCTTGCTTCAACATGAGAGTTATTTAATGGTAAAATATATCCCTTGTGGATGGACTCAAGTAACATTCCAGGTATATAGATGCTTTCCCTTCCTTTCTGTCCTAATTTATTTTTCCTCAGAGCAGCATTATCTCACTGAAGCACTTGAAAGAGAATTCCCATAACAGGGTCTGATTCTTGGGAACCAGGCCTACATATGTGGAGAAAAGAAATGGATATAGAATTTCTTACAAAATTCCTTTTTGTTTTTTGATTTTTGAGAAGTTAATGACAACCTGCAGGGCCTAGAAGTTTCTGTTACCTAGATGAGACTATTTTTCTTCCAGGCTACTCAGGAGCTCAAAGCTTTGCAATGAAACATGAAAACTGTAATTACAGTGTCTGTTTTTGTCTAAAGGTCTTATCCTTCTCCTGTGCTTTGGAGTTACAGATATCAAGACCTTTCCATAGATTAAGCATTGCCAAAACCTGACAAAATTAACTAAAAATATTTTAACAAGAATTCTAATGAACCAGACATTTAAATCATTGTTCTTACCCAGGACTAAAATAAATGAAATATGCTTATTATGAAAGAATAGGAGGAACATAAACCTCCAAAACTACACAAAACAACCTAAAGACAAAATAGCACCTCACAGAACAAATTGATCTGACTGAGATGGAAGTATTTAGCAAAGAAGAAATAGAATGTACGTCAAGAAGATTTCCTTGACATTTTATGTGATTGGTAGAAGAACAAACTGCATCTAAGTCAAAGGATGTGAGACATCTAAACTGTATTTCAATTGTGGCAGAAATAAAATTGTCCTCAGATTTTCAGGTATATAGTATTTTATGTATTTTTGAACTGCTATCAACCTCCTTGGTGAAACAATACAAAACATAGTTGCAATTTGAAAGTATCATAATAATTAATAAGTTCAGGTGAGCATGGGATGAATTGTTGATATATGAGAAGTAAACAGATGAAAAACTCATAAAATTGGCTGTGCATGGGTATATACCTGAAATCCTAGCCACTCGAGAGGCAGAGACAGGAAGTTTGCAGTTTTGAAGGCAGCTCTGGCAAAGTTAGGGAGACCCTATTTCAAAAAATAAAAATAAAGGGTTAAGGGTATGGCTAAAGTAGCAGAGCACTTGCCTAGCAAAAAGGAGGCCCTGGATTCAATCCCCTATAATGCAAAACAGACAGACAGACAAAAAAATCTTCATAAGTTTAACTCTAGAAAATCATCACAAAGGCTTTAACAAAACCCAAAAACTGTTGTTATATAAAACTAAGTAAGCATAATGCATTTTAAAAATTGCAGTTGAAACTAATTTTGACATAGTTCTGCTTATATTTCATACAAATCTTGCAATACATTACAAAAATGTTGGAAATTTTTTGTGTCATTTCAAAATAATTTTTTGTTTTATTTACTGACAAGTTGGATGTTTGTAGTACAGAATACGATATTTTGATATATTTACACATTGTGGAATGGCAAATTCAAGCTGCATTATCTCTCCTATTTATTTTGTTTGGTGGCATGAACATTAAAATCTATTCTCTTAAGAATTTTCATGTATATAATATATTGTTGTTAACTGTAGTCATCCTGTGTACAAAGGATTTCTTGAACTTTTTCCTCCTAACTCAAATTTTGTATCTGTTGACCAATATCTGCTCAATCCTGGCACTCTGAACCCTGGTAATCTTGATTCTACTCTGTGTTTCTATGGTAGCTTTAAATTTTCTGAGATATCTCCACATTGTTTTCCATAAAGTAGTATTACTTTATATTCCCTTCAATTGTATACCAGGGTCCCGTTTTTACCACGTCCTCACCAACATTTCTCTTTCATCTTTTTGACAGTAGATGTTCTAACAGGTGTTAGGCGATAGCTCAGGTGGCTTTGATGCATATTTCCCTGAATATGAGTCACATAGAATATTATTTCATAAATTTCATTGGCCATTTGTATGTTTTCTTTGAGAAGTAGCTCTTTAATTTTTTAGCCCCTTTTTAATCAGTATATTTCATTCCATTTTATATGTCTGCTTTGAAATCAGTACCATTCTGTTTTGATTTCTGTGACTTTATAGTATATATTGAAATTAGGGAATATTATGTCTCCAGGTTTATTTTTCCCCTCAAGATTGCTTTGACTATTGTAGGTCTTTTGATTTTACATTAATTTTAGGGTTTTTTTCTACTTTTGTGAAAAATGTTATTGGAATTTTGATAGACACTGTTCAAAAAAAGAATGCCCCACAAATGTTACCATGGCAAAACTATAAGAGCCTATAGTGGCACCCACCAGATGGTGGGCATTGTTGTAAACAAGTTAAGAGCAAGATTCCTGCAAAGAGAATTAGTATGCATACTGAGTATATTAATGCACTCCGACAGCTGAGATAGCTTCCTGAAATGTGTGATGGAAAATGATCAGAGAAAGAAGGAAGCCAAAGAATAAGATACTGGGTTCAATTGAAGGGCCATACATTGTAAGACCCAGTGGAAAGGAGTCTGGGGTGCTAGAACTCATGACATAATAGGTATAAAACAATAAGAATGAAACAAAAACCTATTAATCTCTGAACTGCTACAATAAAAATGTAATTAACACATAATGCATGCTCAATACTGCAGTTAGTGCAAGTGGGTGTTGTCTGTTGGCATTACTGGTATTACTGAAACTGAAGTTTTGGAACCCAGGCCCAAAGTCTTGGGATTCCACATGCCAAGCCCAGCCATTCACCCCTGTAAACCAAATAAGGAGGTATGGTGAAAAGAAAGGATTTGTTACATGGCCCAGGACATGCCCAGAAAGAGGCAGAGTAAGCACTGAGCTCATCTTCAGCCATCTCTGGGGTACAGACATGAGCTATAGGTTTAAGTAAACAAAGAACTGGGAAGCAAGATGAGAGAGGTATGCATAAGAGGTCGTAGTTACTGTTGTGGTCTGGTTGGTCATTAGCTCATTTCTTGCTCCAGGAAAGGTTCTGGGAGTTGTAATCCAGAGTCATTGTAACCTGGCAGGTGGTTTTTTCTAAGGAGATTCTACCATCAGTTAGGGTAGTTTTCATACCTTGTCACGAACTTGTTATCGGTTCTGTTCTTCCTGGAATCCAAGGTGATTGCAAAGTAACTGCAGAGAGGATGGCTTAGATCAAAGACAAATACAAAATGAAGGAGAGCTGCTGTGCTTTTAGTTAATTTGTAAGCCCAGGCAATAAGGTGATGCTTTTCAACAAAAACGTTTTTATGTTTGTTTGTTTTTTGGTCTTTAGTATCTTTTTTTTTTTTTTAGCAAAAGCGTTTAAGCACCTCTTACTAGTCTTACCACCACTACATGCAAAGTACTGATGACCCTGAGCACAAAGTCATAGAATCATAAAATGAAGGTATTCTACAGCCCTGACACATTTTTATCACCTCTCCCATTTAAAAAATATGGATCTGGAGAAAACTATACATGCTACCTTTTCCTAATCAGAGCTTATATGCCACAAAAATAAGACATTTCTCTAGAGATGTGGAATTAACGTTTTTTTTTTAAATCAGTCATAAGTAAATATGCATTAATGAGATCAGATTTATTACTGAATGCAGTATGTACTGCATACTTAAGGAAGTAACAGTCACTATAGATGCAGAGAACTTCATTGAATGAGAAAGATCTTTGCTTAACTTTGAAAAAACATCCTTTGAAGAACGAGTTATCATTAAATGTCAATGAAGAGAGGTTGGAGGTGGCTTCTGGCTAAGAGGAATAGCCAAGTGCAAAGGAAGTGAGAAGAATGTTGAAGGCTATTTACAAATTACTAACTATAGTTTGAGGCTAGATTTCAGTGTGTTTTAAGACCTACATGTTATCTTCATGTGACCAAAATAGGCAAAACTTGGTTTGTTTTTATGTTTGTAAGATGATGAGATTTGAACTCAATGCTTCACGTTTGCTAGGTAGTGCTCTACCAAGGACCTTAATGTTTCTGAGTAGTAAATACCATAATGGAAAAAGGTCTTTTAAAAAGTTCAACTACACAGAAATATCCAATTTCTAATGCATTGTGTTAAAAATTTAAATGACCATTAAAATGATATTAGAATAATCAATATATGAAGTAAATACTTATTTCTTTTGGTGTTTTCAAAGGAAACTCTATATGGAAAGGAGCAAAAGATTCAGTAACGATGCATGCTGAGTAATCTTTGACCTTTTAGCCTTTCAATATCTGCACTTGATACCTACAACTGATCTTTGCTCTTTTCATGAATTGTGAGAAAAATAAAATTGATTTAGTGTCTTTGAATGAATATGTATATAAAACACAATTTTCATCTCATATCAAATTTTGATGTTTTCTACAGCTGAAACTTTTTAGCATTTGTTCATTCCTTTAGTTTTAATTAGTTTATATTTATATATTTCTCAGTACTCTATAAAACCCTTACAGACTTTTGTACAGCTGGTTGCTGTGTTTAATAGGTGATTACTTGTTGAGCCGGGTATTTGACATACCTAATTTGAAGGAAATATTGTGTCATTACACTTTATACCCTAATCCTAGACTTACAGTTTATAGAATGTGGCAGGGATTTCCTTGTCAAGCAAGACAATTGGGTTCAAATGTTAACTGCAGAAAGTGTCTCTCAGAAGATCTCTGTCCTTGTGCTCTGGCATAGAAGAATCTAAGCAGGACATGTGAGTGTCCTGAGAAAGAAGAATCTATTGCAGGAAAGAGGAAAGGGATTACTTGCTGTACAGGGAGAGAAGGGCTCCAAGCCAGCAGACAAAAAAAAAGGGGGGGGCCATGGTTTATTTTAGGTCATTTTTATACTACCTTAACTTTGGAGGTGGGAAGAGATTATGTGTCATTACCTGGCTTCAATGACTTTGGGGGAGGGAGGAAGGGTAGGCAATGGGTGTGTCATTACCTGGTTCGAATGACCTTTGAGACAGGAGGAGGAGCTGGGCATGTCATTATCTGGCTCCCTGAATCTCACAGGCTTAGTTTAGTCTACATATTTGTTGATTTGTTATTTTGGAGCCAATTTGAATATTTATTTATTTTAGGAAGAACTTTCATATCTTTGCAGTGATTTATGATACCCAGGATGAAAAGTGGGTTTTTGTCTCTTATCTTTTAGCCATTAATCTATTTTAATTACTGTTCCCTTCTTATTAATTTATATGCATCTATATATATTTATTTAAATTTTGTGTCTACTGCTGTTAGCTCCTCACTTTGCTCCCAGTGTTTTAATGGAATGTGTGTGCTTTAATGGAATCAGGCAAAGAATTTTGGGTATGATGCCAAAACTATGATTTAAAAAAGGAAACAAGATAAATTGAGGTTCTTCAAAATTAAAAATTTTGAGCTTTAAAAGAAGCCATTAAAAAGAAAAAGCATATAGTCTAGGGAATAGTATTTGTAAATAATGCATCTATAAAGGATTTGCATTCATAATATATGAGAATTCTTATAACTTGTTACCAAGAAGACAAAAATCCCACAAAATGGATAAAACCAAAAAATGTTTGTATGTACATGCAGTAAAGGTACATAAATAGCCCATAGGCACATGGAAAGGTTCTCAACAGTGTCAGCTACTAGGGGAGTGCAAATTTATTCTATAAAGAACTATTATAGCCAAAGAAACCCTATAACTAAAAAAAAAAGGAAATACATTTTGTCAGGATATGAGGAAACAAACTCTTATACATTGTTGTAGAAATATAGTATGTTGCAGTCATTTTGGGAGATAGTGTGATAGTTTTTGTAAATATTGGTACGTAAGCTTATCATATGACCTATGAGAGATACAAACCTATATTTACACAAAGACATGTCTTTGAAGATCATAGAAACATTATGCATGATGCAGAAACCTTAAATAATCCATTGTTTTTCTCCTGGGGAATAGCTAACCAAAATGTGGTACATCTGTACAATAGAAAATACGTAAAAGAATCAAGGAAAATATCATTAAAGAAATATTTTAAAGCTTTATTACTCAGTATGACCAAATCAATATTTTTAAAACAATGTATCTAGCAAATTTAGAAAGTTCAATAAATATGTTACACGACCTGACAGAGACCATATAAACATTCAAAAAAAGGTCCCAATACTTTTGTAAAACACTGGAATTGTATCAAGAATATTTATTGACAATAGTGAAATAAATAATTGTAAAATATTATAAGATCTTAAAATAGGTATATTAGATTGTTGGCATGTGGGGTCTATGATCAGAAGACTATCAAATTCTTTTTTCTTTTAATCTTTTTTTTCCTTTATTGTTGATTGTTGTGCTGGGTGTGGGTACATTTTGTCATTTGCACAGGTTCTTAAGCAGTGTATCAGATAAATCATACATGAATTCACCCTGGGTGAATTCAATGGGTCTTCTCTATTCCTCTTCCACTCCCATTCCTGGAGTAGTTTTAACAGGTATCATTTTTGCTTTTACATATACATATACATTTTCTTTTGCACAATATTCACCCTTTTACCCCCTTTTCCTATCACCTCTCTCCTCCCATTGGTGTCAGCCCTTTCCCCTGGGCAGGACTTGTTCCACCCTCCTATTGTCCAATTTTGTAGAAGAAAAAAGAGAAAAGATTAAATGAAGTTAGCCAGACTCAGAAGGTCAAAAGCCACATGTTCTCTCTCACTTGTAGAATGTAGACCTGATACAATTATAGCAATATTATGAAACACAGGTCACACTAAAGGGAGGTCACGCATGGGAAGGTTAGGGAAACTAAGAACTTGAATATGTTTGATATGCTCTCTATACATGAATGAATATAGAAATCTTAAACTGACTGAAACTACCATTAGAAAGGGACTAAGGCAGAATGAAGAAAATTGGAGGAGATAAACTAAATTGGAGTTATAATACATATGTATGTGGAAATATCACAAAGAAACTCCCTGTGTAGCTACCTTTATCTCAGACAAGCTTCCAGATTCTTTGTGTCCTGCTGGGAAGAATCCATCACAGGACACCTAGGTGTAAATGGAGTTTATCAAAAGTTAGGGAAAGGGAAATACAAAAGGGAGCATGGTGGGTGCAGGTGGACTCTGGGGCAGAGCACATGCTTCTCTTCTCCAGGTGCTTTTAAAACTTAACTTCATGGGAAGGAGGCACCAGGTGATTTCCATCCAGTAATCAATGAGTGGGGAGGGACATGGGTGGTTCCTGGGCCAGGTGAGGGTGGTCCCTGAGCCAGAGCATGGTTAATCTGAGTTGTAATATTTTTCTATGATTTCCAAACTTTCCCTAATTTTAGCCTGCCTCAAAATGATTTCTAATAACTCACTGGTTAAAAAAAAATGATCACAATACAAAGACTAAGGAAAAAATGAATAGAAAAAAAGTTTATTCTATCGAACAACTGGAAAATTGATTAATTCTTGGATAGATTAATCTAGAAAAAGCACTGCAAATTGTTAACATCAAAATAGAAGAGGGACTTACATGGTAAGACTTACCAGCATTTAAAGTTTATTCAAAAAATATTCTAAATTTCTTTATGATAACTTATAACTTAGATGTTATGAATATATTTCTTACATACACCTTAACACAATGACACGAGTTAAAACAGAAAATATAAATAGTTCTTTATTGACTTCACTGATAAAATCTTTCTACAAAGAAAGCTGTGCCCAAGATCGTTTCACCGATGAATGCTGTAACTCTTCCACCACCCCTAGATAAACTGCATCTACATCAACTAGTTCAAGAAACGGAGGTGAAAATTATGAGTTTCTAATGTGGTAAGAGTTAAAAATATACCTAAAGCTTATTAAAATAAAATAATGTAAGTTTTAAAGAGTTCATCAGTAGAATCAATTGAGGAAAGAACTAAGTGAGTTTGAAGATAGGGCTCTATCTAGAAACTTCCCAGATGGGACAAAAATTTAAAGAATTAAACATAAAAGAGCATTCAGGAGTTTATGTGTAATAAAAATCCTAGAATAGAAGAATGAGAGAAGGAATAATCATTAGTACTCAGCTAAAGTAATGACAAAAAGAATCCACAGACAAGGAAGCTCACAAAACACCAAGTATGTGAAATACACACACACACACACACACACACACACACACACACACACACACACACAGGAACATTATATTAATTGCAGGGAAAAACAGAAAATCTGGAAGGAAGGTGCTAGAGGCACCTAATGTATAGTATAAATAGGGTAATATTTACAACCAATTTCTCTACTGAAATAATGCAAATAATAGTCAAATCTTTAAAGTGTTGAAAAACAATTTTGCTAACTTAGAAGTCTGTGTCCACAAAATTGACCTTAACATACAAGGAGAAATAATGTCATTCTTAAATTTTCTATCCATTTGAAGGAATAAGTTTTTGTGTTCATTTTGCCCTTACCCTTCAGTTTGATATAGTAACTGTTTCCATTACAATTATTTATTTCCTCAGTGAAAGAAGTTTAATCTACCACTGGAGACATTCATTGACCATGGACCTCCCACAAAAGAAATACTAAAAGTAGCTCTTCGGGAAGAAGGAAAATGATACAAGTTAGCCTCTTAAATACTTCATATACATAGAAGAATATCAAAAAATAACTGAAAGTAAAATAAGATAATTATGCTTGCACTACGTGTAAAATATGCTAAATACAGAGTTATTTGAAAGAGTATTAAGATTAGACAATATGCATTGTAAAATGGTTTAACCACAAAAAATGTGAAAGAAAAAAATAACTAATATACCAAATAAAATAGAATAATATAAAATTATTAAAACCAGACAAGGTTGAAAGTAGGCTGGAAGAAAACTTAAAAAACAAACATACTCTTTTTTCTTTTGGAGATACTGAGTTTGAACTCATTTTGCACTTGTGCTCTACTGCTTGAGCCATGCCCCCAGCCCCACAGAGAAGAAATATAATAAAGGAAACTAGTTATAAATACAGTGCATTGCAGTCTACTTGTGTCAATAATCACCTTCAATGGGAATGCTCTACCAAAACCATTAAAAAGACAGGTAGTATCAAACTGGGTCAACATACAAGCTCCAATGTAGCCTGTCTTCCAGATATATACTTTAAATGAACATATTCTGGTAGTTTAAAATTCAAGGCATAAAAGACAATACCATGCTAGCACTCATTGGAAGAAAGCTGAATTAGATGTGTTTTAGGTAGAGTTGAGTCCTGAGGAAATAAAATTGTCAGAGATAGGGAGGGATAGTGCACAGTGATAAGTGTACACTTATCACTGATAAGTGTACAATCAAATAGTACAATCCTCACTTGCATGCACCTAATAATAACCAGACTACTTGAAGATAACACTGATATAACTGAAAAGGAAAAGAGGCAAAGTCATCATTGCAGGTGGAGAATTCAATAACCTCACCATTATCACATCAGTAATTGATAGGTGAGTCAGTAAGAAAATCCAAAAAAAATTATAGGTACCAGAAAAGAAATAATAATTAGACCTAATGATATTCATAGAATAGATACCCCAAAAGTGGCAAGGTATAATACTTCTCTGTGTCACAGGAATATTCACCAGTGTAGAACATACATGAATATATATCTGGACAAATTTGCAAGAACAGAAATCATATAAAATATTTTTCTGTGGCTACAATGAAATTATCTAGAAATGAATAACAGAAAGATTACTGTAAATCCCCAAGTATTTGTAAATTAAGTAATATACTTCCAAATGGCACATGAATCAAAGAAGAAAAGCCAAGAAAAATTTTAAAATATTTTGAACTAATGAAACTAATGTAATTTACAAAACTTTGCAGGATGTAGCAAAAACAGTACTTAGAGGGGAATTTATATAATTAAGTACACATACTAAAAAAGAAACATTATCAAGATGGCAGGATAGAAGATCACCAACTCATGTATCCTATATCCTTGCACCAACAACAATTCTTTCTCATCCACAGATCGGTTTCTTTTCATGAGCCTCAGGATTTAAGCAGGAGGTTCTGAAACCCTTGTGAGCCCAAGATCTAGTAAGGCCACTTTGAGTGTGCGGACCAGCAATCAGTAACAGACCAGCTATTTGTACTATCAGGTTCTAACCTGGAAATAGGCACATCCTTCAAAGGCCCCTGTTGTCCAATTTTGCCTAAACCTATAACCAGACCATCTGCCAAGGAGTCATGCACACTAGTGTCTTGGCAGAAAGGCTTGTCTTCCACCACTGTTAATTTTGCTTGTGGACCTGAAAATTGTGCATAACTTAGTTCCAGCCCCATTCAGCTGTGGTCCCAATTTACTACTCCTGGCACAAGGAGCCAAAGTGAGACTTGTTCACAGCATAGGAATTAGCTGCCCAACTAAACCTTTGCAATGAGTTCTGTTCTATCCCATATCAAATCTTGATAGACCCAGTCTTAACTCTGGCCCTCCTCATTATTGTTGAGAATCATCATTCTTGTGCAGGAACAGGAACCTGCCCACCTAGGCCACCATGGTTTGTGTGCCAGCCTCTGTTCCACAGAGGCTCTGGAGGAGGCTCAGTCACAGTTGTAGTCATACTCATTGTGGATGGGGAATTGTTCTGCCTGTGCAGGAATTTCTGGGGGTATGGGTGCACTTTCTGGTACAGTGGTTCAGGCTGCTGGACTTGAGTCTCAAACAACCTTTCCAACACAGCCTGAGTATACTGCTTGGCAATTCCCCATGTCCATCTCATCTGGGGCACCATGCCATCTTCAGAGCCCTGTTGAGACTTGTGGCAAGCATGGACTTAGCGTACTCTCCAGTTCTGAAATGGCTGCACCAGCTTCAGGCTCTGACAATAGTCTGCTTAGGTTTCTGAACAGGCCCACCAAAACAGGATAGGCACAAAGAAGGCAGACTGTGAGATGGACAGTGTTCCCATTCTTTTAATGGGGTTTTTTGAGATGTGGACAGTCCATTGTTAATATATTACTTATCAAATAATTTTCTAATTCATCCTATTTTGACTTTGTTCAAATAACAGTTGCCTGCTCCTTGGTCATAAAATCATGTTTTCTGTTTTCCTTTAACAGCTTTATTGATTTACCTTTGACATTTTGAACTTAAAGCAATCTGAAATTAGTGTACAGTATGAGGTAGAGTAAAAGATACATTTTCACATGATATCATTGACCCAGCAGAAACAATGGAAAATCTATTTGCCCTTCCCATTCTATTTCACTAATCAGTAAGTGTCTTAGTTTCTGTAATTTTATAGTAGGCCTGGATATTTTTCTTGTTCTTGAAAATATCATGTTTTTACATTTTAGCCTGTTTTAACCAAAATGTCAGGACCAGAAGGCTTATACAAGGAACTTAATAGACCCTTTCCTCAGTACAATTTAGCTGATGAAATTTTTAAAAGTAATGTCTCTGGAAATTGACCTAAGGACATATAATAAATGGAAAATCATTTATCTAAACAAATATTCTAAATCATGACAAGATCAGAAAAGTTTCTGTGGTATTTTACTTGTAACCTATTCTCATCTTCCCTAGGCTCTGTGATACTTTCTGTATTCTGGGAAGATGTGGCTAAGTGAAAGGATTCACTCAATCTTGAGCTCCCAACCTAGTGCTGTGGTTTTACCAGAGAAGGCTCAAACCTCATATCTGCTCTCCTTGCCTACTTTTCAAGTTGCAGAAAATATATTTTCTCTGGGTATGAACCATGCCATTTACTTACCTTCCACACATGGCCGAAAGTTCTCCCCAGGAAAAATAGATGCAGAGTATTCAGTATTTCTTGCCCTAGATTGTTTGTGAAGCAGAGTCCTATGCCAGAACCAGAAAGTCAAGAGAGTCATGACCTACCAGCTCCCTTTCATGTGGAGTGAAGATGTCACTCTAGAACAGTGGTACACTAACCCCACCACCAGCTCTTATATAGTGGCACAGATGTTCTGCATATGGGGACAGTCAGGTAATAAGGACAGCTATGACTAAGGACAGCTATGACTAAGGACAGACTTTACTTAGTACAGAGAATGTAAAAGTCCATGAATAAGGACATTATTGAAAGGAAGGCAAATTGGGTGGTAGGCAATTAAGAGGGGGATAGTAACTTCACGATATTTATAGGAACAGGCAAAATGGCATACCAACTAGAAGTTAACAGATAGGCCAAGGGGTAAAAGACAACTAACAGGCTCTTCCTCCAGGGATTTACACTCACCATTGAATGTCAGAAGGTTTGTGCTGAGGTATATCCATTCATTATCAAACACAGCATGGCATGCAGGAGACCTAAAGTATTCTTCAGACAACAATCAAAGGGAATCAGGTAGAGGGCTCATTGGTACATGTGGATTATGTACACATTCAGATCAAATACTGGCTATATAAAAAGCCACTCATATCAATAAAGAGATAAAAATATATAAACAACCAAATGGAAATTCCCAAATTGGAAAGTATAATTAGGGTAAAGGGGGGATAAAGAGAATGATGAACAGGATGAATTCAACTCTGATATATTGTAAGAAGTTTTGTAAATGTCACAGTGCACCCCCAGTACAACAATAATAAAAACAAATAAATGAAAGATTTTACCTCAAAAAAAGAAAAAAGTATAATCAGCAAAATGAAAAAAAAGTATAGGAGAAATCAGCAAAAACTTTGAGCAAGCAGAATAAACTAGAAGGTAGATTACTAAACTGAATGCAAGCAAAGAAACAAAAGTGACTAATATAATGCTGATAAATTTTTGATCCACCGTGAAAGCAATGAGTTGAAATCTTACCTCCCTTCTTAAAAATGACCAAAAAATAGTTCTTCAAAAATTATTTCTATTTAACTTTTTCTTTTCTTTCCCTGAGATTCTAGTAAAAGGATGCTACAAGTTTTTATGTAATACATACATCTCTGACCCACTGATCTTTATGCTATTTTTCTGTGTGCTTCCATTGGAAACCTTTCCACTAACTTGTCTTCTAATCTAGTATTCAATCCATTTGAGTTTTTGTATTGTAATTTTTAGTCCTAAAATATCTATTTGGTGAATTCAGATTCACTTAGGATAGTCAACAACTTGATACTTTGTATGTTTTCTCTTATTTAAAGATGTATTAATCAGAGCCATATTTCCATATATTCTTGCTATATTATCTGGGTCATCTGGACACTGTAGTTTTACCTTCTGTTTCTTTCCCCTTTTCCCCCTCGCCCTTTTCCTCCTCCTCACCCCTCTTCTTCCTACCCCTCCTCCTTCTCTTCTTATTCTTTAT
Organism: Castor canadensis; assembly: GCF_047511655.1. Taxonomy (NCBI): domain Eukaryota; kingdom Metazoa; phylum Chordata; class Mammalia; order Rodentia; family Castoridae; genus Castor; species Castor canadensis. Next base: position 87,019,014 of record NC_133399.1, read on the forward strand.
TCTCTAATAATAGATTTATATATATATATATATATATATATATATATATGTTTACTTTTAGCCTATGTGCACAAAACAACCATAGAAGTTGTAGGTAGCTCCACTAAAGATTTTCTTATGTCCTCTGTTAGAAAGATAGAATGAGGAGCCCATTGTACAAATGAACCATGTATTGAACTGGGTTAGAGATGAGCTTTAAGTGCATTTTTAGTAACTCCTGAATTAATTTCCTTTACTTACACCAATCAGGTGTGAGCTTTATAGGTTTCCAATTGGGAGTCTAAGTAAGCTCTTTCCTCAGCAGAGAAGGATAAGGGGGATTAATATCTGTCTTCCAAAAAGGTTCATAGTCCAGCTTGCCAGCCTCTTACTATATGCAAATTCAAAATCAGGTAAGTGTCTTCATGGAGAGATCATACAAGTACTAGAGACCACTTATCTTTTACTATGTCCTGCATCCAAAGCTTAAGCTGATTTTCAAGATATGTTTTTTTTTTTTAATTTCACACTATCTCAATAGCTTCCCCTAAAGCCCTCAAATTCAGCAAATGTGACTTAGAGAAAAATGATTATGAACTGAAGGTCCTTAATTAATTTATGGATAACATCCTTTATAGTAGCTAAGAGGACTGGCAAAAATCTTCTTTCAGCAGAAATCCTCCCTTGTCAGGGCCAAATTTAATTCCCAACTCACATCCAGCATTTCCAAGTGCTCCAAAGGAAAAAATGGCTGTCAATATTTAAGTCATTTCAGAATTGTTTTCCAGGCCTTATAATTTTAGTCCATCTAGTCCTACTTGTAACCACAGCTCTCTGATGCTTTTAAAATATGGTTTTTAATATTAAACTAGAACTTTCTAGATGTTTTTTTCTTTCCAAAGGAAAAGTGGTCTTACAAGAGCTATTATTATATCCTACATAGAATTATAGGTATCTTTTTTATCCTATCTTACAACCCAAAATATAAAAATAGTTTAATGGCCAGAGTTATCCTCTCTTTTCACATTTCAAAGAAATTCTGATTTTAAATCATTTCCTGAACTTGGTAAAAGGCAATAGTGAGGAAAATTAAAAACCTGATAATCTGACTCTTTCCTGTGCTCTTCATTGTATCATAGAAAGTATTGTATCACTCAGAGGCCAGTCAGAAAAGATGAAACCTCATCAGTGAGACAACCATGAGTTACTAATGATATGTCGTCACCATTACTACAGGAGATGAAAAGGAAGAAGTTGGTATTATTCAAATGTACATTATTGGAATAGGTACATGGCTTTAGGTGCTCAACCTCTGAGAAAACAGTCCATCCAAATTGGTACTGAAACCTTTGGATTAAGTGGAGGACTCAAAGACCTGGATCATCAGTTGCTTGCTAGCTCTGCTGGTATCTCCAGGACTGACACAATACTATTTGGTCTGAGAGTTACAGTAGTCCCCACTTACATGCTAGGAATACCTTCCAGGACTCCAAAAGGATGGCTGTAACCATGGATAGAACTAAATTCTATGCATATGGTGTTTTTCCTATATAGTCATACCTGTGGTAACAGTTAATAAATTAATTATACAGTAAGAGACTCAGAACAGGAAAAATAAAATACAACAATAATTTAATAAAAGATATGTGATTGCTCTCTCAAATTATCAAACCATTATTAAAATAAGGGTTAATTTGAACACAAGTAGTGCAACGCCACAACAGCTGCTTTGATAAATGATAGTTACTGAAGTACCATTGCATCTGTGCATGAAGATAGTATAATGAAATGCACTGAAAGCTGTTGCATAATGGGACAAAAGGGAACGAGTAAGTAATAGAGGGAGTTAATCTAATTAAAGTACAATATATGACTGTGTGAAATACTACAGTGAAACCCCTTTGAACAATTAAATAGATACTTTTAATAAGGAAGGCCAGAAAGGTAAAACAGGTTGTACCAGGAATGAGTCCTAGTGAGCAGAAGGAGGATCAATGGAAAGGGTGAAAGAGGGTGAATATGGTCGATGTACTTTGTGTATGCATATGAAAATAGAATAATGAAACCTGTCGAAGTTGTTTTGGTGGGGGATGAGGGAGAATGATGGAGTGAATTTGATCTAGGTACATTATAAGCCCATGTGTAAATATCATAATAAAATCTCTCTGTACAAATAATGTGTGCTAGTAGAAATGTAAAAAAAAACACAGCAACAATAACAACAGAAAACCTTGAAAGGAAAAAAAACCTGCTCTCATAACTAAGAAGATGGCTACTAAGTGAATAACAGTCAAATGGTACATTCCTATGCATACACTGAAGACAGGATAATTCACATTCCTGAGGAGACAAAGCAGGATGGACAAGATTCCATTATGCCTCAGAACAGTGGATAATTTAAAATTTGACCTTATTTTTATAATTTTCCATATAACAATTTTGGACTGTGGTTAGTTTGTTGGTAAATGAAATTGTGGAAAGTTAAAGCATGGATAAAGGTGTAATACTCTACTAAAACTAATATATATACATGCACACATATACATGTGTGTATATATGTATGTGTGTGTGTATGTGTGTGTGTGTGTGTTTAAACTAAATTTTGCTCTAAAGTTGCCTCCATACTTTAATCCTTAATTTAGGAAAATATTCTTGTCACAAATAACTAAGTCCCAGCCAATCACAGCAGTCAAGCTCCAACCAATCACAGGTTGCCAACTGTTTAGACCATATATGTCTAAGGCATATAAAGCAAATATCTCATCACATCATCATGTCATGCCTAAACAAGATAATGCCTCTTGTCCCAGTCAAGCTGTTTCTGTACATCACTTTTTTTTTTTTTGTATAAATACTGTCTGTTCATGCTACTAAGTGAGGCTCTCAGAATCTCTTCTGGTTCTGAGTGATCCCTGATTCATGAATTATTCTTTGCTCGAATAAATTCTACTGAATTTAATTTGCCTGTTTTTCTTTTAACAGTGGTGATAATGTGCAGACTGAAAACTGCATCTGCTGCCGAGGTGGGAGTTTTTACATAACCAATATTGATACATAGCTCTTGCACAGTTTTGCTCAGGCTTCCAATCTCCCTGTGACTCCCTTATTGACAGTAACTAATAGACTGGCAGAGAAGTAATGCTATTTATACATTCTATTCCTCTGTGCATCAGAGTAAAAGGCAGAAGGTTTAGAATTTAGAGGTAACAAATAAAAGACACCACATCATCCATAACCTGTGGTTTTGCTCAGGAAACAAATTCTGTGAATTTTAGACCACTAGAATTCCTTTTGTGTTGTTTTTCTGTTTGTTTGTTGAGACAAGGTCTCCCTATGAGCCCAGGATCACCTCAAACTCTCTATGTTGTGTGGACTGGCCTCAAACTCAAAATTGTCTTGATTAAGTCTTTTGAGTGCTGGAATTACAGTTGTGTGCCACCATGCCTGACTTGAAATTTCTTAAAATAATGAAAAGTAAGAATATACTAGAAATTACCTTCATTTAATGAGATATGTTTATAATCCTGAAAGATAGTAGATTATTGATTTTTATGCAGTTTCTGACAACTATAATAACATATACAGTGCCTAAATACTAAAAATTAACACATTGGGAATTTTATTTAGAATTGAGATTATTTTCTGAAATTGTAGTTTTTTTATTAATGTTGAATATTTTTTTCTTTTTGTAGGTGAAGGTTATATTTTCTTCTTTCATTTATGAAGATTCAATATTTTTCTCTTTTCTTCATAGGGAAAGCTATTTTCTTCTTTTTTCTTATGTTACTGTTTATTCATCATCAAAGGCAAATGACCAAAGGACAAACCAAAACTAAAACAGGAACGTGTCTATCTTTTTTCTCTGAGAGGGTTGACCACTGTCAACACTACCTCCAGTGCCTTCTCACAGTCAGTTGGGTGGATCCCACTCAGAATTGCAATGGCAGTGATGTTTATTGTTGTAAATACCTCTTATTTTGCAGGTATTAGGCAAACAAGCATCTTCCCATAGTGGCACAGGAACATGATTTCTGTGGATGCACTCATGTCTTAGACTACACTCTGTGTCATCTTTCATTTCACCAATGTCAGGTATAGTCATTCCATAATGGTAGTCAGTACCCCAGCAATTGGCACCATTACTTGAAGTGCAGTGCACAGTAGAATGTTCTCTGAAATGGGGAAGTTTTATTACATTGTCACATTTAACGCTGTCACACAGGTGTGATCTGTGGGATCACATCTTAGATATCTCATACCTTGCATACTACAATGACCAAAATGGCCACCTTTTGTGTTCCTTGTCAAGAAGCAACCCTGATTTATATTTCTTGGCTTCTCTTCCAAAATTTTTCCTACACTGTTAATTATGGTCATTACATCTCTTTCCATAGCAGAAGCTCATGCCCATGCAAGGGACTCCATTTTCCTCATACATATCTTCTGAACACTTCTTGACATTCCGTTGCACCACTCTGGAATATGACATTCATTGTCCTGTTCTCCACACACTGTACCTGATGGCATGAACTGGCAGTCTTTACAACAAAGCCCAGAAGCACAAACAGCCCCCAGATTCAGGATGTAGTTTTCAAAACAGCAGGGATCTTCTGTACATGATCATAAAGGCCCACAATTACACTCCACTCCTCATTCAACCACACCATTTCCCTAGCACATCCTTACGAAGATGTTTGCTGGTAAACTGCCCACAGAGTTCTTTCTTATAATAGTGTCCATATCTCAGAATTACTGCAGTTGCTGAATCTAGTTGAATCTGTCACATAGGGAAACATTGCACAGGTTTTGTGTCCACATAGATGTTATAGGAGTATTACGCAGCATACCCAAATTATGGCCTATCTCATGTGCCACAATTACTGTCAATGTGTAATAATTCAGCCTCCTGAAACTATTAACGCCACCATTCTGAGAACTTTCATATATTGTTTCAATCTTGGCTAAGGCTAGATATTACAATATCCATGTGTTACAAAAAGATGTACAGTATCATTGTCAATGTGAGTAATAAGGCTGTTTCCCTTTCATTGGCAAAATTCTTCTACAAGAAGATATATTAACTATTGGCACAGGGTTTTTTCATTCCAGGTCTCAATTACAGTTAAAACCACATGAGTGTACAGTGGAGCATTTGTGATATTCACGTGGTGGAGAACAATGATTATGTCCTCCACATTTGAAGTGTTAACTTTCCCAACAAAGGAATCATAGGGGATCTATCACCACTGCCAATTCAGCAGTGAGTCCACAAGCCCTGATAGTTGCTTTGCTTCAGAGTAGAATTATTATTTCTCTCGAAACTTCAGTTTTTGTGCTATTTCTTCTTCTGTTAACCCACATCTTGTGGTTGGGGATTGTGTCTTTACTGTCCATCTTGTATACCAGGTATTCAAATTTGGCAGAAAGCCTTTTGGGCTTTATTTTATAAGCAGTGTCATTTATTTTTAGCATTCCTTGGAAGTCCCCAGAGCAGGTGCTAAGACTAACCAGGAATTTTAGTTCCCCTTTCACATAATTTTGGTAGTAGCAATCATTCTGGACAAAAAGTTGATCCCCAAGGAAAGCACCTTGGTCTATATTGATTACCACAGAGAGGTGTCTGGATTACAAAAGCTTCTTTACGTTCATGTGGTCAATGTGTCTCTGGCATCTAAAGTGAGGGTTATAGATGAGCCAACATGAATTCATGCCTCCATCAATGACAGTTTCCCTAAAGAGTACCACCACTTCTGGGGGTCTGCAGTATTAATAGTACCCAGTGTGGGACCATCCAGCCAGGAACAAAAACACCCACATCTTGAGGAGAAGGAGAGTGATCTTCATGTGCACCAAGGCCTCCATAACCATTATGGAGCTGTGGGTGAAAATGAAAGAAGAGAGGGCAAGAGCCATTGCTGTTCTGTTTCTTCCCATTGAATTGGTTATAAGTAGCACTGCTATTTAGTAGTCTTTCTTCTGGTATAGTCAAACCATTAGAACAGTAGAATTGAAAGGAACATGAAGAAAAAAAAGATTGGGATGTCATTATGAGAAGGTCAAGGTGGAGGAAAAGAGCAAGGTATAGGTTAAAATGGATTAGTGTTTGGCTCAAAGAGTGCATTGTATTTGTTTTTAAGTATTGACTAGGCAGTGTCACACTGTGGGTGTATCAGAGGCAATAGGCCACAAGTTGATCGGTATGAACCTGGAGGAAGGACATATGGATTCATTACATATTTCTTCAATAAATATTTAAAGCAAACTAGCAATGGAAAGGTGAACATGTCTTGTTTTGATGATGAAGTCTTGATAAATCACACTGACATAGAAAAAAACACCAAAAGTTCCTTGTTTCCATTTCCAGTGATAAATTATTTATCTACATTACTCAGAAAAGATATGTAAAAACACACATCCCAATGCATACAATACATTTCTCATTGTTTTAATGTGCTTACATTATGTGACACATAATGTATAGGCATTATGTTGCATGAAACAGATTAAAGAAATTGATGATCTGGAGGATAAAATTAGAGTATTTAGATCAAAGATACGCCTTAAGAATCTGTAAAATTGCATTTAACACTTATAAAATACCTATTTTTAACTAGTGAGTATATCCATGGTCTCTTCATCAGATTATTAATGAGTTTTTACCTGAAAAAGAAAGCATTGAAATGTTCTATGAGAGATGTAAAGCACACTCATCAAATACCACTTACTATAGTATTTAATACAATTTGAAAGTTACCAGATTTATCACCTGTCATATACTGGTATCTGGACTAAATTTTGTCATTTTTATGTTTTTTACATCTTGAATTTATTCTAAGTTCTTGGACTTCTTTGCTTTGTAATAATTTTTCTGTCAGTAACAGAATCTTCCTTTAGTGAAAAGCAACAATGATCTCTTCCTTATTCTTACTTACTTCTTTTAGACCTTCTTGATTCTCTTAAAGTTTTCAAAAACATCTTAACAATGAGAAGCCTAGCAGAGGTGAAGCTTTCCATTCTCAGAATCTCCGTTTCAGTAATTTGCTTATTGTCTGTTGTTTCTTAACTTTCTGATTTTCCACATACAGTTCTTACCAATACATATTACTCGCAATAGAAAATTGATATTATTCTTGTTTTTACAAGTTTATATCATCATATTTTAGCAGTGATAGTTTAAATTATTAAACCAAGAATTCTTCATTTAATGCTTGTTTAAGATAGAATCAATTTTTGTTGACTCTTTTTCTTGGCATATAAGTGGCAGGGGTCTTGATTCTGGCTGAACATTATCCTCATCATTAGAGGTGAGAAGAGTTCCTTGACTGCCTGGGTAAAGTAATCAAGTAAGGTGAAGGGGAGGGTCATGTCATAAAATGCCAAGACCCCACAGGAAGAAAACATGATCTCAAGAAGAAACCTCTGAAGCCAATACCTCTAAGTTGTGAATAAAATCCTGATATGCTGATTTGTTTCCATGTGTTTATTAATACATATTTGGTAATTATTAGGGAATATTAATTTTTGATGTGATAGAAAAGCATTATTTATTATGTTACACTTTCGAGGCTAAATTTGACCGATATAAATCTATGAGAATTTATTCCTAAGAGTTCACCTTGCAGGTAGGAAATGAGGAAACAAAGGTAGAATATTTGAGCCAGGCTGTCTTTATACAGTGACTCCATAGGCATCCTGATAGGTTAACATTTCAATAATAGTGTGGGTGTACTGCTGTAATAGGACAGACATCAAAGTAGATAGCTATTATGCACCTTTTGTAAATTCTGTTTTCATTTCTCTATGGTTTCATTAAGTTCATCAATCTCTTGTATCCTAATTATCACGTCCCTCCTGACTTCCATTTATAGCCTAATTTATTGTTTTATTAAATTATGAGTAACAACATAAAAGTAAGACAATTTAGAGACTTTGTCCAAATAACTAAGACTAGACAGGCAATAAGAAAGGGCACAGGCTTAGCTAAAGATCTGAACACATGGCAAAAAGTCATTGTGTATGTGTGTGTACGTATTTCATGCATGTAGACATATGGGTGATTTGCTTCTGAGGAGCTAAACTCTTAGTTGACTTACCAAGAGATGAACTGGTAGTTCCCAAGATGTTTCTAGTTAAATCCTTTTTTATGAATAATATGTAACATCTATTTGTATGAATAGATGTTTTCATTTGAAGACCTCACGTGAGCCAGAGGAATATAAATTCCTTACTCACTTAGCTCTCTTTTAAGTTCTAGACTTAAAGGCCCAGCAACAAGTGTCTTAGTTTACATAACATGGCAACCAGGTTTTCTTTCCACTCTAGCTCCATCATTGCCACCAAACTATATTTCTAATGAATAAAGAAATATATTTTATTCACTAGGTAAATGAAAATAGGCATTTTACAAGTACTGAATACAATTTTACAGATTCCTAAAGTATAATTTTGCCTCACTGTTTGCTTCTTAATTAAGTATGAATAAATCTGATTTTCTTATCCTAGTTTATGTGCTCCCTACATACAGTGTAATCTTTTTATGTTCTGTATTTTTGTGCATACTGTTACCCTACTTTCAAACTATTTCTTTAACATTGAACTATGAAAAACTTAAAGAACTGAGTTTTAGAAAACATTCACCCTTGTTTACATTTTTTAAGAACTCCAGCCATCTGTAACCATCTATGCCTTGGTAAGGTCAATAAATAACTCACACACATTTTATGTCTTCACGTATATATGGTTCACCTAATTACAGAACACTTCTGTCAGTAAGAAAAGGCAAAACTGAAGTAGGATAATCAATGACTTCTAAAACCTCTACTCTTGAGTATCAGTAAGTATTAGAATCCTGAAGGGGGGAAAATAATTGACAAGAACAAATTTATAGTCACCTGTCATTTAGAAGAAAATAAATTTTCTAATTATAAGCAGAAATCTCTAAATGAATATACCATAAATTACAAATCCGAATCCACACTGATGTCATCAATAAGGCAAATAAATGTCAATGTGTGAATCTAATTCAAAATGAAAAGTATTCTTGGGTAAGAAATATTTATACAACAAGTTAAGTACTTAAATGTACCTTGGAACTACCAAGGTTCATGTCTGAATAGCACATTTTTGTTATATCTGAGCAAGGCCTCCAAATATGTGTCAATGATGACTCAAAGAGCCCTATGAGAACTTAAAGTAGATTTTGGTAGTATGAATCTTAGAGAGATTCTTGGCCAACAATCAAGGAGTTTTGTTTAAGGGGAGGGGTTTTTTTTCCTTTTTTTTTTTTTTTTTTGATTATTGATTCTTTTGGATTTTCTACACAGGCAGTCATGTCATCTGAAAACAAAGACAGTTTATTTCTTCTTTTCCAATATGTATACTTTGATTCTTTTTAAAAAACCTTATCATATTAGCTAGGATTTCCATTATAACTTCAAAAAGGAATGGTGAGTGGGGACTTTGCTACTGATCCTAGTAGGAAAGCTTTGGGTTTCTCACCATTACACATGACTTTAGCAAGAGCTTTTCTGTATACACTCTTTATCAAATTGAAGAAATTCTCCTTCTGTTTTTACCTTATGGAGAGTTTTTAATCATGAATTCATTTTGGACTTTGTCAGATGGTTTTTCTGCATCTCCTGGTATGGTAATAAATTTTCAGTAGCATGTTCATGTGATAGATTATTTTTAGTTGATTTTTGAAGGTTGAACTGGCCATATATACTTGATATAAATCCTACTCGGTAGTAGTGTGCACCTTACATTTCTACATTGTGAGATACAATTTGTCAGTATTTTGTTGAGGATTTTAGCATCTATGCTTGTGTTACTTAGATCTCCATTACTGTAACAAAATGCCAGAGATAATTGGCTTACAGAGAAGGCTCATTATGGCTCACAGTTTTTGAGGTTTCTGTCCATGATTGGACAGTCTTACATTTTTGGGCAGGACATCTTTATGGAAATTGCAGGGTAGAACAAAGTTGCTCACCTCTGGTGGCTGGGAAGTGAAAGAGAAAAAGAACAGAGAGAGGGAAGGGTTCCCCAAATCCCCTTTGAGAACATGTTCCCAGTAACTGGACAATCTCCCACTAGACCCCATCTCCTAAACATTCAAACCCTAGGAGAGTGCTGAGGATCAAACCCTAGGATCAAACCCTAGGAGAGTGCTCTATGACTGGGCTACATCCTCAGCCCCCCCCAACCCCTAGTCCTACTTTTTGTGCAAACCTTATGTATAGGCTATATGTAAATAGGAAAGTGATAGAAGTGGCTGACCTTAAGAATGTCTGATACAGATGTACAAAATATTTTTTCATGTGTAACCATTTAGTGTTTAGAAAATATTTCGCTATATAAAAAACAAAGTTTCCATCACCTCCAAATAGTGCACAGCTGGGGAGTAATAAGCCTGCAACACATGGACCTTGTTTTAATGTTTGTTTGTTTTATTTTTAGTGGTTTAAACTCAGGGCCTCACACTTACTAAGCAGTCTCTCTATCACTTGAGCCACTCATTCAGCCCTGTTTGGGGATGGGTATTTTTTGAGATAGGGTCTCGAAAACTATTTACCCAGGTTGGCTTTGAACCATAATCCTCCTGATCTGTTTCCCAAGTAGCTAGGATTACTAGGATTACAAATGGTAGCCACAGGTACCTGGCTCCCTTTAGTATTGCTCATAAGATATTTCTAGTAATAATAAACTCCTTTGTTTTTTGTTTGTCTGGTAAAGTCATTATCTCTCTTTCATTTCTGAAAGACTGCCTTTTAGGGTACAGTATTCTTTTTTGGAAGTTTTTTCTTTTGACATTTCGAATGTATTTTCTCATTGTCTCCTTTCCTGTAAGGATTCTGCTGAAAATTCTGCTGCTGGGTTTGTTTGATCTTCTTGGCACTTTTTTTCTTGCTACTTTCAGGATCTTCTTTTTGTCTTGATATTTCACAGTTTGAATATAAGAATTTTGGGTTATTCTTATTTGCATTGAATCTGATTGAAGATTTTTTGATTTTCATGTACTCAGATCTTTACATCTTCCTCCATCTCTGGAAATTTTAAGAAATATAGAAAAATACTAAAAAAATGATTCATTCATTTGTTCTTTTAATATAGTCCCAGGAATCCTTTAAGTTTTCATAATTCCTTTCCATTCTTTTTTCCCCCCACCCCCACTTAATGTCTAGCTTAAACTAGACATGCTGCTTAGTATTTCTATTAAGGTTTTCTATTGAATTTTTTTTTTTTTTACTCATTCCACTTTTGATGTGCAGAATTTATTTGATTTTTTTAGTATTTCAAGCTCATATTGATCTATGTGTGCTACCTTCATACACATAGACTTACTGTGTTTGCTAAACTTACTGAAAATAGCTTGCTTTGAATTCTTTCTCAGGCAGTTCATTCATTTCCATCTTGTTAGGGTCACTACAGGAACTTTATTTTGTATGTTTGGTTATGTTATTTTCCCATGATCTTAATCTTTGTGTTCATACATTGATGTCTGCACATTGAAGAAATGGTATAATTCAAGCTTTTTGCAGCCTGGCTCTAACTAGGAACATCTTTCAATAGTAAGCCTGTTCAGAAATTCTGAGCATATCATCTCATGTGGTACTTAAACCTGTGACTACTACAGCTGGTGCATATAGAGAATGCGCTAATCTCAGGAATTTTAGCTCCAGTGAAGCTTAAGGTACACACCTGTGGTCTTCCAGGTTGGCACAGTTCCTGGCTGGAAACATGTGACCATCAATGTTGGTGTAGCACTCTGGTTCAAGCAAAGCCCCTGGCTACTAGGCCTGCCTCCCTCTGATGTTTCTCAAGAATCCAATGCTGCAGCAGTTGGCTGCAACTGATGAGGACAGGAACTGAAGTCCATTTTGCAGGGCTTACCAGTTCCTTTCAACACTAGTGTGTGTCTATATGCTCAGTCTGAAGATACTAGCTTAGATTCAGAGGCTGTAAAGGTTTATCCAGTGCTAGGTTTTCATGTGGAAGTTTTGTTATTGGGGTCCAAGCCACAGATCTGTGCTTAATCACTTCTCTTTCCCCTAAGCAGATGGTAACTGGCTTCATATTGTATGACCTAAGATTAGGGAGTAGCAACATTAGTAATGTAAAACTGCCATTTCTGTACTCATAACTGCACCTTTTCTTATTATAGTATAACCAGATATGATGATCGCTCATATGGTTATTTTAGCTATTATGAAAGAGTTTTGACTATAGATATCTGTTCAAATTCTGAGGGTATGATTACAGAAGAGTCCTATTATGTTGTCCTGCTCTGCCTCTACTTACATATGAATTTACATTAAGAGTTTAGGAAGGAGACTTTGTTTCTTCTTTTTAATGTAAGAATTTGGTGGTATCTGTTGATCCCAGAGCACCATTTTGTTTTTATTCTTTCTCATTAGATGCTTAAATATAGTTTTGAGTTCTTTTCTCATTTCTTTTCAATATGTTTGAGTCTAACATTTTAGTTATAGGTATACCTCATTTTATTTTCCTTCAATTCATTGTGTCTTAAAGATACTACATTCTTACAAATTGAATGTTTGTGACAGTCCTGCATCAAGAAAGACCATCAGAACATTTTTTCTAACAACATGTTCTCACTCTGTGTCATGTTTTTGTAATTCTTGAAATATTTCATATTTTTTCAGTATTTAATCTGCCCTGGTGACCTGCAATTGGTGATTTATTTCTACTTTTTTTTCTTTTTTGGTGGGACTGGCATTTGAACTCAGGGCTTTGCACTTGCAAAGCAGGTGGTCTCCCCCTTGAGCTACACCTGCAGTCCATTTCTATTTGGTTATTTTAGAAATGGTGTCTTTCAAACAATTTGTTTGGGCTGGCCTTAAACTGTGATCCTCTGGATCTCAGCCTCCCAAGCAGCTAGAATTACAGGTATGAGCCACTGGTGCCTGGCTAATGGTCTTTGATTTTACTATTGTAATTGATTTTACTATTTGGGGTTGCCACAAATAACCATGTAGATGTCAATACAGTGACAGTTAAACCTGATCAATAAATATATGCATTCTGACTTGTTTACCTTCTGGCATTACCTCATCTTTCTCCCTCCTGGAGTGCCCAAAAACCACAATAATAAGTTAAGCTAATCAATAACCCTATACTGTCTTCTAAGGACATAAATGAAATAGTTATATATCTCTCAATTTAAATTGAAAACTAGAAATGAGTAAGCTTAATGAGAAAGGTGTGTTGAAAGCCAAGATAGACCAAAAGCTAAGCCTGATGTGCCAGTTATCCAAGTTGCCAAAATAAAGGAAAAGTTCTTGAAAGAAATTAAAAGAAATTTGTGTGTACTCCAGAGAACACACAAATGATAATAAAGCAAAACAACCTACTTGGTGATATGAAGACCTACTGCTCAGAAAATAAAAGATTCCTTTCAAAGTTTTACTGCTTAGTGTCAATGCACCTGGTCACACAAGAGATCAGATAAAAATGTGCAGTGAAATTAGTATTGTTTTCATGCCTGCTAGCACAACATCCATTCTGCATATTGGATCAAGAACTAGTTCTAAGAGAGAGATCCAAGATGGCACCTAGGGAGCAGAAGCAGATAGCATGAACTCCCTGACTCCAAAACCTAGCTGAGACACTAGCTCCACACTTGGTGGAAATAAAATAGCAAGGACAATCAAAACTTTGACACCCTGAACCCCTAGACCATGGAAAGCTTCTCCACGCCATGTTACACTGAGAAAACAGGAGGGCTGCTGCACCACTAGTCACTGTCTCCAACCTGCTTGGGAGACATTCGGCAGACCAACAGGTGAGCATGAAGCATCACAAGTATTCCCCCAGCAACCCTCAGGATAAACCAGCATAGTCCCCTGGGCAGACAGCTCTACATACATACACACACACACACACACACACACACACACACACACACACACGCACGCACTCACACACTCACACAAAAACCTGAACAATAAACAAGGAACTGAAAACTAACACAGCAGAGGGACAAAGTTGCTGAAAGTGCACTGGAGAAGGGGGGAGAAGCAAGGAGCTGATCTCCATGCAAACTTTCAGTAAACAAAGGCTGGAAAGGCAGAAGGGCTGACAGCAGGTGGGTGAAAAGCTGCTCTCTGAAACAGGGCAGGTCACAGTCCACAAAGCTCATCTTCTGAACCAGTGAGCAACATCTAAAGTCAAACAACATTCCAAAATTGAAAAATAATCATAAAACCATCACAACATACTGACAACAAGGGACTGGCTGACGGATCACTGATCTTGCCCCAGAGAAAGGGGGCAAAGCAAAGAAACAAGGCCCCAGTAATCAAGCACAGTGAAAACCCAACTCCAAAGCAGGACAGCTGGTGGGCTACAGAGCTGATTCCAGAACCTGAGGACAACATACAAACTTAAACTGCCACACTCCACTGAGGGAGGAGCTGACCAAGCAGCTGCCTCTGAAAGACAAGAAAAAAAAACAAACAAACACTACTCAACTGCCTGGCAAGACCGTAACAGAGATTCTGCTTAAATACCAAAACCAGGATTGGATGCTAGAGGAGTAACACCAGAATTTAAAATAAGACTGAAATCCTATTGTTCCTGAACCTGGAATTTTTGTTTGTCTGTTTGTTCTGCTTCTTGTTTGTGTTTGTTTATCTCTCCATGTGATTGTCTTTTTGTTGTTGTTAGTTTTACTATTGTGAATTAGCAGATACTAAATTACACCCAGACCAGGGACAGAAATAACACACACACACTTAGATATAAACCCAATACAGCCACAAAACAAAATTAAACAAAGGGAAAGAAAACAGGTGACTGAAACCACCAACTAGCCTGTCAAGAACATAGTTGCACAGAACCAAGTGGAACAAAGGGAAGACAAAAAAGGGATGGAAACCATTCTCCCCCCCAAAATAATTTAATACAGGATTCAGAGGGAAATGAAGAAAATGGATACTCAGTTCCAGACTCCAACAAAACAAAGATAAATGATGCCAAGGAACCCAATGAAGCCCACAAGAACAACCTCAAAGAAGAAATCCTGCAAGTAATCACTGAGAATTTCATGGAGATGTTACTAATCATGGTTAACCAAAATGCACAAGAGACACCCAAGAAATTTCAAGACACCAAAACTAAAAAATATGAGAAGACACAGAAACAAATACATGAACTCATAGGAGCCCTAAATAAACACCAAAGTGAAACAGAGAACATTATAAATGGAGAGATAAATGTATTAAAGATGAAAACAGATTATTAAAGAAGATGAAAAACCTTACAAAAAAGAATGAAACAAATACAAAACACAATGGAAGGCCACTCAAGCAAAGTAGAACAAGTAGAAGACAGAATCTCAGAACATGAAGATGAAATGGAAATTAAAGGAAAAACTAAAGAGCTATTAGTCAAGCAACTCAAGACCTGCAAAAGGAATATGTGAGAAATCACCAACTCCATCAAAAGATCAAACCTGAAAATCATGGGCATTAAAGAAGGAGAAGAGGTGCAAGCAAAAGGGAGTCATTATATATTTGACAAAGTAATAACAGAAAATTTCCCAAACCTAGAGAAAGCTATTCCCATTCAGATTCAGGAAGCCTCCAGGAAACCAAACAGACTTGACCAAAATAGAGTTACCCCACAATATATTATCATTAACACAACAAGCACAGAGAATAGACAAAGAATATCAAAGGCTGGAAGAGAGAAAAAAACAACATACAAAGGTAAACCCATCAAAATCACAGCAGATTTTTCAATGGAAACCTTAAACACAAGAAGGGCATGGAGTGAAATTCTATTGCTCCTGATCCTGGAATTTTTGTTTGTTTGTTCTGCTTCTTGTTTGTTTGTGTTTGTTCATCTCTCCACATGATTTCTTTGTTTTTTTTTTGTTGTTGTTGTTCTTGTTAGTTTTACTATTGTGAATTAGCAGATACTAAATTATACCCAGACCAGGGACAGAAATAACACACACACACTTAGATACAAACCCAATACAGCCACAAAACAAAATTAAACCAAAGACAAAAAACATGCAAACAGCTGGAAACTGAACAACTTATTGCTTAATGAACAGTGGGTCATTGATGAAATAAAAGAGGAAATTAAAAGGTTCCTGGTAGTCAATGAAATGAAAACACAACCTACTGGAACCTATGGGACACAGCAAAGGCAGTCCTGAGAGGAAAGTTTATAGCCATGAGTGCATATATTAAAAAGACTGAAAGATCTCAAATCAATAACCTAATGCTACATCTCAAACTTCTAGAGAAACAAGAACAAGCAAACCCCAAAACAAACAGAAGGAGAGAAATAATAAAAATAAGTGCTGAAATTAATGAAATAGAAGCAAAACACCATACAAAGAAGCAAAGAAACAAAAAAGAACAAAAAGCTTGTTCTTTGAAAATATAAACAAGATTGTCAGACCCCTGGCAAAACTAACTAAAATGAGGAGAGAAAAAAACCCAAATCAGTAAAATGAGAAATGCAAAAGGGGAGATAAAAACAAACACCATGAAAAATCAGGGAATCATCAGAGACTAATTTGAGAACCTACAATAAACAAATTGAAAATCTTGAAGAATTGGACAAATTTCTAGATACTTATGGTCACCCAAAATTGAACCAAGAGGATCAATAACACAAAATGAAATTGAAGCAGCAATAAAGAGTCTCCCGGACCTGATGGATTCTCTGATAAATTTTATCAGATCTTTGAAGACGAACTAATACCGACTCTCTTTAAACTTTTCCATGAAATAGAAAGGGAAGGAACACTGCCTAACTCATTTTATGAAGCCAGTATTACATTCATCCCAAAACCAGACAAAGATACATCCAAAAAGGAGAGCTATAAGCCAATCTCCTTAATGAACATTGATTCAAAAATCCTCAACAAAATTGCGAACCAAATCCAACAACACATCGAAATATCATCCACTATGACCAAGTTGGCTTCATCCCAGGGATGCAGGGGTGGTTCAACATATGCAAATCTATAAATGTAATACAGCACATTAATAGAAGCAAGGACAAAAACCACTTGATCATCTCAATAGATGGAGAAAAAGCCTTTGATAAGATCCACCACTTCATGATAAAAGGTCTAAGAAAATTAGGAATAGAAGGAATGTACCTCAACATTGTAAGGGTTATTTATGATAAACCTGTATACTTAATCATACTTAATGGAGAAAACTGAAACGATTTCCCCTATAATCAGGAATGAGACAAATGGGTACCCACTATCCCCAATCCTATTCAACATAGTACTGGAATTCCTAGCCAGAGCAATTAGGCAAGAAGAAGACATAAATAGGTAAAGAAATAAATTGGTAAAGAAGCTGTCAAAATATCCCTATTTGCAGGTGACATGATCCTGTATCTTAAAGATCAAAAAAACTCTACCCAAAAACTCCTAGACACCATAAACAACTATAGCAAGGTGGCAGGATACAAAACCAACTTACAAAAATCATTGGCTTTTCTATACACGAACAACGAACAAATTGAGAAAGAATACATGGAAATAATTCCATTTACAACAGCCTCAAAAAAAAAATTAAATACCTAGGTGTGAACTTAACAAAGGATGTGAATGATCTGTACAAGGAGAACTACAAACCCCTGAAGAAAGAGGGGTTTGGAAAGATCTCCCATGTTCATGGATTGGTAGAATCAACAGTAAAAATGGCTATACTACCAAAAGCAATCTACATGAAAATGCAATTCCCATCAAAATACCAATGACATTTATCACAGAGATTGAAAAATCTACCTTAAAGTTCATTTGGAAACACAAGAGTCTGTGAATAGCCAAAGCAATACTCGCAAAAAGAACAATGCTGGAGACATCGCAATACCTGATTTCAAACTATACTGCAAAGCAATAGCAATAAAAACAGCATGATATTGGCACAAAAATAGATATAAAGATCCGTGGAACAGAATAAAGGATCCAGATATGAATCCACACCTCATTTTTACAAAAGTGCCAAAGACGTATTATGGAGAAAAGACAGCCTCTTCAATAAATGTTACTGGGAAAAAATGGTTATCTGCCTGCAAACAACTTAAACTAGATCCATGTTTATCACCCTGTACTAGTACCAACTCAAAATAGATCAAGGACCTCAATATCAGATGCAAAACTCTGATGTTAGTACAGGAAAAATGGAATACTTTGGAAGCAATAGGTATAGGCAAGGACTTCCTGAATAGAAACCCAGCAGCTCAGCAACTAAGAGAAAGAATGGGCAAATGGGACTACATGAAATTTAAAAGCTTCTGCACAACAGAAGACATGGTCTGTAAATTGAAGAGAGCACCCAGAGTGGGAGAAAATATTTGCTAACTATGTGTCAGACAAAGGACTGATAACCAGAATATACAGGGAGCTCAAAAAACTAAACTCTCCCCAAATGAGTGAACCAATAAAGAAATGGGCAACTGAACTAAACAGAACTTTCTCAAAAGAAGAAATTCAAATGGCTAGAAAACACATGAAAAAGTGCTCACCATCTCTGGCCATAGAAGGAATGCAGATCAAAACCACAATAAGATTCCACCTCGCCCCGGTCAGAATAGCTATCATCAAAAAAACCACCAACAACAGGTGTTGGCCAGAAAGGATGTGGTAGAAAAGGAACCCTAGTCCACTGCTGGTGGGAATGCATGCTAGTGAAACCACTCTGGAAAACAATATGGAAGCTTCTTAAAAATCTAAACATAGATCTGTCATATGATCCAGCTATCCCCCTCCCAGGGATATTCCCAATGGAATGTGACTCAGGTTACTCCAGAGGCACCTTCACACCCATGTTTATTGCAGTGCTATTCATAATAGCCAAGTTATGGAAACAGCCAAGATGCCCCACTACTGATGAATGGATTAAGAAAACGTGGTATTTATACATGATGTAATTTTACTCAGGCATGAAAAAGAATGAAATCTTATCATCACAAGTAAATGGATGGAACTGGAGAACATCATCCTGAGCGAGTTTAGCCAGGCTCAAAAGACCAAAAATCATATGTTTTCTCTCATATGTAGACTTTAGATCTAGGGCAAATACAGCAATATTGTTGGACTTGGGTTATGCTAAGGTGAGAGCACATATGGGAGGAATGGGGATAGGTAAGAAACCCAAAACTTGAAAGTGTTTGATGTCCCCACTGAAGAGGAGTTAATACAGTAACCTTTTAGCGATAGAGATCAATATGGGAAGGTGACCAGGAAGTAGTGAAGAGGTCAGGTAGAGATGAACCAGTTTGGGTTGTAATACATGTGTGCATGGAAGCAATGTTAGGAATCTCTCTATACAGCTAGCCTTATCTCAACTAGCAAAAATGCTTTGTCTTTTTTATTATTGCTTATGTCTTTTCTTCAACAAAATTGGAGACAAGGGCAGAACAGGTTCTGCGTGGAAGCAAAGGGGGTGGGAGGGGAGGGGGTGGGGGAGGGGGCAGGGGGGAGAAATGACCCAAACAATGTATGCACATATGAATATATGAATAGAAAAATAAATAAATAAATAAATAAAGTTAAAAAAAGAACTAGTTCTATTATTTAAGAAACACATTTTGTGGATCTGAGCAAAGTCACTTAAAATCCTTCTGTAAAGGATTCATCATTCTGCATACCATTAGGAACTCTACAGATTCATTGGGTGTGATGGTACATGCATATAATCCCAGCATTTAGGTGGCTAAGGCAGGCAGATTGTGAATTTGAGGTCACCGTAAGCTATGTAGCAAGACCCTGTCTCAAACCACCCCTCCAGAAAAATTCCAGATTCATGGAAATTACAATATTTGCTTTATTGATGTGGTCTGTACTATGTAGTACATATTTAGGCACAAGTCCATAGCTACATATGCAAAATTACTGCAATCTAATGACAAAACTTTAGTGGATGAGGAGTTGCTTCTTATGAATGAGCCAAGAAATCTTTCTTCAAATGCAGTCTACTCTTGGTGAAGATGCCGTGACCTTTGTTTAAATGAAAACAAAGGATTTACCATGTTCCATAAACTTATTTGATAAAACAACAGTGAGGTTTGAAAGGACTGATTCCAATTTTGAGAGAGGTTTTACTCTTGGTAAAATGCTGTCAAATGGCATTCCATGCTCAAAGAAATCTTTCATAAAAGAGTTCAAATTATCTTAAGAAATTGCCACAGTCACCATGTACTTCCATGACTGCCACCCTTATCAGTTAGCTGTTATCAACACCAAGACAAGACTCTCCACCAGGAAAAAGATTATGACTCGCCTATGCACAAATTATCACTAGCATTTATGCAAGAGTTTTTAACTGAGGTACATAGATTGTTTTTCAGACATAATGTTGTATACTTAAAAGACCACAGTATCGTATAAATATAATTTTTATATGAACTGGGAAACCAAAAACTTTATGTGCCTTTATTCCAGTTGTCTGGAACTGAACCTATAGCATCTCTGAGGAATGCCTGTAGTTTATTTTTGGGTTTTCTAAATGGTACAAGATGTATATTTAATTTAATAGCACTTTACCAGCCTTAATGTTACAGTACTTCAGTGGAAGCATTGAAACTTAGTGTATAATCCATTTTCCTTTATTACTTATTTTTTATAGACTGGATTTTTTAAGGGAGTTCAGAATTCACAAAAAGATTAAGTGGAAAGTACAGAGAATTTCCTTATATACCTCCTATTGCTCATGCACAGCCTCCCATTCTAAACATTCCCCTCCATAGTGGTGTATCCACTACAGTCAGTAAACTTACATTGACATTGTTATCTTCCATTGCCGTTCAGAGCAGGATTTACTCTTATTATTTATTATTATTTTTATTATCATACAGGTCTTGTACAATATGATTCACTCTTGATGTTATACATTCTGTGGGTTTTGACCATTGTATAGTTGCAGTATCAAGCAGTACATCATGTAGAATAGTTTGGCCTCCTTAAAAATCACATGTGCTCTGCCTATTTTGCCATTTCTTTCTACAAACCTCTGGGACTTTTAGAATATCATGTAGTTGTAATCAAACAGTATGTTGTTACTTTTTCCTATGGTTTAAATATGATTTGTTTCAACCAAAACTCACATTTGATTGCTAATGTAAAGGTATTGGGAGGTGGGAACCTTTAGGAGATAATTAGGTTATGGATTCCATCATCATGAATGGAGTTGTCTTGCAAAAATGGATTAGTTCTTGTGTGTGAATGTTGTTATAAAATGAGCCTTATACGTCCCCTCCCTCTCTTGCACACATGCCTTCTCTTCTACAGCATGTGCTTACTCACCTCTCCTGCATGTGTTCCCTTCATTTGATGCCATCCATCATGTTATGGTGCAACGTAAAACCCTCACCAAAGCTGGTACTGATCTCGAACTTCCCCACCTTGATAACGTGAGTTAAGTATACCTGTTTCTTTTATAAATCCTGTCTCCAGTGCTCTGTTACAGCAGTAGAAAATGGACTAAGACAACTTCTTTCATGTAATAATATGCATCTAGGTTCCTTTATGTATTTTAAAGGCTTTATAAATCAATAGTTCATTCCTTCATAACATTGAATGCTACTACTTTGTCCAAATAAACTACAGAATATTTATCCCATTTACATAGTAAACAACAGTTTATTGCTTCCAAGTTTTGACAGCTGTGAGTAATGCTGCTTTAAACCTCTTGTGTGTATATTTTTGTGTAGACATATCTTTTCAACTCATGACAAGTTGAAATGACAAGGATTGAATGACAAGGACTATGATTGATAGATCATGCGTAAATATATGTTTATTAGTTTTACATAACTGTCAGGTTATGCAATTTTGCATTTCCATTAGGAATGAATAAGTTTCAATTGTTCCTTACCAGCCTTCAGTGTTGTCAGTACTTGGGATTTTACCATTCTAATAGGTGTGTAGTGTTATCTCATTGTTTGTATTAGCATTCCCTAATAATATTTTATGATAAGCATCTGTCCATATGCTTATTTGCCATCTGTATGTCTCTTTGGTGAGTTGCTTGTTCAGACCTTTTGCCCATTTTTTAATCAGGTTGTTTTCTGTTGTTGCTGGAGATGTGACTCATATGGTAGTCTAGCAAGCACAAGACCCTGAGTTCAAACCCCTATACCGCCCCCCAAAAATGTTTTCTATTGTTAAAATATTTAATTTTTTGTCTATTTTAATTAATAGTCCTTTATTAGCTATATTTTTAAAAATATTTTCTCACCACCTGTGCCTTGTCCTCTCATTTTCTAGACATTGTCTTACAGAGTCCATGCTTTTAATTTTAATTAAGTCCAACTGATTAGATTTATCTTCCATGGATTCTGCTTTAGGTATTGTACTTAAAAAAATCATTGCTATATACAAAGATCATGCAGATTTTTGTCCTATGTTATATTCTAAGACTTTAAAGTTTTTGGTATATGTTTAGTCCTGTTATCTCTTTTGAGTGAATTTTTTGAATACTGTAAGATTTGTGTCTAGACAGTTATTGTTTGTAGTGAATTTTTATAATTTTATGTTGCCTTGACATCTGTTATGGATTAGTTGGACTACCCTCATGCCAAAAGCAGGGCCCAGTCACCTTTGACACAGATTCTAATTCTTCACCTCTTCCTAACTCCTCTATATAATTACCCCCTGGTAACTACTTCCCTAAGAGGCAGGTATATGAGCCTGTTCGATTAGTTCTGCCAGTCCCATACCCAGCATGAACCATCAGATATGCCACAATAACTACTACTCAGTCACTACATGACCTCCTAGAAATAATGCCTGTTTGCTTTAAGCCCACCAGTTAAAAATCACCACAAAAAACTCTTTGGGTAATTCCGCAGACCATAAGAAGCCATTTTTTTAGGGGTTCCTTTTCTCTCTCTACCTAAGCTCTCTGACCATTGCCTGTGTGGCTCTCTAGTCATATTGCATTACTCCTCCCCTCTGTAATTGAGAAAAAAAATCTTTAAAAACTTTATACTTTCATCTGATGTCTCTCCTAATCACTGCAGGAATTCTTCCCATCTTAAAAATCCTGGGTTAAAAAACTGCTACTCAATTTGTTGAAAACTTTATACCATTGAATTGGCTTTGCTATTTTGTAAATTTGGCGGTATATATTGTGCTCTACTTCTGTGCTCTCTCTTCTGTCTGATTGATGTATTTGTCTGTTCTTTTACCAATACAATATCATCTTGATTGCTGAAGCATTACAGTAAGTCTTGAAGCCAGATCATGTGGTCTAACTTTTTCGTTCTGCTTCAATATTGTGTTAGCTATTCTGTGACTTTTACCTCTCCAGAATAAACTAACAATCAGTTTGTGAATATACACCCATACCTCAATAGGTTTTTAATTGGGATATGTTTGAAATTGTATTTCAAGCTGGAAAGATCTGACATCTTGACAATATTGACTCTTTCTATCAATAAAGGTGTTATATCTGTCCATTGCTTTAGATAATTTTGATTTCTTTCAAAATAATTTTATAGCTTTCTCATATAATTTTCTACATATATTTTTAGATTTATAGCTAAGCATTTATTTTTGGAGTGCAGTACAATTAGAATTGTGTTTTTAATTTCAAATTCTATATGTTTATTGATAGTATATAGGAAAGCAGTAGACTTTTCCATATGATTTTTGTCTGCTACAATCTTACTATAATTGTTTATTTGTTCCAGGAGTGGTTTGTTGTTGTTATTAATTCTTCCAGATATTTTTCACAGACAGTCTTGTCATCTTCAGGCATTTTTTATTTCTATCTTAACAATTTTATTACTTTCATTTCATTTTTTTGTCTTATTTCTTCAGCTAGGACAATGCAGAAAAGGAATAGTCTTCTTAGCAATCTGAGCAGAAAAAGATTCTAGTTATCATATAGAAGGTGATATTAAACTGAGAGTTTTGTGTAGATTTTTAGAATTAAGTTGTGTAAACTACTCTCTAGTTTGCTGAGTTTTTGTCATAAATGGATATTAAATTTTTGTCAAACACTTTTATCTACATTGATTGATATATTCATGTGACTTCTTTATCTTGTTGATGTGATCAATTTTGTTAATTGATTTTTGAGTGTTGAGCTAGCCTGCACACCAGCGATAAGTTCCAATTGGTTATGATCTATATTGTTTTTGCACATTGATGTTATACATTTTGTTAAGAGTTTTATGTCTGTGCTTATGAGAGTTATTGGTGTGTGGTTTTCTTCCTTATAATATCTTTGTCTGGTTTAGGGTATTAAAGTAGTGCTGGCCTCATTCAATGAGTTAGAAAATATTCCTTATGCTTCTTTCTTTTGAAGAAATTATAGAGAATTGGCATAATTTATTCTGAAATGTTTAGTAGAATTTACTTGACTTATGTCAACCTGGTGCATTGTGTTTTTGAAGGTTATACATGATTGATTTTTTTGTTTTAAAGAGATGTAAGTATTCCTTGTGTGTGCATTCTCATGTGTTTTTCAAAAGTTTGCTGTATTTCTTTTTATCAAATTTGTGGCCAAGACGTTATTATCATTTTAACGTCAATGGGATCTATAGCAATGTCTCCTGCTTTACTTCTGATATTAGCTATTTATCTTCTTTCTTTTTCTTAGCTCAGTTGGAGGGTTATCAATTTTATTGACATTTCCAAAGAACCAGCTTTAGGTATTGTTGATTTTTCCCTATTAATTGTAGATTTCTTCACTGATTCTTATTATTTCTTTACTTCTTTGCACTTAATTTTCTCTTCCAGTTTCCTAAGGTGGAAGCTTAGGTAGTTGATTTTATGTTTCCTTTTTTGTTTATGAATGTGTGTGTATATATATACATATATATATACACACATAATATATACACATACACATATTCATACTCTACATTTGTAAGGAATTTTTGGAACATTCCACAAATATTATTGAGTAGTGATTTCACTTTTATTTTGGTCAAAGTATTTTTATTCTTCTTCAATATTACAGAGTAAAATTTCCTTGATTTTTGTTATATATGCTATGTTTAATCCTATCAGTCTATGCTATTCTGCCATAGTAATATGAATCAAGATGTACCACAAAAGAGATTAAAAGATACCTCTTAAAAATTTATCTCTTAGGTAATATTATCAAGTAATTATTTGAAGTTTAAAAATGAACTATGATTACTTATGTCAGTTCAGGGTGGGTAAGTTGGTACTCTCCATCAAGCCAAGATATAAGGTCTCCTTGCATCAAGACCCTTGATTATTAACTATTTATTTTTGAGATATTCACACATCATGATCCTGGCTCAATAACAGATATCAATAGTGGATTTCTACTCTCTGGAAACTACCAAAAGCCTTCTGCCTCTTCAATATTTAAAAGCTCATTGAAAGTAGATTTTGAGGTTTTTTTTCTTAAAACAGTGACCACTTTTGTTCTATGATGTTCTTTTTCTTCCATCAAGCTCTGGCATGACCATGCCTATCCACACACTGTGTTTTATTTCATTTGCAAAACTGCAATCCTGACGGTTCAACTGTGACAGAAAACAGACTCAGATGAAGGAATCAACCCAACCCTGGCTTTATCTCATTAGGACTAATGACTCCATAATGGTGACTTCATAATCACTGGGATTGAAGCCCAGTTGAACAAAAGAATCATACTCTTACAGTACTGGATTGAGGGTACAGTCAATTTCAAAGAGAAAGGAAGAATAGTCTAATTCAAAAGAAGTACAAAATGTTTTTCAAGGACTGTAGCAAGGGTAAATTATCCTATTGTTTCACAGAAATAGAGTTTCAGTTTGGGATGATGAAAAAATACTACAGATAGATATTGGTGATAGCTACATAATAAACCTACTAAATGCACTGAACTGTACACTTAAAAATGGTTAGATGGTGAATCTTGTTATTCATATGTGACTGCATTTTAAAAAACAAATAGCAAGTCCAGAAACAAAATTTCTGATTTCCATACTCATCCACAATCTACTGCAATTCCTCTTCATATGCCCTTCATGGATAATGGTACTATTTTCTACTCTGCTTCTCAAGCCTAAAGCTTAGAAACTATCCCTTACTCTCTCTCTCGATGTCAACGATAGAACTCTTGCCAGACAAGGCACAAGTGGCTCATATGTGTAATCTTAGTTACTTGGAAGGCAGAGATCAATAGGATCAACATCCAACCAGCCTGGACAAATAGTTCATGGGACCACATCTCAAAAATACACAACACAAAGAAGGGCAGTACAGTGCCTGCCTAGCAAGCCTGAAGCTCTGAGTTCAAACACTAGTACAAAAAATGAAACAAAAGCAACAAAAAAATTACCAAAACCCCAAAACAAATACCTTTCACAGAGATCAGTTGATTTTGACTTAAATAAATAATTCCAAATCTCCTCATTTCTCACTGTCTCTATTAAAATCACATTAATTTACTGGCTGTCACCCATTATTTTGCAGTAGCCCTTTAACTGATCTCCTCACCTCCACATCACAGTATTATCTAGTCTTTCCAGAATGAAAGGAAAAAAATTATCAATGTTACAGTTGATAAATTGATTTTACACTCATTCTTAAAACAAACATGTGAACTTGCAGTACTACACATAATATAATTAATTTCTCTTACCCATGACCTATCACTCTCTACCTAATCTAGTCTTTGTTTTCAGAATTTACCTTGTATCCATCTTCTTCATCATTATACTGTTGTTAAATGATCTTAATCATGATAGCCATTTAGTCTAAGGGTTATTTTGATGAGCTGCTTCTGAGGGTTTGCCTCAGTTTGAGAGATTTTTCCAGTCTTGCACAAGGAACATAAATTATTGCCAGTATTGTTATCCTATGAATCCAAAGACAAGCATGGAAAAGTATCAACTTTTGATCATTTTACAAAAACATGACATCAGTTCGCACCTGGTGTATAGGTGTGGTCAACTTATCTCTGTCATGTAATATATGGTCTTTCTCAATCATCTGTTGTTTGTAAAATCTGTATTCTGTTTATTGCAACACTGAACTGTCACAATTTAGGAACTTTGAATAAAATGACTCATAATGAATCATGAAGGGATTAGTAAAATGGCAGCAAAGATTCTTTAATCACTGATCAATCTGACTAAATTTCAATTTTTAAACCATTTAGGTGCAGGGGTGTAACTCAAATTTTAGAATGCTTGCTTAAAGAGCATGAGGCACTAGTTTCCATCCCCAGTACTGCAAAAAAAAAAAAAAAAATCAACCAATCAATAAATAAGTTGTCCAATACCTTTATGTTCAATGTTACTCAGGAAGTGTAGAAAATATAAATGGAACTATAACTTGGTACTTGACTTCTAGGAAATATCCAAACAATGTATTACATAGTTTAAGAACTAAATATACCAATATTAAATTGCAGACAGAGAAAACTATGTGTTATCAAAACATGCTAACATGAAAACTTAAAGAAAGATGCTCTGAAAATTTGGGCAAATTCCTGAGGAAAAAACATTTTTATGATGGATTTTGAGGACGAGAGAGGTTTCAAGATAAAAAGGAAGGCATCCTTTATGAGTAATATATTGCTATTTCTGAATAAGTGAAGGATTTTGGATAATACAGAGAATTATTGTTCAAAGTCATATTACTAATTTATATTTTACTCTGTAGACATTGACCAGATAGCCATAATCCAAGTAATGTGCTCAGAATAATGTGCACAGAATAGTATGCTGAGACTCTCTGTCCTTGGAAAGAAGACCCAAAAGTGACAGATGTATTCCTGAAAAAAACAATGAGGGATTTAATGTAGTTTATTGGCTATTAAATAGCCTCTTTTGACTAGAGACTATTCTGACTCTTGGTCTGATTCTCGATGGAGCTGTATCTTGTTTAGATTGATATGAAGGCACTAATTCCATTTATGAGGGTTTTGCCCTTGTAAGCTAATCATCTCCCAAAATTTACTGTCTAGGGGTAAAAGTTCTTTTTCTCTGCCAGATAAGGAGTTAGGGGGCAGGAAAATTGTGAGAGAGTATAGCAAAGATGTATTGCGAAAACAGGAAGTGAAAGTAAAGCAGAAACTTCTCCGGTAAGAAGGTAACTCCAAAACTGGTAGTCCACTGTCTAATGTCCTCCAGGATTTTCCCTTTTAAGATCTTCCCTTTTCCCTCCCCTCCATGGTGTGTGGTATACCCTCCATTTCAGTTTGCCCAGGCTTCTGTCACACCCTGTCCATGTGGTCTTTCCCTGTCCCTGACTGGATTCCTCACCACCACCATGTGCCTGATAAGGGGAAGTGTCCTTTGGTTCCTTCATCTGTGTGCGTGAGTGTTGCATGAGTACGGAAGTGCAGGGGTCCTCCCAGCCTTGGGCATGACAGGATGAAGGAGCCCCTGTATCACCAACCCCACATGGAATCTGCAGTCTTTCCCTAACTACCTATAACCTACTTTCTGTCCCTCATTTCCCCTTCTTGGGAAAATAGCTGCTGTTAGTTTTCAGGGGCAATGACTGCTCTTACTGCTTCCTTCTGTGTGGTGGTACAGAGTTAGTTGGCCAGCCAGGGTTCCTCCAAAGGGGATTTAGGCCAATCCAGATGGCTTTGGTGAAATTGGGCCTCTGCATCTACAAATTGGAGTTTGATGGATTCTAAACAAGAGGAAAACAACTTTATTAGTAAGTTAAAGAGACATTGAATAATAACAATGTGGTGTCTATTGGACCTAAAAAGGGAATGAACCAAGTAACAGAGGGTAACGAAGACCGGATCTGGGCCCACACTTGGTTAAGCACCGGAGAGTCCAGGGACTGTTCTATGAGCCACTTTGATTGTTCTGAAATTTGTGTGATGCATTTCTCTGGCTGGTAATCAGGCCTCCCTGGGAGAATAAGGGATTCCTCAGCAGTCAGATAGCCATAGGCCTCCCTTGGAATTTAGAATTCACCCTACATCATGTAGCATATAAACTGTCAGGGTCCTGCTCAAGACAAGCTTCTGGGCTTCAGTGATCAAAAGGCTCACAGCAGCCACCACTCGTAGGCATCTTGACCATTTCTTTACTTGATCTAACTCTTTACTTAGATGTTCTGTTGTCTGGGAGTCAAACACTCAGTGACCACTCCCAGGGCCAGTCTCTGTTTTTTCTCAAGGACGTATAGTTGGAATGTGACCTACACGGGTAGGCTCAGGGCAGGAACCCTCAGTAGAGCCTTATCTAAATTGATGAAAAGCATTAGTAGCAGTGCAGTCCCATTCAATGAGTGGTGGGGAGTGCTTTGAACCTCTTGGAGGGCCTGGTATAGAGGTTAGGCCAGGTCTATATAGCCCAGAATCCAAATCTTACTATAGCCTATTACCCACAAAAAAGGTCCTCCACTGTTTTAGGGTCTTAGGAAAAGGGAAGGCTAAAATTGACTGTATCCTGTCTTTCCCCAAGGTCCTGATCCCTTCGATTAATACAAGCCCCAAATAGGTGACCTGGATCTGGCACAATTGCGCCTTCTCCTTGGATACTTTATATCCTCCATCTGCCAAGAAGTTCAGAAGAGACTCAGTGGCCTGGGAGATGGTATCATTCAAAGGCCCACAGAAAAGGAGATTATCCACATGAAGTAGAACTGTTTGTGAGTAAGCTCAGTCTGCTAGGTACTGGGCTAGAGCTAATCCTAACAGGTGGAGGCTGTCTCTGAACCCCTGGGGAAGCACTGTCCAAGTGACTTGGCCTGTTTTCATGTTGGATCCTCAAAGGCAAATAGGGGTTGACTGTTGGGGTATAAGGGAAAGCAGAAGAAGGCATCCTTAAGGTCTAAAATTGACTAATGGGTAGGATCGGGAAGTATCCAAGTCAAGAGTGTATAAACAGTTCAGACTACAGAGTGAAGAGGGATTACTGCTTCATTAATCAACCAGAGGCCCTGAACCAGCTTCCACTTCCTGACCCCCAAAATAAGGGCATTACAGGAACTGGAGTGTTCAGTCAGGAGCCCCTGTTCTTTAAGTCCCTTGATGATGAGAATCAGGCTCTCTCTGACCTCTAGTCTCAGTGGGTACTGCTTTTGGTGGGGGAATTGAGAGTAGTCTTTGAGGTGTATAATGGCTGGTGGCCAGATCCACCTGAGATTCTATTAAGGGTAGGCAGTAGTAGTCTCCAGGAGGCAAAAGAAGCTGGACCATCAATTGGGATAATAGATCTCATCCAAAAAGCAAGGTCAGTGTTTCTGGAACTATCAAAAAGAAGTGACAAAAGTGGAAATCTCTCTACAAACAGGCAAGAGGTTGAGTGAAAAAGCGCTTTAAGGGCTGGCCTGATATGCCATGAATGATTACTTTATTTTGTTTTTTTTTGTTTTTTTTTTTTCATTTTTCTTTTATTATTCATATGTGCATACAAGGCTTGGTACTGATAGGTATGTGGTGATTCCTGCCATTTAGTTATCTTAGTTGTTTGAAGGTTTGATTGTGTGTACCTAACTTGATGTTACTCTCTACTGTGTTGCTTTTTCTTATCCTGTGGTTTGGTGCTGCCTGCCTTTTCATGGTTAAGTTGGGTGTCACTTTCTGTGTGCAGGATCCCTTGCAGAATCTTTTGTAATGGTGGCTTTGTGGTCACATATTGTTTTAGTTTCTGCTTATCATGGAAGACTTTTATTGCTCCATCTATTTTGAATGATAGCTTTGCTGGGTAGAGTATCCTGGGGTTGAAGTTATTTTCATTCAGTGCCCGGAAGATCTCACCCCACGCTCTTCTTGCTTTTAATGTTTCTGTTGAGAAGTCTGCTGTGATTTTGATGGATTTACCTTTGTATGTTACTTGTTTTTTCTCTCTTGCAGCCTTCAATATTCTTTCCTTAGTTTCTGAACTTGTTGTTTTAATGATGATATGTCATGGAGTAGTTCTATTTTGATCTGGTGTGTTTGGTGTCCTGGAGGCCTCTTGCATTTGTATGGGAATATCTTTCTCTAGATTTGGGAAATTTTCCGTTATTATTTTGTTGAATATATTACGCATTCCCTTCGCTTGCACCTCTTCTCCTTCTTCGATGCCCATGATTCTCAAGTTTGGTCTTTTGATGGAGTCGGTGAGTTCTTGCATTTTCTTTTCACAGGTCTTGAGTTGTTTAATTAATAGTTCTTCAGTTTTTCCTTTAATTACCATTTCATCTTCAAGTTCTGAGATTCTGTCTTCTGTTTGTTCTATTCTGCTGGATTGGCTTTCCGTTTTGTTTTGCAGTTCTGTTTCGTTCTTTTTTCTGAGGTTTTCCATATCCTGGCTGTTTTCTTCTTTATTGTTGTCTATTTTTGTCCTGAGTTCATTTATCCATTTATTCATTGTGTTCTCTCTTTCACTTTGGTGTTTATACAGTGCTTCTATGGTTTCCTTTATTTCTTCTTTTGCTTTTTCAAATTCTCTATTTTTATTGTCTTGGAATTTCTTGAGTGTCTCCTGTACATTTTGGTTGACCCTATCCAGTATCATCTCTATAAAATTCTCATTGAGTACTTGTAGTATGTCTTCTTTTAAATTATTCTTGTAGGCTTCATTGGGTCCTTTGGCATAGTTTATCTTCATTTTGTTGGAGTCTGGCTCTGAGTTTCTGTTCTCTTCATTCCCCTCTGGTTCCTGTACTAATTTTTTGCTGTGGGGAAACTGGTTTCCTTGTTTTTTCTGTCTTCCTGTCATTGTCCTTGGTGTTGTTACTGTCCCTGTACTGTGTGTAATTAAGTATTTTCTAGCTTGTAATAATAACAATGGTAATATTGAGAA
The DNA here is from genome assembly GCF_047511655.1 of Castor canadensis. Lineage (NCBI taxonomy): Eukaryota > Metazoa > Chordata > Mammalia > Rodentia > Castoridae > Castor > Castor canadensis. The sequence continues at coordinate 87,050,730 of NC_133399.1, forward strand.
CGGAAGAGTGAGCTGAGATGGAAAGCAAGAAGTTAAAGAAAAGGGGAAAACAAATATACAGACAAGAGGGAGAAAGCAGAACAAGGTATCAGACAAGAGAGTTTCAAAGGTATAAACAGGGAGTGTTAGTGTACTAATCGACAGTAAGCTGAACAGACAATAGAGTGACAGAGAGAGGATTGAAAATCAAAGATAAAAAAAATAAAAAATAAGTATATGAAAGTAATATCTATTTATAAAATGAATTAAAATAAAATGGAAAATAGAAAATTAAAAAAAACCAAAAAACCAAAAAACTTCCAAGTTTATATTAAATGCAATTTCAGTCTTACTAATTTGGATGTCCGACTCAATCTCCAGTCCTGGAGTTGGTGCCTCAGATGTTGTTCTGTAGTTGTCTCATCAAAGGGGATGCATAAAGTAGAACAAAACTACACTCACACACACACACAGAAGAAAAAAAAAAAAAAAAGCCCCACCAAGTGTCCCCAGTTGAAATGCAATACAGTTTCAGTAAGTTTTTCGGCTTGCAGGTGTAATTCGGTTCTCTCATCAAAGGTAGGGAGAAAAAGAAAAAAAAGCGTCTGGAGGCAGTTCTGAGAGTGGTATCTGCAACTGTGGCTCGCCTGCCTGCTGCTCTCAGCCTGTAGCTGGAGGCGTTATTTATGCAGATCTCTGGGGTGAGCTTAGCGCTCACCTGGTCCCACAGGCTTTGTTTGCTCAGAGTTCTCCTGTGCGGGGGAGGGGGGCCTCTGCTACAGGCTTTTCCCTTTCCAAGCACTGGGAAAGGCGACACTGCCCCCGTGTTGTCAGGCCTGCGTGTTTATTTACAGTTCACGTGGGAAGTGGGTCTTCCCTCCTCTCACAAGCGTCCCCGCTCCTGGTTGCTGCCGCGCCCCGCTCCCGCCAGAGCCTCTCCGCCCGCCCAGCTCGTTTATTTATTGTCCCGGGAAGGAGTCCCTTCCCCCGATCTTCAGCGCTCAGGGCGCCCCACCCTCTTTCCAGCGTGTCTTAACTGTTCTTATTGCTTAGTACTCAGTTTCTCTTTTTTCCCCGGTGGAGGTCAGTCTGTCCAGGGGGCTATGCTGCTCTGGCCCAGGCTTGTCTGTGGGGGAACTGCGGTACCGCGAAGCTCACCTGGTCCGCGTCTTCCCAAGCCGTATGGGCGCCGGCCACTGGCGGCCCGGGGGCCTCCTCGGTTCTCCGTTTAACGTGAAGTGGAGATTCTCTGCGCCGGCTGGAGATGTGGAGGAGTCAAAGTTATGCCTTTTCTCGGTGATTATGCCTGTAAAGTGTGTCTCCAGCGTCTCTCCAAGATTTCACTATAGGAGGGTCGCTTTCTGCTTCCTACCTCTAGCTGCCATCTTCGATTACTTTATTTTGGAACTTAGGTCCTTGGGAAAAAGGGTAAGGCCGAAAAACAGACCCCTGTGTGTAACAGTAAGCTGATTTTTCATTGTGTGACCATGAACATGACCTGGAGTTCCTCTGTTTCAACCATGGTTACAGGAGCCTGAATGTGAGGCCCTGGAACCCACCATTGTTCCCTGAAAGGTGCATCGAACCTTCCAGTGGTTCCCCTTACAGATGGGGCAGGGTCCCATAGATGGCCCTTGCCTCCTAGGGAGGAGGCTTTCCTATCTGCACAGGAAGCAGGCCCATGGGTTAGGCCCTGCTCTCAGAAGTTACCAGCATGGCTGATATTCTTCCATCTGTTTAGCTTTTAAATCAATTAGGGAAAATTCTTGGTCATTATTGTTTGAGATATTTCTTTTGTTATTTTCTCTGCCTGGATTTCCCATTACACATTTGTTGTACTTTGTGTAGTTCTCCCACAATTTTTTTTAAATCTTTTTTTTTTTTGCTTTTTAATTTTTGTAGTTTCTATTGATATATCCTCAACCTCAGAGATTCTTTCCTCAACAATGTCCAGTCTACCAGTAAGCCACTTCTTTATTTCTGTTCTGTTATTTTGCTCCCTAGAATTTCTTCTTGCTTCTTTCTTCTAATACATCTCTCTGCTTACATTGCCTATCTTTTCTTACAAGCTGTCTTCTTTATTCATTAGAGCCCTGAGCCCTGTATTAATGTTGTTCTGATGTTTTCTTTGTTTTATTATAGTTAAATAAGAGTATATTCTTTTCTTTAAAAACTGCATTAGCTTTATCTCATAGAATTTACATATGTTGTAGTTATTTGTGCTATAGTTAAAAAATTTCCTAATTTCTATTTCATTACTCTTTGACATATAGATTATTGTAAAATGTATAATTTCCATTCTAAGCAGTAGATTTTTTTCTACCTGTCTTTGGTGCTGTTAACTTCTATCTTAACTCCATGAAGACTAAAATAAATAATCTTTCATGCTAAAAGCATATGAAGTTTTTGACCTTTTTTGTAAGACCCACCATATGGCTCAGTTTGCTAAATATGCCCCGTGCAGAAGAACCAAAACCAGTGTACCAATTTTACCTCTGTCTTTGTCTTAAATCAAGTTTATTATGTTTTGAAGAGTTTGTCTAGTAATTCTATCACTATTGGGAGAAGTGGTTTGAAAGTTCTTTTAGATAATTGTAGATTTGTCTATTTCCATTAATTTTCTTAAAGCAATTTTAGGAAATGCATACAGATTTAAGACTGTCAAATTCTTTTTCTCTTTTCAGTACTGGAGTTTGAACTCAGAACTTTGTGTTGGCTGTGCAAGTCCTCTATCATTTCAGCCACACCTCCAGTCCAAGACTGTCATATCTTTTAAGGTGATTCTGCCCTTACCATTGGATAATACACTAATTCTAGTCATGCTTCATATCTTAAAATCTTCATTATTAGATATTAGTAAAATGCCACCAACTTTCTTTGCTTAATATTTGCATAGAACATGATTTACCAAATTTTTATACTCTATGTCTTTATTGTTAAATTATATTTCTAATAACAGCATAACACCAGATTTTGTACTTTTTGATTCTGAATTACTTCAGTCTTCCACTTAGTATATATGTTTTGTATAGATTCAAGTTTTTGGTGAAATAACACTATATTTTTTCTCATAGTGTGTTTATATTTTTTCCACATTTTCTAAAATAGTACTTGTGGCATTTTTTATTTTTTTAATCACCATTTTTAAATTTTCTATCTAGCTTCCCTTTTATGACCTTTGTTTTCTCTTTATTATTGGCCATAATTTCTTTCCTCTTGGCATGGGCTAAAGTTTTATCATATGCTACACATTTTTATGCTACAACCATAGAAGCTTTCAGGTATTACTTTCTGTTCAGAATTGTCTACATTTCCTTATATAGAAGATATACTGAGTGTCTCATGGCTTCAATACAGCTAGAATTTGAAAGAGGTCAAAGAACAGTATGAATTTAGTAGGACTCTTATACTCATCTTGAGTTTCAATGGAGAGCCCTCATGCCTCTGTTTTCTTAGCACTGAAATGCAATGGGCAATAATGTTCTGAAGTTTAAAATTTCAAGGCTTAATTTTCTCATCTATTGAGAGAAGATAGAATGAGGTGATAGAACAATTAGAAATAATAACAAATATTTAAGAGATCAGAAGTAGAGAATTAAAACAGACCTAGGAAGTAAAGCTGAAAAATCACTTGGAACAGGAGGCCTCTTCACTCACCACACCACAGTCCTCATTTTTAGTTGTTAAATTGCAATCTCTTTGAATGGGTAAGGAGACAGAGGGATAAAAGGCATATCTTACAAATGGGTTCTTCAGACCAGAAAGGAATGTCTAAGTGTTATACCTATTATTTTCATGTTTTGAATTATCAAAGACCCACCCAAGCCCTTTATCTGCATAGTTTGAGTAATAGTAAGACCTACTCTATCTGGGCTCTGGTGGCTCACACCTGTAATCCTAACTACTCAGAGAGGCAGAGATCAGGAGGATTGTGGTTCAAAGCCTGTCCTTGCAAATAGTTCATGAGACCCTATCTCAAAAGCACCCATCACAAAAAAAGTGCTGGTGGAATGGCTCAAGGTATAGGCCAAGTTCAAACCCCAGTACCGCAAAAAAGAAAAAAAAAGAAAGATTTATCCTAAACATATTTTCTCCATGTTCAAATGACTACAAAACAAAGGAACAAAATTGTTGACAGTTGCTAGGTTGCCACATGTCTAGATGGGGGTTCAAGCTGAAATACCCAGCTTCAAGGTTACACCTCAATAAATACATGCATCAGGAACTGCCATTTTTTAACTTCTCTGCTTCCACTTCCTGTATGTCAAGCAGATGCTCCTCATTCCCTTTGCTATTTTCCTGTAATTCGGTATTTTTGTCTTGCTTTGCTGAATAAACTTTTGCTGATCTTTTGAGTTTTCCCTTTATGTGAAATTCTTGAAATGCCTCACATTGTGGATTTCAAGTTCCTGTATTATTTTGAATGTGGAAACAGGGAAGTCCAGGATTTCTCTCCTGTTCTCTCTTTTCTGGGAACCTCCTAGTCATGCTTTTCCTTCTTTTAATGACACTATGACCTATACACATGGAAACTTTTCAACTGACTTAAGGTAGAAACAATTTTGTGCTAGTATCAAACCTCTCTTGCTAGTTTTTTACTTCTTCAGTATGGAAGTATTGTAGATGAATCTACCTTTAGAAGCTTGTGTCTATCTCTTCAGCCTTCCACACAGAAACTGAACTCCACAAATATCATTTTGGACCTGATGTTTTTATAGTTCTAATTTATTAAGCTGATCTCTTTAAGCACTTAGAGGTTTTCAGGTTCCGTTTTCTTCAGTAAAGTTCCACTAACTGGATGGGCCAAGCCTGTTCCTTAAGTTGCATGAGAACTATCAAATGCCCCCAGGATAAAAAAAAAAAAGCTGAAATTCAGAGTTTTTCCTTCTTTCTTAGTTTAAGGTCTTCTGTTCTTCATGTCTTCTACAAATCTTTGATTCCTTTCAAATACAATTTTTAAAAATATATTTGCTATTATATGTTTTCCCCAGGGTAATAATTTCCCTGTCAATTCTCACTATATCCTACCTAGATACAAAAGTATCATCTATATCTCATTTCATAATCAAAAGAACCCAGAAGTTGAGTGACAGTGTTATTATCTTCCTCCCTGTTCTTATTTTGAAGAAAATTATCTATAATTTAAGTACTTCACCTAAGATGGTAAATGGTAGTGTTAAAATTCAAAACTTTGATGCCTAATTATTTTACTTTCTACATTACAGCAAATTTATACAGTAGTCATTTACAGGTCTGAATAAGAGACTGCATATGCCATTTATAGGGAGCAAAGTAAATATGATAAAAATGTTAAAAAGCTGTTAGAGAATAGATCAATTACAGAAGACAGTGGCTGCTAACCAGTAACTGCTGTAAAAAGCAAATGCAGGAAGGAGAATTTCTTCATGGGATGAGTTGCAAAGGGAAGAGTTTGCAGCGATTTGAACCCAACAGATTCTAGAAGCACTTCATAATATTGGAGGCTCAGAACTATGGACTATTGGTGCTGAAAACTTGGGACATTGGTTGAGGACTCAGAACCCTGAGGACTCAGCATGACAGGGCTAACCCATCTGGCAGCTCTGCTAATATCTGAGCTATCATTGAGGTGGCTTCTGGTAGTAACTAAGGAGATTAAAAAAAAAAAAAGATTCATATTGAAACCAACTATTGCTGTCAGGCTAAAATCTGTTATTGAGGCAACACTGAATTGAATATGAAAGGGTACCCCAGCTTTACAATTTCCATCGTGCTCTTCCTGATGGCAAAACGGCATCAGGAGAGTACTGGGATAGCAGAAGTGTCATTTTTAAAAAGCAGAATACAAAAAGGGAAGGATTTTGGATTTGAGAAACACAATTTAAAAACTCCCATGTAACTCCTGAGAGATGATCTAGCTCAAGACTTATGAAAAAATCAATTTCAGGAAAAGTAACCCATCAAAATGCTTAAAATGATGAAGAATAGCTAGTAACACTCTAGAAATTGCACTTTTAATAAATAATGCTTGCAATTCTGACAGAGAATTTATCCCAGAATTTTTCTATTAGTAGTAGTCTCTGGAGACACATGTTAACATTTCTACTGTCAGAACACTAACCTTTATTTCTTTTATTAGCATTTGGATACATTTCTTGGAATTGCTACTGATTTTCTTTTTTTTCCCCAGATTAAGAATTTTTTTGACTGAGTATTGCCTTGGCTATTTGTGGCCTCTTGTGTTTCCATATAAATTTCACAGTAGATTTTTCAATCTCTTTAATGAATGTCATTGGAATTTTGATGGGAATTGCATTAAACATGTAGATTACTTTGGGGAGTATCGACATTTTTACTATGTTGATTCTACCAATCCATGAGCATGGGAGATCTCTCCACTTTCTATAGTCTTCCTCAATCTCTTTCTTCAGAAGTGTATAGTTTTCCTTGTAGAGGTCTTTCACATCTTTTGTTAGGTTTACACCTAGGTATTTGATTTTTTTTGAGGCTATTGTAAATGGAATTGTTTTCATACATTCTTTTTCCGTTTGCTCATTGTTAGTGTATAGAAATGCTAATGATTTTTCTATGTTGATTTTATATCCTGCTACTTTGCTATAGCTATTGATGATGTCTAGAAGCTTCTGAGTAGAGTTTTTTGGGTCTTTAAAGTATAGGATCATGTCGTCTGCAAATAGGGATATTTTGACAGTTTCTTTACGTATTTGTATTCCTTTTATTCCTTCTTCTTGCCTAATTGCTCTGGCTAGGAATTCCAGTACTATGTTGAATAGGAGTGGAGATAGTGGGCATCCTTGTCTGGTTCCTGATTTTAGAGGGAACGGTTTTAATTTTTCTCCATTAAGTATAATGCTGGCTGTAGGTTTGTCATATATAGCTTTTATAATGTTGAGGAACTTTCCTTCTATTCCTAGTTTTCTTAGAGCTTTTATCATGAAATGATGTTGGATCTTATCAAAGGCTTTTTCTGCGTCTATTGAGATGATCAAGTGGTTTTTGTCTTTGCTTCTGTTAATGTGGTTTATTACGTTTATTGATTTTCGTATGTTGAACCACCCCTGCATCCCTGGGATGAAGCCTACCTGGTCGTGGTGGATAATCTTTTTGATGTGTTGCTGAATTCGGTTTGCCATTATTTTGTTGAGGATTTTTGCATCAATGTTCATTAAGGAGATTGGCCTATAGTTCTCCTTTTTGGAGGTGTCTTTGCCTGGTTTTGGGATAAGTGTAATACTGGCTTCATAAAATGTGTTTGGCAGTTTTCCTTCCCTTTCTATTTCATGGAACAGTTTAAGGAGGGTTGGTATCAGTTCTTCTTTAAAGGTCTGATAGAATTCGGCAGAGAAGCCATCAGGTCCTGGACTTTTCTTTTTGGGGAGACTCTTGATTGCTGCTTCAATTTCATTTTGTGTTATAGGTCTATTCAGGTGATTAATTTCCTCTTGGTTCAGTTTTGGATGATCATATGTATCTAGAAATCTGTCCATTTCTTTTAGATTTTCAAATTTATTTGAATATAGGTTCTCAAAGTAGTCTCTGATGATTTCCTGGATTTCCATGGTGTTTGTTGTTATCTCCCCTTTTGCATTCCTGATTCTACTAATTTGGGTTTTTTCTCTCCTCATTTTAGTCAGGTTTGCCAGGGGTCTATCGATCTTGTTTATTTTTTCAAAGAACCAACTTTTTGTTTCATTAATTCTTTGTATGGTTTTTTTGGTTTCTATTTCGTTGATTTCAGCTCTTATTTTTATTATTTCTCTCCTTCTATTTGTTTTGGGATTTGCTTGTTCTTGTTTTTCTAGGAGTTTGAGATGTATCATTAGGTCATTGATTTGGGATCTTTCAATCTTTTTAATATATGCACTCATGGCTATAAACTTTCCTCTCAAGACTGCCTTAGCTGTGTCCCATAGGTTCCGGTAGGTTGTGTTTTCATTTTCATTGACTTCTAGGAACTTTTTAATTTCCTCTTTTATTGCATCGATGATCCATTCTTCATTAAGTAATGAGTTATTTAGTTTCCAGCTGTTTGCATGTTTTTTGTCTTTACTTTTGTTGTTGAGTTCTACTTTTACTGCATTGTGGTCAGATAGTATGCAGGAGGTATCACAATACCTGACTTCAAACTATATTACAAAGCAATAACAATAAAAACAGCATGGTACTGGCACAAAAACAGACATGAAGACCAGTGGAACAGAATAGAGGATCCAGATATGAAGCCACACAACTATGAGCAACTTATCTTTGACAAAGGAGCTAAAAATATACGATGGAGAAATAGCAGCCTCTTCAACAAAAACTGCTGGGAAAACTGGTCAGCAGTCTGCAAAAAACTGAAACTAGATCCATGTATATCACCCTATACCAAGATTAACTCAAAATGGATCAAGGATCTTAATATCAGACCCCAAACTCTTAAGTTGATACAAGAAAGAGTAGGAAATACTCTGGAGTTAGTAGGTATAGGTAAAAACTTTCTCAATGAAACCCCAGCAGCACAGCAACTAAGAGATAGCATAGATAAATGGGACCTCATAAAACTAAAAAGCTTCTGTTCATCAAAAGAAATGGTCTCTAAACTGAAGAGAACACCCACAGAGTGGGAGAAAATATTTGCCAATTATACATCAGACAAAGGACTGATAACCAGAATATACAGGGAACTTAAAAAACTAAATTCTCCCAAAACTAATGAACCAATAAAGAAATGGGCATGTGAACTAAACAGAACTTTCTCAAAAGAAGAAATTCAAATGGCCAGAAAACACATGAAAAAATGCTCACCATCTCTAGCAATAAAGGAAATGCAAATTAAAACCACACTAAGATTCCACCTCACCCCTGTTAGAATAGCCACCATCAGCAACACCACCAACAACAGGTGTTGGTGAGGATGCGGGGAAAAAGGAACCCTCTTACACTGTTGGTGGGAATGTAGACTAGTACAACCACTCTGGAAAAAAATTTGGAGGCTACTTAAAAAGATGGACATCGATCTACCATTTGATCCAGCAATACCACTCTTGGGGATATACCCAAAAGACTGTTACTCCAGAGGCACCTGCACATCCATGTTTATTGCGGCACTATTCACAATAGCCAAGTTATGGAAACAGCCAAGATGTCCCAGCACTGACGAATGGATTAAGAAAATGTGGTATCTATACACAATGGAATTTTATGCAGCCATGAAGAAGAACGAAATGTTATCATTCGCTGGTAAATGGATGGAATTGGAGAACATCATTCTGAGTGAGGTTAGCCTGGCTCAAAAGACCAAAAATCGTATGTTCTCCCTCATATGTGGACATTAAATCAAGGGCAAACACAACAAGGGGATTGGACTATGAGCACATGATAAAAGCGAGAGCACACAAGGGAGGGGTGAGGATAGGTAAGACACCTAAAAAACTAGCTAGCATTTGTTGCCCTTAACGCAGAGAAACTAAAGCAGATACCTTAAAGCAACTGAGGCCAATAGGAAAAGGGGACCAGGAACTAGAGAAAAGGTTAGATCAAAAAGAATTAACCTAGAAGGTAACACCCACACACAGGAAATCAATGTGAGTCAATGCCCTGTATAGCTATCCTTATCTCAACCAGCAAAACCCCTTGTTCCTTCCTATTATTGCTTATACTCTCTCTACAACAAAATTAGAAATAAGGGCAAAATAGTTTCTGCTAGGTATTGAGGGGGGGAGCGGGAGGGGGTGGAGTGGGTGGTAAGGGAGGGGGTGGGGGCAGGGGGGAGAAATGAACCAAGCCTTGTATGCACATATGAATAATAAAAGAAAAATGAAAAAAAAAGAAAAAAAAAAAAAAAGAATTTTTTTCTTTCATACATTGAACATTTTGTAACTTTTTCTCATTTTTAAGACCAACATTTTGTTTCTCTTCCTGTTACTGAGTCCAAACATGTTGTTTCATAAGTTGAGATAGAATGTTTTTCTTTTCCTCTGCATTTTTTTGTATGTAATAAAAACAAAAAGTAAAACATGAAAAAAGCAGACAAAAGAATGACTCAAAATATTGACTGGTGAGTATGTTTTTCCTCCTTTGTCTTAGGTGGCAGTCCACCAGACCTCCTCCATTACTTTTGTCCTTGCAGTTGGGGGGAGCCCAGTTATCACCGCAAAAGCATTGATGTTTACTGTTGAAGATACCCCACATGTTACAGGTCTTAGATGAACAATCACTTTTCAAATTAAACATACAGGCTTATTTCTTACTCATGCAGGTATGTTTTGGACCATACTCAGGGCGTCTTTGTACTTCACTAATATCTCTTATGAATATCCCAAAGTGGTAGTCAGTACTCAGTGGGTACTGAGTCCCATGCACACTAGAATGCTTTCTCAAAAAGGAAAGTACCATCATATTCTTGCACTGAACTGTCTCACTCAGGACATACAAGAAGTTACATTTTATGTTTGTAGGGTGATGCATACCACAGTGACCAAAGTCATCACTTTGGGCATTCATTTCCCTTAGCAACTCCGATTTGCATTCTTTGCTATGAGGCCAAAAAATTGCAGTCATTACATTTCTTTTCATGGTAGTGATAGGTAGCAGTTAGACATAAGTTGTGGCCAAAAGAATGACAGGAAGAAATCATTTTAATCCAACTTGCCAACTCCACTAAGCTCTTTTTAGGATCAGGAAACCAGAGCCCAGGGGCTATCACAGGATGCTTTAAAGTCAGCCACTACCCTAAATCTCAGTTCACTCTTTACCTAAGAGTAATGCACATCCAAAACATCGGCTATGTTTAGGATGAATTTAACAAAACAAAGACTCATACTTAAGATCCAGATAGAGCAAAGTTAGGAATTTCAGACAGAAATTCTCTATCGGTTAGAGCAGGAACCTGTAGATTACTCAATGTCTCTCTCAACAAGACAATGATCCAAACTCAGGAAATCACACCAGGGGCCAAAGTGACCCCAAGCTGAGAATTTCTCCATAAATATTCCAACCTTAAAACTTGACCCTGTTATTCTCACTCTAGAGACAACCCTCTTTCAGTCTGTTGAAAGCATATTCCCTTCTTAATAAACTTTACTATTACTTTCACTGAATATTTGTATCTTGCTTGAGTTCTCCTACATGACACAAGAAATGAGGTAACTTTCAAGGCCATTTTTTGCTTACAGTAGTAGGTCCGTTCTATTACATACATCACCTGGGCATTTGTGGGAAGTTCTATTGCATCACTGTGGAAGATCACATTCATCGATTTGTTGTCTACACTCTTCCCCTGCAGGCAAAAACATGCAGTCTTTGCAATAAAGCACAAATAGACTCCATTACTCAGAGTGCAGTTTGATAAACAGTGTTGTGACGACCCACAGTCACACTCATCTTTTCTTCAACAACACCATTTCCGTAGCACCTCAATTTAAAGATATATTTTATTTGAACATAGTTGTACACACATTTTAAGTTTCGTATGTGATTTTCTAAAATCAATCTAACTGAATTTCCTGGTTAGATTTTTATCCAGCCCCATTGTGCATGATTTTTGCCCACATTTACTTCTTTCAATATCATGAGCTATACTAAAAGATAACCTAACTTAAAAATGACCTTGCAAAATTAACCATGAAGGTTGACTAAGCCAGGTTGTCCATGAAAGGAAAGTGAAGAAGCCAAAAACAGACATACACCGAGAAAGAATCTGCAAACTTCACTAGCAGCAGGTCTTTACTAGGAAGAGAAGACCTGAGAGGGGTGCTTGGCCATCAGAGTAATACTCTGAGAGGGTCAAGAACATGCCTTTCTTACAAGCTGGGAATTTTAAACATCCTGTGGTGGGAAAAGGGAGGATGTAGGGGAATGGGCCTTAGGAAGATGATTGAGAAGGAGGATGGGGTAGGTGCTGGACATTAGTGGGAAGGAGGGGTGGGGCAGGTATGCATATTGTTTTCTTGACATTCTGGCATTTGCATTCCAGGCTCATCTATCTATCTATCTGTCTATCTATCTGTCTTTCCATCTATCTGTCTATCTATCTATCTATCTACATATATATGCATACATAGATATACATAAGTGGCATGGGGATGTTGCCTGTTTTCTGGCTACTTCCTGTAGCTAGGTGTGATGTGGAAGGTTGGCAATCCTGAAGCATTTTTAGAAGCATGATGGCTTTGAACTGTTCCCCTGAGGTAGCTCAGGAAATGGCAGTAATATGTTCCTGTAAAAATTTTTGGAGGATATTAATGAGGCATGGTAGGAATATTAGTACCAGACAAACAAGGATGAGAGGGACTGCCAGTGGGATGAGACATGGGTATAAAGAGGAAAGAATATTAGTAGGCTGTGAGGATGTTAGCTGTTGTGCTCTATCCCTGAGTTTTTTTATCCCATCCCTAATTATTCTGGATTTATTGGTGAAGAAACAACAGTCCTATCCTGGGAAGGGGCAGAGCCCACCTTTTTCAGCTCCGAGGAGCTCTAATCCCCTCCTGTTTTGTAGGATCACCACCGCTAATGAATCAATCTGACCCTGGATTGCAGAAATCTGTAAGGCAATGTCATTAAGACTTTATTTTAGAGCTTCTGATATGTTTTGGAACTGGCTGATTGACAAGTCTGACCAATCTTGTCTTATTCCCAATGAGAAGACCCAGTTCCACCACCAGGGGGTGAGACTGATAATTCTTTTTGTACATAGAAAGCTGATAATAGAGACAGGAATGATTTCTGAGTTGATAGTGTATGAGATAGGGGGTATTAAGTAGGCAAGTATACATATTTGCCTGTCCAGTTAGTAGGCAGACATGCATATACTTGGGACCTACACAGAAAGAAAATTCCTGCAGAGGGGGAGAGACATCCCATTAATTCAAAAGAGAGGAAGGGTTCTGCATTTTGTTCTTTCTTGTATGAGGACAGTTGTTAACAGGGGTTATAAGAGGTGGGAAGAGGCACTGGTGGGTGTGGGGGATTCCATGATCAGTTGGTAGGCAGAGGAAAATCCAAGAGTGGGGTGCAAATGATAGTTTGCAGTTACTCTTGGAGAAGAGGTTTGGGTAGAGTCTTGGTATGTTGAAGACTGGGATGGAGTTGGGGTTTAGTCTTCCATTACAAAAGTCTGAAGTGGCTGTAGTGAAGTTGCCCTGAGGGAGGGGATAAAAGTATGGCAAAATGGATAAGTTAGGGGTTGAGAAGTAGGCCATTTTGATGTGCTTATGCCTCTTGCCCCTCTGGTTAAAGATTCGGAGTTGCCCATGATGTGAGGGTGGGAGAAGAAGGGTCCTTGTGCATCGGGAAATATTAAGGGAGCCTATGGGTCTAGAATCTGGGAAGTGGGGTCTTTGTATACATAAAAGTGCTGTCCCATAGAGGTCAGCTTGAGCTATAGCACCTGTTACAGGAGGAGGTGCTTTTAGGGGGATAGAAAGTTGTGAATTTTCTAATAGGGGTGTGAATTGGAGTTTTAAATCAAGTAATGCCTAAGAGAGGAATTCAACATTATTGCTCTGTGAGCAGTGGGTGAAGAATGGTTCCTAGGTGAGTGGAGCTCTAATATAAGGCTTCCCTTGTGTTTGTGCAGTCCAGCCCTTTTCAGTAGACCTAGTACAGATCCAGCAGGAGGAAAGATTAGAATTGGGAGCTAAAAGCAGTTGGGTGGAGGCATTAATCAAGGGAGAGTATGCAGTTAAAAGGGGTGTGGTTGTTGCTGCCTGCTGGAGAGATAGGGGGAGGAGTACCTGTGCAAAGAGAGTAGAGGTAAAGAAGAGATTCATTATGAGAGGAATGATGAGGGTTGAATGTGAAGAAAAGGCAAAAGGAGCAGAAGAGTATTTGATTTGGCATGAAATAGAAGTGATCTCCTTGCAGCCAAAGGTCTGAGACTATCTCAGATCTCATATTTCTTGTGGCAGGTAATAATTGTTAAGTTGCCTTTGCAGTATCTGGAGGAAGGTCTGGTATAGTTGGAGGAGTTGATTCATCAGTCTCCTGGATGGAGGGCAGATGGGTGATATGGATCTTGGTGGTCCTGTCCTGAAGCAGAAGAGAGCAGAGAGGGGGTGGTCAAGGGGTGGGGGAAGAGGGGTGGGGAGGAGGGAGATGAGGTTCATTTTATGGAAGAGACATGTACCCAGGGTTTATATCCTTGTAGTTTAACAGTGGTGAGGATTGTTAAAGTAACCTGTAGGAGACCCCTCCAAGGAGATTGTAAGGGGAGAGGAGGTACTGGTCCCTTGTAATAAACCCATTCCCCAATCCTAACTGGGTTGGGGTTTGTAGGAGAAAATTAGGTGGGTTTTGAGAGGTGGGTGTCTAGGTGTGCCCAAAGTGTTATTCTCATGTAGAGTAGTAAAGAAGAAAGCAGAGGAAGGGAAATGTTAGAATGTGTTGTAGGAAGACCCAGTGTTACTAGAGAGTGGCCATACATGGCCTCAAAAGGGCTAATTAGCAGAGGCTTCCAAGGGAGAGCTTGGGTGCTGAGGAGAGCTAAAGGTAATAGGTTAATCCATTCTAGTTGAAGTTCCTGAGCAAGTTTGGTAAGTATGTTTTTTGGGGTGTGCTTGGCCTTTACTACTTTTCCAGAGGATTGTGGATGGTATGGGATATGGAAGTGCCACTTTGATCCAATATAGGAGGTCAATTGTTGAATGAAAGTAGAAGTAAATTCTGGCCAGTTGTCTGATTATAAGTAACAATGTGGGGAGGCCGAAATGGGGAATGACCTCCCTGAAAAGTATGGTGGCTACTGTGGAGGCACTTCTGTTAGTAGTGGGGAAAGCTTTGTTCCATCCCATTAAAGTGTCAATAAAGACTAGGAGATACCTGATACACTTCACAGGGGGCATGTTAGTAAAGTCTATTTGCCAATCTAACCTGGGTAAGTGACCTCTAGCCTGATAGATAGGAAAGGGAAAAGGGTGGATGTTTGATAAGAGGTTGGTTTTTGAACATATAGCACAAGAGGAGATTTCTTTTAGTTGTTTTGTGGAGGTTAGGGTTGGGGGCAATACAGGTTTTAATAAAATGAAGTAAAAACTGAGAATTAAAGTGAAAGACTTGATGAAGGGTAGTTAGTATGGGTTTAATTTGTTTTTCCAGTAACAAATTACTGGAAGAGTATTATTAAGAAACCAGTAACCCTGGTGCTAGCTAGCCCCCTGAGTTTTTAATAGTTCTGTTTCCATTTTTGTATTATAGTGAATTGTTAAAATGGCTGGGGGGGGTTATGTTGGGCTACCTGTTTAGCTGTGGTGTCTGCCAAATTATGGCTAATAGATATTAAAATGTTATCCTTTTTGTGTCCTTTGCAGTGAAGGATGGCAGCGGGTCATAATATGTTTTGCACTGGTTATTGGGGATCCCTTAGTTGTTAAGAAACCCTGTTCCTTACAGATCTGGTTGTTGGAATGGATGATGATGTATGTGTATTTTGAGTCCATATAGATGTTAATCATCTTGTCTTTTGCCCTTTGTAATGCTTGTGTAAGAGCATACATTTCTGCCTGTTGGGGTAGTTATAGGAGGGAGGCTGTTTGTCTCTATTATTGTATATGTATTACTGTTTGGGTGTCCCTCAACTATCGTGTATCCTGCTCTAGCTGTGGAGGTAGTGGAGACTTTTGTAGAGCTGCCATCTATAAACCAGGTGGGGGCATGGAGTATGGGGGTGTCTAGGATGTGATGAAATGTAAATGAGTCATCAAGTGCCTGAATACAGTCATGGGCTGGGGGCTCTGGATTTGGTGGGGTGTTGGAGGGTAAGAGGGTAGCAGGGTTTAGTTGCTAACATCACTGGAAAGTTAGATCAGGTTGTAGGAGGAAAGAGTGTAAGATTTGAACATGAGATGGGGAGATGGAGATAAGAGCTTTATGGTTAATTAAGTCCTGAATACTAGGAGATGACCAGACTGTCATAGGCAAGTTAAAGGCTATTTTTTGAATTTCTGGTATTAAGAAAGTTGTTGTGGCCAATATGCTTAGGCAGGCTGGCAAACCCCCGTAAATGGGGTTTAGCTGTTTTGACAAGTAAGCTATTGGAGCCACTGAGTCTCCTGCACCTAGGGCCACCATGTCCGAAGCTTGACCTTTGTCCGAGTGTAGGTATCAGTGAATAATTTTGTTAGGATTTAGATTGGAAAGTTCAGGAGCCCTTGTTAAAGCTTGTTTGAGGAGGTTAAAAGGAGTCAGGAGGGTCCTAGGGCAAGATAAAGGCTCATCTGGGTCCCCTCCAGCAGCCTCATATAGTGATTTCATGATTATTGAATAATTAGGAATCCAAATTCTAAAATATCCAATTAATCCTAAAAAAACAAAAAGAACAAAAGAAAAACAAAGAATGTCCCTTTTTGTCCTGGGAAGAGGAATTTGGAGTATGGTGGTTTTTCTGTTTTGAGGTATTTAATGATATCCCAGAGTTAATCAGAGTCTCATGAATGAGACTGAAGTTGAAATAAGTTGTGCCTTATTCCTTGAGATGTGATATCCCCAGTGTGCTAATGAAATAAGGAAGGTAATGGTGTGGGTGTAGCCCCTTTTGAGGGGCTACATAGAAGGAGGTCATCTACATATTGGATGAGCTTGTTTGGAAAAAGATTGAGGGAAATGAGATCTTGTTGTAGGGCTTGGCTGAAAAGGTGGGTGGAGTCTCTGAATCCCTGGGGGAGGACTGTCCAAGTTAACTGTTTGGTGTGGTGGGTAAAAATGGGATCTGTCCATGTGAAAACAAATAAGGGTTGGGAGGAGGGCTGTAAGGGGACAGTAAAGAAGGTGTCTTTGAGTCCAGAACTGAAAAGAAAGAGGTTTGGGGAGGAATCTGGGAGAGAGGAGTATATGGATTAGGAATCACAGGATGAATAAGGTTAACAGCAGCAATGGTTTTTCTGAGGTCTTGGACTAGTCTAAAGGAACCATTGGTTTTTTTTAACTGGAAGGATGGGAGCGTTGTAAGGAGAGATAACAGGGATTATTAGATGAGACGTTTTGAGTTGATCTATTATTAATTTTAATCCCATGTAGCCTTCCCTGCCCAAGGGGTATTGTGGGACGATGATGGGGATGGAGGGGTCTTTAAGAGTTATTTTAATGTGAGTATGATGTGAAGTATGGAGGGGTGCAATGTGTACCAAACTTGGGGATTGACTTTTTGTAAGAGATAGGGAGAGGTTTTGGGCTGTGGAAGGCCCTATATTGGGAAAATAAATTATATGGGCTGACTGGGATAAATAGACAGGATAAAAATGATGGTTTCATGTATATCTCATCCTAATATTGGAAAGGGACAAGCTGGAAGGGTGTGTGAAGTATTTAGATCCAAAAATGTAGTGTGTGGGGGGATGTTAGTCAGGTATGTCTGGTACACTAGTTACTCCTACAATAGGATAGGAGGCCTTTTTAAGGGGACCCACATATTCAGTTAAAACTCATCTGGATGCCCCAGTATCAAGGAAGTAAGAAATATGTTTTCCCAGTTGCCCATGGATCAGTGGACTCACTGGCAGTGGCAGGGGCTTTATGATCCAGTTCTTGTCAGTTTCCCAGTGGAAACATTGGTACTGGGTCTTCAGCTGGGATGCTAATAGGAATTTGAGGCTGTACATGAGGAAAAAACTGTTTTCTCTGTGGACAGTCCATCTTCCAGTGTCTCCATTGTCTACATTGTGGGCAAGGCCTTGTTGGTGGATGTGGATTAGGGCAAGATTTTGCCAGTGTCCTAGGTTTCCACATTAAAAGCAGGCCTTGGAGAGCTGTTTGCTGGGTTGTTTGGGCCAGTATGGGGCATCTGGTTTTGGTTTTGGAGAATGGGGGCCAGCATTTGGTATTTTGTGTAGGTATTTTTGTCCTTTAATTGTTTGGCTTCCTTCTCCCTATTGTTAAAAACCTTAAAAGCCACATTAATTAAAGTTTGTTGGGGAGCTGAAGCCCTCTTCAAGTTTTTGTAGCTTTTTTCAGATATCTGGGGTTGACTGATGAAATGGAGGTGTAAGAAAATACGACTCTCTTGGGAGGTGGGGTTTAAATTAGTATATTTAATTATTGCCTCTGTAAGGTGATTGAGAAAGAGGGGAGGGTTTTCATATGGATCTTGTGTGACTTCATTAGTCTTGTCATAGTCGACTTGTTTATGACTATTTTCATCCATGCCTGCTAATAGGCAGGAGATCATATGATCCTGGGAATTTGATCCCAGGTCCCCATCTTGATAGCTGCATTGAGGCTCTGTATTAAGTACTGCCTCTGTGGCAGGGGGGTGTCTATTGGGATGTTGTTCAGCAGAGTTTTTCTGCTGCTTTCCATATTCTCTCCTTTTTGCCCTCCATAAGGGTATCATTAATAATGCTGTAAATGTCACCTCATGTGAGATAGAGAAATTCCTTACAGTATCTTGTTGGATTGTCTAAAAAGGACCCCAATCTTTGTTCAATTTGGGACATATCTGTCATAGAAAAAGGGACATGGACCCTGACTGTCCCTTCCACTCCTGCCACTTCTTGTAAGGGAACAACAAGAACCGGGTGGGGGTGTGTAGATGTGGGTAGTTGTAAGGGTGCAGGAGCGTGTGCTCAGGATCAGGTGTGAGGAGGGGACAAAAGAAGGGAAGAGTTTTCTAGGGAGAGAAAGAGTGAAGGAGAGGAGGCCTTTGAAAAGTTGGGCTTGGGGAAGACAGAGACCAATGGGCGGAGGTCATCAGTGGGATCTGTATCAAAGGTTGATGGAAGGGGATTATGTGCTGAGGGGAGGGGTGAGAGTTGAGAAAAAGAACTTGAAGGGGGCTGCAGTTTGAACAAAAGGAGGGTCAGGACTTGAGATAAAAGAAAGCCTGAAGATAAGAGATCTCTTGCCATTTGCTGTTTCTCACAATAAAATTGTCAAGATCTTGGAGAATATTGGGATCAAAAGTTCCAAATTCAGGCCATTTTGAAGAGTTATCTAAACTGTATTGTGGTCAAATTTCTGTAGAAAAACAGATGAGATTTTTTGGTTTTAGATCGCTCTTTAGGCCTAATTTTGTAAGATTGTGTATAAGACACCGTAGAGGTGAGTTAGAGGGAATCTTTGCGTGAATATGGCCCATGTCTGAGGTTAGGAAGTTTTCTCTGGGGCATCCCCTGGAGAAAGCTTACAAAAGGGGAAAAGTGAACCTGGAATTGTAAGTAGATGTCTCTAACCTATGTTGCCAAGGGCCAGACTTGCGGGGGGCCAAATGGCTGGAAGGTGAGAGGGAGAGTAGGGATACTGAAGGCAAGAATGGCTGGAGTCCAGCACACCACGGTGTCATGGAATGCCGGATGGAAAAGCCAGGTCTTACCTGTCCCTGTAGAAATCAGGCTAGTGTTGAGTGTGTGGAGTGGAAGTAGTGAAGGGCCCTTCAGGAGGTCACAGAGGAATGGGAAGTTACAGTCGTATGTATGCCCAAAAGGTCAGGCCCCAGAGTAGTGTGGCTATTAGGTAGAAAAAGCCAACTAACAATATTTTTTGGCTCAAGTCCAATCAGAAGGAGCAGTTGCCTCTAATCCTATGCCCAAAACAATTGTCAGTATGATGGGGAGACTCAGCAGAAAATAAAGTAGTTTTAGAGTCATATTGAGGATAGTGAGGTGGAAATGGAGAGAGAGGGAGAGAGAGAGAAAGAGAGAGGGAGAGAGAGGGGTTCAGAGAGAGGTTGGGTGGTTTTGGGGATAGAGGTGGGCACCGGCTGCACCCCACATGGGAACTTAGGCACCTCTTGGGCTTAGTGCATCTATATCAAGCCTGGACAGGAGACCACGGGGGTGTACCACTGACCATATGAGGATCTCCACAGAATCACTGTAACCCAAGAAGGGCATTGCCCCTGCTCAAAACTCTCTTCTAGGTTTGGGCACCAAATGAAAGGAAAGTGAAGAAGCTGGAAATAGACATACCTAGCAAGAATCTGTGATCTTCACAAGCAGCAGGTCTTTATCAGGGAGAGGAGACCTGAGAGGGACCCTCAGCCATCAGAATAACACTCTGAGAGGGGATAGAGCATGCCTCTCTTACAGGCTGAGGATTTTAAACATCCTGTGGCGAGAAAAGAGGAGTTGGAGGGGAATGGGCGTTAGGTAACGTGGTTGGGAAGGAGGATGGGGGAGGTGTTGGACATAAGCAGGAAGGGGGTGTTGGGCAGGTATGCGTGTTGTTTTCTCGACATTCCACCTAATCACAGATGTATGTAAAGATGTACAGCTTCATGTGATTACCCACAAGAAAGGTTTTCCACCTTTCACTGACTAAATGCTAACAGAGACTGTGTGTGTCATCTACTGCAACTTCAGTCTGGACCTCGATACCAAACAATGACGAACACCTCTGGAATCCACTGCATTTTTAGTAATGTACATTTTCTCCCACTGTCTTTGATTTTTTAAACTTTTTATCATTTTTACATTTACTTATATATGTGTACATGTAAGTGTGCTACCTACCCTCCCACCCCACCCCCAGCCCCTCACTTCCAGGCAAAACCTGTTCAGCCCTCTTCTCCGATTTTGTTGAGAAAACATAAGAGATAATAAGAAAGACTTATTGTTTTTGCTAGTATGGGATAAAGATAGCTATACAGAGAGATTCCTAGCATTACTTCCATGGACTTGTGTATTAAAACCCACATTGGTTCATTTCTACCTGACCTCTTTGTTACTTCCTGGTCCCCTACCCATCGTGGCCAACTTTATTCACTCCTCTACAGTTGAGCACATCGACCGAATTCAAGTTTTGCATTTCCTTTCCTTTCCCTATTTCTCCCATGCATATTCTCTCCTTAGTGTGTGACCCATGTCCAATAATATTACTGCATTTGTTTTGGGTCTATAATCCACAAATGAGGGAGAACATGTGATTTTTGGCCTTCTGATCCTGGCTAACATTGCTTAAGATGATGTTCTCCGGTTCCATCCATTTTCTTGCAAATAACAAAATTTCATTCTTCTTTGTGGCTGAGTAAAATTCCGTTGTGTATAAATACCACATTTTCTTGATCCATTCATTGCTTGTGGGGCATCTTGGCTGTTTTCATAGTTTGACTCGTAATAGTGCTGCAATAAGCATGGGTGTGCAGGTGCTTTTGTAATAATCTGAGTCACATTCCTTCAGGTATATCCCTAGGAGTGGTGTTGCTGGATCATATGGCAGATCTGTTTAGTTTTTTAAGGAGCCTCCATATTGTTTTCCAAAGTGGTTGTACTAGCTCACATTCCCACCAGCAGTGTATGAGGTTTCGTTTTTCCCCACATCTTTGCCAGCATTAGTTGTTGGTGGTGTTCTTAGTGATAGCCATTCTAACAGGGGTGAGGTTAGAATCTTAGTGTGGTTTTGATTTGCATTTCCTTTATTGCCAGGAATGGTGAGCATTTTTTCATGTGTTTTTTGGCCATTTGGATTTTTTCCTTAGAAAAATTCTGTTTAGTTCAGTTGCCCAATTCTTTATTTGGTTCATTGATTTTTGGGGAGTTAAGTTTTTTGAGCTCTCTGTATATTCTGGCTTTCAGTCCTTTGTCTGATATATAGCTAGCAAATATTTTCCCCCACTCTTTGGGTGGTCTGCAAAGGTTTAGATTGTGATCTGCCACCACTGCTGATTACACAAACCTCACATGGGTTCCCAACTTACATGATAACTTTGCATCAGAATGAAAATTTTAATCCTTTTAAATTCCAGTTGACATGTTATTTCATCTTGCATAAAACCCCTTATCCTAGTTGGAGGTTATGTTGCCTCACTGTCCATCTTTTACACTAAATGTTCAAATGCAGTTGAAAACATTATGGGCATGATTTCATAAGCAGTTGTGTTTCTGTAATGTTCCTAGAGAGCCCTTCACATAATCATGATAGCAACAATCATTCTGGACAAAAGACTGGTCATCAAGAGCCCTGGCGTGTGTAGATGAACACTGGGAGGTGTTTAGACAGTAAAAGCTCTTGGTCTTCAAGGGGATAATATGTCTTTGGCCCCCAAAGTGCAGGCATGGGGGAGCCAGTCTGGAAGCATCATGTTTTTGCTTATGCCAGTTATTCTCAAAGGAATCACCACCACTGTTGGGGCTGTGATATTGGGGACCCTCAGCTTGGATGCATCCAGAATAGAACCAAAATACTCAAACTATTGTAGTAGGAATAAAATCTTCATGGGCAACAAAACCTCAGTACCAGTGATCACAAAGTCACTATTATGAAGTCATTGGTTCCAGTGAGATGAAGCCAGGATTGAAACCACAGTTGCTATGTTCTCTCATATGCCATGGTCTCTGTGCTATGATTATCATTAAGCGTCCATCACCTGGCATGTTTGAACCATCAGAATTGAAGCCCGTTAAGCATAATAAAAAAAAATAATGTTGGTGATCATTAGAGGATCCACTGAAGGAGAAGGGAAAAGGTATCAGTTAAAAGGTTAAAAGTGATTAGTGTTTTGATCAAGGAACGAGTCTGGAGTCTGTCTACAATTAGTTCTCATGTACTGATGTGTCAAGAGTCTGTCTATAATTAGTTCTTATGTACTGATGTGTCAAAGCATTAAAGAGACCTACTTATAAAATAAATGTTGGCTATTGTTATTGAACCTGAATGGTGAATAAATATTAATTCATACTGTTCTCTATATACATGAATATGTGTGGGTATTTTCACAATAATTAGTTAAAATTGAAGGGTCTCAAGTAAAAGACAACCATGTATCCTAGATGGCTAAAAGTGTTCCAGTTCATACCTGCTCACCTATTGGCCTAAGGATTAATAGGTCTTTTAAACTTTAAATGATTAATTATTTGATAATATTACCTATGGGACATATTTTTAAAAAACACTCTCATTTTATCTTTAAGTCTGTTTTATGGTACTATTTAAAACAATTAGGAATACTGTAGTAGAATGCCAGATATGCACTGGCTTAAGGAACAGAAATTTAGCTAGTGGAATGGCTCAAGTGGTAGAACACATGCCTAATAAGTTTGAGGGTCTGAGTTCAAATTCCAGTACCACCCCCCAAAAAAAGAACAAAAATTTATTTCACATATGTTTATTTTTGTTTATTTTTTGGTGGTACTGGGGTTTGAACTCAGGGCCTGCTTGCTAAGCAGGTGCTCTACCACTTAAACCATACTTCTAGCCTTAACTTTGAGTCTAGATCAAGACACTGACAGAGTCAACATCTGGTGACAGCTTGCTTCCTGATTTTCAAAAAGCCATCTTCTTATTGTATCCTTAAAATCCCTAGAGAAGAAAGTGTATCTTCTTGTATCTATTCTTAATCCCATTCATGGGGAGGCCCACCTGCTAGTATCATGGCATTAGTAGTTGGGATATAATCATAGGAATTTAGTGGAACACAAAAACTCAGTCCACATTATTCAGGTCCAGCCTTCCTAAAATTCATGTTCTTCTCTCATGCAAAATATATTCATTCACCCAAACAGCTCCCAAAATCTTAACTTCTTGTAAAATCTGGAGCCAAAAATCTTTTCTAAGTATAACTCAAATGAGGATGAGATTCAAGGTACAATTTATCCTAAGGCAAAATTACTCTCCACTTATGAACCTGTGAAACCAAACAAGTTATGTGCTTCCAAAATATAATGGCAGGTTAGGTATTAGACAAGCTATCACTTTTCAAAAGGGAGTAAGTGGTGATGGGACCCAAGTAAGTTCCAAACCTAACACACCAAACTGCATGTGATCTGCAACATTGAGGGCAATCTTCTTTGGCTCAATGTCCTGCCTTCCAGACCTACTGGCATGACAACGTCATCACTGCTACTACACTGGGTTGCTGTCTCTTCTTTTATTCTGTTTATTAATTCCTGTTTGCTTTAGTCTCAGCAGATAGTGTTTCAGGAGGTAACTGTCTCACATATGTATTCCTGAATTTTATTGAGATAGTTGATGAATTTTTTGTTAATGCTCATACAATTGTCCTTAACAAATTGCATGCACCTGCAATCCTTAGTGGTCTTTTCTAAAAAGTTTCTTAATTAATTAACTTAGTTAAAGTTTTTTATTAGTATATGATAGTCATACAGGGGGTTTCATTGTGATATTTCCATATGTACATGTATTGTACCCCTTTGGTTTATCGACTCCACTATTCTCCCTCTTCCCCATCTCCCTGCTTAAAATGACTTTGACAGGTTTTATTATTCCATAGTCATACATGTATAGAAAGTACATCAATCATATTTATTTTTTAATGTGTTGAGAACTTTCCAGATCTTTAAGTTATGATTTCTTTTTGCTTAAAAATTCTGTCTTCATTTTCCCTTATTGCATTTTACCATAAGCTATCAGAAAGACTCAATCCACTCCTTCAATATTTTTCTTAGAGCTCTTCTCATTTAAATATCCGATTTCATCACTTGTTCCACTTTCCATAAAACACTAGAACATAAAACAGTTATCCAAATTTCGTGTCAACTTATATCAAAGATGAAACTGGAATGTGGTTGATGTGCTCCTTGTTGAGGAGCAAGTAAAGTAATCTTAAATTAGCAGAAGTCACTATGGGAAGGGGACAAAGAAGTAGCAAAGAGGTCTGGCAGAAATGAACCAATGTGGGTTGCAATACACAAGTGCATGGAAGCAATGCTAGGAATCTCTCTGTATAGCTATCTTTACCTCAAGCTAGCAGAAACACTGTGCCTTCCTTATTATCTCTATGTTTTCTCTTTAACAAAATCGGTGAAGAGGAGGGTGGAACAGATTCAGCCTGGAACTGGAGATGGATGGAGGGGGAAAATGGGAGGCTGTGGGGATGGGGAGGTGGCACAAACAATGTATACACATGTAAATAAATGAAAAAATGATAAAATAAAAGTAGAAAGAAAAAAGAAAAACAAAAAACAGAGATGGTCTTTTCTCTAGCTCACAGTACCATTTCCTCATTTCCATCTGAGGTCTCATGAGAATGTTCTTTCAAATCCATAATTCTACCAGTGCTTTGTTCATGAGCACTGAGTAACGTTTTCTCTTCGTATCCATTGAGGATTTGTGTTACGACCCTCAACATATATCAAAATCCATGAATGTTCCCTATGTGGCAGAGTATTTGTATATAACCTACACATGTCCTCCTCCTCTGTACTTTAAGTCATCTCTTGACTAATTGCAATACCTAGTGCAGTGTAAATTCTCAGTTGTAAATAGTTGCTATGCTATATAATGCAGGGAATAATGACAAGAAAAAAGTCTCTACATGTTCAATACTGATACAAATTTATTTCAGATATTTTCACTGCATATTTTGGGTTGAATCCATGAAATGTGATCCCACAGACACAGAAGGTTGACTCTTTTCTCTAAGAATTCTTCTCTGCAGCACTCCCTTTGTCTTTTTAGTCCTATAAAGGTCACCTTTAAAACTCCCTTTAGGGCAGTATGAGTTTTTGCTAAGATATGCTTTACAATTTTTCTAGTACCCAATTCCTAGTGTAACTATTTATAATTTCACTATTTTATACTGCAACAATAGATGCCATAGAGTAGATTGTTAAGCAACAGTATCTTTCTGCTATTTCTAACAGTTCTGAAGTCTTGGAAGATCAAGCATGGTCTTGCATAGTACAGGCAGACTCAGTGATAAGGGCTCACTACCTTTTTTGCACATGACAATCTTCTAATTAAATCCTCACATGGTGGACAGGAGATGGTGAAGAACCAAGCTATCAAGTTTGTTTTTGTAAAGGTGTTAATGTCATTCATGAGGACTTCAGATTTGTGTCCTAATTACTTCTCATAGCTCCATATCCTGATACCATCACATTGGTAGTTAAATTTTCAACATGGATATTTTGAGGAGACACAACTATTCAGTCCATAAAACAAGTACTTACTGTATACTTCCATGTAACACATTATTTCCTTAGTTTTATTTTCCCTACATTCCTTTCTTCACTAGCTTTGTCAGGCTGGGGGATTTTTAAGAGCATCTTTTACACCTTCATAAATGTTAGTGTAACGGGTACTTAAACTGCTTTTGCTAAAAAGCACAGACTGCTTGAGTGACAAATTAACTAAAAGAAGAAGAAAAGCTTGCATCCTTGCCTCAATTCTGTATCTGTTCTCTAAGCCATTCTCTCTGCAGTTACTTTTCAATCACCTTGGGTTCTAGGAAGGAAAGGATTAATCAAAAACATCTTTATGACAAGAAACTGACACCATCCCTAAGGAACAAGAGTCTTGCAGGACAGGACCCCCACCCCCAGCCCCACTGCCATATGAGGACTATTATCTATAATGATGGAACTGTACTCTGGAGCAGGAGTAATCATTTCACAGGAATCAGATTGCTTCCCTCAAGTGAGGACAGCAATAACTTCTCCAAGAACCAGAACTGAGATGATAATCAGGTCACACTTTGACTAGGGCTGTATAATTATGAATATCTTTCACCTGTTGCCCTTGGTCTTCCTCTACTTAAAGCTAAACTTATATCTGTACCCCAAAGATGTGACTGGAGCAGTAGAACATGTGGCTAGCATGTTGAGGTCCTGCTTTCAATCTCCAGTATGCTAAAAGCCCAGGGACGTTAGCTTAATTCTCATTAATGGTAGGTAAGTAACTGCAAAGCTCTAGCTAGCACAATGGCCAATGTTCCACAATGAGAACATCGAAGGACAACCTAAATTAGCCACAGCAGAAACATCAGTAAAACCTGACCCTCCATCATGCAACATAAGAAGATACAAGCTAGGTAGCTCCTACTCCTCCCATCTGTAGGCCTCAAAGTGGCCCAGTTATAGTAGATGACTCCCAGGTGGCACTAGTAATTATTGAACTTCTACCCTATCAGAGCCAGAAAAACAAAGCAGACAAGAATAATATTGAAAGAGCTTTTAAAATTAAATAGGTATTATAATTTAGCCCACAATAGCAGGGTAGAATGTACACTCTAAACATAAAAAGACAACTATTTCTTAAATTAGGAGATTAATATTGATTAAAAATGTAAAAAAAAAAAGATTAAAAAAAGCTGGGTGCCGGTGGCTCATGCCTATAATCCTAGCTACTCAGGAGGCAGAGATCAGGAGGATCATAGTTCAAAGCTAGCCCTAAGCAATTAATTCCATGAGACCCTATCTCAAAAATACCTAACATACAAAAGGACTGGTGAGTGGCTCAAGGTGTAGGGCTGGAGAGCAAGCCCTAGTACCACAAAAAAAAAAAAAAAAAAAACTTCCAGACAGTTTCTTGAGTCATATCTGGATCCATAGAAAGTGCCCTGAAAAAGGACCAATTGGTCATCAAGATAGTGGAGTAGAAATCCTTAGGGCATCCCCCCATCCCCAGACTTACATACAAATATACCAACTCAGCAATAATTCACAGACTGATTCCCTCTTAAAGAAATCTAGAAGCTAATTGAAAGGATCTAACATTCCATGAGAATACAAAGCTCAGACTCATCAAAGCTGAGGGAGTTTTGGGGACACAACCTCACCAGAATTCCTAACCCTGGCTGGCATAACATCATGATATAAGCTAGCTAGCATTTGTTGCCCTTAATGCAGAGAAACTAAAGCAGATACCTTAAAGCAACTGAGGCCAATAGGAAAAGGGGACCAGGAACTAGAGAAAAGGTTAGATCAAAAAGAATTAACCTAGAAGGTAACACCCATGCACAGGAAATCAATGTGAGTCAATGCCCTGTATAGCTATCCTTATCTCAACCAGCAAAACCCCTTGTTCCTTCCTATTATTGCTTATACTCTCTCTACAACAAAATTAGAGATAAGGGCAAAATAGTTTCTGCTGGGTATTGAGGGGGGGAGCGGGAGGGGGTGGAGTGGGTGGTAAGGGAGGGGGTGGGGGCAGGGGGGAGAAATGAACCAAGCCTTGTATGCACATATGAATAATAAAAGAAAAATGGAAAAAAAAAAAAAAAGAGAAAGATCTCAAAGCCCCAAGATTCTCCCAGAAGTGTTAAAGAGTTGGTCCATGCATCCAGCATCTCAACTTTACAGTGCATGCTCCTCAGAGAACTAGTTGTCTTGCCAGTGTTTTGAGAGCTTGTTTGGAGGTTCTAGCAGGGGAGCGCAGCTACTCGTATACCCTTGACCGAAGAACGGTCCTCCTCTATCGGGGATGGTCGTCCTCTTCGACCTAGCGCGCAGCTTCGGGAGGGACGCACATGGAGCGGTGAGGGAGGAAGGGGACACCCGCCTAGCCAGCCAGATCAGCCGAATCAACCCTGGCGATCAATGGGGTGACAGATGTCGCAGCCAGATCGCCCTCACATCCTTGCCAGTGTTTTGGAATGCTGATGGGACTGAAACAATCTCTCCATCTGTAGGAGAACAAAGACAGAAGTTTAGACTATAGTTATGACACCACTTTTGGCTCTGAAAACATCCTCACAGGTACATGTGAGGTACATGCCTCCCAGGCATTTCTCAATCCAATCAAATTGATAATCAAAATTTACTATTACAGTGAGGAAGGAAAGGGTTTGACAGAGCATGTAGTGATTTAACTTTTCTTGCAACTTTCCAAAAAACTGGCTTTAGTCTTGCTTGCTCAGGTGACTAATAGAACTAAATAAACCATAAATGTTTGGGGCTGCCATAAAAAAGAAATGTTAGTTGAGCTAGCACTAAAGTTTAAGAGGTCCACAGAATTTCTGGCAATTCTGGTAGGTCAGAGGGAGTCATCTAATGTTTAAATTCACTTATGAAGACTACATAGATAGCTGCTTTGTTAATGGGAGAGATTTATACAGAGTCAGGAAAACTGAAGAAACAGAATAAAATGTTTCTTCCAGGACCAGGATAAAGCTCCAGAAATAAACCCTAGTGAAGCGGAGGTATAACGTTTACCTGAAAGAAAATTCAAAACAATGATCATAAAGATGCTCAAAAAACTCTAGTGAAGAGAGCATGGGAAAAATAATTCCATCAAAGACAGAAAAAAATTAAAAAGTTGGCTCTGGGTTTGTTATATAGGGCCTTTATTTTTTTGAGGTATGTCTCTTACATAGCTAGTTTCTTCAGGGCTTTTATGATGAAGGGATGTTGAATTCTGTTGAAGGTTTTTTCTGCATCTATTGAGATTATCATGTGCTTTTCATCCCTGATTCCATTTATGTGTTATATTTATTGATTTGCATATCTTAAACCATTTCATATCCCTAGGGTAAAACCAACTTGGTCATAGTATATGGTCTTTTTTTAGTGTGTTGTTGAATTTGCTTTGCAAGTGGTTTATTGAGAATTTTCATGTCTACATTAATCAAGGAATTTACTCTGTAGTTTTCTTCTTTGTTGTGTATGTATCCAGTTTTGACATCTGGGTTAATAATGGTTTTATGTAATGAGTCTGGTAGTGTTTCTTCCTTTTCTATTTTCTGGAAGAGTATGAAGACCACGGGTGCTGATTATTCTTCAAAGATCTAGCAGACCCCAGTAGGGAATCACTGGTCCGGGGCCTTTATTTTAATAGTAAAAACCATAGTAAAGTTTATTAGGAAAAGAATTTAGTATCACAAAGTATAAAAGTTGGGAGAAATGAGAGAAAAGAGAGAAACATTTCTTGCTCCCTGTGAAGGAAATGGAAGTAAAAACTTCCTGGGCCTTCTTTCTGTTTTTTTAATGTCAGGAGACTATTACTGCTTCAATCTCACTGTTCTTCTAGATAATTTTGTTTGTAACCTCTTTGTTCGCTTTAGATAGGTCTTATGTGTCTAGAAATTTATCCATTTCTTTTAGATTTCCCAGTTTGAACATAAGTTTTCAAAATATTCCCAATTTGTACCAAATGGAAACAAAATGAAAATATTTCCTCTGAAATCAAGAAAGAGACAAGAGTGTCCACTCTTTCCACTCTTATTAAATATAATTCTTGAATTCTTAGCTAGAATAATAAGGCAAGAGAAAGAGATAAAAGGTATACAGATAGAAAAGGAAAAAAATAAAGTATTCCTGTTTGCAGATGATATTTGCAGATAATATGATCCTATACTTGCAAGATCTTAAAGATTGTACTGGAAAACTCATAGATCTGACACAGTAAAGTAGCATGATCCAAAATAAATAGATATCATATCAGTAGCTTTTTTTTGGGGGGGGTTCTTTTTTTTTAAATTTTTTTTATTATTCATATATGCATACAATGCATGGGTCATTTCTCCTCCCTGCCCCCACCCCCTCCCTTACCACCCACTCCGCCCCCTCCCTCTCCTCCACCCCCCCAATACCCAGCAGAAACTATTTTGCCCTTATTTCTAATTTTGTTGTAGAGAGAGTATAAGCAATAATAGGAAGGAACAAGGGTTTTTGCTAGTTGAGATAAGGATAGCTATACAGGGAGTTGACTTAGCTTTTCTATATACCAGTAATTAGCATGCTGACAAAGAAATCAGGAAAACAACCCATTCACAATAGCCTCAAAACAAACCCCAGATGCTCACGCCTGTAATCCTAGCTACTCAGGAGGGAGAGATCAGGAGGATTGCAGTTAGAAGCCAGCCCAGGCAAATAGTTTGCAAGACCCTACCTCGAAAAACCTTATTACAAAAAATTGGGCTGGTGGAGCGGCTCAAGGTGAAGGTCCTGAGTTCAAGTCCCAGTACCTAAAAAAAAAAAAGCCAATGAGGTAAAAAGACCTCTACAAAGAAAATTATAAAATGCTAAAGGATGAAATTGAAAAAGATAGCACATGGAAAGACCTCTCAAATTCATGGGTCAGCAGAATTAATGTTGTGAAAATGGATATACTATTTTAAGAAATCTACAGATTTAATGCATTCCCCCATCAAAATCCCAATTACATCCTTCACAGAAATAGAAAAACAATCCACATATTCATATGGAAGCCTAGAAGGCCCGCAGAGCGAAAGCAATTCTGAACAAGAAGAGTCATGCTGCAGGTATAACAATACCTGACATCAAATTACATTGAAGAGCTTTAGCAATAAAAACGGTGTGGTACTGGCACAAACGTGGACATGTACATTAATGAAGTAGAATACAGGACCCAGAAATGACTCCATGCATTTATGGTCATTTGGTTCTGTGACAAATGTGTCAAAAACATATGTTGGAGACAAAACAGACTCTTCAGCAAATGGTGCTAGGATAAGTGTATATTCCCCAGGTAGAACACTGAAACTAGAACCCCGTGTCTCACTCCTGTTCAAGAAAAAATTCAAAATGTATTAAAGTAATAAATGTAAAACCTGAAACTTTGAAATGACTACAAAAAGCACTTCAAGATAGTGGCATAGGCAATAGTTCTGAATAGGGCTCAAATAGCTCAGGAAATAAGAAAAAGAGTTGACAAGATGGAATGTATCAATGAAAAGACTTCTGCACATTAAATAAAACAATTCTCAGAGCAAAGCAACAGCCTACAGAATGGGAGTAAATATTTGCTGGCTATTCAATCTGATAAAGGACTAATATCCTGCATATATAAAGAGCTCAAAAAATTAAATACCAAAAGAATAAATACTCAAATTAATAAACTGAAAAATGAGTTGAACAGTTATCCAAAGAAGTACAAATGGCAATAAACACATGAAGAAGTGTTCAGTATCCTTACCTATGAAGTAAACTCAAATGAAAACTACATCGAAATTCTATCTCACCCCAGTCAGAATGACTGTAATCAAGAAAAAAAAAAAAACAATAAAAACAAATGGGGTAAGGAACTCTTATGCACTGTTGGTGGGAATGTAAATTAGTGAAGCCACTATGGAAATCAGTGTGGAGAGTCCTCAGAAAATGAAAAATAAATCTACCATATGTATCCTCTTGGGCATACACCTAAAAAAATGCAAGTGAGCATAAAATAGAGATAACTGCACACTCATGTTTGTGGTAGCACTATTCACAATAGCTAAGCTATGAAATCATAGCTACCTATTAATAGGTGAACAGATGAAGAAACTGTGACAGATGATGATGATAGATAGATAGATCATAGATGATAAATAGACACACAATGGAATATTATTCAGTCATGTAGAGAATAAAATTATGTCATTTAGAAAAATAGATGGAACTGGAGCCATCATGTTAAGCAATATAAGCCAGAGTCAGACTAATATCACAGATTTTCTATCATGTGGATTCCAGACTTAAAAGTAAAGACAGAAGTGTCCAAGGGGGACTGTTTAGGGGAAACCACCCAGAGTGAGGCAAAAGAGAGGAATGGGCCACCGGGCAACTGAATGTGGTAAAAGTATAAATATCCATGTATGGAAATAACACAGTGATACCCATTAAGAATTGTAAGAAAAAACAGGTGGGGGCAGGAGGATAAGAGTGATAGAAGGTGTGAATATGGTCAGAATAAAATGTACATGTGGAAATATTACATTGAAGCCCCTTTGTACAAGAGATATATACCAATACAAATAGAAGATAATATATACATAATGAAAAAAATTAAAATTTTCCTTCGCAAAAGTTCCACTTAGCAAGATAACATATTTATTCACCTGGAGAAAACATTTTCATATTACATATCAAATAAAAAACTTATGCCTATAACATATAAAGAAATCACAAAAGTGACCATCAATAAATCAGGCAGCTCAATGGGAATACGGTTAAAATAGCTAGGCATGGTGTCACTCACTGTTACCTCAGCTTCTGGAGAGGAGCATGTAAGAAGGTCATGACTTGATGACAGCCAGGGCCAAAGTTAATACAAGATGCTACCTGGGGCAGCACTAAATACTTCTGAGGAAAACAGATCAAATGTAAGAGTAGTATCTTAATTTTCTAGTATCATGGACTCTTGTGGGATTTTTTTTGGAATTCATGTGTGTGTTGTTGTTTTATTTTGGTTTTCTGCTGCTTACTATGTGGTTTTCTGTGAAGGAAAGAGATAATGAAATGCACTGTACTGTTAAGAATGAATCTAAGCAATACAGATCTGTGTCAATATTTATTTCTTAACTCAGCATGGGAAAAGAAAATGAGAGAACAGACTCTAAAATTATGAGAATCAGACTTACTTTGCACACATTACATTATTTAGGGAATCTAGAATCCATAATATCAAAATATCACACTGTCATGGAAAATATAAACTAGTGTGAATAAAATCCATATTTTAAAATAATATACTAAGATACCTCTTTATCTTTTATCAATTATTTCTTTTACTTCCTAAAATTTCTTTAAGTGCTTGAAATTCTGTAACCAGATTTCCAAAGCCCCGTTACTCCAACTCATAGCCTAATTTCCTGTGATGCAGATTTTGAGGCTCAATAGGTTAAATAGTCAATAGTCAGTATAGTTAATATCAAACAAAGTATAAAACATGAGATAATATTAAGTTGCTTGTATTTCAAAATAAAACAAAAACATGAAGGATGTGTGTGTTTGTCTGTACATGCACTTATGAATATTCAGTGCATCTCTTATTTTTTTACAGCACAAAAATATTTAAAGAGGTGAAAATACTTTGAAAGGAGAACTAATAGAGTACAAAGAATGTCAGAGAGACTACTGAAAAATGGACCATTACAGTTCAAGTATACAAAGATGGCGAAGCTTCTCTATTTTAAATTCAAATTCTTGAATGACTTAGCAATAGAATTAATGATTTCTATTATTCTTTGTCTGACTCTACACATAGTTTGTATTGTCCATATTTCACGAATAAGGGCTTTTATCTGAGACTTCACATAACAAAGGAAAACATAAATCTCTTCCCCTTAGTCTTTCACTTTCTTGAGTTTCATCTTCAGCTGCTTAGCAAAAAGAATCATTCAGCTCTGTAAATCATGAAAATTGACTTCCACATTTATTCTAGTCTAATCCACAGCCTCAGTACTTTTTTTTAATCACCTTCAACATAAAGCAGACAAACTTTTTCAGTCTCATGGTAGAGGCTTCCTATGTGTTTTATATTCACTTCAATTCAGTAATTTTGCTCCTGCTTTCTCCTTGTTGCCAAATGATTTCCTTACTATTGAGCCTTATTGTAGATCACTTAAAGAACTTGAAGGTCAAGAAATAAAAGCCCACCTCCTTTATAAAATTTTTTCTGTAGAACTCAGACATCAATGACTACGGGCATGTCAACAGATAGTTATTTTGTTATCTGCACACAAATTTGTGTTCCAGTAGAAATAGTTTACAGTAGTTTTGTTTATTAATGTTTCAGTTACTGAGTTCACATTTACCAGTGGGTCTCCCAATTTTAAGTTGTTTTACTTAATCAGAAGTTGTTTTCTTGCATATTTTAGTTGAGGATCTTCCAGAGTAGAAAAGATTTGTACATACAATGAAAACTTTCATTTTGGAACACTCCTGATAAGTTAGCACATTTGATATCCTCATAAATGCTAACAAACAGGATAGTTATTTTAGTGCTTAGAAAACTACTGTTACACATACAAAATATTTTTTCATGGATGAGAAAATTATTGAATCATAATTCTTTCATTGATCCCTTGTCCCTTTTCTGATGTGTCTTAGATTTCTTTTATGATCCAGGAACTATTACTCCTGCTATTCCTCTTATTAAAGGAACAGTGTCCACTGAATGCACATGATGTTTCAGTGTTAATATTTTAGAAGTCTTATGGCCAGATAATTAACCAACCACTTAGAATAAAATAGTAAATTCGGGAATAATTTGAGCAAACAAGTAGGAAATTGCAAGAGTTTAAAGGAAGAAAGGTTGTCAACTACCACATGAAGATAAAAGGAAAAGTAACAGATGGAGAGAATACAAACACTAAATTGAATTTTAAATATAAGTTAAATATTGTCCAATTCATGTATCTGCATTCAAAAATCTTGGGAGCAAGGAATCATCCTTTTAGAAACATAGATTTTGGAGTTAGCTGTGTAGTTCCCTGTTTCATCTGCTTCTCAATACATTTAAATGTGCCATAAAGGCACATCTGGCGTTTTTAAATGTTCTATGAAAAAAATATCTGAAGCAAATGTTTTAGGCAAGTTCTAAACCTGACCCTTTTCAGTGTCTCTATCGATATGCTTATTCAGTCTCGTAATTGTATTTATTATAGAGTTGTATCTAGAGAGGTCCATTTGCAGTTGGAGCCCTGGATAGGTGATTATGGACAATGTCTTAGTTTTCTAACAACATATGATCATATAAAAACACACCAAGTTTGTATCTGAGGAAGAAGTCAAGGCAAGGTTTTGAATTTTTCCTGTAACAATTTCATATGGTTAGGATTTAGGGAGATTTTTGAAAAGCTAATCATTTTATCATAGTACTGGGAGTATAACTCTAGGCAGAAAGTGATTAAGTTCTTTTGGAAACTTGAATACATTTTGTTTTAAATACATTAGCTCATCTTATTCTCCCCAAGGTGAGAGGGAAGATATGGACTTGAATTTAATGAGACCGTCACACATAAACCGTCATTCTGCCTATCACACGCGATTGTCTTCAAAATCCAGAGAGTTTCAAAGCTTTCCTTTACATGGGAAAACAGCAGAGGATTTAATTCTATAAATTTTATTTTCTATACTTAAAATATTAACCTTAAGGCAAGGGAAGTTTTATTCTAATTTGAAAATGTAAAAACAAAGGCACACAAATGTCATAAAATTATAAAGCACAGAAGTAACTACATAAACTACATTTGTAAATATTTAAATAGTCCTTGAGTTGTGAGCTTAGAGGCTTGCCTTGCTTTGCTCCACTTAAGTGATGAAAATTTAATTAAAACATGATAAAATAACCCAAAGTTTTTGGCAGCAATTTTTCTACTACATTTAAATATATATGTATATATACATATTATATATGTATATATATATCAAATGTTATAGTAGATCCAATTAATGATATTATTTGGGTTATTATTGTGTATACATATTCTAGAATATTTTGGTGACAATATCAAGTACTGTGAGATAGTTTGAGATATCCAAAATATTTTGATTCATAAGTTTGCTGTTTTTATTAAATCCTTATCATTTAGGAATCAGAATGAAAAGCATCGTAATATTGTGTCACACCCACTAAGTACTGCTTTTGCTAATTGAGAATTTTCTTTTTTGGTTTTTCTTTTTTTGGTAAGGAGGGTATTATTGAATTTATTTTAAACTGGTGCACATAAACGTAAAAATTGTTCATATTTACGGTGTAACGTAATGTTTGGACACATGCATAAATCTGACTAAACATATAATCCATTAATTTATCATTTATAATAAAATCTTTGCAAACTAGGGCCAATATTTGAGACTCTTTATTATATTTAGTCCTGCAAGTAGATATTTGATCATTTTTAATTTTTATTGGAGTAATTAAGGAAATCAGAAAAGAAAATTTTATATGATGTTGAAAATGTAAACAACCTCTAAGCTGAACTATCTTAATTTAATAAGAAACAATTTACAGAGCTCTTCATGTTTGCAAACTTATAATCTTCAGTAAAATCAGAATTATATAACAACAGAGAAATGCTGCTATCCAAAAAATCTTTGTGATTGCAAATCATGAATTGACTTTTTTTAACTGAATAAACTAGAACAAATTGAATGTCTTATCCATCCCTCTAAGTATTCCCATGTTCTTTTCTTACATATTTTTAACTCTTATTGTTATGTTCTATGGTTAGTGGCAAATGATTACTTTATTCTCTACATAGTATTTATTGAGAACATACAATGAATTCTAAAAATTCTCAGTCAACATTAAGCTTCTCTCATAGGGAAATGTCAATTCAATGGGAGAAAAAACACAGAAAGGAGTTTAAATGATGCAAATAGTGACAGATGAAGTTTAATAAGTAAAACACAAAACACTACATCTAAAGAAAATCATTTTTAAATGCTATATGATAATGGGGTGAGTCTGAGCTATACAATTTGACCCAGTAGAATATCTATGATTGATTATAAGTTACACACAGAAGATGGTGCCCTGAGTGGTTTAGTCAAACAAAAATGGCACTAAATTTAGGCTTCCTGAACAAGAAAACCAGGCCTTAAACCTAGAGTGGTAGATAAAACTGTGATAGCATAGTGACACTGGGGAGAAAAAAACTGCATAGTTTTTGTTTTGTTAAAAATATAAATTCTGAGAAGGAATGTAATCCAATGTTCAAAAACTCCTGAAAGATATGAAAAGAAAGATATTTTACTTAAACCTCTACCTTCCCTCCTTCATCCTTGACACACTGATATTCCTCAGTTATCAACCCAGCACCTAGTTGTTCTTGTCTAACCCTTAGGGGTCATTCCTACTCTATTTCCTTGACTCCACCATACAACCAATCACCAGTTTGTTTTGCTTGCATTACATATTCCAAATTTGATCGCTTCTCATCATCTCTCCCCCAACTACCTTGAGCCAGCACCATCTTTCACCTATTATACTGCAACAACCCAATTGACCTCAATTCCTCATTTCAGGGTTATCTCGTCTGTCAATGGTTATCAGAGAAAATTAAAAATGTTCCATGATTCCACTTATAAGAGGTATATAAAGTAGTCAAACTCATACAAGCATGGAATATAATGGTGGTTACCAGGGTGAGGGATAAATGGGCACAAAATTAAATACAGTATCTAGAAATGCAGTGTACAATATAGTATAATGTTTTTTAAAACATGTTAAAAGAATAGATCCTGATAAGTGTATTTAACACACATACACAAATGGAACATATGTAACTGTTTTGGAGGTAATTATACATTAAGTATCTTGCATATGTTGATAGTATCATAAGTGTATGAATATGTCAAAACATATAAAAATGTATATATTTAAAATATGTAATATTTTGAAATCAGATATACCTCAATATAGCTTAAAACTAAACATGTAAGATAAAAGAATTTACTTATAACGAAAATCTAAACACAATAACTTTATATTCCTTCTTCAAAGTAATGACATACAAACCTACAACATTTCTTTTTTTAATTTTATTTTGTCATTTTTACATTTACTTACATGTATATACATGTAAGTATTTGGGCAACCTTTCCCCGTCCCGTTCCCCCCCGCCCCGGGCAGAACCTGTTTCACCCTCTTGTTTTCCAATTTTTTTGAATTAAAAAACATATAAGATAAAAAGAAAAACAGTATTTTTGCTAGTTTGGGAAGAAGATAGCTATATAGGGAGATTCCTTGTGTTGTTTCTATGCATATGTGCATTACAAGCCAAACTGGTTCATCTCTACCAGACCTCTTCAGTACTTCCTAATCCCCTTCCCACAGCGCCCACTGCCAGTTTAAGATAAATATATTCAGTCCTCTACAGTTGAGCACATCAACCACATTCAATTTTTAGGTTTCCTTCCCTTTCCCTATTTCTTCTGTGCATGTTCTCCCATGTCCAATAATGTAACTGCATTTGTTTTGGGTCTAAAATCAGCATATGAGTCAGAACATGCAATTTTTGGCCTTCTGAACCTGGCTAACTTCACTTAAGATGATGTTCTCCGGTTCCATCCACTTTCCTGTTAATGACAAAATTTCATTCTTCTTTATGGCCGAGTAAAATTCCATTGTGTATAAATGCCACATTTTCTTAATCCATTTGTCAGTAGTGGGGATTCTTGGCTGTTTCCATAGGTTGGCTGTTGTGAATAGTGCTGCAGTAGTAAACAAGGGTGTGCAGGTGCCTCTGTAGTAACCTGAGTCACATTCCTTCAGGTATATTCTTATGAGTAGTACTGCTGGATCACATGGCAGAACTATTTTTAGATTTTTAAGAAGCCTCCATATTGTTTTCCGTAGTGGTTGTCCTAGCTTACATTCCAACCAGCAGCGTGTGAGGATTCCTTTTTCCCCGCCTCCTCACCAGCATTTGGTGGTGGTGGTGTTCTTAATGATAGCTAGTCTAACAGGACTGAAGTGGTATCTTAGTGTGGATTTGATTTGCATTTACTTTATAGCCAGGGATGGTGAGCATTTTTTCATGTGTTTTTCGGCCATTTGGACTTCTTCCTTTGAAAAAGTTCTGTTTAGTTCAGTTTCCCACTTCTTTATTGGTTCATTGGTTTTTTGGAGAGTTCAGTTTTTGAGCTTCCTATATATTCTGGTTATCAGTCCCTTGTCTGATATATAGCTGGCAAATATTTTCTCCCATTCTGTGGGTGGTCTCTTCAATTTAGAGACCATTTCTTTTGTATTGCAGAATCTTTTTAATTTCATGTATTTCCATTTATCAATCCTTTCTTTCAGTTGCTGAGCTGCTTGAGTTCTACCGAGGAAGTCCATGCCTATAACCTATTACTTCCATTGTATTCCCTGCTCTTTCCTGTACTAACTTCAAGGTTTTGGGTCTGTTATTAAGATCCTTAATCTGATACTAGTTGATACTAGTGCAAGGTGACAGACATGGATCTAGTTTCAGTTTTCTAAAGGCAGTTAACCACTTTCCCCAACAACATTTGTTGAAAAGGCTGTCTTTTCTCCATCAGATATTTTGGCACCTTTGTCAAAAATTGATGAGTGTAGCTGTGTGGTCCTGTATTCTATTCCACTGGTCTTCATATCTGTTTTTGTGCCAGTACCATGCTGTTTTTATTGCTATGACTCTATAATATAGTTTGAAGTCAGATATTGTAATACTTCCAGCATTGCTCTTTTTGTTCAGTATTGCCTTGGCTATTCTCAGTCTTTTGTGTTTCCAAGTGAACTTTAGGGTACATTTTTCAATCTCTGTAATGAATGTCATTGAGTTTTTGATGGGAATTGCATTGAACATATAGATTGCTTTTGGTAGTATAGCCATTTTTACTATGTTGATTCTGCCAATCCATGAGCATGCGAGATTTTTTCACCTTCTGTAGAATCCTTTGGTCTTTTTCTTCAATAGTTTGTAGCTCTTCTTGTAGAGGTCATTTACATCCTTTGTTAAGTTTATTCCTAGGTATTTGATATTTCTTTGAGGCTTCTATAAATGGTATTGTTTTCCTGTATTCTTTCTCAATCTGTTCATTGTTGGTGTATCGAAAAGCTACTGATTTTTGTAAGTTGACTTTGCATCCTGCTTCTTTGTTGAAGCTGTTTATAGTGTCTAGGAATTTTGGGGTGGCGTTTTTAGGGTCTTTAAGGTATAAGATTATGTCATCTGCAAATAGGGATAGTTTGGCTACTTTTTTTAACTATTTGTATTCCTTTTATTTCTTCTTCTTGCCTTGCTCCTCTTGCTAGGAATTCCAGGACTATTTCATATAGGAGTGGAAAGAGTGGCCACCCTTGTCTCATTCCTGACTTTAGGGGAAATGGTTTCAGTTTTTCCCTGTTAAGTATGATGTTGGCTGTTGGTTTTTCACATATAGCCTTTAAAATGTTGAGGTACATTCCTTCTATCACTAGCTTCCATACAGCTTTCATCATGAAATATGAACCTGTAACATTCTTATGATAAAATTAATGTCTTTTTACCATAGTCTACCAGTCTCCACCTTATCTTTTGGCTTATTTTCAAAACTTAGTTCTTATCCCTCTTCTTGATCTTAAACTGTAGTCAAAATGACCTTCATTCTGAAAAGCCATTTAGTCCAGGGCTCATTTTGATCAGCTGATAAAACAATACTTTGGAGTTGTTACACAGTGCTGCTATATTAAGAGATCATTCCAGTGTGGTTCTGAGAATACGAATTGTTCAATTGTATTGTCATACTAGATATACAAAGGCAAGTACTGAAAGTAACTGAGACAAGACATTAATACTTAGCTGGTGTGTAGGCCTAATCTACTTATTTCTATTCATACTCTCCTTTCAGTAATGACTTTGTGTCATTCAGCATCATTTACCATGTGGCTTTTTTCAGTCACTTGCTTTTATAGGCTTGGTTATCCTTACAGCATAAGAGGCTGGCTTAATAATGTGTAATCATAATTTAGGAATCTGGAACAAAATGATAAATCATTATGGAACCCTCAAGGAATCAGAAAAGAGTAAAAAATAAGATTCTTTTGTAATTCACCAGAGTCAATCTTACTAAGTTTCAATTTTTAAACACTTCACTACCTTTGAGTATTACATTAGGGACTGTAGCATACATAAATGGTGTGTGACTTGATCCCTGGCTTGTAGAAGATATGTGTTATACCAGTTATTATAGAAGAGACACAAAGCATGTGTTATAAAACATACCTTTGAAACATTAGTGAAAGATGATTTGAGTTTGGGTAATATCCTAAGAAAAGTCATTTCTGTGATGGATTTTGAGGGTGAGAGAATTTTTAAGATATAAGGAAAGGCAACAGAAGTTTGCAATATGTCATTAGAAAATAGTTAAAAGGTTTGGGGAAATGTAGACCACATGTAGAAACAGGTTAAACTGTTGTATAAATATATTGAAGTATTTCTGACTAGATAAGATCACTGGCATGAACAAAAGCAGAAAGAGGATAACAAAAATTGTTATTAAATGGTATATTGATAATGTAGATTTTATTTTGTAGGCAATGGGCAAGGTAGCCCAAATCCATGTAATGTTAAAAAAGTAGATAGTACCTTGAGGTTTTCTAATGTTTAGGATAAGATACATAAGTGACAGACTTTTATCTTGAAAATATGCAGTATTGGAGATGTTTGCCTTTCCCTCAGACCTCATGAACTCCAGCATCCTTTTACTAGTTTACTAGCTGCTAGATAGCCCCTTTAAGAAGTCACTAAACTACTTTGCCCAATCTGTAATTGAGTTAGTTGTCTGTCTTCTTATCATTGATGTAAAAGGCTATTTAAAGTGGAGGTGAATCCTGTTTCATCTATGTGTTTGAAAAAATATACTCTACATCTGTGGCTTGCATTTCATTCTTTTAAGGATTTTGTTTTGTTTGATGACATTTTTTAAAAATTCAGTCCAGCTTGTCAAGCTTT
This sequence comes from Castor canadensis, assembly GCF_047511655.1. Classification (NCBI taxonomy): domain Eukaryota; kingdom Metazoa; phylum Chordata; class Mammalia; order Rodentia; family Castoridae; genus Castor; species Castor canadensis. The sequence continues at coordinate 87,092,482 of NC_133399.1, forward strand.
GTTTTTTTAAACTTACTTAGGACTGTTCTTCAGGGTCATAAATTTGTTCTCTTATAATAGCTTTGTTGATTAATTTTAACTCTGAAATCAATGAGTATGAAATAAAGATAAAGCCTCATCTTTTAATACATGCATATCAAGTTGGCCCAGCATAAGTTACTGAAAGATCACTAGGTTCCTCTCTTCCTTAGTTACTATTATACTGTCTTTAATTTATAGGTTTCTAACATGTCTGGTTATCTGGAGGGTGATACAACTTCTCTTGGCTTATTGGATTTCCCATGGTTCTTTCTCAGACTCAGAGTTTTCACACTTATTTAGCATTTCATGTTTAAAAGAATAAGAAAATCTCAGAATATTTTGTTGGGGTTATTTTTCATTTATTATTTATACTTGTATCTTGCTTATCTTAGAAATAGTTTTTAATGGTCTGTGTTTCTATACTTGCCCATATTTTGTTAGGATTTTCCAAGTATGTTTGGGGGTATTAATATAGTATTATCTATTTTATTTTCTATATTTTTGTTGCTAGAAATTATAAACTAAGAATAGTGACTGACCTATAATTAACTACTTTTCTACATTAACTTATTAATTTTGACAGCTTATATGTATATAACATTTATATTTTCTAGTTATAATGCCACTGTAAATAACAAAAGTTTTATTTCTTCTTCCTGATTCCTATACTGTTTTATATCCCTTTCATATTTTTCTGGGTAGCAAGTCAAATAATGTTCAGTAGAGGTGGTGAGGGAATCCTATTTCTGTTTCTTCAACATTTTTCTCAAAAATTGAAATATGTAGTTCACCATTAGATATATTATTTGCTAAAGGGATTGTTTTATCGTTTGTCTTCTAGATCCTATTATATAAATAAAATCCTCTATTTCTTATAGGTTAACAGTTTGTATATTTGGGCAGTTGCTTGAATGAAATTATTTTTTGCATCTGTTGATGTACCTTCTCATATACCTTAACATAAATAATATTGATTATTATAATATTTATAAATGCCAAAAACATAAACTATTTGTTCATAATGTTGCATTATTGTTCATTAAAAACTTTTGAACTGGACTTGCTTCATCAATATTTTAAGAATACCCATATCTCCTCTCATGAAAGATTGGGATCTGTCAGGTTTAGAACTAAAATCGTTCAAGATTCATAAAATGATTTTTAAATCATTCCTTCTTACTTTTTCTCAGATAAAGAGCAGGCAAAGTATATGATACATATTTCTTACATTTCTGGAAAATTCACTCATAATTTGAGACTGGCCAATTCTCTCTAATACTGATTCAAGGTCTTTTGTATTTATTTTAATATGAGCATAGTTATTTGAATTGTTTACTAATCTCATATGTTTATCAAAATTGTCAAATTTATTGGTGAGAATTATATTATTTTTAATTTGATAGAATGTTACAATTTTCCCTTTCTTTTTCTATTTTGGTAACTTTGTTATCTCCATTTTTTTCATGATTCTTATTAAGACTTTATAATTTAAAATCAGTTCAGTGTATCAAATTTTGCCTTTGTTCATTTTCCCTATACTACATTTGTCTTATGTGTTATTATTCTCTTACATTCTTTTTATTTTCTTTTGGCAGTACTGGAGGTTGAACTCAGGGCCCTCCATACTTATTGGGCAATGACTCCATCACTTAGGCCAAGCTCCCGGGGCCTTCTTAATTTTTTTTAAGATAGGGTCTCATACTTTTGCTTGGACCAGACTTGGTCCTCTATCCTCCTACTTTCACCTTACTATATACTCACCTTCTTCTTTCAGGTAGGGTTGTACTAAGTTTTTCCCCATGCTGACTTTGAACCATGTTCTTCCCATCTCTGCCTCCTGAGCCTGTTTTATTTTACTTTATTTTATTTCTGCTGTACTGTGGTTTGAACTCAAGGTCTTGAGCTTGCTAAGCAGGCACTCTGTTACTTGACCATGCCCTGAGCTTAATTTCTTGAGTGGAAAGTTAAATCACTGCCTCTTCAGTCTTTTTAAATACATATTTATATAAGCTATATATTTCCTCGGAGTCACTGTTTTAGTTCAATCCTGTAACATCTACTTTTGTTGTATGTACTTAAACTCCAGTTTTAAAAGTTTCCTAATTTCCAACTTGGTTCCTTTTTGATCTATGGATGAAGTACATATGTAATGTTTTATTTCCAAGCATTTGGAATTGTTCTAGTAATCTTTAATCTTCTTGATTCATTACTTAATTCCATGAGGCTAGAAAAAATGCTCATGTAAAACAAATGGCATTTGTTGGTGTATTCCTCTTTCTCAGTATATTGTTGACTTCAGTAGATAGGCCATATGCATTGGGACAGAAGTGAATTTAGGCAGTTTAGGTATGTGACCAAACTTGTAATTAAGCTTTGAAGATTTCCTTCTGAAGTTTCTTTGTCTTCTTCTCCCATTATTGAGGAAGTAGGTGAAAAGTCTCCCTCTCTGATTGTGGATTTGTTCATTTCCAAAGATGTTCGATATATATTTTAAAGTTACATTAACAGATAAAAATACATTTAGGATTGTGATGTCTTCCTGAAGGATAGGACGTTTATCATTATAAAACATTACTTATTTTTATAAATATTTTTTCATAAAGTTTTATTACTATAGTAACTTTCTCTTCATTAACATTTTCAGGGTATGATATTTTCTATATTCCATCCTTATAGAAATAAGTCCTTATTTAAAATAAGGACTCTGTGTCCTTATTTTAAATCCTATTTCTTATAAGCATCAAAATGCTAGAGTTTCATGGCTTTTTCACTATAAAATATCTTAGTATTTTGCTTGGCTTATTTATATTGATTTGGTATTTATCATAGTTGTTTTCTTTTTCATATTTATATTTTGTTTTCTTTCTTATAAATGTTTGTAGTTATAAAATACACTTGTTATTCTTTTCTTCCTTCAGTCAGTTTCTCATACAGTTGTTCATTGGTATCCACAAGTTCTAGGACCCCTGTGGTTGTCAAAATCTGAAGATGTTCCAGTTCCCTATACAAAATGGCATTTTATGTGAGGCTATTCTGAATGGTTGGTATGAATCTCCCCTGGCAATGAATTTATCCTAATGAAGATGGAAAGAACTATTTAAAATGAATACATTTATGTACAATATTTCCAAATTTGTCCCTCCTCTAAAGTTTCCATAATTATGTAAGACTTTTCATTAATATATTCAGTTAAATGCTAAAAAATGAAATGGTATTGTGCTTGCATATTACCTACGCATATCCTCCTGTATACTTTTAAATCATCACTAGATTATGAATAATACCTAATAAAATGTAAATATTATGTAAATGGTTATTATGCTGCATTACTTAGGGAATAGTACCAGAAAATGTCTGTACATTATTGATCTGCAGGTGGTTGGATCTGTTGATATAAAATTCATAGACTACACTGCTATTACTGTTATTTGAAAGGTTACACTTGAGAAAGTGCAATATGGATCCTCAACTTAATATAGTTTAGTACATATCTTTCACTCACCACTTCCTATTACTCTTGCAACAATTATTCTTAGAAATGTAAGTCTATTTATATGCTTTTCAATATTGCAGATTTTTTTCTGCATATATTTATAAGCTGCAGGTTGAGCATCTTTTTTCTGAATTGCTTAGGACCAGAAATATTTTAGATTTGTGGGTTATTAGAATGCGTTTGTGTATATAAAGAGGCTGTGTTAGGTGTGCAAGCCAAGTTGTCAGAAGCAATTGGGGGACCAGGAAGCAGATCATCTAGAGATGAGGATATATTCTGCTGTGTGGCTTTTAAAAATGTTTCTTGCAAAGTCGTCTCCTTCATTAACAAAGGTGTTTTCTCCTTAGGAGTTCCCTTGATTGTATAAGCTGACATCATTTCTTCTTGTATTATAAATGCATGCTGCCATACTCCTTCAATAAGCACATCAAATATCTTCACTGTATTGTACCTTTTATACAGTTTTATAAATGTTATCTTTAGTGTTAGATTGTCATAATTATTGCAATTCAAGATTATTTTGGCAGTTTTAACAGTTGATGAATGCACAGCTGGAGCCTTATTGATGTTAAAAATTTCTTCAATATTCACTTTTTCTAGCTTATTAATAGACTCTGAAGATAAATTTTTTGCATATCTAAGGATGTCAAATATTATTTTTTTACTTGTGATATTGAATTCTTCAAAGTCACCACCTAATTTATCATCATTCTCATTGAACTTTGGTAACTGGGTTCCAAGCTTTAACAACAGTTTTTGTGGCATCTGTTATGCTAAACTCATTTTGAAAGCCTTGCACACTCATACCTCTGTTGCTGTTACTAGCATGCCATTCAAGAAAGTGTTTTTATTATTACTCCTCATTGATCTAAGGATGAACTGGTCACATGGCTGAGTTAATGAAGTCACATTGGGAAAAAGCTCTTGGTATAAACATTACCTTTGATGAGAATTTCATGTGGTGTCAAGGAATAACAAAATCTTGCCATTGTCATTCAGTCTAACTTCCCTGCATGGAATGTTTGTGAAAACAATTAGAAATATATCCCTAACAATCTATTCTTTGTATCGTAATAATGGACTGGAAAAAAATTTAATCCTGATTTTTTTATGGAGAGAGGCTAGATGGTGGACTGCAAGCAGCCCTCAAATCATGGAGCATTCACAATCCTGAAAGGAGGAGGAAACTGAGGGCCCCAGAGGACACATATGAAATCCCACATTCAGCAAGTAGCAGAGCCCAGTTTGAACCCAGAGAGAGAGAAGCAGCAGAGTATATGAAGAAATGGTTTGCAGGCTTGCACTCTGTGGTCCTGGAGAGACCCCAGTGGGAAAGGGGAAGCTGAAATCTTTACCCTAAGAACCACATGGAGAAGGTAGGTTCTCAATCAAGAGAGGTAAGCAGCATGCAACCTACTGAGGAAAGCTGCTGAGATCCAGTGAGGAGAAGTGAAGGCACACCGTGTGGTGTGTCTTTGAACAAAGACCTTCCCTGGAACAGGGGAGAGGCAGTGAAGGCCTGTGAGCAATAAGAACCTACCAAGGAAAAGCTGCTATTATCTGGTGAATAGAAGCAGCAGCTCACAGAGGTCCCAGGGAAAGTAGTGCAAGGTGGCCTGCTTATGAAGATGCTGAGTACACAGCAACAGCAGTAGCAGGAAGACTGGCTATATCAACAGTGAGCTGAACTTCCAATGCCACTAAAGAGAATCTTTCCAGTGAGGTCATCTGACAAAAACTTGTTATCTAATAAAGTCTGTGCATAACTACAGACTATAAGTATTGGAGCTTGAGTGAGGGGAAAGCTGCAAGAGAGGATGATATAAGACTGGCAAGTTGACAGAAATCCTACTTAGATCTCTAAACATGTCCCCCTCTCCATCAACAGACACCATTCCAGAGGCAGGTATCCAATTAGACTACCATCAACTAGACTGAAAGACTTGGAAATGGAGCAGGAAAAAAAAATGATTAACTGTTCAGAAGAGCAATAGAAAATTTGCAATTTTTATGCAAAATTTGTGTTCCTTGTGGTTGTCTATGATGTACATTTCTTATTCATTTGTATCTTCATTTTTTGTATGTACTAATAGAAGTTTTTCATTCTTGCTCCCCAATTTTCTCTTTATTCCTACGTTCTCTCCTCCCATTTTGTAGTTATATGAGAGCCCTTTAACCCACTTATCAGCTTCCCACCTTAAATGATTTCTTCTCCTTCCCTTCTTTGGGCTGGAGGCATGGTTCAAGTGGTAGAGTGCCTGCCTAGCAAGCACAAGGTCCTGAGTTCAAATCCCAGCACCATTAAAAAAAATCTACTTTCCCCTTTTCATCACCTTCAATATCCTAGATATATATCTGTTATGCACAGACTATAAAAAACCTGACTTGAAAACTTGGCTAACAGAGTGGAGCAAGTTGAAAATAGAGTATCAGGGGTAGAAGAAAAAGTAGAGGAACTTGACCAAGCAGTCAAAGATCATGAAAATATGAATGGATTTGGATGACAGTGGCTCACATCTGTACTTCTAGCTATTCAGGAGGAAGAGATCAAGAGGATTGTGGTTCAAAGCCAGTGGAGGCTAATAGTTTGGACTAAAAGAGTGGCTCAAGTGGTAGAACACCTGTCTAGCAAGCATGATACCCTGAGTTCAAACACCAGTACTTCCAAATTTAAAAAAAAAGAAAATATGAATGGAATATACAAGATACCTGTGACACAATCAAAAGACCAAATCTACAAATCATGGGTATAGAAGGAGAAGAATTATAAACTAAAGGCATAGATAATTTACTTGATAACATAGTTGCTGAAAACTTCCCCAGTCCTGAGAAAGGGAGGGATATCCAGATATAGGAAGCTAAAAGAAAACCAAACCATCAATACAAAATAAGAAACACCCATGGGAATATATAATCAAAGCACTCAATATACAGAACAAAGAAAGAATATTGAAAGTGCAAAAGAGAAATAATAGGTCACATATAAAGGCAAATCCATTAAAATAACAGCAGATTTCTCAACACAAGGTCTAAATGTAATAAGGTCATTGAAAGATGTATTTGAGGTCCTAAAAGAAAACTACTGTTAATCTAGACTAGTCTATACAGCAAAACTATCCTTCCTAATTGAAGGAGAAATGAAAACTTTCCACAACAAATAAAAACCAAAGAAATTCATGACCACCAAACCTGCACTGCAGAAAATACTTAAAGGAGTCCTGAGTACAGAAGAAAAAGTAAGAGTCAGCCAGAAAATGCAAGAAAGAATAAACTCTCTGACCAAGCAGACTAGCAAACAAGGAATAGGAGAAAAGTAAATATCAGGGAAAAAAAGTGACTGAAAAAAACACATACCTCTTAATACTAACTGAATGTTAATGGTATCAATGTCCCAATCAAAAGACATAGAATAGTAAGTTGGATTAAAAAGCAAGACCCAGTCATTTATTGCTCACAAGAAACAAAGTTCACTGAGAAAAACAAGCATTGGCTTAGAGTGAAAGAATGGAAGAATATTTCCCAAGCAAATGGACCCTCCAAACAGGCAGAAGTAGTTATATTTATATTTTATAAAGTAGACAACAGACTAAAATCAGAACAGATAATGAAATTCACTTTCTATAATAAAAGGAACAATTCATTGAGAGGAAATAACAATTCTTAACATATATGCACAAAATATCAGTGCACCCAATTACACTAAAAATACACTACTGGACTTAAAAGCACATATATACTTCAGTGATAGTGAGAGACTTCAGTCCCCCACTGTCACCAATACATAGGTCATCCAGACAAAAGTACTCAACAAAGAAACTTCAGAATAAACACTTTAGTCCAAATGGAATAAACATCTGCAGAGTATTTCATCCAACCACCATGGAATACACATTCTTCTTAGCAGCTCATGGAACTTTCTCAAAATAGATCATATTTTAGGACACAAAACAAGGCTTAAGAAATTTAAGAAAATTGAAATAATCCCCTATATCATATTGCATCACAATAGAAAATTAGAACACAACAACAAAAGAAATAAAAGAAATAATCAAACACATGGAGACTAGACAATGCAGTGTTGAATGACCAGTGGGTCATCAAAGAAATAAGGGAAGACATAAGGGCAAAATAGTTTCTGCTGGGTATTGAGGGGTGGGGGGAGAGGGAGGGGGCGGAGTGGGTGGTAAGGGAGGGGGTGGGGGCAGGGGGGAGAAATGAACCAAGCCTTGTATGCACATATGAATAATAAAAGAAAAAAAAAATCCTCTCTAGGAGCTAATGAAAAGAAACAAAACAACCTACCAGAACCTGTGGGACACAGCAAAGACTGTGCTAAGGGGAAAGTTTATAGCTATGCGTACCTAAATTAAAAAACAGAGAGATCTTAAATAAGCAACCTAATGATGCACCTTGAGCTATTGGTTAAAAAAGAAGAAGCCAAAACCAAAACTAGCAGATGTAGAGAAATAAAAAAGATTAGGACCTTGATCAATGAAACTGAGACCAAAAAACTATACACAGAATCCATAAAACAAGAAGTTGGTTCTTCAATAAGACTACTAAGATTGAAAAACCCTTAGCCAATCTGACTAGATGGAAGAGAGAAAAGACCCAAATTGATAAAATTAAAGGTGAAAAGGGGAAATAACCACAAATACCAATCAAATCCAGAGGATTATTAGGGAATATTTTCAAAACTTACATTTCACTAAACTGGAAAATCTAGACGAAATGAATAATGTCTAGCTGTATTTAACCAACCAAAATTGAAACAAGAAGATATTAACCACTGAAATAGATCTATAACAAGCAATGAGATTGAAGCAGTAATAAGGATTCTTCAGGACCTGATGAATTCATGGCTGAATTCTTCCAGACTTTTACAGAAGAAATAATACCAATAACTCCTCAAACTTTTCCAGGAAATACAAAAGGTAGGCACATTACCTTCCCTTCATTCTCTGAAGCCAGTATTACACTTATTTCAAAACCCAATAAGAATACAACAAAAAAAGAGAATTACAGGTCAATATCTTTAATGAATACAGATGCAAAACTTTTCAACACAATACTGGCAAAGCAAATTCAATCAAATATCAAAAAGATTACACACCATGACTAAGTTGATTTCATTCCAGGGATGCAAGATTGGTTCAACATACACAAATTGATAAATGTAATACAACATTTAAACAGAAATTATCACATGATCATTTTAATATCTATAGAAAAAGCCTTGAAGACAATTCAGCATCCATTTATGATAAAAACATGCAAGGAACTAAGAATAGAAGGAATGTTCTTCATTGTAATAAAGACTACATATGACAAACTTATAGTCAACATTATACAAAATGGAAAAGAACTGAAACCATTTCCACCAAATTCAGGAATAAGAAAAGGATGTCCACTTTCCCCACTGTTATTCAATATAGTTTTAGAATTCCTAGTCAGAGCAATAAGATATGAACAAGAAATAAAAAAGATCTAAATAGTGAAGTAGGAATTCACAGTATCTCTGATTGCAGATGATATGATTTTGTACCTAAAAGACCATAATAACTCCATTAAAAATCTCTTAGAAATCATAAACACTTTTGGCAAAGTAGCTGGATACAAAATTAAATTACAAAAATCAGTAGTTTTTCTATATACCAACAATAAAATACCTAGGAGTAAATTTAAAACACACAAATCCACGCAGCTACAGCCAACTGATTTTTGACAGTGGAGCCCAAAACAAATGGTGGAGAAAAGACAGCCTCTTCAACAGATGCTGCTGAGGAAACTGGATAGCCACATGTAGAAAAATGAAATGAGATACATCTTTCACCCTGTACCAGTATCAACTCAAAGTGGATTAAGGACCCTAATATAAGGCCTGAAACTTTGAAACAGCTGTAGGAAATAGTAGGAAATACACTGGAACATATAGATATAGGCAATCACTTTCTAAATAGAACTCCGATGGCTCAGCAATTAAGAGAAAGAATGGATGAGTGAGATTGCATCAAACTAAAAACCTTCTGCACCGCAAAAGAAATGGTCACTAAACTTAAGACACTGCCTACGGGGTGGGAGAAAATCTTTGCTAGCTATTAATCTGATAAGGGACTAATTACCAGAATCTACAGGGAGCTCAAAAAACTTGACTCCCAAAGAATCAACAACCACATGAATTGAATAGGGAAAGAAGAAAGGGTACAAATAGCTAATAAATACATGAAGAAGTGCTCAACCCTCCCTGGTCATAATAGAAATGCAAACCAAAACTACACAAAGATTTTATCTCACCCTAGATAGCACTGCTATCATCAAGAAAAAAACAACAACAAATGTTGGTGAGGATGCAGTGAAACAGGAACCCTTACACACTGTTAGTCAGAATCTAAGTTAGTACAACCATTATGGAACGCAACATGTAAATTCCTTTTAAAAAGTAAAAATAGAACTCCATATGATCCAGCGATACTACTCCTGGGCATCTACCTGAAGGAATGTAAATGAGGATACAACATAGGCACTTGTAGACCCATGTTTATTGTAGCACTGTTCACAATAGCCAAGCTAAGGAAACAGCCCAGATGTCCTGTAACTAATAAATGGATTAAGAAAACGTGGTGTACATACCCCATGGAGTTTTATTCAATTGTAAATGAAAATATGTCATTTGCAGGTAAATGTATCGAATTGGAAGGCATCATGATAAGTGAAGCAAGCCCAGTTCAGAAGGACAAAGGCAGCATGTTTTTTCTCATATGTGGAAGATAGATCCAAAAGACAAATGTACACACAAAACAAACATGGTCATATACACATTTATATATAGAACATGTTTGTAATGGTGAAACTACTCTTTGGAACTTGGGGGAGAAGGGAATGAAAAGAGAATGATAAAGACTCATAATATCGAGATACATTGTGTCTGTGCAGGTAGATGGCATAAGGATACGTACTGAAAGCTGTTGAATAAAAGGGAATAGGAGGAAAGTGATGAGGGAGAGTAACAGAGGGTTTTAAACTGACCAAAGTACAGCATATTCACAGCTGGTTTTAAACACAAACTTTGGAATTGAAAATGAAAGACAGGACTGTAAAATAGGTACCATGGTGGAGTACTTGTAGGACAGGAAGGGGTGAGTGGAGGAGCTGAAGGTGAGGGAATATGGTTGACAGACTTTGTGAAATACGTATATATATAATGTACATATGTATGCAATAGAATGATGAAACATCTTGCAATTGTTTTAAGTGGGGAAGGGTGGGGGAGGGAGTTAAAGTAGGGAGATGGTGGGGATGATATTTACAATGTAATACTATCATTAATTGTCACAATGAATTCACCCCTGTACAATGAATATATGCTAATTAAAAGGAGAAAAAAGAAATTTATTTCTTTTGAACAGTGTAGAAATAAGATTTTTTCCTATCACAAAAAGTTTACATTTAGAGATGCCTAATTGATTAGTTTATCACAATAGATTTATTCTGTCTTTGGTGCTCTGAATATCTCTAGGCTCTGTCTAATCACCTGTAGTCAATGTCTTTCTGGGGCAATAATGCTAAAACAGTGATAATTCAGCAGTTTTATGAACTTGTTCTGCTATCAGATTTTTGTCAGCATTGATCTTGGTAAACTCATCAATGAATTTCTGCACTTCTACATAGTCAGCAGATGCTTTATCACCACAAATTTTTTAAAATGTAATGCCTTTTCTTAAATTTATTCATCCATCATATTGAATATTCACAGTTCCCTTTGATTTTTATTCATTGTGGTCCTTGCTTGTTTTATGATTAGCAAACCATTAACTAATATGTATTCACTGTAATCCTGACCAATCTACTCTTTCAATACATGAGACATTTATTTTTCATTTCAGACAGCATTTTCTATTTTTCATTAACTTCTGTTCATTTTCAGCGTAGAATTTCAGCAGTTTATCCTTTCATTTTTCAAATATGGTGGTCATTTCAACACCCTACTCTTTTGTTTCACACTTAACATTGCCGACCAGCTTCTCCAACAACTTGACTGTCTGTGCTATAGATAAACATAAATGCTTCTTCTTTTTCTTATCACTGTTAAAATGCCTTTTAAGCACTTTGATTAATACCTTGTACCACAGAGCAGAAAATGAGCAAACACACACAGTGAGTAATGCATACAGGTTTGGCCCCACATGAGGCATACTAGGGATTTTGCCATTGGTGTCTCCAGACTGCACATGTCATTTCATTACCCATTGTGGGTGTACCTGTGTAGGGGTATCTGGTTGCCCATAGACAAGATACATCACAGTTAGAGGAGAATGGGAGAGTCATTTTTCCCTTGGGGATGCTTAAGAAATTGCATTGTGTTTTTGAGTGGAATTTTCCACTTATATCATCATGTTGGTGCTCAAAAAGTTTCAGATTTTGAGAATTTTTGGCTTTTGGATTTTCATATTAGGGGTGCTCAACCTGTATCAATTTTGATTTGTCCAGGTAATTCTTAGTCACATATTTACTCTATCTTGAATTTTTCATACCCATATGCATGTCCAAATTTCTTTATGGTATCATGTTTTTCTTGCCTAAAGGAAGTAACATTAGTATGTCTTTGAGTCCTGACCTATGAGCAATGATTTTTCTGTCAAAGGAAAGTTTTGTTCTGTCCTCTCTCTTTTTTGGGGGGGCAGGGAGACATGAATGGGGAACTGGGTTTGAACTCAGGGCCTCATGCTTGTTTACAAGTGCGTGACCACTTGAACTTGAGCCATGCCTTCAGACCATTTATTCTTCAAGGTTACTTTTATAAACAAAAGAATTTTTGGTCAGCAGTTGTTACCTTTTTTTTTTTTTTTTTTTGCTTGAACTCAGGCTTACACTTTGAGTCACTCCACTGGCCCTTTTTTGTGATAGGTTTTTTTTTTTTTTTTGAGATAGGTTCTCATGAACTGTTTGCCTGGGCTGGCTTCAAACCACGATCTTCCTAATCTCTGCTTCCTGAGTAACTAGGATTAAGGGTGTGAGCCACACAGGACCTTTGGGTCCTGTGAATCAGGACCCAAATAAAGCCTATACACCATACTGGCTTTTGGATGATGTCTCTCAAGTTTCCTTAACCTGAAGTTCACCTTTCTTTTTCTTTTCCAACACTTTTTGGCAGTACTGAGGGTTTGAACTCAGGGCCTCACGCTTTCTAGGCCACTTGAACTGCTTAATCCAGCCTTATTTTTTCCATGCTCTAGATGACCTCTTAAATAGCTTTTGGCTTCTTTATTCTTTCTTCTTTTCTTCTTTTTCTTTTTCTTCTTCTTCTTACTATATTTGTTATTTTTACTTTCTATTATGGGCCTTAATTTATTTATTTTTCCTGTAGGAATATTTTTCTTACATGTTAGAGTTATATATGTGTATTAATAATATGGTATTGCCTTCTATTTGTTTTTATCTTCAATTTGGAAGATAAGTTGAGAGATAACTTCAGTACAATTAGGATTAAATTAGGTAAGAAAATAGTTTAAGATTCATATATCTTACAGAATTTCTGTTCAAATCCAAAATGCCTCTATTGGGCTGGAGGTATGGCTCAAGTGATAGAGTACCTGCCTCACAAGTTCAAAGCCCCAAGTTCAAACCCCAGTACTACCAAAACAAAAGTACCTCTATTTGTTCACTGTTAAAGACACTGATGTTCAGAGTTTCAAATATCAGTTCACTAGCCTTCTATCCCAAGCTCTTTCAAAACAAGGTAAATGTTTCAAAGGGAAGGCAGTATATGTGTCTTGAGACAAGCTATGCATCCCACTAGATCTTTGCTTCCTAAATACAAGCTTATAGCTGTTTCTGTCCTTGGAAGTTTCACCAGATATCTCCAGCCCCCAGAAGAGGACTTAAATTTAACAAATGGGACATAAGATAAATTGAATTTTGAATTTGATGTTCTAAGTTTCTAGTTTATCAATTTTGTCTTGCCTAGGCATTAAGAGGTTTTCTTGCTTCCTCAATAGAGGCTAACTCAGTTGGTCAAGCATAATCCTGAATTTATATTGAAGATCAACAACTCTTCCATACAAAATGAAATACTGACAATTCAGAATGATTTTCCCTTCTGTGTAATTTTGAGGTTTCTAATCATTTCTTGCATTTCTCTCTAATACATTTAATGTTAATTTAAAAAATTTTTATTTGGTATTTTATAGGAGTTTTCCCCCAAGAAGAATCATTTGCCTTCCCAAACTTACTACATTTTACCTAAAATGGTAAGTACTTCTTTATCTCATTTTACAACCAAAGAAACTGAAGTTGGAGAGCGAGCTGTTATCTTCATGACATTTTGTCTGCCCGTTTAATTCTCCAAATGTGGTAAAGGGCAATGAAAAGAAAAAAAAAACTAAAAACCAAAGCTAAATAACTTGTGATGCCTTTCTCTTGCTTTCTCAATTATGCCAAGATTAGTATTATAATAGTCACAATTCAGTCAAGAAAGATGAAGGGAGAGGAGAAGGGAGCAGGGGAGAGGAAGGAAGGAAGGGAGGGAAAGAGAAAGGGAAGGAGGGAGGGAAGAAACCACAACAGTGATTTGAGGGAGATAGAATGAAATATAAGGAACTATGTAAGCAACTGTTGAAGAAAAGAACAAGTTAAGTGGGACTGCACTGCTAAGTATTAATTATGAGGTACTAATTGCAAGAGAGTAATTTCTTTCATGATGTTGAGGAACAAATGGAAGAAGTTGTGGTTACTTGAACATCAAAGACTGTAAAATGGCATCATGGATCTGAGACTAACCTCTATTGATGTTAAGCCAGTGCTGGAAATTTGGGATATTTGTTAAAAAACAAAACAAAACCCAAAGAACTGGAATTCAGAATTCTGAGAGTAACACTTTAGATAGTTATGTTAGTACTTCTGAAGCTGGCAAAGGCTTGACTTACAGTAAAGTTAAAAAAAAAAAAGAAGAGGAATGGGGAAAGTGGGGAGAGAGAGAGAGAAGACCAGGAGTATTCTTTCTTTTTTCTAATTTGTGGAACTGGGGTTTAAACACAGAGCCTCATGCTTGCTGGGCAGGCGTACCACCTAAGTGACTCCACCAGAAAGGACTGGGAATATAAAAGAGGGGATGAACTTGCTCAAAATACACTGTATGTATGTATGGACTTAACATAATGAAATCCCATTATATTATTAATGTATGCTAATTCAAAAATAAAATTTTAAAAAAGAGTTGGGAATGGATTAAAACCATATATCATTATTAATACAAAACCTGTTATTCAAGAAATAGTCGCATAAGCAGGAAGAAAACTAACCTTGTAGATTTCTAGGTTTCTGCTCATTCTTACATTGCAGAACCTTCTAAGCTTATAGGAAGACCACTGCTGTAGAAGAAATTTGGCTGCCATAAAACAGAGCACAGCACAAAAGGGAAAGATTGAGAGCTGAGAGGCAGTAACTGAAAAACAGGTACACAATCCATTCGCCATGTCTTTTTTCCAGGGTATGAAAAGAAGTAAATTTCAGAAAAAAATAAATCTTCAAATTACTTAAAACACTGAGGAATAAGTAGAAACATACTAGGAATTAATATTTAATGGAACTTTTTTTGGATGAAGTTCTTGAAGAGGGTGCTGATTGCTTTTGTTGTTGACTGTGGGAAAGCAATGATCCGTGTTGACTATGCAATGTTTTCTCTGCTTTTCCAGTTTTAGCTTGATCTTTTTGCTCTTCTTTCTTAGGTTTTTTCTTCATACAAAGCCGACAAAGACAACACAATAAAATAATCAAAATAAGAAGCAACAGTAGACACAGATAACAAAACTTCTTTTTCCGCTCTCTCTTTGGGGGTGGACCACTGTCAACACTACCTCCATATCCTTGGATCACACAGTTTGGAGGGTCCCACAAATAGTTACAATGGCAGTGATGTTTATTGTTACAGATTCCTCTCATATTACAGAATGTAGGTGAGCAGTTACTATCCAGTACAGATATATGCATACATTGCTTACGGATGCAGAGATGTTCTCGATCACACTTTGTACCTTCTTTCACTACACCGATATCAGGTATTTTCATCCCTGGATGGTAATCAGTACCCCAGCAGGTCATGTTGTTGAAACTAGCATAGTGCACAGTAGAGTGTTCTATCAAAGAGGGAATTTCTGTCACATTATCACACTGAACTCTCCCACACATGACATCTGCATCATTACATTTTTTATATGTAACGCCTTGTAAACCACAGTTGCCAAAACGAGAACCTTGGGTGTTGATTCGTTTGTAGCAATTCTTATTTGCACTCTTTGCTTTTTGTCCAAAAATCTGCCTGCAAAGTTCATCGCGGTCATTACATTCCCTTCCAAAGCAGTAGGCTGTGTCAGTACAAGGAATTCCATCTTCCACATATACATCATCTGGGCACTTATGGGAAGTTCCATTGCACCACTCTGGAAGATCACACAAATTAGCCTCTTTTCTACACACTTCCCCTGATGGTAAATACTTACAGTCTTTACAACAAAGTCCAAAGGCACAAGTAGCTCCATAACTCAGAGTGCAGTTTGGCATACAACACGGGTCTTTTGCACAGTGACGGAAAAGCCCACAGTCACACTGTTCTTCATCTTCAACAATACCATTTCCACAGCGCTTCACGCTAAAGATATCTTTGGAGTGTACATTGTCTAGTAAACATGATGTAGCTGCTATAGTGTAGGTCCAAAAATCATTATTACTACAGTTGCTAAATTTAGTTATTCCTGGGTTATCCTCATGCATTATACACTTAGGATGTCCACAGTTACATGTAGCCTGATCATGGTTCATGCCTAAATTATGACCTAAATGATGAGATATTGCAATTGCGAAAAGGGTCACAGTTCTGTTAGCATAAGTAACAATTGCACAACTACGTGGTGGATAACACATTCCTCTCACCATACCTAGGCCACTTAATCCTCTTAAGTGACTGTTAATAAAAAGATGTGTGGTATCATGATAAATCCGAGGAAAAATGTTTGCAAGTTTCCACCTGCAAAATATGTCCAGAGATTTTCTTACATCATCTATTACTATAAGGTTTCTTTCAGTCCAGATTTCCAAACCACACATTAATATGTTAATGCCCATAACAGTATAAATTGAATCCACTATATTTACCGTAGTAAAAAGATCCTCCATCACTTTTGAGTCATTCTTTCCAAAACGAGCATATAGCTTATTATCAAACACTGATACCATTTCAATAGTCCTATAATGGACCCACCAGCCTTCATAGCGACTTTGATTTAGAGTGGAATTATCAATCTCTTGAAACTCCACTTGGCATGCTACTTTATGTTGTTTAAGGTGAGAGTTCCCGGTTGTAGATTGTGTCTCCTCACTATACATCTTATATAGCAGATGTTCAAATGTGGTAGGAAAATTTCTGGGTATCATTTCATAAGTACTGTTATTTGTCTGTAGCATTCCTTGAAAGCCCCCAAAACAAGTACTGAGGGCAACCAGAGATTCTGGGTCCCCCTCCACAAAACCATGATAGTAGCAGTTATCCTGAACAAAAGGATGGTCTTCATGCAGAGCACCCTGGTCTGTGTAGGTGAACACTGGGAAATTCTTGGGAAGCAAAAGCTTCTTGACCTTTATGTGGACAGTGTGTCCCTGGCCTCCAAAGTGCATGCGATAGGAAAGCCAGCCTGGAGGCCCCACTCTGTCAGGGCTAGCTACCTTCATGGGAATCACCACCTCTGGAGGACTGAGATATTGTGGGTTCTCAGCCTGGGTGAGTCCAGAAAAGGACAGAAACATCCCAAACCATTGTAGCAGGAGTAAGATCCTCATATAGAACAGACCTTCAATCATAGTCATAATGAATCCTAATCTATAAAATCATAGGTTCAGAAAAGAAGTTAAATCTAGGAGTCATAGCTCGTGTGGATCCTTCTTTTGAGATGGTCAGCATTCAGGGCTAGTCATTAAGAGCCTGTCTTCTGGCAGAGTTGAATCATCAGAGCTCCCTGCAAGGAAAATAAAAAGCAACATGTGGCTGGGAGTAGTTATGAGAAGGTATGGAGGGGAGAAAGAAAAAGGCATGGAATAAAAGATGAATGGAAAAACAGCCTGGAATTTGCTCTTAAATATTGTTAGGAAAGAGGGAGCCAGAGGACATACAGAAAATGAAAATTGGCCACAGGCTGGTAGCTACTGAATGTAAATGATGAGATAAATGGATTCATTACATCATTACTTAAATATATAAGTATTTGCAACCATTTAAATACCAAATAATTATAATAAAAATTGTTAAATAAAAATTGCTCTTGGATTGCTCAGACAGTCCTATTATGCACTTGTTAAATTGGCCTAAGTATTAGTAGCTTTTCTTCTCAATTTTAGATGATAAATTACTTAACATTGCCTAAGAGATATTTTTTAAGACAATTCTCGTGTTATTTTAAAATTTCTTTTATATTAGCTATCACATACCTCCCTATGGCACAGTATTTAACTCCTTCTTCTCTAACTTCCTCTTCTCTCTAAACTTGTCAGACTGGAAGATACTGAACAGCATCATTTATTTCTTTCACAAATATTAATACACAATGCCTGGCTTAATTCTTTAAACAATAAATGGTGGCCAACTGAGTAGTGATTGTTACTCAGAGTAATATGACTATTCTTAAAGGGTTTACACTAGAACACATTTTTAAAGAACACCACCATTCAACATATGTGTCAATTTGTGTTCTGGATCAAAGTGCTATCAATTCAGTAATCCTTAATTCTTCTCTCTAAATACAACTTAATACCCTGGAAATAAGTCAATGGATAACAACAAAAAGTCTCTGAAAGTTGAAAAGAAAAAGACACACTGACTAGTGGTCTCTGGACTTGAAGAATGAGAACAAGGTGAGTTCTCTGAGTTTTCATTTAATCTGTAATGTACATCCCAAACTGGGTGCTGGACAAGTCTTCACGCAGAATCTTGAAAGAAGCACAGACAAAAACAAACAAGTAAAAAACTGAAGAAAACTGCACTTTCTTGTCTAATGACTGAGAATAGAAAGTTTGACAAAGACCTAGTGAGGTGATCCAGCACTTTTTTTAGAATCAAAACACTTGATTCACCCACAGTCACAATTTCAGACATTTGGTAGGCTTATACAACTCAGTGTAGACACCTGTGAGAGAATGAAGATGAAGCTTCAAAATACCACTTACCCACTATAATTACATAAATTGTGTCAATTTACCATGTTTTTGCTATATAGCAACCATTTCTTTTACTTATTTTTTACATTTTAAATTTATTTTACATTACTAATAATGAGAGAATTCATCATAACAATTCCATCCATTCATACAGTGTATCATGAACAAGTTCATTCCTGCCATTATATTTTCATTATTCCTCTCCATTTTCCCACTTCCTCTCAAACAATGTTTGGTGGGTTTCATTCAAAAGAAAAGCATTGAATTGCTTTTCTTAAAATGAGTTTTTGCTAATTAATAATTTTTAAATATAATGCAGAATAATTTAGTGTTAGTAATTGAGTTCAGCATTGACTACCAGTGATATAGCATAAAAAGTTATTTGGAACACTCTGAAAAAGAAAAACTGAAGCTACTATAATCAGAATTTATTAGAAAATTTTAGCCTCTCTTTATATAATTAAATATGAGTCGTATATTCTCAGAGATATTCTTGCTAAAAGATGAGACCTGAATTTAATCAAACCTCCACAGTTAATTTCCATTTTCATGGGAAAAAAGGTAATAGAGAAAAAAATTTTAAATCCTTGAAAAAACAGAAACATCAAGGTGTAGTCTACAAAACACCACCTTGTTTTCTTCAGTAAACCAATGACATTAACAACAACCAAAGTAGAAAAAGAGGGAAGGTATAGAGTATAAGAAACATAAGTAGCACAATTTAATTCAAGTGTAGTATCTGGACATTTATGGCTCTTGATTCATGTGAACAAATAGTACAGTTATAGTACCAGAGAAATATTATTGATTAGGTATTAATTAATATTAAGGAAGCCCTTTGTAATTCTGTTTGAAATAATATTGGATTTAGTAATATATAAAATATGTCCATGTTTTAAAGACTCAGTAATAAAATGGGTGGAATTTGCCTTAAGTGCTTTAGCAAAAACAGAAGAGTGTATATAAACCACATGTAGTAAAACTTGATAATTTGGGAAATAACTTTTACTATACTTTTCTCAGTAGTTTAAATGTATTTAAGCCAGGTATTGTGGTGCATACCTGTATTCCTAGTTCCAGAGGTGATGCAAGAGAATTGCAAGTTCAAGTCCAGCCCAGGCAAAGTGAATGAGACCCTCTCAAAAACAAAATAAAAACAAAAGGGCCTAACTAAGAAGCAGAAGGCCCTGAGTTCAGTCCCTAGTACTGCAAAAAGTATACATGTACAAACAGTAAGCAACTTTATTCATGGCTTTACTACACATGGTTTTGACCAAACATGGTCAAAAATAAGAATTTTTTTAAAAAATCAAAATAAATTTCAAAACCAAAATAAATTTAGATTCCTGTGTGTCTTCTACAACAGTTCAGTTAATGAGAATAAGCTCTCAGTCAGTCCCACATTATTGTCTGTTGTGTTTAAGTCATTGTGTGATCTGCTAAGTGCTTTCCTGCACTTAATTTTGTGAAAATCTTCCTCCCAAACAGCAAATGGTGTCCAAAAAGCACGGCAAAAGTTAGTGTGCTTAATTTAAGTGATCTGTTAGATCTGTTGAAAGGTGACATGTCTTTAGCAGAAGTTGGACATTATGGGGTAAAGTACTGAACTCTATGCATCCTGAGTAGTCATGGTTTTTTCTCTGCTCTGATCTACTTGGAACTTGATACTCATGGAAACCAAAGATACCAAAGACTTATATTTATCTATATGTCTATATCCATACGTAAATATTTAAATTTTATAATCATGCTTTGAAGTATGTTTTCCTGACAAAAACAGAATAAAAAGTTGATTTAGAGTAACAGATAGAAAATATTAACTTAAGCACAGTTTGGCCCTACCTTTTGTGACTTAAGTAACAGGCCATCTCATTAAAGAAATAGCATTTTATTTGTTGATTACAGTTATACCCCAGATAATAAAATATTTTTCTATATTTTATGTGTTTAAAAATTCAAGGCACTTATTATGAACTGAATTATGTCACTTTAAATTTGTATGCTGGGTCCCTAACCCACAATGCTTCAGAATGTGACTATATTTAAAGATGGGGTCTTTAAATAGGTAATAAAAGTTTAAAAGAGGCCATGAGGGTAGGTCCCAATCCAATCTGACTGGTATCCTTATGAAAAGAATAAATTTAAACATACAAGAGTTATATATATGCTCAGAGGAAAGGCCATGTGAGGACAGCCAAAAGTCAACCATCTGCAAGCAAAAAGCAGAGGACTCAGGAGAAATCAAACTTGCTAACACCTGACCTCTGACTTATAGATGCCATACTGTAAGAAAATAAGGGTTTTTGCTGTTTAAGTCATCCAGACTAGAGTATTTTACTATGGTAGCCCTACCAAGCTAATACTGCAAACAGATGAGAATAGTATAAAAATAAGAACCAAGTAAAAAAGATTATAAGAAACATGAAGGAATCTAGTACAGATTCTTAGGAAACCATACTCCATCTTTTACAATGAAAAGTATTTTACCATATAAGAGTAGCATTCGTCAGACTAAATCTTACATTCCTAAGGACAAATTTTGAAGGTATTAGTATAGTATTGGACCTTACAGAAACTAAGTTCATGGAATATAAGCAGACAGATGGATAAATTCAATGAAAAAATGAATATAAACATGACAGTGTAAAACTCTTAACATACAAAGTTTCATTTAACCACAAGTTTATGGGTACTCCATGTTTTAAAAGATGATTATGAAATCATTCTTGCATTTGCATAATTACATATGTATATATTGGTATATGTTTGGTGAGTAGTTCCAAAAACTAAAGCAGCAGTGAGCAGGAGACGGCATTTCATGGAAGTCCAAGAGAACTGGATTCTGGAACCAACTTCACTAGTTAATAGCTACTGATTCACGGTAACAAAATTGGTATTAGTCAGCATTCCCTGAGGGAGGGAACAAAAATAAGGAGATTCATACATGCATATACACTTACATATATCACTGTTACATATATATATATATATATATATATACGTACTTATGCATACATATGATTTATTATAAGGAATTGTCTCATAGATCAAGGTACCAGCAGATTAGATGTCTGATGAGCGTTTTCTTTCTGGTTTGTCGGTTATTGCCCTCTTTCTGTATCCTAATACATTACAGAGATTGAGCTTTGGTCTCTTCCTCTAAGGGCACCAATCCTATCATGAGGGCTTTACTTTTATTACTTCATCTAAACCTAATTAACACCCATGGGTCTCCCCTCTACATACCATCACATTGAGGATTAGGGCTTCAAATATGAATTTGGAGGAACACAATCCAATCCATCGCATTTTCTCCTTGTTCCCCAAACTCACATCATTCTCAAGAGAAAAATTTAGTATACCTTTGTTATCTTCAGATATATTGGTTCCAAGGAGAGCAGAGTTGAGGAGAAACTGTGAATCCTCAGGATGCTTAGCATTTAAACACAACTCGTGATAATATAGGACAGACAGAGAGCTTCTCTACATCAGATCAGGTGTGTAATCCCATGCACAGAAATTTTTTTTAAACTGTGCTTAGTTAAAGCCATGCGAGCTTACTGTATCTTCATTCCAACCAATATCCCCTGGAGTCTTTATTAATTTCAGCATTAACTCTGAATTCCTAAGTTAAAGTCTCATTTCAGCATCCTCTAAATCAGATATGGGTGAGACTCCAGGTTCTGAAGCAAAATTGTTTTCTAACTGTGAACCTGTAAAATTGGATATGCTATGTGCTTCCAAAACAGAATGATGGAATGAGCCTAGAATAGGCATCTCATTCCAATAGCAGAAAATCTAAGGAAGAAAGGGATTATGGGTTCTAAGATTTGACCTTACAAGGCAAATACCATTAGATCTTAATACTGTTTTGTCACTCTGCTTTCCAGAGCCACTTGAGCACTAGTTCTGTCTCTGTGGCATTTCCAGTCATAGGTAATACCCCCAAAGATCTAGGAAGCCTGCCATCTGTCCTATTGATGACAATATTCCCCTCCTCCCTTCCACACCCACTTTGAAATCAAAGTGGAAGCCTTGATGATCTATGAATTGCTGTTGAGGTTGTTCTCCCTCCTCTTGAGGAAGAGCACATATTTGCAGTAGAATAGCAAAATGGTCCAGTTCTTTAGAATGTGAGTCCAACCAATAGTTTTCCTTCATTTCATCTCATTTTTCTTCCCTTCAGTTTAAGCTGGTAATGTTTCTTAAATAATCCTGTAATCTCATTGCAGGTGATAGCCTCACCACATTCTTGATATTTTCTTCCAAGCATAGTTTCTAATATGGACAAGCTGAGAATTTTTCAAGCTCTCTATCCTGTTTTGCCAAACAATTCCTTCTTCAATTAATTTCCATCTTTTGCTTTTTAGTATAAGTAGTCAATAGGAATCACACTGCTCTTTGAAGCATTACTCACAAACCTTATCAGGCAAATATCCAACTTCATCACACCCAAGTTTTACCTTCCACCTAACACTAGAACTTCAAATTCAGCCAAGTTCTTTGCCACTGTATAACAAGGATTGTCTTTTCACCTGTTTCTAATGACATACCTGCTTTTTTCATCTGATTCTACCAGAGCACTCCTCAATGTCCATACTTTTGCCAACATTTTGTTCATGATTGTGTCTTTATTCTCTACAGCTCTCTGCTTTCTGAGCCAAAGTATTGCCTTTAACACCCATATATCTCAAAACTCTTCCATCTTCTGCCCATTACCAGTTTCAAAGCTACTTTTACATTTTTAGGCATTTCTTGACAGCACCCTACTTTTCAGTATTAAAATCTCATAAATAGCCTGCACCGCTATGACAAAATATCATAGACTTGGATGTTTAAATGAAAGAAATTTACTTTTCATGGCTTTAAAAACTGGGGATTCTAAGATAAATGTGCCAGCATGGTTGGGGTCTGGTTATAGCTGTTTTCCTGACTTGGAGAGGCCACCCTTTGTCTGTGTTCACACATGGCAGAGAACAAAAGGGATGGAGAGAGCACAAAAGGAAGCTCACTTGTGCATCTTCTTATTAGGGCAATGATCATGAGGGTCCCACCCAAATGACTTCATTTAAAACTAATTGACTACCAAAGGCCCTATCTCCAAATACCATCACATTAAGAAGTAAGTGTTTAAAGTATGCATTTGGGGAGACACAAAGACAACAAAAGTCTTATAATGATTGGAATTCAATACCTTACTAAGATTCTTCCTAACTTGTGGCTTACTCTCTAAAGAAAGAAAAATCCCCATATCCTGTGATAAGATATAAAGTCAGTTGAAAACTGAATAAAAGTATAACCTCCAGGTCATTTCTTAAAATTTTGATATCTGTGAAACATCATTCAAAATCGTGTATTTTATTTAAAAGTCCTATACTTTTAAGTCTTGCTTTTTTAAGCAGTTTAGTCAATCTCACCTGTAAATATTGAACATATAAATAAATAAAAAGAGAAATCATTATATAAAGAAAAGCTAAAAAAAGTCTCCATTTGTAATACATTGTGCTACTTTTTATATAATTATAATCAATAATTAACAAAAACATTTACTGTTTTTAAATTTTGAAGCAAAAATTTTTAAATCTATATATTTGCTAGTAGACATGCCAAAAGTGAATTTGTATTATATCCCTCATCAATTATGATAGAATTCATGAGTAAAAGGCATAATAGACACTGCATTAAATAAATAATGAACATTTCTCCCTGAAGGTGTTGCCTAGATGATGCCAAACACAATAGAACACATACTTCAAGCTCACATAGAATATTCATCAAGATAGACCACATTCTAGGCCACAAAACATACCTTAACAATGTATTTTCTTAGGTGACAATAGAATTGAGCTAGAAATCAATAAAATATAACTAGACTATCTCCAAATATTTGGAATAGTGGAAGACCTTTGATCCATAAGCCCTGAATCATGTAAAATTAAAAACTCATAAAATCAGCCCAGGAATCATCACCGAATGCATTTTTAAAAAGAGACAGCTTACATTTTAAGTACTGTCAATTGAAATTTGTTTTGAACTAAATATACTTCTACAATATCTGATTCATATAAATACAATATATATGGCTTAAAAAAATCCAAAAATAATTCTTAAGTCCAAGCACCAGTGTTCACTCCTGTAATCCTAGCTACTCAGGAGATAGAGATCATGGTTTGAAGCCAGGTTCAGGTAAATTGTTTGCAAGACCCTATCTCAAAAAAACCCCATCACAAAAAAGAGGTGAAGGTGGCTCATGGAGTAAGAGTGTCTGACCAGCAAGTGTGAGATCCTCAGTTCAAACTCTAGTGCCACCATGATAATAATAATAATAATAGTTCCTAAGTATAATAATAATAATTATTATTATAATAATAGTTCCTAAGTATAAGCAAAGACATGTTATGGACAACCTAATAGCTGCCTGAATTTGCAGCACAGCTCTTTTCTGTGAGATGGATGGAGAAGGAACAGACAGAGTTGTGTTTTATTAAGGGCTGCTTTAAGATTAGACTGAGCATAAAGTCAATCACTACATTATTCTTAAGTATTATGGGTTTTTTGTAGCTATTGTAAATGTGATTTTATTATTGATATCTTTTACAAATAGTTTTCTGTTAGTGCATAGAAAAGCTACTGATATTTGTATATTGATTTTGCATCCTGCAACTCCACTGAATTCATTTGTCATTTATCATAATCAAACAGATTTCATCTCGGTGATGCAAAGATGGTTCAACATACCCAAATCATAAATGTGAAACAACACATAAACAGAATGAGCTCTTTGTTCTATTCCATTGGTCTGTGTGTCCATTCTGTAGGTAAGATTAATGCTATTCTAATTACTAAAACTTTGCAGTAGATTTTGAAACCAGAAAATGTGATTTCTGCAGTCTTGTTCTTGTTGCTGAGATTTCTTTGGCTATTCTCAGTCTTTTGTGAGTCTATACAAATTAGAATTGTTTCTATATTTCTGTAAAGAAAGTCCTGATAATTTAATTGGGATTGCATTGAATCTACAGTTAACTTTGGGTAGTATGATAAACCTTCTGAGGATATTCATTGAATTTGTGAACAGAAGGTATCTTTGTGTCTCCTTTTATTTCTTTCAAAAATGTTTAATAGTTTTCTGGGTAAAGATCTTTCTCCTCTCGGGTTAATTTGTTTCCTAAGTATTTTTTGAAATTATTGCAAATGGAATTTTCTTAATTTCTCTTTGGAATCATATAGTTTTAGTATACTGAAATGCTACCAAGTATTATATCCTGCAGCTTTACTATATTCATTTATTAATCCAAACATTTTTTATGGCATCTACTTAAAAGATCATATTGTCTGCAGGAAGCCATTCACACTGCTTTCTTTTAAATTTGGATATCTTTTATTTCCTTCCCTGGCCTCACAGGGGTATTTAGTATTATGCTAAATAGATATGGTTAGGGTATATATCCTAGTACTGTTCCTGACCTTAGAGGAAAACCTTTCAATGTTTCACAGGTGATAACGTTAACTGTGGACTTACACATGACCTTTATTGAGTGAACATGTCTGCCTACTTTGTTCAAAGTTTTTATTTTATCATTTAAATATGTTGAATTTTTGTCCAATGCATTTTTGCACCCATTGAGATGTTAAGATTGCTTTTGTTCTTCCTTCTGCAAATGTAGAATATTAACATTTTTTGATTTTGTGTGTTAAACTACCCTTGTATCCCAGGGATAAATTATACTTCATCATGGTGAATGACCCCTTTAATATGCTTTTGAATTCAGCTTTCTAAGTGAGGATTTTTGCCTCTGTCAGGGTAATTGTCCTGTAAGTTTGTTCTCTTTTAGTGTCCTAGCCTTGTTTTAGTATCAAGATAGTGCTGACCTCATCATTCATTTCAATTTTTTTTTTGAAAGAGTTTGAGAAAGACTGATATTACCTCTTCTTGAGATGTCTTAAGGAATTCAGCAGGAAAGCCATCAGATCCTGGGCTTTTCTTTAATGGGAGACTTTTTATTACTGTCTCACTGTCCTTACTCATGATTTGTGTGTTTAGGGTTTTTCTTTAATCTTTTCATGATTAAGTCTTGGTACCTTGAATGTTCCTTGCCCACACAGATTTTGAGACTGTTTTACCAATAAGGATAGTAGAGGCCTGGGTTAAAGGGATAGAGATAAGGTGAAATAAAGAAATGCTATCAGACTTCATGGATTCTACAAGCAGGAAACAAGCTCCTCAGAGGGCATGAGTGCTCCTTTAGTGACAGCTGGAGGTAAATAGGACAGCCTCACCCCAGCCAACAGTATAATAGCTCTTACTGTGTAGATATCTTTATTATATGTGGACTAACATTTCTTGGAATAAATGCCTCGGAGTAGTTTAGCAGTAATAAGGCAGCGCTATGAGGAGTCTTGATATGAACTATAGCAGCTGCACTGACGTATACATTAGCACAACAGGGAGTGAGGTTCCCCCCTGCTTCAGCATCCTCACCAGCATTTGTTATTTGCTTGATGAAAGCCACCCTGACTAGAGTGAAATGAATCTCAATATTGCTTTGATTTGCATTTTGTTTTATAGCTAAGGATGTTGAACATTTCTTCATGCACTTATTTGCCATTTTTACTTCTTCTCTTGCAAACTACTCATTCTTTTGCCCATTTATTAATTGGATTATTTTTCTTTTGATGTTTAATATTTGAGCTCTTTATATATTCTAGGTATTAATTCTTTGTTCAATGAATAGCTAACAAAGAATTTCTCCCATTCTGTAGGTTGTCTCTTTAATCTGGTAATTGTTTCCTTTGCTGTACAGAAGTCTTTTAATTCTGTGCAATTGCATTTGTCCATTCTTGCTCTTATTTCTTGAGCTATTGAAATCATATTCAGAAAATTGTTGCCTATTCATGTATATTCAAGTGTTCTCCTTATTTTTTCTTGTATCAGTTTCAAAATTTTTGACCTTTTATTAAGATCTTGATTAATTTTGATTGATTTTGTACAGCATGAGTTCGGTTTTAGTCTTCTACATGTGGATATTTGGTTTTTCCATCATTGGTTGAAGAAATTGTCTTCTACTAACATGTTTTTGGCATCTTTGTTGAACATCAGATAGCTCTAGCTTTATAGGCTTACTTTTGGGTCTTCCATTCCATTCTGTTGGTCAATATATCTGTGTACATTACATTTTTTGCTTAGGATTCCTTTGGCTATTCTGGATCTTTTACACTTCCATGTGAATTTTATGATTGATTATTATATTTTTGAGAAAAATGACATTGGGAGTTTTGCATTGAAACTGTAGATTGTTCTCAGTACTGTTTCCACTGATACGTGATACAAACGTGTTGGGAATGGCTCCTCACCAGGGAGGGCAGAGCCTCTGACCACAATACCTTTCACTGCCCAAGCTTGCTGCTACCTAAGCTCAGCAGGTCTACATCAGACCCTCTACATGACCACCTCTCTTGGCTGACTCCCACACCCAGACCCTGTTACAGGTTGTCTTAAGACTTCTCGAGTTATGATTGTTTCTTATTTTCAAGTTCTCAGAGTACCTACATCTCCCTAGGCCCCCTCTCAAAATGTTGCTTCATTATACCTCTCTGGGATAAAGAAACTGAAAAAAATTTGTTTCTTTCCTGAAGCTACTCTGCCACATAGGAGCAGTCGCTGTCACACTGAATACCCATGAAAGGACTGTGGGAAATGTGCGCTTATCCTGTGACTATGATTCCCAGTCTGTTGCCAGGGCCGTCTGGCTTAAATTGTGGCTGTATATTGGGCTCCCCTCTTCTCTGGGAAGCCAGGGATGAAACTGCAGACTGCTTTCTACTTTTTTCTATCTCTTTTCTGTTCTTAGCTGTTTTTGGTTGTCTTGTCACCTCTTTCCTGATTCCAAATGCTCTTCTTCTCTTTCTGTCTTCAGAACATAATCTCTCCTTTGCTGATCCCTTCTCATTCACAGGGTCAAATGAAGGATGTTTCTAATAAGCTATCTTGCCTGATGATAGATTCTATTTTAAACACGTTTTCATAAATAAATACAAATAATTATACACTCTTCAAATTGAGGCAAGCTAGTAACAAGTAAAGGAAAAATGACACCGAACTCTCCTCAGTGAAACTCCTTGTTCAGCCCAATGCCATTCTTTGCAGCTGTAAAGTTCTTTTTAATTGTAAAATCTTGGCAGTTAAAAAGTCTTCTTCAATTGTAAATCTTTTGCAGTTGTAAATTTGCCAAAGACAGTAAACCTTGGGGGAATTCCATTCTTAATTACCTTTTAGGTAAAAGCCCTCTGCTTAAAACAGTAATATTGTTTGCATCAGATACATACAACTAAAGTACCTGAGAGTCAACATAGTGCCTGCAAAGAGTGCCCCATGTTGTATGACAAGACTTTGTCAATCAAACCTGTCAATCACCCTAGCCCATTCTGCAATGACTGCCCAGATTTTTTCTGCCATTTGCATTTCAGTTTATAGAAGCCCTTTAAAAGACAGACCAGGGCTTCTAAGCCATCTGACCAGAGCCCATTGCTTTCTCTTGTGATGCTTTCCTCACTGTCAATAAACTTTGCTATAACTTTCACTACATTTTTGCATACTGCCTGAATTCTTCTCTCACAGGATACAAGTGCCTAAATCAGCTGTTAACAAAATCAAATTGTGAAACATGATTTTAAATAAATAAACTGTTATGCAAAAGGCTTCCTAAGGGAGGATATTCATATTTTGTTTGAATGATAAATAGGAATTTCCTAATTAAATAATCAGAAAAGTAATCCCTAAGGGAAAAATAAACTGCTCAAAAAGGAGATATGAAGTAATGAATACATATTTGGAGAATGGTAATCAATGGCAAAGGTTTTAAGGCAGAATGGTTGTAGATGCAGTCTGAGAAATAAATAGAAGTCATGAAAGGACATTTACTAATTCAAAATAATTTGTGAGGAGACATATTGTCAAATGAATGTAAAAATTTGGGATATCCATCTTTTTTTTTTTTGTGGTACTGGGGTTTGAACTCAGAACCTACACCTTAAGCCACTCTACCAGCCCTTTTTTTGTGAAGGTCTTTTTCGAGACAGAGTCTCATGATCTGTTTGTCTGGCTGACTTTGAACCAAGATCCTCCTGATCTCTGCCTCCTGAGTAGTTAGGATTATAGAAGTGAGTCACCAGCGCTCAGTATATCAGGCATATTTTAAAAATGTAATGCAATCTACAATACATTTATGTCAAAATGTGCATGTGTTTGCATAGTTAGTATCATATATCTACATGTATATATGACTATGTGACTTGTAAGTTTGGAGGGCCCTTTATAGTTTATGAAATCTGTATTTATAGTCTTTCCAGTTATGCATTTTTTAGATTTATGCCTTTTTAGAATTTTAGATCAGTAATTATAAACAATGTGCATAGAAGACTTTCAGTAGTTCTCATCTGAGATGACATACAGCAGTAGTATTAAGAATTGAGAGATGTCACACTCAAGACACTGTAAGATTAGTTTGCTTTTCAACTAATAAGTCCAAAGGAGAAGTCAGAGAGTTAAAAAATAGCTAGAATTATTTTAGGAGACCATGTAGATGGTTATACCACTAATTATGTGCACAATTCTAAGTGTGGAATCAGGGAACCTGGCTGGGGAGATGAAGAGCTCAGTGTTGAATGTGTTCATTAGAAGTCCTTATGAGGTTGTCAAAATGGAGACTTCCACTAAGTTGTGAAACAGTCTATCCTGGTCCCTACTTTTAAAGACTGTGATTGAAGCCAAGCACCAGTGGTGACACTTGCAATCCTAGTTACTTGAGAGGCTGAGATCAGGAGGATCGAAGTTCAGTCCAGCCTGGGCAAATAGTAGATGAGACCCCATCACCAAATAAACAAGGACAAAAAGTGGACTGGAGATGTGGCGCAAGCGGTACAGCACCTGGTTTGCAAGCACAAAGCCTTGAGTTCAAATCCTAGTCTCACCAAAAAAAAAAAGTACAGACTGTGATTGAGAGACTGAGTGACACTGACATATAATAACATATAAATCATAAGGATAAAGAGATAAGTAACAAAAAAAGAATAGAAATGAAACTAGAATCTTGATTCAAGTAATACTCTATGTGATACTTAAAAGTTGAAAAAATAAGAAGAAAGAATAACTTGTTCATGTGACAGTAAATGGAGGGACCAAAGTGCTGGTGTTACTGATGATGTCATGACATGTTTGACTCCATCAACACTGATACCTTCCCTACATAGACTTTCACTTCATATGAAACTATTTGATCTCCAAAATGTTATGTTTCAGTAATTACACACCTGTATGTAACAAGTGTGTCAATTTTTAAATTTATGTTATTTTTTCTTTGTGTTTTACTTAATAAAAGTTATGGTTACAGAATGAGATACTAAAGTTTTTAAGTTTCTATAGTTGGATTGATTCAAGATAGGTTGTTGGGTAATTCAACCTCAGTTTTTTAATAAACATTTCACAGCTAAATATTTCCCTCTGCCAGATTAATTAGTCCATTACATTTGAATTCAGCCTCATTCAGACTCAGAACATGGACAAAATGTAGAAAAATTCTCTGCCACAATGTAGCATGAGTGGCTTTTAGTCCAATTCACAATAGACTCCTTTTTTTCACCTGAAATCTTCTGAACCCAGTCTCACTTTCAAAGGGTTAGTCCGTAGTCACTTGGCCCCTTGCACTTTAGCAGAACATCATGACAGTGGAAGCATGTAGTATAGGTGAGCTATTCACTTCATGGTGGACAGGAAGCAGAGAGAGACAAGAAGGGTCCAGGGACAAGAAAGGATCCACCCCCAAGCAACCTACTCCTCCAGCTAGACCCCACTGCCTAAAGGTTCCACAGCCTCCCAAAGTAGTTTGAACAGCTGAGGACCAAGTGTCCAACCCATGAGCCTGTGGGATATTCAAACCATAACAGTCACCAATTATTAATGTCACTTTAGGGATACTGACAAAGTAGAAAGTATTAGTAAGTGAAAACAAATAGCTTAATAGTCAGAAAAGTCTTCAAAGAGAATCTGAGAGGCAATTGTTTGTGTCTTTTTTTCTGATCTTGACAGGAAGGAGGTAAAGGCAATAAAAATAACTGACTTACAGCAGTAATTGCAATTATGACAACAGGGACTTTATAAACAGATATTAATGCTCAAGTTTTAATACTATATGACAGTCATTATGTCAGCATGATGGCTTTCAGTTTTAATATCTCATATCCTATGTAAACAAAACATTCCAAATAAGAAACATTCCACATTAATGTCATATAAAGTGAAAGTAACTAAATAAGCTTATGTGAACAAATCTTTGACCAGAAGAGATGCTGAGCAAGCAAAACTAGAATCTTGCTCTGTCACCATGAGGTGTAACCATGTTCTTAACAGTCAAAGAAGAAAATCTAAGCACTTTTCATTGTGAGATAAAAAATGCAATAAAAGTAACATAACTTTGAATGAAACTACTCCCTAAGATAAATCTTATATACAAGTTTATTTGTAAGTTTCTCACTCCTCAATAAATAAGATTATATTCACAGCACTTGTAATGTTACTGTCTGCAGATATGTTATTTGTTTTTTTATTTAAATGCTTACCTCATCTTTTGTTTGGCTATCCCTTCCTTTTGAAACCTGAATTTCCTTTTAAAACATTTCAGGTAAGCTACTCTCTTTCATGAAGTCCTCATCTCAGGACATGTAAGCAGCATGAGCATAATTTGATTTTACAACATTCAACTCTAATGAGCAATTGTCAAACATTAGTTCATTTATTGTTTATCTTCATTTCAATAGTGTATATGGAAAAATATTTTCTAAATTTCTTTATAAAAGGACATTCCTTCATAGGTTCTGCTTATTGTATAATCAGTATCTGAGATATAAAAGAAAAAAAACCAATTTTTGATGGTTCACTTGCTTGTCCTATTTTGAGAATATTCAAACACAGTAGTGACTGAGTATTCCTTATTATAACTGTCTATGGAGCAAAGACTCTCCTTAATGTATCTCAGTACTTCCACTGAATTAGAGAGTGTTTTATGGTGGGGGGGGTGTTTGAAAAGATAATGGAAAGGGAATACATATTTATTAGAACTATCATCAAAGAAGAGAGTAGCACTGGGTGCAGAGAATTGAATGGTGCTTCCCAAAAAGATATATCCATGTCCTAAACTCAGAAATTGGAAGACAAAGTTGCAGATATAATTAAAATCTTGAGATGAACTTATCTTGCTAAATTATGATAAGCCACAGATCTAATGACAGATGTAATTATGGAGAAAAGAGGACTGGAAAAGACTCGCAGACATAGTAGGGTAGGCCATGTGAAAACCCACATGGACAGAGAAAGAGCTTAGAATTAAATTGTCATGCATGTGCCAAGGTACTTGTGAAATCAGCAATAGATTTAGGAGGCAAAGAAGGATTCTTTCTGAGACAAAATTGAAATTAACTACAAAGTATGGAAATTGGCCTGTAGAGGATTCTCAATGTAAAATGGAATATGTATGTGGTGATTTATGTTTGCTTGGTGCAAATACGTGTAAGCAATTAGCAGATATGAATAGAATCTTTGGAAATATAAAGTTATGTTTCAGTCAACATCATCTTTGGAAATTTGGATTTGTAAATATTTATTCATGTGTCTAGGTTTCAGTTTGGGAGAAACTTGTCAAGAGGATCTACATGATAGGAGAAATTTGCATGTTGAATCAAAAAAGAAATTCAAGAATCTGAAAATTGAAATTCTATCTTAAAATTTTTAAGTTGTTTTTTGTTTTTCACTTTGTTACAGTAAGACCTGGGTTAAACCAAATTTGGAGTACTTATATTCTTTTCATCTGTCCTACTTTTTTGGCATTGCTGTCTAGAAGTAACTCTGAAGTAGGAAATGTAGAGCACAGACTGATGACAGCTTTGTAGTGGGTATGGTTTAGTCATGACTTAAACTGCTCTCTGCTTATTAGCTTTATGTGCTCCTTTCCACTGCCAAAGAGCTGGAACCACACGGAGAATGACATGGCGACTCAGT
Organism: Castor canadensis; assembly: GCF_047511655.1. Lineage (NCBI taxonomy): Eukaryota > Metazoa > Chordata > Mammalia > Rodentia > Castoridae > Castor > Castor canadensis. Next base: position 87,126,240 of record NC_133399.1, read on the forward strand.
CTCATTTGTCTTCTTGCTGACAATTATATAATCATGGAAATACTGGGAAATTATGCTCTGAAAGACTCCTTTGAGTTTTCACTTTTGTTTTTGTTCACAAAGCTATCCAGCTGGAGGGATAATGTGTTTTGTGTTCTACCTGAAATGAAAAATGAGGAGTGTGCAGTGATAAACAATATTGTAGGAGGAAATCAGACACATAGTGTTGATTCAGCAGTTTGATAAGGAAAGTTTGATAGTAAACACAAAGACAGTATGATGAAAAACAAAAGTTTTCACAGATTTTCAAAGATCATTGGAAAACAGTAGTTTAACAGTAGTTTAACTAAATGCCTAAGTGTACAATTTCCCAGTAGGAAACTATTCTTTACATCATGATTGTTATTGTCCCACGGGGACATTTGATTTGTTAAACTCATTTTTCAAAGTAGAGTTTCTGATTCTAGGAGAATAAGAATATGATCATGTAGAAAAAAAGCTATTTGTGTTAAAGAAAGCAAATACTTCAAGAAAAGCAGAGCTACTGCTTAGCTATGGAAAGGTAGGCCTTTGGTAGTAATGGGGTTTGAGGCAGGTACCCTACCTCATGAGACATTACATCAGTCCAGAAAGAGGCTTTTAAAATTAGGTAAATTCAGTTTTAAAAGACTTTAGTATAATTTTCAGAATTTTGACCAAAGAGTTCTATTTTTCTAGAAAAAATAAATTTTCTTTATATATTGATACAATTCATCAATTTAATCATTAAATAACCAGCAATGTGGTAGGGACTTTTTTCATATGATGAATGAACAAGTTATTCAGATGCAAAAGTGAAGAAAATGTATATTTAAAACTTTAGTGTTATGTAAAAACTGATTTAATTATACAATCTAAAAATATTTTTGAAAGCTTATTTAGTTTCAAGAATTATATCATAAATTGGAATGTAGTTTGATGTAGAGCTGTAAGACATGTGAGAAAGAGAGTAAATGAGAGGGGTATAAATAGTGAAATAATGGAAATGTTATGTGAGAAAACATTTTTTGGTTTACAAAGTGTCCAAAAATAGAAGGTGACAAATTCTTTTTGAAAGCACCAGAATATACTTCCTAAAAGAAGTCAGTTATGCTTTAAAAACATGTCACAAGGAAGTGCTTTACAAATAGAGAAGGAGTGATTAGGGTGTTCTTCACAGAAGAGGTAATGATTAAAAGGTTGGGTTCTTGCAATAAAATAAGAAAACTGTCATAAAAATAAAGGAGGAAGGTAATTTATACAAAGAAAACAACTTGTGCAAAGACAAGAATGTGCAAATTAGTAAAAGACATTCAAGGAGCTTAAACCAATTTTAATATCGACCAAGGAAGCCTTAAAGTTTCCCTCAGTTTGACTAAACTTCAGTCTTTCAGACTATTAAGTTCAGGATTTGTCTTTTCTTAAAGCATTTAGTTTAGAAATCTTGGAATTGTAAATTTTTTCATATTTGAAATGTAAGTAACTCTTCTTCCAGCCTCAGCTTTTACAACCCAGGAATGTTTTTGTCAAATTCCTAGGCACCATCCTTTTGAGAAGTAATCTTTGTAGGAGAGTAGGAGCTTTAGAAAAGAAGTCAATTAGCAAACACTGATGACCTAAATACTTTACCATCCTCCCTACCAAAAATCCTTCAGTATTTTCCCATTAACATATCCTAGTAGTTACAAACTATCCTATCCTTTGTTTCTGTGGAGTTAAGCTCAGTCTCTCTTCCCTGTTGCAGTAGTCTTAACTCCTATTCAGTAGTCTCTTGGACTATTTAACTTTGGATGGTCCAATTTTACTTTGGCACACTGACTGGACCACATGTAGGGAAACAGGCAAAAAGCAGAAACTGGAGGTTTTTGTATACCCTTAAGGGAAACTTTCTCTGGTTTGGAATCCCAGGACTGGAGGAAAATCATGACATAATAGCACTTTGTCTTTTATTCCCCTCCTCAACAGAGGAAAGTCACCCACTATGCCAGGTAAAAGTTCCCAACCCCAACATAGCAAAAGAAGGTGACACAGTCAGTCTCATTCCTCCATTGCATCAAATGGGCAACACTTCAAGTAAAATCCCACTAGCACAAACTAACACTGAATAGCCAGCAGAAGCACTGTTTTTCCAGTTTTATCCTGAGACTCTATTTCCGCACTCAAAAATATCCAGGTAGTAGAATGCCAAAACAACCAGTCTTTAGAAAATCCTAAGAAATGTACTACAAAATATTCCTAGAATAAATGAGTTTAGCAAACTTACAGAATATAAGATGAACAAGCAAAAATTATTCACATTTCTGTATAACATTGAATATGTGAAAATTGAAATTAAGCTACCATATACAACCACTTCAAAGAAATGCAACAGTTAGAAATACACATAACAAAACAGGTGCAAGACTCAGATGTTGAGAATTACAAAACACTGATAAAAGAAATCAAAGAAAATATAAAGCTGGATTGGAAGGCAATAGAGTAAAGGTATGTCCTCTCCAACTTGTTCTGTACTGTCAATGTAAGGTAATATAAACTTCATGTGTAGGTTTTTTCTGAATAAAGTTTCCATGTGGTCAAACACCTAAATGTAGCATGACTGGGATGATAGTAAATGTATGTTATGTTTAACTTCACAATGGACTGCCAAGGTATTTTGTAACAGACCTATACTATTTTGCATTCGTGAGGCTGGCTAGAGTCAGAGAAAATTCGGGACTCATAGAAAAATATTGTAATTCAGATGGACCATGTTCTGGCTCAGTGACCACCTCACCTGGCCTGGGAACCACCCATGCCCCTCCCCACTCACTCATTGATTATTGGATGGGAATCACCTGGCTCCTCCCTTCCCATAGGTTAGCATAAAGAGAAGAGAAACAGTCTCTCTCTGCCTCTAGATTCCACCTGGGCCCTATCATGCTTCCTTTTGTATTCCCTTCCCTAATCTTTAATAAACTCTGTGTACACTCATGTGTCCTGCCATGAATTCTTCCCTATGGGACACAAAGAATTTGGAATTTGATCACAGTCTTCCCTGTGGCCAAAATTTCTACCAGTAAAATATGAGCATTTCCACTTTTCTGCATTCTTACTAGAACTTACTTTGTATGTGTAGTAATTTTTTAGCCACTCTAAGAGGTTTTTTTGGTAGGGTTTGAACTCAAGGCTTCATGCTTGCTAGGCAGGCTCTCTCCCACTTGAGCCATTCCACCAGCCCATTTTTGTGATAGTTATTTTCAAGATAGGGTCAAACTATTTGCTTAGGCTGGCTAGGAACCATGATCTTCCTGATCTCTGCCTCCTGAGTAGCTAGGATTATAGGCACAAGCCACTAGCACCTAGCCACTAAGAGTTTTTGAGGCATCTAGTTTTAGCTTAATTTGGTTTTTCACTAATTAATACTGAGTATCTTTCATACATGTATTTGGTAACCATGTAGAAATTTTAGCACTATGTCTGCTGAAACATTTGCTTATATTTTAGTTCTATTAACAGTTTTAAGAGTTCTCAAATATTAATGAATATTGATAATATAAGAAATAAAACTAATAAAAAATGATAATCGCATAGATCACAATGTTGCAAAACTGCAAATGAGGGTTTATACATTGTAGAAATTGGGAAAACAGCATTATCTTTGTTATGTTCTTCATACTCTTTCAGAGTTTAATACCCTCTGAGTTTAAAAACTGGTATCTCAATGGAAGGCATGAATTTATCTGTCAGTATACTTTTGCCTTATTGAATCTCAATAGTTTAGTATCTACATATATATATACATACACACATATACGTATATATGTTATATTAAGAGTTTGAAAAACTTTAATATTTGCAAAACAGTCCTATTAACAACTAGAAAATTGTTTCTATGATAAGTAGTCTTATTTACTTATGATTAGGAGGCATTGTGTTGAAGTGGGTCTGAGCATTATTGCTAAATCCCAGGCTTTAACGCTTTACCAGATACATTGATAAAATTCTCATACATTTGGTTCTTTCTTAAAGTAGTAGTGATGTCTACTCATAGGATGCTTTTTGCAATTAAATAAGATAACCTAAGTTAAAAATTTAGGAGACTACATCCCATATTTATGTACTTAATAAAAAATTGTTACTGTTGTCTCAAGTATAACAAATGGTTTCTCAAATTTCCAGTTAATTCTATCTATACAAAGATCCTGAAATACTTTTTCCTTTGCACTAAACTGCAACATTTACACTAAAGTATTATTGAGTGCTTATTTTGCACTGAACGGGAAATAATTTTCCAAACAAACAGTTTTGGACTAAGCTGATTTTCATTAAAAAGTGTTTGTTTGAAGAAGTGTTTTATTGTGTGATTCCATATCCTCAGAAACATCTGTACCTGATACTTTGGTTCTTTTTCTCTTTCAGCAAGCAAGAAAGACAAAGTGCCTGCTGTGAATTTCTATTAATTTCCTAAGCCTCAGAAAGCAGTTGTCATCAATCTTCATCTAACATTTCATTTTCTTTTTCTTCATTTTTCTGTTTCTCAGGGGCACCAGCCTTTATGTAACAATTTGGGTAGCCACTTCCTTTTTCCTTTGAAATGGATACTTTTTCCTGGCATCTTAATTTTGGCACAAGTATAAGAGGTAGGAACTTTTTTTTTCAGATTTAATTATGTAAAACAAATCCTGTTAACATTTGAATTGGACAGTTCTAAAAGAGAACACTGCATAGTTTAAAGTCACCTCCTCTGTCTATTCCTCTTTTCAGTGCAAGAGTCTTCGTTTTTTCCTTAACAGAAGAAACGTTTAATCAATCCTATTTTTCTTAGCTGTGGAAGGATATTTATGTGAAAAAAGAGGCAACATTTCTCTGACATTTTTATAGTTTTATTTAAATAAACTTTTGCTTTTTGATTGGTTTTAGATTTATAGCAAAATACAAAGATAACACAGTGTCTTCCCATACCCACTTCCCTTGCTAGTGACCTCTTACATTATATGGTGCATTTTTCATAATTAATGGACCAGTATTGACATTCAATAAACACAGAATTCCTTACTTTTGCTTCATGTCTGTTTTTGGTTCCAGTATCCATCAAGGATACCATTTTACAATAATTTATTTTATCTTTTGAAGCTCCTTTGACTGTAGTAGTTTCATGATTTTCTTGTTTTTATGACCCTAACAGTTTTGATAAGTGTGGTGCAAGTGGTTTGTAGAATGTCCTTCATTTGAGTTTATCTAATACTTCTTTTTTTGTTTTGTTTTTTTTTTATGTTTTGACTGAGATGGAAGGTCACAAACACAAAGTACTTTGTCATGGTATCATGTCAATTATACCTATCCTATCAATGTGCCTCATTGCCATTGAAATTGATCATCTTTATGGTATTTGTCTAATTCTCCACTCTAATGCTGCTATTTTTCTTATCCCCATACAGTATCTTTGGAAGGATGTAGTTTTGCACAACCTACAAGAAGAGAGTAGAGAATCATGCTTCTCTCTCAAACTCTTAACATGGACTAATCACTTTATTGTCTTTTTACTGCCTTTTCCAGAATCTCAAATTATATGCCAGACAGCCTTTTCAGACTGGCTTCTTTCATTTAGCAACATCCGATTAAGATTCATCCACAATTTTAATTATATGCTGATGAAGTTTCTAGCCAACTTTTCTACAGATTTCCTGCAGAAATGGAATAAAAAGTCACAGGGTAGGGGACTCACTGAATTAACAGGATACAGCACAGTTATGACACATCATCTAGAATTTAGGACTACACCCTGGTACTGAAAGCTTTCTTGTTCCGTGTTGCTAGCTGCTGCTGTTTGGCCTGACCCTGTCTCCTTTTCTAAAAGCCTTTCAGAAGCACAATGGTACAGACGTTTTGGAAGATATTTGGGGATTTTTTTTTTTTACAACTTTAAATATGGCCTTAGCATAAAATACAGCATTATTACTCCTGGGTATTAATATAAATTATGAAAAAATTATGCATACACAAAAACCTTCATATCAATGTTTACAGGAGCTTTATTCATAATCATCAAAATGTGGGAGAAATCAAGATGTCCTTCAATAAATAATAAATAATAAATTGTGCATATCAATACAATGGATACTATTGTAAAATTAATGAGCGTTCCTGTTGTTCTACATGCTTACCACTGATTGGTATTGTGATTTAAAAATGAAAAAGAAAACCTAGCCATTCTAAAAAGTATGAAGCAGCACCTCATTGATCTTAATTTTCAATTTCCTAATAAAAATTCTGTTAAGAATATTTACCTATGTGTTTTGCCATTTGTACATTCTCTCTGATGAAGTGTCTGTTCAGATCTTTGGCCCATTTTTTAACTAAGTTGTTAATACCTTTATTGTTGCATTTAAAGGGTGATTTCCATATTTTGATTCAAGTCCTATTTATTGATAGAACAATAATGTCACCATTTTGTGAATCAGCCAAAATGGCAGCCCCACCCTTACACAAATTCCTGCGCTCTAAGGCAGCCCCACCCCTACCAGAGACTACTGTGCATGCACTAACTTCCTTACCCTCCCCCTCTATAAAAGCCACTGCTCACCCAGACTTGGGGCTGTGCCATCTTTTCCCTGGCCAGCCTGGCAGTTTGGGCCTGCCATTGAACTTTTCTCTATGGATGTGAGACTTTTCTCCTGAGCTTTCTTTGTGAGTGGCATTTTTCCTAACATTTGGTGCACTGACATGGATTGGGTTGAGTTCCCAGCACTGACCTTGCTCTCCCAGCCTCTCCCACCCCATCCCACTCTCTCTCTCTCTCTCCCTCTCTCTCTCTCAATTCCCATTCCCTTCCTCTGTGATCTGAGCTGCTTTACTGGGACCCGCGATCCTAGAAAGCGCCACCCTTTCACTAGCTTACAGGGAAGTTCCTCCACCCCAGAGTACCTTCAACCGCCATCCACCACTGGCCAATCTTCTCTCAAGGTCCTCTCTCCCTCTGTGAGTCCTCCTCACACACTGAGCTGTGGTCTCTCTCTCTCTCTCTCTCTCTCTCTCTCTCATTTCCTTGAAAACCCTAGTGCTAGGTCGAAGCTCACTGTCTCTGGGAACTGGGTTCCCCACTTGGGACTGTGGACCCCCTCATGGTGAAGACGTTCCCTCTAGGCATTGTGTTCCACATTTCTCTCTCTCTCCTGAGGACTTGATATTTCAGGGATGCTCGCCATATCTTTCCTCAGGTCAGGCCTTCACAATGGGAGTTGGACCATCCCAAATTCCTTCAGACTCCCCACTGGGATGTCTCCTGCCCAATCTTGGGCCCCTCTGCCTAACACCTGATCTTAAGTCACAAAAGGTAATTTTTCTCTGTAATCAGGCCTGGCCCCACTATCCATTTGACAATGCCTCCAAATGGCCACTTAATGGCACTTTTGACCCCAAAATTTTAAGGGATTTATACAATTTCTGTGAGCATGCTGGCAAGTGGAAGGAACTTTGCTACATTCAATCCTTTCCCTATCTCTGCATCAAACCCTCCCTCTGTACTTTCTGTTCCCCTGCGCAGATTCTATTAGCCTGTAAATCAGTTTCTAAATCAGCCAATTCCTCTCCCAAACCTCCTCCTTCTCCATGTAAACAGACTTCTTGCACTGCTTACCATACCTATCTCCTCCTATCTTCCTGAAAAACTTTCCCCGTCATGGAGTTAAGCAAGCCACTCCTTGCCAATTCTGGCCTCAAGGCAGTTCCAGCTCTGGAGAGCTCAGGCTCCCTTCCTGCGGGCTGAGACCAAGCCCCGGATTTATTTGGGTATGCCTCATGCTACATTGGTGGAGACCTGTTTGATTATGGCATCTGACGACTGCTTCTCTTCCCCCCCCATCTAATGTCCCTTTTCCTGAGACAGTGACCGGAGAGTGGAGGTTTCGTTTTGCTGAAAGTGTGCCAGTACCAATCAATGGGAGCAACCTACAGACACAGGTGATGGCTAGTCCCTTAAGCGTGTGTCATGCCTCCAGGCTCTGCCTTCCCCTCCCTTACCTAAGATGTCAGCACACCTTTTCTGCCTCCTCTATGGTCTCACTGCATGTCCTTTGTCTCTGTCTGCCTTCCCCTCCCTGGGCTTACTGGGACCCTGTCTCCCATGAAAAACCTGTATCATGGTACTTTATGACTTAAGTTATTCCAACTGGTTTGCCAGGCTTCTCAGTCTAAGGTAACTTTAAGTCAGCTGCTTTACAAAAAGTGCTTACAAAAAACTGCAGCTGCCACGCTCACACCGTAACTCTGCCCCAACAAGGGGAGGAGGGAAAGCAAACAGATGCATTCATGCACAGGATGCCAGCTCCAGGACACAGCAAAAACACCTGCCATAGCTAAGAAAATCCATAGAGAGGACCCAGCACATCCTGGGCTGCCAGCCACATGTGGCAATAGCTACGGCCTGCTGCCACTTCCCCTAGAATAAACGCGCACAGAGTACACAGGAAGGGGGAGGGGCGACAGGCCTAGGCAGTCAGAGTCATTTGTCCCAGGTGTGTGTGAAGGGCATTGGTGCCTTACACACACCCTGCTCCTAGCCCCACTTCACACCTCGGGGCATCAGACACAGCCCTTGTAAGCCAATTGTTAGCTCAAGGTTATAGTTCCAGAAATAACTAAATAGACATTACTGTGGTCTCTAAATTTCTCATTTAGAATTTTCTATACCTTTGGCCTCAACATAAATTTTTCCCTCTAAATATTAACACTAGTTGTCCCATATGGTACTGTTATTGGCCTGAAATGCCCTCTGAATGCCCTTGTCTAACTTTACAAATGATTTATTTCTTTGTTAAAAAGGTAGCCTTTATTAAAGAGGCTGCCTGCTGTTGGCTAAAAGACAGGATCCTAAAGTTTTGTTCTTTCTAGATGGGACCTGCATCTTCCAGTCTTCTGGCTGGTAGATGTTGGAAGCTTTGTACTGAGTCCTGGCCTCAGTATGTCTTGGGTGACCAAGAGAAGTGGCCTTCACAGGGTTCCTTAAATTACAATACCATACTCCAATTAGACCTGTTCTATAAAAAAAAATATATATATATATATATATATATATATATTTGAAAAAATGTCTGCCCAGCATGTACTAAGCCCTGGGTTCAATTCCCCAACATTACTAAATCAAAAAAAAAAAAAATGCTAAGGAAGCAAGTGGCATTAATGTCACTTCAGCCATCTCATAGTGGAAAAACATAGTTTAACCTAGACCAGATCCTTCATTCTTCAAGTGAGGAAACTGAGGCCCAGAACAGTTCAGAGACCTGCTCTCCAGAGTGTCAGGTGTCAATGTAAAATAACAACTTTACTTTCCAACAACAACCTAAAAAAAAAAAATCCTCTTACCTTTCTACAACATCTTAAGGAGGCTATCAGAAAGCATACCACAATGGACCCAGAGTCACAGGTGAGAGAGATTCTCCTCAAAGATAAATTTCTAACAGTCAGCCCCAGATATTTGTAAAAACCTCAGACTGTGGCTGAAGGGAAAAAGTCACTGAGCCAAGTAATACAGCTAGCCATGTCTGTATTTACAGCTATGTATGTATGTCTAGGACCTTACTAACAGGAGAGAAAAAGATAAGAGACACCATGGCCTCATTGCTGCTCTCAGAGAGGGCCCCACCCAACTGGGGCCTGCATCCTGAACTTGCTACCATGGTGGACAGGAGGGGCACTTCTGCAGAGACTGCTTAAGGGGGGACAGCCCGGGAGACAGCCCTACCTCTCACTGGGACCCTGCCCTCTCTGCCAAGGTAACCACTGGAGGTCTAAGTACACCACCTCCAGATGGAAGGCCAGGGGCCACCTCCTATGGATTGATGGGTCCCGGCCTCCTGTCCACACTCTACTTCTTGGCATCCATGTTGAGGAACCTCAGGGTAGCCACAATGGTAGAGAAGCAAAGGTCATTTTCCTCCTAGACAGTGGAGCCCATTTCTCTGTCTTACCTTTCTCTCCAGGTCCCTGGTCCAGTGAAAAAGTTATCACTTGGGACAAATCTGGCAAGCCCTTAGAGCACTAGTTTACCCGGCCTCTGGCCTGCTCTTGGGGAGACCTCCTCTTCTGTCACTCTTTCCTCATAATGCTTAAAAGTCCAGTGTCCCTGCTGAAATGGGATTTACTATCTCAATTAAAAGCTCAAGTTCTCCTCCCCCCAGGCAGCTATCTCTGCTGCCCCCTCCTTCAGGAACAAATAGATTCCACAGTGTAGACTGATGAGATGAATGTACGGTGGGCCAGGATAGCCCTCCCTATTCAAATAAAACTCAAATCCCTCACAGTTTCCACACCCAAAGCAATATCCCCTCAATGAGGCCTTATGCCTATCATAAATTCCTTAAAACAACACAGGCTACTAATTAGTTACTCCAGCCCATACAATAAATTTAAATTTCTTATGAAAGCTAATTTTAAAGTACAAGCTACAAAGTAAATCCTGGGAAGGATATAGATAGGTAGCGAATGTATTTTTTTGAGAAGTTAAAGGAAAAAGAAGTGTTTTTAGGTGAGAAAGGATTTTGTAAAGAAGGGTTTGTCCTAAAGATTGTTTCAAATAGGAGGGATAAAGACAAGCCATCAAAGGGTTTAGTATGTTATATAAAGGTCTAAGTAAGTTTTAAAAGTGTATAATAAAAAATCTTCAGTGTGTAATAAAGTTAAAGTTGAGTATAATCTAAGAGTTGCCTAAAAGATTTTTAGGGGTCATGTCAAACTAAAATCAAATCCTTTATGTCTATAAAATAACAAGGTTATCTTAATATTGTTCTGCTCTGAGTAAATTCTACAAAAAACCATTATAGAGAAAGATTTTATTGAAGAAATTATTTGTTTTCTGCTGATCTTGTCAAGCTTTAAGTACTACTAAATCAGAGTTCATTTACATATTTACTTATGTGTCTTAAACGACTACCTTGTAACAGTATTATGTTATACTTTGTCTAAATATGGTACAAACATTTAAAAAGTTAAAAGTGTCAATTTATATAAAATAATGAGCTAAAGCTCTCTTTTATCCGAGAGTGTTACATTTAAATCCTGACAGCCCCTGCCTCCCACAGGTCACCTACCTAGGTATGGCCTTAAAGGGACAGACTCACTCCCTGCATCATAGATGCATCAACCCAATCTTCCGTTTCCCAACCCCCATACCATAAGACAGTTTACAGCTTTCCTGGCAGTTATAGGATTTTGCAGAATTTAGATCCCTAGGTATGCAGTCCCTGAGCAGACACCTTTTTATGCTCCTCCTAATATTCCTATTTGGGTCTTAGATAATGTATGGCCACCCGTTTCTCTTAGAAAACTTGCCTCCAACAGACTCTGCTCCTCTGGCTGACTACCTGCCTTCTCAATGAACTTCTCAGAAAGCATGCAAACCAGATCCTGCCCCATCCTATAACAATTTCTGTTAAACCAGGGCATCTTGTTCTCCAAAAAGGATCTTCTACCCTCTCCATTGGGACTTCGATGGACCGGCCCTCATCTGGTCATTCTCATGACACCCACTGCTGTGAAGCTCAATGAGTTCCCCCAATGGCGGCACCTCTCAAGAAACAATTAGAAAAATGGAGAAGGGAATTGGAGGACTCTTGAAATTGTCTAGGGAACATTTCACAGTGGTTCTCCTGGCCAATGCCCATCCTAATGCCTGTGTTCTTGCTCTCCTATTCTTAAGCTTCCTCCTTGTATCACACTGCATGTCTGCTATTGCTAATCAAAAATTTAACCAGTTGTACCTCCAGGGATACCAACCTCTCCAAAACTGTCCAGAGGACTGCTATGAGGGCCCCCACCAGGACACAGGAGCCTGAGGATCTTGCCCCATACAATGCCCCATGCCAGCAGGAAGCAGCTAAAGAGACCGATGCTTCACCCCAATTCCTGATCCTCAATCTTTACCCTTATTATTATTAAAGAAAAAATGGGAGAATGATAGAACAATAATGTCACCATTTTGTGAATCAGCCAAAATGGCAGCCCCACCCTTAAACAAATTCCTGCGCTCTAAGACAGCCCCACCCAGATCACTGCACATGCGCTAACTTCCTTGCCCTCCCCCTTCTATAAAAGCCATTGCTCACCCAGGCTCGGGGCTGCGCCATCTTTTCCCCGGCCAGCCTGGCAGTTTGGGCCTGCCATTGAACTTTGTTCTGTGGATGTGAGACTTTGCTCCTGAGGTGTCTTTGTGAGTGGCGTTTTCCCTAATGTGTATGTCTTATGCATATTTTTCCATTCTATTATAATTCTCATAATATTCCCTCTACAGTGCAGAAATTTTTAATTTTAGTAAATTCCAATGTGTCATTTTTTCCTTTCACGGATTGTGCTTTTCATGGTGTATCTTAGAACTCATTACCAAAGTATCGAGTAATTTTTTTGGAAATGTTGCAGTTGTGTGTTTTACATTATATTTATGTCCACTTTAAGTTAACTTTTGAGGAATTATAAGTTTTATGTCTTTGGATTTCTTATATTTCTGACAACATTTGTTTAAATGTTTATCCTTTTGCCATTGAATTGCATTTGTTACTTTCACAAATCAGTAGACTGTAGGTCTGTTCCCAGCTTCCTCTTCTGTTGTGTCAACGTGTGTTCTTTCACCACTGCTGTACTGTCTTGACAGTTGTAGCTGCTTAATGGACTCTGACAACAGGTAGGATGAGGTCCTCCAACTTTGTTGCTCTTCAGAATTTTTTGGCTATTCTGGGCCTCTAAACTTTCCTTCAAACCTCAGAAACTGTTTGACATATGTCTACAAAATAGCTTCATGAACTTTTGATCGAGATTGTGTTGAATCTGTAGATTAATTTTGGAAGAACTTTGAACAGTATATTTAATGTTGACATTTTAATAATAGCTTCCCAAGCCTTAAACATGTAATCACCCTCTTTTAATTTAGATGTTGATTTCTTTCATTTGATTTTTATAGCATTCCACAACAAATCCCATACATAGCTTGATAAATGTAATCCTTAATTTTTAAAAAAAAAATTTATACTATTGGGAAAAAAATCCAATCTCCCAATACTTGTCAATTTCCCAGCTACTTTTCTGTGATTAATAGCTAGTTTAATTCTTTAGTGTTCCCAACACACACTTTGTGTGTTTCAAGTTCTTCTGTGTTTGTTAGGCTGTGTTTATGATCCAGAATGTGGTCTAGCTTGGTGAATACTGCTTGTGAGCTTGAGCAGAATGTATATTTTGCCACTATTGGATGGAATATTCTAAAGATGTAAATTAGATCCAGTTGATTTACAGTTTTCTTCATGTCAGCTGTGTCTTTTCTGAGATTGCCCCTGCTGGGACTATCGGTGGAGAGGATGTTAAACTTTCTAAATATGGTACTTGACTGTCACTTTCTGCTTGCATTTCTCTCTGTTTTTGCTTCATTGTTTTGATGCTGTTGCCAGGTATATGCATGCTGAGTATTGTTGTTTTATCTTCTAAAATAATTAAACTTTTATTATTATGTAATGTCCTCCTTTATCTTTGATAATTTTTTTTTCTGAATTTTGCTTTATCCACCCTGATGATCTTAAATAACAATTTCTAATTGTTCTGTTCCTCATTTTTCCCCTCCTTTTACTTTCTGTAATTAATTTTACATGACTGCATTTTCTTTTCTCTCTCAACAAATTGTTTAATAAGGCTGACAATTTTTGAGGTTTTGCTTTGTTCTTTGTACAATACATTTATAACTAATTTAATTTCAATTTCAATAGTGCTAAGACCACTTCTTGTGCAGTGAAAATATCTTATAACAGTATTCCCAATTTCTCTCTCCTATCTCTTCTGATATTGTCATTCATTTCAATTATCCTTGTGCTATATAGACTCAATACATTATTATTTTAAGCAATTAATTTTAGAATAATTAAAAATAAGAAAAATAAAAATTTTAATTGTGTTTAATCCTATTTCAACCTTTCCATTATTTTGCATGTCCAAGCCTATATATATATATATATATATATATATATATATATATATATATATAAATATATATGTATATCCATCCTTTCCGAAGAAAATCTAAAATTTCTTATAGAGTCAGTTTGCTAGCAATTCACTGGGGAAGTGGAGGAAGTTCAGAGAAAGCCTTTATCTTTCTTTCACATTTGAAGGATAATTTCACTGGATAAAAAATTTTAAGTTGATGACTTTTTTTCTTTGAGCAATTTAAATATTTCATTCCACTTTTTTCTTGCTTTTATGAATTCTGGTAAAAATTCCACCACAATTTTTATATTTGTTCTTTTATAGGTAACATGTGTTTCACTTTGACTTCTATCAAGATTTTCTCTGTTTTGGTTTTCTGTAGTTTGAACACAACTTGCCTAGATGTAGTTTTTGTTATTATTCTTTTGGGGGGATACTTGGGTTTGAATTCAGGCTTTGTATTTGCTTAATAAGTCAACTTGAGCTACACCCTTAGTCCTTTATGTTTTTAGTTGTTTTTCAGATAAGGTCTTTTGCTTTTTACCAAGGCTGGCCTTGGACTGTGTTCCTTCTATCTACATATGCCACATACCTAGGTTTACAGGCATGAGACACCACACCCAGCTAATTTTTGTTATTTATCATGCTTAGTCTTCCTGAAGCATTTGGAGCTCTGGTTCTGTGTCTTTCATTAACTTTGGAAAGATTTCACCCATTATTGTTTCCAGTATTTCTTCTCCTTTTTCTGTCTTCCTCTGGTCTTCCCATTACACATATGCTATTCCTTTTGTAATTGTCTTGCAACTATTGTATATTCTGTTTTATGCTTTTTACCCCCCACTCCTTTTTGTCCTTGTTTTTCAGCTTGGAAAGTTCACATGGCATATCTTTAACCTCCCTGATTCTTCCCACGGCCATCTCTAGTCTACTATAGGAACCATCAAAGATATTCTTCATTTTGATTAGTGTAATTTTATTACTAGCATTTAAAAACTTCTTTCATAGAGTGACCATTTCTCTGCTTACATTACCCACTCATTCTTGTGTATTTTCTTTTACCATTAGAGTCCTTAACATAGTAATTATATTTAATTTATATTCCCTGTTTCATAATTCTAAAATCTATGTGATGTTGGATTCTGGTTGAGACAATTGCTTTTACAGTTCAGAGTGTGTATTTCCTTGCCTTTTATTATTATTATTTGTTTTTTGGTAGTTCTCCTTTTTTTATTATTCATTTATTCACATGTGCATACATTGGGTCATTTCTCCCCCCTGCCTCACTCCCCTACCCTCTCCCCCCTGCCCCCCTTGCTTCCAGGAAGAACCTTGCCTTTTACAATGAGACTTTTAGAATATGTCATGAAGACATGGTTAATATGACCAGTGGTAAAGAGGCCCTTAGTAAGAGGATTTATTGTTAATTTTCCTTGGAGTTGAGCTGTGTCTAATTTTGCTGTAACTCCAAGAATCAGATACATCTACCTCCTCTCTCATCTTTCTTTCTTCTTCAGCTTTTCTTGAGAGCTCTTTTTTATATAAAGTCTATAATTTTTAACCCTCACAGCTATAGTCCACTGTTGTATTAGAGTCCTGTTGATGAAGTAGTAAAGAGTAGGAGAAAGAACTCTATAATCTTATGATTAAATTTAATTTAATGGGCCTCTGCCTTGTGCAACCTTGACAAGTGTTTCTTAGCTCTCATCCATAGGTGAGTTAGGGAAGTTAGAGATATTGAAGTCAGGAGAATGTCCTATTCCTTAGTGAGATGAGGTCTGTTAAAGTCTTTTCTTCTGAAGGGGAAACATTTTTATGAGGAATACCCTGGAAATATTTCAAATGGTTACTTTCTCTGTCTCCTATTGGAATCATGAATATATCTTAATTTCTTACCAAGATAATTTGGTGAGGTCCTGGAAGTAAAATCCACAAATGTATGGGAGTCCTTATAAGATGTCACTTACCCCACGGAATTTCTTACTGTCATGCTAGTCTGTTTGGCCTCCAGCAGTTCATCAAAATTATCTTGTATGTGTTCTTACCAGTTTATGGCTTCAGCAACTTCTCATTCAGATAAACTGAACCCAGATCCTTTATCTTTCCCTATGTCTAGATTTTGAGGTAGCAATTTCCTCTGTGACTTCAATTACACAACTGGTCCAAGAAAAGTCACAGAATTTAGTTTTTTCAAGCATTCCTTTCATGTTGAAAGATGGTATGTGCCAAGCTCTTTAAATGTTGAAAATAAAATCAGAAGTCTTCCATGAAATTTTTAGGACTTAAATTATGACTGACTAGATATGTAGGGACATCCAGAAACACTATGGGTTTTGTTAATTATGTCATATTATCAATACTCCCTGGTGACATACTTCAGTCCTTTATTTGATGTTTGCATATGATTTGAATTCGTCTTCACATTTAAAAATGTTGATACTTACATTCAATTCTATTCCCCACCCTGACCCATGGGATCACCGGTTTCTGGGACCCTCTGCATTCTCCAATATGCAGTCTTTCTCTTCTCTTTTCTCCAACTAAATTCTCTACAAATAAAATCTTTCCAACCACTGCTATTAGAGTCTGTCTGTGCTTTCATTCTCAGAGCAGGCTCAAGAACCCTGAGCACCTGAAATTCCTGTGTGTGTCATCTGTGCATCAGTTCCACTAACCAAGTCTCCAATGATTAAAATACATCATGGAAAAATTTCATAGTTGGATATTCAATATTCCAAGTGGCCTGATCTTCCAATTAGTTATTACAGTACTATGAGTTTGGCTTCTTAATGTATTCATGTATTTCTTTTTTTATTGAATATTTAGGACTCTGAAAAAAATAATATTCTTTGATTCTCAATTTCTCTGTCACTTCTATATTCTAGAAATATAGATATAACTTCGAAGATCGTTTCAAATTTAACTGTTCGTTTATACATGCATCATTTCTATTCATAATACACCCTCCACATACTACATATTTAGTAAAGTTTTAAAAAGTAATTTAATCTAATTTTTAAAATATATTCACAAGAAGTATATTAATCTAAATTCTTCTGAGAGGAGAAACTAATGGATCAAATGTATGGTAGGTCAAAATGTAATCTTCTATCCATGCAGTGGGGGACATTCTGTCCAATGCTTGGATAACAGACAGTAAATGTTTTGCTGCCAGCTAGAAGCTGATTGTTAGAGGTCACTTAGTGACCTGTTGTGGGTCAGAATACCCTATGGCTTGTCTCTGGCACCACTCATCAAGAACTGTTCACCAGCAATAAATGAAATTTGTTCCTCACTAATGTTGGTCGAGTACAGTTGCCAATTTGTCCTACAAGTGTGGATAATGTCACATAAATATTTTCAAGATTTCACTTGAGGCCACTAAGCAACCACTCTAAGTGTACCAGAGGTTATTTCCACATAATAATATTTTTCTGACTATGTAACCAAAGACTGCCATCATATAATATTCTATAATATTCTCTTTAAACTTCTTCAAAGAAACAGTCTTTTTTGAGTATTTTAGGGGTTTGGCTTTGGGAGGAGTGTTTGGTTGGAGTAATGACCACCCAGGGTATTTTCTTTTGCTTTAATGTTATCTTGTTGTGAATAGATTTCCACCTTAAAAATAGTCAACTCCCATAAGAACCATTAGAATTCCTAAAGTGCCTTTAATCTTAAAAGTCTGTTCTTTTAACAGTTTCGAAATAGTCAATACGTTGTTATTATCTGGTCACCATGCAGTGCAATAGATCGCTAAACCTTATTCCTCCTGTGAAACTGAAACTTTGTATCCTTTAATCAATATCTACACTATCATTCTTGGTTCTTACTACAAAAAAAAATTCAGTCAGGTAACAGACATGCTAATTATTAGCCCAATTGAATCATACCCGATAAATGTGTGAAGCTATTATTTATCAGTTTAAAATAAATTAATAAAGTACCTAATTTCTAAGATACTTAAGTACCTTTATTTTCTCTAACACTTTGCAAAATCATGATCTATTCAAAAGCATTTTTACTACTACTAAATGTATTCCCTCATCTCTTTATTCAGCAAGCAAGCTATTAGAATACAAGGAATTTTGTCATCTTAGCATATTTTTGCCTGGGTGGAGATATTACATGTTAGTGGTGAGATAAATATAAATCTGTTACCATATATCCTAGCTGATATTTTCTGGCTTCTTTCTTAGAATGTGACCAATAAGCAACACAAGGTTGCTTCTATACTTCTGGGCATGTTTTAACAAATTGATTGGGGTATTTTAATAAATACACTAATATTTAAGAGACAGAAATTAGGGACACATGAGCTTCCCTCTCAATGGAAGAAGAGTAGCAATATTTAAAGTATTAAAATGAAAAAAAGTGAGAGAAAGAAAATAATGAAAGTTTAGATTTTACTTTGCTTGGAAATACTGAATATTTTCAGAGGCAGCAAAGATTGGCAAAACAAGGAATTGACAACTTTAAATGCTGACAATAAAATGTTAATAGAAGCTGGTATTGGGTGTTGCTATTAGCTTTAAATATGTAGGATTTTGACATTGGGCAAAAAGAAAAGCAGTTTCATGATATTGGTCTGTGATGATTTTATTGATGTGAGTTAGAATATAGATTTGGCGGTTAGAATATAGATTTGGCTTGTAGCCTCTTATGTATGAATAAAATTACCTTTAAGATCACTTTGATTAATAATTGTGGAAAGTTCTATATGGATACAGTCTTTCAGAATTGAGGAATTAACTTCCTTGGGATATAAGTAACCAAGATTGAGATTATGTATGAATAGGTAATATGATTCTTGAATAGCCCACAATGAGAGGTTATTGAAGAGCTAACTTTTAAAGCACAAGATGCCTATATATCTTTAAATGCTCAGGCAAGAGATGTGGTTAACAAAGACTTGGTTAAACAATGTAATATGTTTTAGTTTCTGAAACTGATGTGTTGACAGAATGCTAAAGCAGTCCATCACAATCCCTTGACGTGCATGCCTTTCTATATCCTCTTGCCTTACCTGTAAGGCAGGATCTTTGAACATGATGACTGCCACTAGCATGAATGGATTATGTTACATGACAATCATGTGATTTTGCAGAAGTAATTGAGATCTCTAACTACTTGGCTGTAAATGATTCGAAGGGAACATTTTTGGTGTGACTGACTTAACATGGTAAAAGCCATAAAAGCAAAAGGAGTTCCCGGTGGCCTCAAAGAAAAACAAATATCCATGTAGAAATTGCCAGTAAAAGAGGGACAGTCTCTAGATGCTGAGGACCTTAATGCTCAACTACAAGGAACTAATTTCTCCAAGAATCATAATGAGCTTGTAGACATACTTCAAGTGAGAGAAAAGAACTGCAAAATTCCTAACACTTGGATTCCATTTTGTGAGACTGAACAGAGGGCCCAGACTCATAAACCTTGCCTGGGGTCCTGCTACATGAAAACTGTAACATAATAAATGTATTATTTTAGGCACTTCAGTTTTTGCTAATTTGTTATGTAGCAATAGAAAATTAATGTATTTGGGAACCCATTGTCTGCTCAGCCAGTGAGACCCAAGGAATTACTTTAAAGATCACTTTGGTTAATAATTGTGGAAAGTTCTATATGGATACAGTCTTTCAGAAATAAGGGATTTACTTCCTTGGGATATAAATAACCAAGATGGAGAAATTTACCTGCTTAGGATAAATTTTGGCATAAATAATACACTTTAACAAAATTTTTAATTCTCTTCAGAAAGCTTAGAACTAGGTAGTCAGAAATAAGTAGTTAGAGGATGTTAGTCTTATAGCTCAAATGAACTTCAAAGAAAAACAAAGAATGATGAATATATTATACAGTAAAATGCAGAGAAGTTTAAGTTCCTCATGGTCCTAGTTGAGGACTTTAAAAAATTACAGTGTCTCAGTAAGTTTTATGGCCATAAGTACAAATGAATATTTTCCATTTCCCCAGAAGAAAGCAAACAGATGATTCTTTGAGTTAAAAGATAGTAAAGAATAAAAAACAGATTTATACCTATAAAATATGCATCTTCTTTCTATACCAGAGATAAAATATTTAAATTTGATACCATGGAGAAGTGGGAAATCATTATTAGTTTTGTACTCTTGAGCTTTGTATCATTGCCTTTTGGATTTTTTTCTTTTTCTTAACTTAGAGAACAGAAGTAGTACAAAGAATTGTACAAGGTTTAATCAATTTCTGTTAAGTTTTCATCTACTGATGTTATTACTTCATTAGGTTCTGGCTTTAGAGGATAGGGTGCAATTTTGAGTAGAAGTTTGGAGGGCATAGTCTGAAAATACTAACTTTATCCCAAGTAATATTGAAAAATCAATATAACTTATATAAAAGAATGACTACTACTTTCACCTTCAATTTGTGTTAAGAGTACAGGTATGTCAGTGTTTAAATTAGCTATGACCTGTTTATGATCAAAGATGTCCTCAGGGATGTCCAGGAACAGATCATCAGAAGAGCATCTATTTTACAGTAGAAACCCACACTACCCCATTTGCTTAGTAGATGTGATGTCACAAAAGAGGAAAGAATGTTTCTCAGTTAAAGGTCTGAGGATGACAGTCATGTGCTGGGCATGCAGAGTGTTTGACAGTTACTAGAGGGTTCCTGGAACATGATAGTTTTTGGACTCCAGGGAGAAGTCTACTGAAGTGTCAGGGTATGTTGCAGACATCACATGGCCTGTCCATCAAACAAAGAAAGTTTTTCTTTATGTGTACAGATTTTTGCCCTTAGTGACAAAGGGACATGAAACACTTGATTCCTCTTTACAGAAACTTCATTAATTACCCTGTTTTGGTTTTGTTCCCTCTTGTTTGTTAGCTCAAATAAAACTGTAATTTTTCCAATACCATTTCTACTTAACATGTGTAGCATATTTTTTTAAGAATCTTCTAGGGTTTAATGACTGGGATGAGACCAAGTTACTTTATCCTGAGACTTACTCAACTTTTGTCAAAAGACTCAAAAAATTCAGCAAGGAGTTGGGAATCTGATAATAGAAAAGTTTGTTCAAAGGTTTTGGTATGAGAAGGAGACATTCAAAACTTCTTCCAGTTGGCTCAAAGAACAAATTTACAGGGCATCTGTTTCTTCTTTCCCTACGAACTTGTTCTTAAATATTTGCAAGAGAAACGACAGAAACAAAGAGCAGTAAGTATTTATGAGGCAGGTTTCCACTAAGGATAGAAAATTTTCAGATTTTATCAGATCATAAAAGGGATTACTAGAAAGTAAGTATCCATTATTCCTAAGAGAAACAAGCGAACTACCAAAAACAAACCTCACCACTAGGGGAGCTCTATAAAAAAAGTAGTTGAACTTCTGTCTCAATGTCTGGGAGACTCTTGAACTAGAGGCAAAATAGAGCTCCAAGGAGTACCTTGTCTCTCAGTCCAAGTTCATGGGGTGTTTGTGACAAGGAAGTCTTACTCAGATCTTAGTAGAATCTCTCAAGATTGTTGATTGCTACAATGAGACTGGCAAAATAAAATGTTTACAACGGAAAACCAAGTTTAATGCTTACCATAAAAATGAGAATCTGCTTTAGTTTCTCTGCATTAAGGGCAACAAATGCTAGCCAATTTTTTAGGTGTCTTACCTATCCTCACCCCTCCCTTATGTGCTCTCGCTTTTATCATGTGCTCATAGTCCAATCCCATTGTTGTGTTTGCCCTTGATCTAATGTCCACATATGAGGGAGAACATACGATTTTTGGTCTTTTGAGCCAGGCTAACCTCACTCAGAATGATGTTCTCCAATTCCATCCATTTACCAGCGAATGATAACATTTCGTTCTTCTTCATGGCTGCATAAAATTCCATTGTGTATAGATACCACATTTTCTTAATCCATTCGTCAGTGGTGGGGCATCTTGGCTGTTTCCATAACTTGGCTATTGTGAAGCAGATACCTTAAAGCAACTGAGGCCAATAGGAAAAGGGGACCAGGTACTAGAGAAAAGGTTAGATCAAAAAGAATTAACCTAGAAGGTAACACACACGCACAGGAAATCAATGTGAGTCAATGCCCTGTATAGCTATCCTTATCTCAACCAGCAAAACCCCTTGTTCCTTCCTATTATTGCTTATACTCTCTCTTCAACAAAATTAGAGATAAGGGCAAAATAGTTTCTGCTGGGTATTGAGGGGGGGAGCGGGAGGGGGTGGAGTGGGTGGTAAGGGAGGGGGTGGGGGCAGGGGGGAGAAATAAACCAAGCCTTGTATGCACATATGAATAATAAAAGAAAAATGAAAAAAAAAATGAGAATCTGTTTCCTCAACAATCTTAGTGTCATCTTGGAAAAGGAGGAGAACAGGTTAGGTATTTAGACATTTAGAATCTGATTTAAGGTGGGTTTTACAATATGGCCATCTGTTTCATTGAGATAAAGTTTAAGGCATAATAGTTTAGAATTGGTGGATAGACCAAAGCAAGGGTTTTGAAAACAAGTCTGAAAAGTTGGTTGATGAAGCTGGCAAGGGATTTGTTCTGACAAGATGACCGCTAGTTAAGCAGGATATTATTCAGATAAATAGATTTTTCAGGAAATGTGTGAAATAAAACAATTCCTGGCAAATGTAACTTTTCTGCATATATATTTCCATGAATATGATAAACAGTCAAATAATAAAATCATAATTTAGTCAGATGAAAGGTAAAGTAGTAGAATGCAGATGGTCAAGTAGAAAAGCCTTATTTACACAGACATCTGTGGATGGCTCCTGCCCTCAAAATACCCATAACATATGGGATACAGAATTTCCCCCTCTAAGAGTAGTTACTAGATATCAAAGTGAATGGAAAATGCATAATGTACATAGATACATGTCATGGGAGGAATTAAAGTTGCTAAGATTTTGCAAAGATAGTCTCATGCCTTTGCTAAGTAGGATTTAATAAAATTTTACTGTCAATTCTAGTTTCACTCTTTTTGAACATGGAGTTTCACATTTTGCCCTGTATACAACATCATGATATGGGTTTGATACTCAGTGTATACAACAGGTAGCACACAGATGCCTTGATATCTCTGACTTCTGAGAACTTATATTCTTGGTTTAAATTTAACAACTTAAAGAATATGGTGGTGCATTCCTGTAATTCCAGCGCTTAGAAGGTGGAGGCAGGAGGATAGAGAGTTTCAGGCCAGCCTGGGCTATATGTCAAGACTCTGTCTCAAAAAACTGAAAGCAAGCAACAACAACAACCCCAAAAATCTTAATAACATTAGGAATGATGTTCATTCTTGAGAAAACTAATTTTTCTCTTTTATGTGATGATAACATTTATTCTTCTTACACAAATAAATGACATTCACTATTAACATTGCATAGAAAAAATAAGAAATGTTTTAAGTATCTTAAGAGGTGCTAAATATTTGTATATGTCTTCCTGTAATTTTATTTTCTATGATTCATATTACATGAGCAAAAATAAAATTGCTATCAACATACTTTTAAAGATTTTCCTTCTCAGCTATATATTTTAAACATCTCTCATCATTGTATTGCTCAGAAGAACACTTATTTTCTCAATTTTAGTTTGTTTTAAACTATTTACCAGTTTCAATGGTATATCATCAAAGAATCAGCAGAAATGCTCAGTATAATATTATTCCAAGTTGATTCAGTGTATATTTAGTGAGTTTACTTGAATCTCAATATAAACAGAATCTTTAGAAATTCTCTTATTCAACATCCAGATCACTGCTGCAACTGGTACATTTGTATTCTTAATTTTTTATTTTGTAATAACTTAATCTTAAAAGAACCGTTGCAAAGATTGTGCAGAGTTCTCATTAAATGCTTCATTAACTTCCCTAATGTTAAAGTTAATATTAATAGGATATTATAAACTAAGTCACACACTTAAATACAGATTTGCTGTTTTCTACTACTGTCCTTTTTGTCTTCCAGGATCTAGCCCAGGGTACTGTGTTGCAAATAATTATTGCATGACTGTAATCTTCTGTTTGTGATGGTTTCTCACTCTTCCTTGTTGTTCATAACCCTGATACTTTTGAATACTTGCCAGGCATTGTGTAGAATGTCTCTCATTTTGGACTTCTTTGATGCTTTTGCATGATTTGACTGAGGTATGGATTTTGGAAAGAATATTACCAAATGTGTTATTTTTATTATAAATGAGAGATACTTGATATAAATTCAACTTGTTAGTGGAGATGTTTACTTTAATCACATGGTTAAGGTGGTGACTGATACATAGAATTCTTTCCTGGAAACCTGTCTTCTTTTTTTTTTTTTTTTCACATTCTATCTATGAGAAACATGACACTAAGTCCAGGCCACAATCAAGCTTTACCATGGAAAAGAGGAATATCTAAAAAATTTATAAGCATATATTAAAAATCAGCACAGTACTTAGTTAATATCTCAGTAAGACAGTGAAGCTCTGGAAATATCCTGGTGATTTTTATTTCCATCATTTTTCTACAGTCATAATTTTTATAGCTTTTCCAATCTCCATTAATTAATTGATTTGATCACTTATTTACATTAGTATGGACACACATATATTCATTTCACATCTTGGATTATTATTTAGTACTATGATTACTTATTTTGTTACTAAAATTGCTCTAAGTAAACTGATTAATGAGGTTGATACTGAAGAAGGAAAAACAGTGAAGAATCATTTCAGCTGCTGACATAACAGTTGCAGGAAATTTAAGAAAAACCAGGGTCACATCTGTAATCCCAACTACTTAAGTGGTGGAGACAGGAGGATCCCAGTTCAAAGCCAGCCTGGGCAAAAAGTCAGCAAGATCCCATTTTGACCATTAAACTGGGTGTGGTGGTGTGTGCCTGTAATCCCAGTTATGCAGGAGGTATAAATGGGAGGACGATGATCCAGGCCAGCTGGCAAAATATGAAACCCTATCAGAAAAGTAACTAAAGCAAAAGGGGCTGGAGGTATGACACAAGTGGTGGGTACAAGATTTACCTAGGTCTGAGTTCAAACTCCAGTACTACCAAACAAAACAAACTAATAAAAACAATGAAAACAAAAAAGGACAATGAAATAAATTGGATGAGGGCCAAAAGATAGTATTTGATGGGGGAAACTGTCAGAAGGGGAAAAGGAAGCAATGAAAACTCAGACAGGATCCTGAAAACCAGGAGCTTCAATAATGATCCCAAGTGTCCAAGTGTGAAAAATAAAAATCAATGAGAGATGAGAAGAATAGGAAGTCCTATTTGGTAGTAAAGAACATGTCATAAATTGAATGCTTAAGGAGCTGATGAGTAAGAATAATCAGAAATCAGAGGCTTATTAGACACAGCTACTAATGTAATTTTATTCTTCAAATTGTGATGTGAAAACATTTCATCTCATCTTTTTCAGGTTTGTTAATAAAATACTATGTTTAAATGTATTTGATTGTAAAAGTAAAGTTAGTTTGTTGTTTTATTTTGCATATTATTGGAAATAAATAATAAAGTCATTTCCTTTAAACTTTCTATTTGATTCCCAATATAGGGACATAAAAGAATCAGAAAGATATATATGCCACTTTGTTCAGAACAGAAATTAGTTGAAAGAATATAGTAATGAAATTTTCAATCTCTTATGCTATAGTTCACCCCAAATTTTTAACCTTCTAAATGGCCAAATTGCAATGTCATTAAACTATAATCTAGCATCCCAACACAATTAGAGGGGGGAAGAATCAGGAATGGAAATGTATGGGGTTTTATAGCATTGTAGTTTTATTTTTAATTTTTTGGGGTGGTACTGGAGTTTGAACTCAGGTGATACTACTATATTGAATTATACTTAAAATAGTATCATTTTTGTGATGTCACATATTACTAAGATGACCTGAGAAGAAAAACTAAATTGAGTAATTTACTTCTCTAAAAATGAATAATCTTGCTTTAAAGTCAGTATATGTGTGGAAAGAGATCATCTTTCTTAAAGGACACGATGAAAGATGAATTCCTATTGCTTTTCCACATTCTGTTAAGACCTGCTTCAAATTATACAATGGATAGGGGATAGGGGAAAGTTTATTATAACCATAGTAAGCTAAATAATGATTCCTCCAAAGATGATCAAATTCTAATGGGTAGGACTTCTAAACATGTTACTTTGTCTGGCAGAAGAGTTTTGCAGATGGGAATAAGTTAAGTATTCTGAGATTAGAGATGCAGAGCTGGTTCAATGTATGCAAATCATTAAATGTAATATGGTATATTAACAGAAGCAAAGACAAAAACCACATGATCATTTCATTAGATGCAGAAAAGCCATCAACAAAATTCAGCATCCTTTCATGATTAAAGAATAATTTCCTATGAAAGAAGAAATAGAAGGAATGTACTTCAATGTAATAAAGGCTATATATGACAAGCCTATAGCCAACATCACAATAAATGGGGAAAAACTGAAACCATTTCCTCTAATGTCAGGAATGAGACAAGGGTGTTCACTCCTCCACTCTTATTCAACATATATTAGAATTCCTATCCAGAACAATAAGACAGGAAGAAATAAAGGAATACAAATACGAATGGAAGAAGTCAAACTATCTCTATTTGCAGATGACATGATCTTATACCTAAAAGACCTGAAAAACTCCACCAAAAATCTCCTACACATCATAAACATCTTCAGCAATCTTGCAGGATGCAAAATCAATTTACAAAAATCAGTAGCATTACTGTATACCAACAATGAACAGACTAAGAAAGAATATAGGAAAACAATTCCATTTACAATAGCCTCAAAAAATAAAATACCTAGGAATAAACTTAACAAAGGATGTGAAAGACCTCTACAAGGAAAACTATGAACCACTGAAGAAAGAAATCAAGAAGACTACAGAAGATGGAAAAATCTCCCATGCTCATGGATAGATAGAATCAATATTGTGAAAATGGTTATACCAACAGCCATCTATATGTTCAATGCAATCCCCATCAAAATTCCAATGATATTCATGACAGAGATTGAAAAATCAACCCTAAAGTTGTATAAGTTAATTTTTTAAATCTAAAAATAATCTTAAATTGTTATATATGAGGAATTTAATGCTATTATAAGTAAACCTTATACGTACAACCTTTTTGAGGGGTTATAATTCCAATAGGTCACACCAAATTCTATCTGTTTATAAATTAGTACTTATTTCTATTTTCTTAAATGTTCAAAATTTTCAAACTGGAAGTTGAAAAAGTTTAAGATGAGGTGAATCAACATTAGAGAGTCATTACACAGGATTCACTAAAGACTTTATATATTCCCAATACCACATTTAAAAATATTACATGATTTATTTCTGCTTGGGTTGCTATAACAAATTACCATGACAGGGTAGTATACCTAACAAATTTATTTCTCACAGTTCTGAAGACTGGGAAGTCAGATTAAGGTGCCTGTAGATTCTGTCCTTGATGAGGTCCTTCTGTGGTATGCAGACAGTTTTCCTCTCCGTGTATCCTCATATGGCTGACAACAGAAAGAAAAAGCAAGCTCTGTCTTCCTTCTTAAAAGGGCATTAATCTCATTATGAGGATTCCATCTTAATTGCTTAATTTCTTCTCCAGTGCCCTATTTCCAAATGCCATCGCATTCAGGGTTAGAATTCCAACATAAGAACTTTGGAGAATGCAAGCATTCAGTTCACAGAATCTTGATAAGAATGTGTTAAATATTGATGCAAACCAAGAAGACGGTATCAAAAATTTGTAGTGTATTTCTGAGCACTATATGGTACTTAACTGATGGTCATAAAATATGGCAATATGATTATTGATATCATAGCTGAAGAATCTAAAATATATTATTTGTTTCAATCAGTGCATTGGCTTTTTAATAATGGTGAAAGGAATACATCTTTAGGATACCTACTTGCCCATAAAAACAGCTTGTCAATATTTCAATGTAGAGCTAAAAGTTGTCTTTAAGGTAATTTTCATTATTTAAGAAATATTTACTGACTATATCAAGGTACTTACTTAGAGTTGGCAAATCATAGAATCCTCACAAAGAAAATGATACAATGACTATGCTACATTGACGAGCACTGCAATGGTCCTACCAACAATGTTAGAATCACTTGATAGATCATTCTAGATGGAGGAGGAGAAGGCAATTTTAGATGGCAATGACAAGGCATTCTGGTATGTTCTGGTATGATTGCAGGAGGAGACGGATGTGAAGCATAGCAAGATCTTACTCTCAGTACTGTACAAAGAATTCAATGAGGAAGAGCAGAATGATCTGTCCTGGTTTTAGAATTTATCTGTGACTTTAACCATTATGTTTTTCAATAATTTTCCTTACCAGCTATTTATCCACTCATTTATTTAAATTCTTTGAAGTAGTTTATATGCCAATAAAAATCCTTTGTTTTACAGTGAAAACAAAACAAGTAGATTAGCTAGGAGCAAAGCAGTCAGGATGGTGCAGATAAGTTGAGGAGTATTATTGTTTCCTCACTGTTGGATCACTGGTATCTATAGCTGTGGATGTAAAGACAAAGCAAACTCTAGAACTAGTAGACTCAGGGTGACCCGTAAACTAACTGAAAGAAGGACTTCGTCCCTACCCCCAGGATGATTTCTACAGGAAAGAATCTTACCAGGTGATGCAAAGAAAATATTTAATTCCCTAAAAGATAAATTTTTTGTCACCTACATTCTTTCAATATTTTCATATTAATATTATAATAATACACTGTGTTATTAAATATACATTATTCTGTAAAACAGGATACCTCTATTAGGTATCTAAGTATAGCTATCATTTTAGAAATGGTTTGATTTTTTAGGGAATGCTGCTAAATAGTAAATTTTTTGCACACAACAAATTGAATTATTGTCCAGGGAACTGTTTTGAGTGAAAAAATCCAATCCAAAATACTTAAGTACTGTATGACCCCACTTATATAACATTTCAAAATACTGAGTTGGTAGACACTCAGTTGGGGTAGAAGAGAATCAGCTATGGTTGAAAAAAGACAAAGGATCCTTTTAATGCTGGAACTGTTAAGTGTCTTGACTGCAGTCATGAATGCATGAACTTACACATGTGGCACAATTATACTGAATTTAATACATAAGTAAGTACAGGTAAAAATGAGGAAATATAGATGTGCTGGTGGATTGCATCAATGACAATGTCTTGCTAGTGACAGTAGACTCCTATTTGCAAAATGTTATTGAGAGGTGGGTGAGAGAACTCACTAGAGTCACATGGAATTTTATCTATTAGTTTTCTATAACTGCATGTAATTCTACAATTACTCAATAAAATTTTTGAATAAAATATATATTGAAGTTATCTAGGTAAGATTTAAGCAAAAAACAAACAAACAAAAAAAGGAGGCAGAAATCAGGATGACTGCAGTTTGTTGACTGCCCTGGCAAATAGTTTGCAAGACTCTGTCTTGGAAATAACACATATCAGAGCTGGTTGAATGACTGAAGTGGTAGAGTGGCCTGTATTGCAAGAGTGAGGCCCTGAGTTCGAGCCCCGTTATTGGTTAAAAAAAAAATCACACATTTAATTAATGCCAGTACAATGTGCTCATTTCATAATAAGGAATGAACACAGAATCTGTTGAGTGTTTTTAATGATATGGAACTCCTAGAGTTAGTTAATACTGTGTTTTGTGTGCCTAGCCGAAAATGTTTTTCCAACTTTGGTGATTTTGTAGCACATAGTATATAGTTTTCATTAAATTTTAAAATAAATAAAAGTAATTTTCTGGAGCCTATTATCTTCTCAAAAAATGACTTAAGAAATATCTGATAAAAGAATCTATTTGGTAATATTTAATCCACTTTGGTAGAATTTGAAGCTATATTTAAATAAAAATTCATATTTTAAAAATAAATTTATTTGGGGACATAAGATTTTTGAGGGCAAAATTCTGTGCTATTTTCAGCTTCAATGTGTTCACAAGTATAAGCGTTACAAATCTTATGTTTTGTTTATTTTTCATTTATTTAATTTCACAAATTTTAAAGAAAAAAATTTAACCTAAAATTTTCAATCTCTTTAATCAAAGGCTATGATTAAAAAATAAACACTTGTTTCTCAAGGTTTGTAAAACTATGTATTAATGAAATTAACTAATTAAAAAAAATAAGTTGTAGCATTCACATTTTGAAGTTATTGATGTTTAAGACTGCACCAAAGCTGTTAGCAAACATCTCTTTCACTATAAATAAATAAATCTATAAATTTATGTTAATGTAAATTTATAATGAGAAATCACTCATATATGAAAGTGCATAATTGTCCTTATTTTACCTGTATTTCATGTTGTTTATTTTCATTAACACACAAGAAAAGGAAAGGAATGCACTATAATGCACTGATGAATGATTATTGCAATGACAGATAATATTAAACCAATTAATATTTTATTTAATTGCTATGTGTTGAATTTGTAGTTTTTTAACCTGAAAGACTTTTTTCTTATACAAAGGCCTTTTAAAGTTCCCCACTTTGAAGAACAGTCCAAGTTAACATTCTTCCTACTACAGTGTTTAATATTAAACAGTGTTTGGTATTCAGTGATATTAATTCTGTGACGTCTGTTTATTTCCTCATTTTTAAAATATTCTTTCATAGCAACAAGGGAAGTAGTTCTTGTTTCAGCTCTTTGATTAAATGAAGTTTTGTGTAAACACAAACACATTGATATGCAGGGCATATAACTGAGGGAAAACACTGAAACATTACCACTGCAAATATTTGACAAACAACCTCACTAAAATAAAGGGTATTTGGGAATACAGAAAATGTTTCAATTATGATATTTAATATTTGTTTGGAGGCTTCATTATATAATAATAACTATCTTCAAAATCAATGTGTTTAAAGTGGTAAAATCTAAATATTAGGTGAAAATAGAGAAAATCACAAAAGAAAACTAATCAAATACCCATTAAACATTAAATTTTTGACTTCCAACAAGACACCTGTCTAGAAGTACCTGATGAGGTCTGCCTCCCACAAACAAAGACTCAAACAAAGGATCAATAATGGCTTTTCAACTAGAGTAGGGAGAGCATTGGAGTGTAGTGAAAATGTGGTGGAGGCACCAAATAGCACTATAAAAATGGGAATGAACCACTCAAATCTGCCACTTCATATTTTGAATCAAGATCAGCACAGAAACAAGTTGAGGTCCCTGACAACCCCACTAATATAACAGACACCTGAAGTCTTTCCTGCCAGAGAAGAATCCTACAGCTCTCACAGATAGTGACCTCAGTTTAGGGAGCTGCCAGAAAGCTCACATCACTGTATTATTCCTGAGAAATGTCCCAGTCCACATGATACCCCACACTCAGACTTCTGCTGAGACCACACTGATATTTGGTCCAAAGAAACAGATTGGTTACTTGACCTCACAATCATGTGCATGCTTCCACTTCTATCCCAAGTGAGCCTGAGTGGCTCTACTCATCCATGGCTCATGGAAGCAGCAAGGTGACTCACACTTATCACCACACATACACCCCTACATCTGCCCTGAGCCTACCATACCCAAAACTGCCAGCATACTGACCCCACCCAGGAGAGCTGCCTTTTAGAAAGTAGACTAGCCCACAAACTTCTACAGCTGGGCCACGTAAACACTTGCAGGTATCACCAATGATTACAGCTAAAGAATCTACACAGAGGTAACAATACTGTGTCCAATCAGAACCAAGCCAACACTCACTTCCAAACCTACATTCTATGACATATCTCCAGGAGATAATCTTTCAATTCAAAATCTACTGGATAAAATTGGTAGAGTCAGTGGTTTCACCAGATACACATATATGAACATAGGTGTACAAGAAGAATGATATCTCCAAAAGAATACAGTAATTTTCCAGTAATAAACCAAGCAAAGAAAATCTATATAATGCCTAAAAAGGAATTCAGGTAATGATCTTAAGGTAATTCAGCAAGATGAAAGAGAGTGATTATTCAATGAAATTAGGGAAATAATACATGACTTGAGTAAGAATCCAACAAACAAATAGAAATCACCAAAAGAACCAATCAGAGAGCTTAGAGCTATAGAATTCAAAGATTAAAATTAAAAATTAAAATTAGATTAAGAAGAAGAAATAATTTCTGTACCTGCTGATGGGTCTTTTAAAACAAAGAGAAGAAGGGAGGAAGAAAGGAGAGAAAGAAAGAAAAGGAAAGGAAGGAAGGAAGGGAGGGAGGAAGGAAAGATGAAAATAGAACAAGGAAGTAAGGCAAGTAGAAAAAAGTGAAAAAGCCTATAAGAATTATGGGATGTCATTAAGTTAATAACTATTCTCATTATGGATATTTCAGAAGGAGAAGAGATGTGGAAAGCATAGCAAAACTGTTGAACAAATTAACATCTAAAAACATCCGAAGTCTTGGTAGAGATACAGACATCTACATAGAAGTCACTGAAGTCTTGAAATAAATTCAACCATAAAAGACCCTCCCTAAAGCATATTATAGTTAAATAGTCAAAACTCAAAGACAAACAGATTTGTAAAAATAGCACAAAAACATCAAGTCACTTAAAAGGGAATTCCCATTTGAATAATAGCAGATTTCCCAGCAGAAACCTTACATGACAGAAGAAAATAGGATGATTTATTCAAAGTGTTAGAGGAGAACTGCCAACCAAGAATATAATATCCAGCAAATGTCTTTCCCACTAAGACTCATAAAATCTTAATGAATTAATCACCATTAGAATGAACCTAGAAGAAATACTGAAGGGAGTCCTATATCTGGAAGCAAGAAGATGATAATTAATCTTGTGAATACTCACAAAGTATAAAACTCACTAGTAGAAAGTGATACACAAAAAGCAAAGGGAAAGGAAACAAGTCTTATAGATGCAGAAACTGTAAAACCACAAAGATGAACAAAAAAGGACAAGAAGAACAAAGAATATACAGTATAATCAGGAAGCAATTAATGAAATGACAGCAGCAAATTTTCACCTACCAATACTAATCTTGAATGCAAATAAACATAGTCCCAATGAATGGAAGAAGAAAAAAAAAAAGAAGTAGAGGAAGGAAAAAGGAGGAAGAAGAAGAAAGGAAGAAGGAAGGAGAAGAAGAAGAAGAAAACAAAATAAAAACCCAGGAACAAATTATATGCTGCCAGAAGAAACACACTTCAGTGGTAAATGCAAATATGGACTAAAGGTAAAGGAAAAGAAAAATATACTCCATGCAAGAGGAAAGTTACAGCAGTGAGCACTTATATATAAAAAGCAGAGAGATTACAAATAAAAAGCTAACAATACAACTCAAAGAACCAGTGAGGTAAGAACAAAACAAAGCAATGATCAGTATAAGTTAATAAAGATCAGAGGAGAAATTTTTATAATTACTAATACCAAAGATTAATGAAACAAAAAGTTGTTTTTAAAAAGGCAGAAAAATAAACATGTTTAGCTAGACTAACAAAAATATTAAGATAGATGAAATCAGGGACAAAGAAGGAGGTGGGGTGGCTCAAGTGGCCTAGCAAGTTTCAGGGCTTAAGTTCAAACCACAGTATCACCAAAAAAATTGGAGAGTCCATGGAAGGAGTGAATTCAAGTATGATATATTTGATACATTGTAAGAATTTTTGTAAATGCTACAATGTACCCCCACCTAGCACAACAAAAAGAAAAAAAAGAGTAATATGAACAACTAATTTAAAAACCTAGAAGAAATGAATACTTTTATGAAAAAATACAACCTATCAGAATTGAACCACTAATAGAAAACCTGAAAAGACCAACTGAGAGTAACACTATTGAATCAGTAATAAAAAGAAAAGGAACAGATAGTTTCACTGCTGAATTTTACCAAGTTTTTAAGGAAGAATTACCACCAGATCTCCCCAACTATTTCAAAAAATTGAAAGGAAGGGAATTTTTACAATCTAATTTTATGAGAGCAACATTACCTTGACACTAAATACAGAGAATGCACAGTTGCAAAAAAAAATAATTTAAACCAATATCCCTGATGAAAACAGATGCAAAAATTTTCAAAAAAGCACTAGCAAAGCAAATCCAACAGAACATCAGAAAGATTATATACCATGAGCAGGAGGGGATTTATCCCAGCTATGCAATTATAATTCAATATATGCACATCAATAAATATAACATATCACATCAAGAGAATGAAATATGAAAACCATATGATCATCTTAGTATATGCAGAAAAAACATTTGGTACACCTTAGCATCATTTCATGGTAAAATTCTCAACAAAATTGGTATAGAAGCAATGTGTTTCAACACAATAAAAGTCATCTATGACAAACCCATAGCCAATATCATACTGAATGAAAAAATTCAAAAGCATTTCTCCTAAGATCTGGAACTCTTATTTCAAGGATGTCCACTTATATCATTGTTATTTAATATAATTCTGAAAGTTTTAGCCAGAATACTTAGGCAAGAAAAAGAAATAGAGGGCTTGCAAATTGGAAAGGAGAAAGTCAAATTATGCCTGTCTTACAGGTAGGAAGGTAAAGGCTGTACAAAAGGTATGAGAGCTGATAAACAAATTCAGTAAATTTGCAAGATACAAAATCAATATACAAAATCAGTAGCAATGGGTATTTTGGTATACAACTGTAATCTAAGCTACTCAGGAGACAAAGGCAGGAAGATTGCTGTTTGAGACCAGCACAGTTAACGAGACCCTATTTCAAAAACAAAAACTAAAATCAGAAGGGCTGGGGGTATGACTAAAGTAGTAGAGCACTTGCTTTTGAGATCCTGAGTTTAATCCATGGTACCAAGAAAATAATTTTTTTGGCCCAACTGGGTCTTGAACTCAGGGCCTCATGCTTGCTAAACTGGCGCTCTTACCACTTGAACCACTCTGTCAGCCCCTTTTAAAAGAAATTGAGTACCAATTTTGTGCACCAGTAATGAACTTGTAAAAGAAGTCAAAGTAACCCGATTCCCAATAGCTACCAAATAACAACACAAAGCACAAAAATAAAAAACTACCATCTACCAAGAAAAGATATCTGTAGTGAAAATTATAAACCACTGATGAAAGAAATTGAAGAGAACACACAAAAAATAAAAATGCAAAGATCTCCCATAGTCTCAGAATGGAAGAATTAATATCATTAAAATGTGCCTACTACTCAATGTGATCTACAGATTTAGTGTAATTGCCATCTTATTACCAATGGCACTCATTACAGAAATATTTTTAGAAGTCTTATAATTCATATAAACCCACAAAGAACCTGAATGGTGAAAGTAATCTTAAGCAAAGAGGACATAGCTAGAGGCATCATAGTACCTAACTTCAAAACATACTACAAAACTATAGTGATGAAATCAGTATGTTAAGTCATAGACTAATGGACTAGAACAGAAAACCCAGAAACAAACACATGCACTTATAGCCAACTTATTTTCAACAAAGGTGCTGAAAACATACATTCAAGAAAGGATAGAGTTTTTGATAAACGGTGCTGAGAAAGTTGGATATCCACATAGAACTTCATAAAAGTATGAAACTGGACCCTTATCTCTCACCATGTTCAAAAACCAACTTAAAATAAACCAGTCATCTATATATAAGAAATGAAATTCCTAAAAGAAAACATAGGTGAAACAAGTTATGACATTAGTCTGGCAAAGTTTTTTTCCATTGGATAGTACCCTAAATGCACAGGCACCAAAAGTAATAAAAGATAAATAAGATTATATCACATTAAGAAATTTCTGCACAGTAAAAGAAACAATCAGTAGCATGAAGGGACAACTGACAGAATGGGTGGAAACACCTGTGAAGATCCAACAAGGGTGTATTAGTTAGACTTTACTTCACTGCGACAAAGAACTTAACAAAATCACTTAAAGGAGGAAATATTTATTTGGCTTATGGTTTCAGAGCTTTCAGTCCATAACAGGGAGGGGGTGGCTGAGCAGCTCACATCATGGTAGACATGAAGCAAAACACAGTAGTAACATGAAGGGACCAGAGCAAGATATAGTCTGAAGGACACACTCCCAGTGACCTCTTTCCTCTCCCACCTTCTATAGTTTCATGAACTGTCAAATCTATTCAAATTTTTAATTAATCAGTGGGTTAAATCATTCATTATGTCAGAGCCTTTATGATCTAATCATCTCAGAAACCCCACGCACAAACACACCAAAGGTATGCTAGGTATTTCCCAATGCACTCAAAGTAACAAACAAAATTAACCATCACAATGGGATTAATATTGATATTATAAAAGGAACATAAAAACTCAACAGTAAAATAACAGCAGTAAGAGTAACTTAAAAGATGGGTAGACGATCTGAATAGTCATTTCTCAAAAGTCCACATACAAGTGGCCAAAAACATGTGGAAATACTTAATGTCATTAATCATCAAGAAAATGCTAACCAAAACCACAATGAAATTATTACTGCACTCCAGTTGGAGAGTTGCTGTCATCAAAAACACAAAATAAGACAAACATTGGTGAGGCTGTGGAAAAAGAGGAACTTCCACAGGCACTGTTGGTAGAAATGTAAATAAGTACAACCATTGTGGAAAACAGTATGGATATTTTCCCCCCAAAATTAAAATAGAGCTGTCATATGACCCAGCAGTCTCACTACTGAATATATATTGAAAGAAAATGAAATATGTCAAAGAGACATTCCCATATTTATTGCAGCACTATTCATAATAGGTGAGAAATGGAAACAACCAATGTGTATCAATGAACAAATGGATAGAGAAAATGTGCTGTGCAGCCATAAAAATTACATGTCATTTATGACAACATGGATGGAACTGGAAGTCATTATGTTAATCCAGGAACAGAAAGACAAATTCTGCATGTTCTCACTTGTGTGAAAGCTAAAATTTGATCTCGTGAAAGTAGAAAGTAGAATAAAGTAGCCATTAGAGGCTATAGAGTAGAAGGGAGGAATGATAGAGCTTAGGTAATGGGAACAAAAATACATTTACATAGGAGAAATAATTTCTAGTGATCTATAGAAAAATAGGGTGACAATAGTTTATACCAACTTATATATCTCAAAGTAACTACAAAAGGCAATTTCAAAAGTTCCCAACACAAAGGAATACTAATTTCCCTGATTTTATCATAACACATTATAAGAACATATTACATTTTCTTAGGTACCCCATTAATTTCTACAGTTATATTAATTACAAATAATAGCAATTACTGGAAAAATGAAAAAATAAAATTATTAAAAATATTTTGTTTTTTAAAAAGTGATACTATATCAGAATGAAACCCATAAAATTCGCCAATTAGCAAGTCAACCAAGTAATTAGATGTAATTTTATAAAATTAAATTTGCCTGAATTCTTATATTTCAATGAATCGATGAAATTATTAAGAAACAACAAATATTGGCAAGGATATGGGGAAAAAGGAACCCTCATACCCTGCTGGTGTGAATGTAAACTAGTACAACCACTTTGGAAAGCAATATGGAGGTTTCTTAAAAACTAAACATAGATCTGGGATATGATCCAGCATTACCACTCCTACAGATATACCCCAAGGAATGAGACTCAGGTTGTTACAAAGGCACCTGCACACCCATGTTTATTGCAGTACTATTCACAATAGCCAAGCTATTGAAACACCCAAGGTGCCCCACTACCGATGAATGGATTATGAAAATGTGGTATTTATACATGATGGAATTTTATTCAGCTACAAAGAAGAATGAAATTTTGTCATTTGCAAGTACATGGATGAAACTGGAGAACACAGTCTTAAACAGAATTAGCTAGGCTCAGAAGGTCAAAATCACGTTTTCCCTCATGTGTGGATTATAGACCTAAAACAAATGCAGTAATATTATTGAACATGGGTCATACACTAAGGGGAGACCTCACACAGGAGGAATAGGGAAAGGGAAGGAAACCTAAAACTTGAATGTGGTTGATGTGGACACTGTAGAAGAGCAAATACAGTAATCTTAAACAGGCAGAGGCCACTATGGGAAGGGGACTAGGTACTAGTGAAGAGGTCTGGTAGAGGTGAGCCAATATACATTTGCATGGAAGTAATGCTAGGAATCTGTCTGTATAGCTATCTTTATCACAAACTAGCAAAAACACTATGTCTTTCTTATTATCTGTTATGTTTTCTCTTCAACAAAATCAAAGAACAAGAAGGCAGATTTCCCAGGTTCTGCCCGGGAAGGGGGCAGCGATGTAGCCCAAACAATGTATACACATGTGAGTAAATGTAAAAAAGATTAAATTAAAAACAAATAAATAAAAGAAACAAAGGCAAAACTCACAGCAAAATCCTTTAACTTTTAATACTATGTGAGGCCTGAGAGCAGATGTTATGATGTATTCTTCATTCTTACAGGCAAAAGTCATCAGAAATCCACAAAGTTAAAGACACTCTATGTCACAAGGTTGTAAATACTCAGTGTGTGCTCCCGAAATGGCACATAGTAATTACTACAGCAATGATCATGACTCAATATGATATGTTTATAGGACACATCATTATTAACATTTAAGTGTACTTAAACTTGAAATTGGAACTTTCCTCGTTTCAGAAACAGTAGTTGCTCATTAGTGGAGTTTTAATTAAGCTAATGGTCTTGAGCTATGATTAGATCTTTGTTTTGCAGAGTTAGTTTTCTATTGATGCTAATTGATTGTTACATAACAATTATGTAACAGTAGAAATGCTTTTCAGAAATTATGTTAGCTCAGGAATGCCAGTACACTTATAAGTCTTCAATGGCTAAATGCTTTATCAAAACTGTAAGATAACTTCTAAATGGATTTCTAAATCCAAAGATATTAATTGTATTTGCATGCTTGAAATAAGAAGATTAAATAAATGTATAAGTACCCTCACTTGTTTGTTTGTTTTTGGTATTTTATTTGTTCTTGTTATTTTATATTACTTAGGTTCAGTGATTTTAAGCTATTTTGATGTTGTAACTGAGTCACTCTTTCCCTCTCTATTTGTATTGGTGTTACTTAGATGATAAAATTATGGCAACTGTGATTATTACTACCAGGCTAAGTGTTAATTATCAGTTTCCTTGTTTTCCAGTATCTGAGTTAAAATTTATTATTGTGTATATTATAACTATGACATGTTTAACAATTTATTTGACTAATTTAATGCTAAATGATTTCAAAATCTATGACCATTGTTAGAAGTTTTTAATTTTTTCCTTTCTAGGATGATGATGTTTTTGTTTTCATGATATGGATCATGCTAAATGTAAAATGAAAAAATTGATTTGTTTTCATGTAATACATACATGCCCTGTTTAACGCTTTGAAAGAATTATCTCATTTGATCCTCATTATAATCCTATGATGTAGATCCTATGATACACATTTCATGAATGAAGAATTATAATTAGATAATTTTCCTACAATCAGAAGTTAATAGGTGCTTACATGAAGATTAGAAACCATGCAGATTGGCTCTGAAGACCGCACTCTGAAGCAATGTTGAGCTGTTTCTCAGAACATAAAATGGAGTCACATCTAGCCCACAAAACCTACTCCCACCATTCAAGCCATACTTATCTTAATTAGGTGTAAGCCATCTGGTAAAAACAAAGGGCTGATACAAGAAACTGAAATAAATGATGAGATAAAATTTTTCCCTCAAAGGTTTTAGTAACCTTCAAAAATCCTTTCTTATTTTCTAGATTGCAGCTACATGTCTGAGAAGTAGAGTGATAATCTCTATTTTACTCATTTGGGATTACTTTACATGGCCAAAATTATTCAGGCTCGTACACATACTATCATTTAAATGACCTTATTTCCTTTTAGTTCTCAATAATTTCTCTTCTCATACCAGTTAGCAAGCTTTTTCAGAACTTTCATTTATTAAACCATCTGTACCTTCATTAAGTATTTCCACTTTGAGTATCTTTACTGTCAATCACTTTCTATTAAATTCTATAACTTGTCATTGACATATATAAAATCTCAGCCACAGGAATTCTTTTGTGAGAAATGCAAAACAATTTTATATATAGGTTTCTTTCTTAAATCCATATTTCTATCTGGCTGTATTCTGCAGAAGAAGGAACACTAACTCATTCTATTTTATTAACCAAGACGAAGTAAGAAAAATCTGTTTTAATTAATGAACAGGATGATGAATTAGAGCCTATGTGGGATACCCCATACATTCAATATATAATATTTTGAGTTTTCAGAATATCTCAGATACTTTATGCAATGTGGATTGATGCATTATTGAATTTACCTGGAAACTAAAATTCTACTTTTGTCTTGTTTTATTTTGCTATTTCCAAAGGTTGTTTTTTTGGATATAACATGTTGGTTTTTAGGGGCAGATAAGTGAATTTTTTGCCATCATTTGTTTCCTTTTTATAAATAACTATACATTTTTTATGTATTTAAAGAAATAGTCACCAATATGATAAAAAAGTAGTGTGTGATGTATTAAACAATGTATTTCCCACTGGCTAGTGGTGTTATGTTGGCAAACCACCTGAATAAGTTATTATATCAGTTGTTACCAGACAGGACATTTACTATGAGAAGTAAATAAATACAATAGATGCCTCTAAGTGTTTCTTTCGTAGACACTGCTGGCTAAAGAAAAATTTAAAGACAAAAGATGAACATTTTAAAAGTAAAGTTTTATGTAAAAGCAAGCAAAACAAAATAACAACCATATCTAAGCAATGGACAACTGCATGTTTAAATTGATATAAGTAGAATTTTCTATATCTGGTTCAAAAAATAGCACAAAAAGTGATACCAGGTTTTGTCTGAACTATGTCTATAACAATTAAGAAGGCAAAATCTTTTTATTGAGTTACAACCCCAAACATACAAGTTATTTATCTTCTAATGAAATGATTTGACTCATGTATAGTTATACACAGAGTGCCACATACATTTTTGGTTATTTTAATTTTTTTTTATTACTTTTTTTTTTTTGCATTTACTTACATGTATATACATTATTTGGGCTACCTCTCCCTCCCCCATCCCACATCAGGGAAGAACCTTTTCTACCCTGTTGTCCTCCAATTTTGCAGAAGAAAAAAAAAAATCTAATAGATAAAGAAAATCTAATAGATAAATAGTTTGAGATAAAGATAGGTATACAGAGAGATTCCTTGTGCTGTTTCCATGTATATGTGTATTGCAACCCAAATCAGGTTGTATTGTGTATAAGTACCACACTTTTTTAATCCATTCATTGGTAGTGGGGTGTGCAGTTGCCTTTGTAGTAACCTGACTCACATTCCTTCGGGTATATCCCTAGAAGTGGTATTGCTAGACCATATGGCAGATCTACTTTTAGTTTTTAAAGAAGCCTTCTTACTGTTTTTCATAGTGGTTGTTCTAATTTACATCCCCACCATCAGTGAATTGAGGGTTACTTTATCCCTGCATACTCACCAACATTTGTTGTTGGTGGTGTTCTTGATGGTAGCCATTCTACCTGGAGTGAGGTGGAATCTTAACATGGTTTAGATTTGCATTTCCTTTATGGCCAGGGATGGTGAGCATTTTTTCATGTGCTTTTTAGCATTTGGACTTATTACTTTGAAAAAGTTCTGTTTAGTTCAGTTTCTGATTTCTTTATTGGGTTATTGATTTTGGAGAAGTTTAATTTTTTGAGTTCCCTGTATACTCTGGTTATCAGTCCCTTGTCTAATGTATAGCTAACAAAGGTCTTTTCCCATTCTGTGGGTGGCCTCTTCAACTTAGAGACTATTTCTTTTATTGTACAGAAGCTTTTTAATTTCATGTAGTCCCATTTGTTCATCCTTTCTCTTAGTTGCTGAGCTGCTGGGGTTCTATTGAGAAAGTCCTTGTCTGTGCCTATTGCTTCCAGAATATTCCCTGCTCTTTTCTGTACTAGCTTCAGAGTTTCGGGTCTGATATTAAGGTCCTTAATTCACTTTGAGCTGATACTAGTTCAGGGTGACAGGTATGGATCTAGTTTCAGTTTTCTGCAGACTGATAACCACTTCTCCCAGCAACATTTGTTAAAGAGGCTTTCTTTTTCCATCATGTTTTTGGCACCTTTGCTGAAGATTAGATGAGTGTAGCTGTGTGGATTCATATCCAGGTCCTCTATTCTGTCATTTTGGTTAGTCTTAGCTGAAACTTTTAAAAATACTTTTCCCATTGTTAGGACTATTATAAATACTTGCTAAATGTATAAATGTATTACTTTTCTATTTCTGCATAACTAATTACCATAAACTTAGTGCCTTAAAACAGCAGAAATATCTCATCTCCAACTTTCTGCATGTTAAGAGGCAGACACAGGTTGTCTGTGTTCTCTACACAGAGTTTCACCAGACTAAAACCAAAATGTTCACATGGAGTGAGTTCCCAGGGATTCCTCATCTTAACTCATTCAGGTGTGGTAGAACCTAATTCCTTGTGATTGTAGGACTGAGATCCCATTTTCTTGCTTTTTGTTAGTATGGCACTTAGTTCATAGAGGCTACTGTTAGGTCCTTACTAACAGAACCTCCTCCAAAGTCCCTCTCATACTTCCAATTCCCCAGACTTCAGGAAGGTTCAGTGGCTCATGTGAGTAGATCAAGCCCACCCAGATAATTTATCTTTTGACTAACTCAAAGTCAACTGATTGGTAACCTGATCACAAGAGTGAAACCCCATCTTGTTCACAAGTCCTGCCCACATTCAAAAAGAAGGAGTTATACAAGGGTGCATACACAGGGTACCATCTTAGAATTATGCTTACTATGATATACATAGTTAATGTTACTAATATCTCCATAGAGAAACATCTCTTGACAAAGTGGACATACCTCTTGTATATAAATTTTATTCACTTTTAATATTAGGCTTTCAAAGATAAATCAGGTCACTATTTTGAAGGATACTATACTACAGTAACTGTGTATAAGAGCTGTTTCCTTATTTTTTTTTCCTCAAATGTCCTACATCCATTATTCCAAAGTAACTGCATATTATAAAAAGAAGAACATGCAGACCTTTCAAGAGTGCTTGGAAATAAGGTTTGTGCTAAGCTTGATATAAACACCACAATAATCCACCCATTACAGTAAGCTGAGGGTATAGATGCTTATGACCAAATCTTGGGCCAAGTTCATTTATGGGCAATCCAACAGATCCATCACCCTTCTCTGGGGTTGTTTTCACAGTTCCTGAGTGTCCTCACATGGGATATACTTAACTACTGGTAGACCTGTCACATTACTTCCCTATTCTGTGAAATGAGAGCATTATTGTAGAAAAGAGTAAGCAGAAGTCTTCAATCCTGCATTTTCTTCCAAGCCAGGGTAGTAAATCAGACACACTACTGCATGGAACTCAAATGGTTGAAATTGATGACAGTCTCAAAGACTTTTTA
The DNA here is from genome assembly GCF_047511655.1 of Castor canadensis. Lineage (NCBI taxonomy): Eukaryota > Metazoa > Chordata > Mammalia > Rodentia > Castoridae > Castor > Castor canadensis. Next base: position 87,169,597 of record NC_133399.1, read on the forward strand.
AAACTTAAGTTTTGTCATCTTCATTCTATTTTCATTTAATTTACCAATAGTAGCTTATAAAAATTCCAACAAAGCATGATGTATAACAGTGGAATTTTATGCATTTAAGTGGCATACCCATTCTCACAAGAGCTATAACATTTGCTAGAACAAAGCAACACAGACTTTTATTTGCTACACGACAGCCACAATAATGATCCAACATAGATGGATATGTCCTAATTCTCCCAAACCTATTCTTATGCAACATTACACTGCAAAGAAGAATTAAAGTTGCAGATTAAGTTTTCTACGCCTGAATATTATTAATGCAGGGAGATTAACTTGAACTATCATGGTGTGTCCAAATATGATTATAAGGGTCCTTAAAAGTAGAAGAATGAACAGGAAGAAAAATAGAGACTGCAGTGCCACAAGGACTTGGTCCAACATTGCTAGCTAAGGGACTGTGTGCCAAGGAAAGTAGGTGGCTTCTAGGAACTGGAAAAAGCAAAGTAAAGAAATCTCCCTAGAGCTTTCAGAAAGTAATGCACCCTCCTAACTCTTTGATCTCAATTCAATGAGAGGTCAGACTTCTGATCTACAGAACTGTAAAATAGTAAACTTATGTTTTAAGCCACTAAGTTTGTGGTAATTAGTCACAGCATCAGTAGAAAATTGGTACAGTAGCTATTAATCTAGTAAATGAATTTCATTTCATGGCACATCAGGAGTGAAAATCAAAAGCATTTGTTGGGATGGAAAATAAGTAGTACATGCCTTAGGAGTATATTAAGTCTGCTTTACTCTGTCACAGTATCACGTGAAGAGATCTCAATTATCTTAATCTGTGGAACATCTCTCTGATTTTTTGTTAAGGGCTTGATAATTAAGAAGTAACAAATGCTCTGTATGCATTAAGTAGAGTGCTTACTAGAGGGAAAGCTACTGCCACATTAGGGAAATTTTTGGGGGGTGGGAGATAAGATCTTGCTATTTAGCCTAAATTGACCTTGAACCTGTGACCTTCCTGCCTCAACCACACAAGTGCTGCAATTTCAGGCATGAGCTACTATGCCCAGCTTTTCATGAAACTTTTAAGGATGTAACTATCTGGTGCATGCCAGGACATCAGAACTCCGTGCCACTAAGACAGAGCCACAGTGCTTGGCAGACAGTTTTGGATTACTGAAAGACATACACCATCTTTGAGAATACTGCTGTGGTTCATGTATTAGTTGACATAGACATCTAAAAATTTAGAGTAAGACTTTGGGCAGAATGCAGCTCAGCCACAGGTATATGCTGTGGTACTTGAGTCATATGATCTAGCAGACCAAATGATATCAAACTGAAGTCAGAAAACTGTTTTTTGGAAATGGCCAGATAGTAAATATTTTAGGATTTGAGGGCTGTGATGTCTCTGTTGTAGTTGCTAAAACTCTGGTGATGCAGCACAATTATTCAGTTCTACCATTGCAGTGTAAATGCAACCATAGATAGTACATTAACAAATAAGGATGGCTGTGTTCCAATAAAACTTTAATTACAAAACCAGGCCCTGAGTCAGATTTGGCCCATGGGCTATGGTATGCTGGTGTTGCTGACCCTTGCTAAAGGAAATATTGTGTGGAGTTCTTGAAATAGTCCAATAAGAGAGTTACAGCACAGACCAACTGGATTTTGGAATAAACCTTCTTATCTGAAGCCTGGAATTGTCTATTTTTGTAATATAATTTCTAAATTTGGGGAATTAGTAAAGACTGAATATTTGACAATATGGCATCAGAGGACTGATGATTTAAGCTGCCTGTCATGCACTGATTATTGTCAGACCCATTGTGTCATAAATTCTATACACCTAGTAACAAACCAACATAAGTGGAAAATGGTATATGTCAGATCAAGCCAACGCATATCTGAATGGGACAAGTCAGTACATGAACAGATGGGTCACACCTCCTTGTCATCTTTACATCACTGTAGTTATCTCCACACTCACTTTTTTGTAAGGTCTCTGTGAGTACTTAATAGAAGAAAAGGAACAAAAGGAGGCTGAAAGGAAGAAGAAAGGAAAAGAGAGACAAAGAGAAGAAAAGAGAGAGGAAGAGAGCAAGGAGAAGGGTTGGGTGACATCCTTCTAGTTCAGTGAGGAGTGGATTTAAAAAAATTGATGAGGGGAAATGTTCCACTTGAAAACAGCTTTAAGCAATGCAGCTGGTACTAACTTTTGCAGCATATTTAAATTTAAGCATTGTTATGGACCCTAGGGAAACTTAACTAACAAAGGTCTTGAAGAGTTCCAGACTAGAAGTTCAGGAAAAGAAAGTCTGGACAAGAAGCTAGTAGATGGACCTGAAGTAGTGAGCACATCCTTGTGCACTGTTAGTGACCTGAACATTTCTGCTATTTCAGATTCTTTGAGCAATGTCTCTGAACTTTAGCAAAACTAGATATGATTATGAACTATTTTGAACTCTAGGAGGTACAAAGGAAGTGTTATGGTTTAGATCTTAAAAGTCTACCTAGAGCTCATGTGATAGGAGGTTGGTGCCCACTGAAGCAGTGTTCACAAGTGGGGCCTTTGGAAAGTGATTAGGCTCTGAGGGCTCTAGCCACAACAATTGATTAATCCATTGATGGAATCATAGCTCAATGGGGTTTGGGGTAGGAGCTTTGTTATAAAACCAACTTCTCTCTCACTGCTTCCTGGCTGCCATGAGATAAGCAGCTTTCTTCTACCTCACACTTCTACTATAATGGAATGCCTCACCATAGTAACCTGGTCAAGAGAGGATAAACTGAAACCACTGAAATTCTGAGCTAAAATAAACCCTTCTTCCTTTTCAGTTGTTAATTGAAGGTATTTTGCTACAGAAATGCAAAGCTGAGTAATAGAGATGAAAGGAAAGGAACGCTAATAAAAATAACCACAGATTTACTTATCTTAAGAAGTTCAGTCTATTTGAGAAACCAGCGAGCAGACACATAGTGGTGATACAGAAGTAAAGCCAACAGGTAGAGTTTGAGATATTGAAAAGCAAACCTCAGCCTGGATGATGAGTTCACAAGAGGCTACCAAAGGAGGCAATATTGGAACTGAGATTTGAAGGATCAGGAGGCCTTTATCAGGTGCTCAAGCAACAGAGGAAACTAAGATGAAGGACTGTGGACATTCCAAACAAAGAAAAAAATATACAAAGCATGGAAATTGTAGATATAGTAAGTTCCAAGAAACAGAAACATTCTAGAATCACTGGAACATAAAGTTTTAAGAAGGAATGTATCCAAGAAAATGAATTTAGAAAAATAGTGAAGGCTATCTTATCACAAAGAACATTGAATGCCTTGCTAAGTAGTGTAAATTTTATTGCAAGCCTCACAGGGAGTCATGAAAGAATTAATTGTAGTAGATTTTAGCAATTAATTAAAATAATCTCAATTTACTTATTGCAACAGCATCTTGGAGGACAGAGCAGAGCTGGAATGAAGAAAGGCCCAGAGCAGAGGCAGCAATAATAGTAATAATAAGAAAGGAATCAGGTTCCTCAAGGAAGTAACAATTAAGAACATGTCAAGAAAATTTAGAGAAAATTAGCAGTGCAAAAACTGAAATTGAGTTTCTATGAAAAACAAAAGAAATAAAAAAGTTCTTAAGATCAGAAAGACCTTGGCATGTTCAAGAACGGACAGACCGCTGACATGAGTGAGCAGTGATTGGTGAGAAAGTTTGGGTAAGAGGGGTGGGCAAGAGACAGATTACACATTCACATAGTAGGGAAATGTGTATTCAACTGTATCAACAGCTCCCTCAAGGAGACAAAAGTGGTTTGGGGATAGGGGAAGGTAGTCTTTGTAAAGAACAGGCACATTCTAGAGAAATTGTGGGTATGTTTCCAAACTATGGTAATAAAGTAAATCACATGAATTTTTGTTTTCCAAGTACATAGAAAGGTTATGCTTACACTGTATTGTAGTCTATTAAGTATAAAATTATATCTAAAACTACAATGGAGATATCTTAATTTAAAAGTGTTTATTGCTAAAAAAATGCTAATGATATCAGATCCATTAGCAAGTTATAGTCCTTTCGCTGGTGGAGATCTTGACTTGATGTTGATGGATGCTGATTCATTAAGGTGGTATTGGCTGAAAGTTGGGGTGGCAGTGGAAATTTCTTAAAATGAGGCAACAAGGAGGTTTGTCTCACTGATTGACCCTTCCTTTTATGAAAGATTTTCTCTGTAGCATGTAAAGCTATTGGATAAAATGTTCCTGACAGTAGAACTTTTGGGAGTCAGTCTCTTATCAACTACCTTGTGTAATAGTCTAAATACTTTGTTATTCTGACAGTGCTTTCAGAATCTTCATCAGGAGTGGATTCCACCTCAAGAAACCACTGAAGTCTTCAACTCCTCAAATTATCCATGAGGGTTTGAATAAATTTCTTCTAAGCTCCTGCTAATGTTTATATTTTAACATACTCCCGTGAGTCACAAATGTTCTTAATGCTATCTAAAATGGAGAAACCTTTCCAGAAGGCTTTCAATTTACTTTGTCTAGATCCATTGGAGGAATCACTATATACAGTAGCTGTGATAATGAAGCAAGCTTCTTAAATCATAAGACTTGAAAGTCAAAATTTTTCCTTAAACCGTAGAGTGCAGAATGGATATTATGAAAACCCTAATCTTATTAATTAATTAATTAATCTTAATCTTATTGAGCTTAATCTTAAGATCTTGGGTGACCAGGTGCATTGTCAATGAACAGTAGCATTTAAAAAGGAATCTTTATTTCTGAGAAGTAGGACTTAACCGTAGGTTTAAAATATTCAGTAAATCATGTTGTAAACGTGTCATCCAGTATGTGTGGATCTGAGTTCTTGTTCCCATATGCCAACATCAACAGTGCCAGGTAATACTTGCACATTCAGTGGGTTGTGTTAAACTAGACAGAAACTCTGAGCTTAGGTGATGTGAATTTTTACTAATGAACAGGAAACATGCCTAGCTTTGCCTGAGGGTACCTCATCTGAGCAGAAACCATGTATATTATTTGCTCCTGACAGAGACACTGGAGATACTGTATACACTCATGCCTGAAAAGATATTCCAGAGTAAGTATTAGTCAGTTCCTCTGATTATAAGACATGAGGACATGAGAGATCCCTGTGGAGCGCTCCCAAAATATCCATCCCTCCTATTAACATTGTTTTGGTTTCTGGCAAACCAGAAACTCAGCTACTCTGAATAATCTTGCCTTAAGGATACTAACAACAGTATTTCAAACAAGTATATATGGTCAACCTGAGATATTAACCCCAACCATGTCTCTCAAGGTACCAGCACAAAGAAACTTGCAAACCAATAAGGTCTACTTTAGAAAGCCAGATGACTTTTACAAGTTTCCGCATTGAAATTGGTTCATGGAATTAGTACAGCAGGATACATTTTCAATTACATAGACCCAGGCCCTTAAGGATAAAGCCTAAAGCAATCTTGGCTAGTGATTTGAGTTTGCTCTAAATGACTTCCAAGTCTCTGATGGTATCACTTATGACTTCAGCTCAACTTGGATGCATATTATATACCATCCTTTTTAATTAGATGACTCCCACAGTGGGAAAACTGCAAGATGTGCCTAAGAAACATGTCATCTACACTTTCAAAAATTTCCCCTCAGTAAATAAGAGTAGATGCAATTGGGAGAGATCTCTGCAGTTGCCTTATGGCTACATGAAAAATGGGTGATGTTTCCAAAACACTTTGCTATGTCCTAAAAACCACAATTAAAGTACTATTAAACTTTTGCCTGGATGGGAGGCAAATTAATTTTTGGAGGGCACAAATGGTGACCCTAAAATGAAAGCATTCTTTATAACCATTTTATATTCTCTTCCAGGTGAGGTCTATGTCTTTTGTTGGTCCTCGATTGACAGGGCCTTCAACATGGCTTTCCAACATGCCTGTCAACTGTAGGATTTCCTATTCATTTTGTGTTTGTTTGTTTGTTTTTCGCAGAGCTGGAGTTTTAGCCCAGAATCTTGCTCATGGCAGAACACTCTATCACAGATGTATATCCCCATGTCTATTATTCATTTTGATTAATAGAGTGTAGTAATCGACATGGAAGGACTACCTAAGAGCAGTCAGTCTAATCTATCCTGTTGTCCACATCACTAGCCATATGAAATTATCTGTCTCGTGGAATGACTAAGTTATAACTATGGCCATGGGTGTTGGAATGATCTTCAGAAGTAATTGTAGTTGTTTTGAGTGAAAAGTGCAGGGACTAGAGTCATTCCTGCTATTTCAATAGAAGCAACCACGATATCAATGAGACTCATGATCAAATTGTGTTTGGAGCCAATTGGGAAGGAATTGTAGACCTAACAGTCAATGAAGTTTGAGATTCCTAGAGCAGTTTGTGATTGCAAGCATGGGGCAAGGCACATTTTTCTTCATGAAAAATATGCTTGAAAAAATATCAGTATCATTCCTTTCTCTGACATCCTAGGTTCTGAGGTGTTCCTTCAGAGGGGCTGAGGCTGCTTGCCTCCTACTGCCCCTGCACGGGGTTTCTATATGGTACAATAGATTTAAAAGTTTTAAATAACTTCCATTTATTATTTTACCATTACTATAGGCCAGGAGTTTTGGCATAGCTTAACTGTGTCCTCTGCTCAGGGTTTCATCAGGCTTTAATCTAGGTTTTAGCCAGGGTTATAGATTCATGAGGGGCTTACCTGGAAAAAATCTGTTTATAATTCACCTCAAGTTGTTAGCAGAATTAATTTCTTTGTGGTTACACGTCTGAGCATTAGTTGCATACTCAGGAACTAGAAGCCATCCATAGTTCTTGAACCCACTGTTTCTTACTATGTAGCATCTTGTCTTAATACCAACAACACAGACAGAATACCTACATTGAGACAGCTGCAATGTTAATATCATAATATAATCACTGCATTGACATATCACCTTTGCTGAATTATATTGATTTCAAGGAAGTTATGGTCCTTCTCATTATCAACAAAAGCAGATTATATAAGGGATATTCACTAGGAAGAAGGACACATGGAGAGCCTCCCTGTGATCTTTCCACCATAGTATACACTCTGGTCCTCAAAAATTCATGCCCCTTCTTCATACAAATACACATCTTGTCTCCCCAGATTCTTAAGGGTCTCATATATTTTAGTATAATTCCCAAAGCTACAAACCTCCTGATCTAAACCAGGTCCAGGTACAGATGAGACTCCTGGTTGTAACTGTTAAGTAAGTTCCTAGAGCACAATATGTAGACATGAGAAACTGAAGAAAAAAGCTTTAAATCCCAGAATACCAATATATAATGGTGAGACCAACATAGGTAGTAGCTAGATAGTCCCATGAAGGAGGCAGGCACAGAAGGGTCACTTGTTCAACAGATCTGAAATACATCTGGGCAAATGTTTTGCATTTTTTTGAATTACTTTTCAAACTCTGTGGGGTTAAGCTTCACCCTTTGGGTTCTCTTTTTTCATGGAAGGTAGCATATGTTTTACAGGTGAGTATAGAATTCTGGAGATCTGACAACTTTATTTCATTTTGCACAGTCTCTTTCCCTTTTAGTCCAATGATCAATAGGGTTTTTTTTTAGAAATAAGTTTATCAAAACTTCTGACTTCTGTCGATCATCCATGGATTTCAGTAAGGTTTATTCCATTTAACAAAATCTACCTGAAAAGGTGCTTCCAAATTAATTTCTCTCTCTTAGCTGCCTCCTAAGATGGTAAGGGTCAATACCCTTAAGAATTCTAGAGGCTCTTTAGTTTAAATAAAAGTATCTGTGAGGCACACCTTTAAAGTAGTCAAAGGACCTTTGTGCTAATGAATGCTCTAGGTATTTTTTTTCAACCTGAAATTTAATTAAAAATTAACATTGCCAGAGTTTTGGCTTATTCTCTATGCTAAGATTTCAGAAGTGATGTCTGAATCTTAACATTTTTTTTTCTTTTTTTCATTTCTTTCAATGTTGGGGATAACCCAGGGCCTGGCACATGTTAGGCAAATGCTCTACCACTGAGCTACAGCCTTATCCCCATCTTTTGTCATCTTACTATGGTAAGAATTTCCAAGTTGATTATGTAAGTCAATTTGTATCACTGTGATACACCTGACATAAACAACTTGAAGGAAAAAGCTTGCGCGTTTCATGTCTGTCTGGCTCTTACCCTGGGCTTGAGGCAAGGTCCTTTTTTTTGGTGATGGCAGCCATGGGCAGTAGAGGTTTCTTACCTCATAGTGGCCAAGAAGCAGAGAGAAATGGGAAGGTTCTGAACACAAGATAACGCTTCAAAGAGCCTGTTATAAGTGACCAGTTTCCTCTAATTAGACTCCATGAATGGATTTGTAATCCATTAATGAGGACTAATCATTGATGAGGCCAGAGCCCTCATGATTTGTTCACTTTGCAAAAGTTCATCTGCTGGCAACCAAGTCTTCAGCACATGAACATTTTAGGGGGATGATTTATATCCAAACCATAGCATTGTTCAAGTACTGATTCCTTTTAACCTCATTTTTGTGTTATTTTTGATTCATCTGTCTCTCATGTATTTTACCATAAGTGAAGGAAGATGGTGCTTCCTTCTTAGCTAAACAATAAGTCTCTCATAAGTTCTGGGTTCCACAAACATTGGGTGACAATTTTTCTAAATTTTCCAGCACCATGTACACAAAGAGGTGGGGGATTATGAAAAGCCACCCCATGGTCTTTCCGCTACCACTTTAAATCTTTTTCTAGTAACTATACCTCCATCCCCCCTCCCCCAAATCATTCTTTTCTTACACCCAGAACTTTTGCCTAAAAAGTTCAGGTCCGAGAAAGACAAATTTTTATCAAACTTAAAGGAAGCTACTATATCCACCATTTTGGCTCACACAGACCACTGTTAAGAAACTTGACAAGGAGTCTACTCCTGTTTTCAGGTTAACAACTGTGGCTCAGTAGTCACAACTATATTCCCTTTCAGATGTAATTTTGACATTTGCTGTTCCATCATCCTAATTAATTCTACTTCCTCTATTTGCCACAATAAGAGTAAGAGTGTCTAAAGACAACATTTGTTTGTTTCTATATTAATCAGATTTTTGTCACTGTGAAAGAATTCCTAGTACTAACAACTTAAAAGGAAGAAAGGCTTATTTTGGCTTGAGAGATTTCAGAGTAAGGTTGACTGGGTCCATTGCTTTGGGCCTGAGGCAAGGAAGTGGGAACATGGGGCAGCGGCTGCTCACCTAATGGCAATAAGGAAGCAGAAACAAGAGAAAAGGACCACAGACAAGACACAGCCCCCAAGAACATACCTCTAGTGACCTACTTCCTTCAACTAGGCTCCACCTCCAAAAGTTTCTTACACCTCCCAATAATACCATCAGTATGAATCCATTAGTGGATTAATCCACTGATTAGGTCACAGCAATCATAATCTAATCCCCTTTCAATGATTTGACCCACCAGTTGGGGACCAAACCTTAAAAACACATGAACCTTTTTTGGGGAGGGATAGTTACTTCATAACCAAACCATAACAGTTTCCATCTTAGTTCTCTCTAAGTTTTCATTAGCAGACAGGACTGTTGTCTATTATTCCCTCCTCACAATCTAACGTCTGAGTATCAGGATTTGCTATCACATTACAGGAAGTACTATTATATCACTGATCCCAGATCATGGGGCCTGATTTCTTCCTCTTCCAAAAGCTCATATCTCCATTAGCATCCCACATTAATAGCGCAAACCTTCAAGTACTGTTGGAATATCAGTGGTTTTACTCGATTCAGTACCCCAAGTGTAGTTTTTCTGGGCAATGTGAAGGCGAGATGATAGCTAAAGCACAGCGATTTCAATATATTAGAGATTTTACAGCTTAGAGAATAGAATCTTTGATAAAAGCAGACTCACAGTCCTGCTTTCTACTTTAAAGGAAATATATATATATTATTCTGTATAGTAAGTATGCTTGTCCTATAGCTATTTGTCCCACAAAGGTTATACAATCTTTCTTAGTCTCAGTTTCCTCTTCTACATTATGGGGATAATATTAGCCAATCATTCATGGGTTCTTGATAGATTAACATGAGATATGGTATGTAAAAATTTAACCCAGTGGCTCTCATTTTTACATCTCTTCTAGTATATGTTAAATTTATGATGCTTCATTCTGAGACATATCATCTAAGTGAATATGTCTTAAAATAATCCCAAAAAGTACAGATTTTTAGGGTTTTTTTTAAAAAAACATCCTGGGGCATAAAGCATAAGGCATCAGTTGATTTAAACTGTTCAGTGTCAGTTCTAATCTAGGTATCTAGATAAAGATGTATCCATGCACAGTACTGGAAGAAGATAGGAAGAGCATTGCTCAGGTCGCTCTAACAGAATACCACAGACTGACTAGCTGATTTAACAAACAGGCATTTATTTCTTACAATTCTAGAGTAAGTGCTTAAATAATCTATGAGACCTTTTAAAATAAAAGAGATTCATTTATAAATTCTTCTTTTTAGTTTTAAAAGTATTATTCTTATTTTCTATATATAGTAAATCTTATTTTTGTAGACAGTTTTACAAGAACATAAGGTTGCGGGTGCATCTTTTTTTTTGTTTTTGTTTTTGTCTCATGGTTTCTCTCTCAAAGGGGAAAATAAGTAAGACTAATTTGTAGAATGACACCTTATGTTTGTTAGGCCTCAACAACATGGCAATAAAGGATTAAAAACATTTATTAAGAACTACATTTTACTATTTATTCTTCAAGAAATTCAGCCTTCTTTGATTTCTTAAAAGACGATTTTGAGAGGTCCCTGTAAGTGTCATACCTGATACCCCTAAAAGTTACTTGTTTCCAATGGTTACTACATGATTTTTTTAATCACTGTTTCTTTCTTCTTTTCCTTACTGAATATTCCAGTTATCAGTTCCCGGAAATGTCAACTATGCTACCTGTGCACACTAGAGACATAACTACATGTGCAGTTGCCTGTCTGTCCCTGAGGCTGACCTTGATGCTAATGTCTGTATTAATTTTTGTTGACTACCAATGTTGAGGACCCTACAGACTAAGCCAGGAATGCTGCCAAAGTACCAGGCTTGTCTCCATCAATCAGTACAAATGTCATCTATATTTCCAAAATTTCAATATTCTCTCTCTCTCTCTGTCTCTCTCTCTCTCTCTCTCATATCCTGTGATACAGGAGATTCAAGTATTATTAGTTATAAATGCTATATTATATTATATTCAGAAAATTTCCTCTTCTCAGATGCTTATTTGTATCCTTTTCACTATTTGAATTCAAATTTCATCTGAGCACATGTCCTGTGATAAGTATTATTCTAGACAATTGAGAAATATCAATAAAAAGGCAAAGGAGTATTTTGCTAGTGACAGAGTACTTAGCTCATGAAGCTTAAATGTGGCATAGAAAATCAGTAAATGAAAGTGAACAGTGATAGAAAGTAACAGGTATGGTGATTGCTTTACACAGGATGGTCAGAAAAGCCATCTCTGGAGAGTATTTAAGCTAAGACATGAAGGACAAGAAGAGCTAGCCATGGAAAGGGTTGAACATTAGGTACCAGAGGGAGCAAATGTGAATATTTTTGGCTAGAGAGATAAGAATTTTGAGGAGCTGAAATGACATTAATTTATCATTTAATTTTTAATCACTTGATACTGCTTTAGAATAATTTTTTCTTAGTATTCATTTGTACACCTACATAGACCTTGCTGTCTTCTGGAAATGCCTTAAACATGCCTAAATCCTACAAATGAATATCATTTAGGTTGAACTAAATTTACCTATATAGAATAAAATATGTAGGAATTTAAAAGACAAAAAGGAAATCAGTAAAAATAAAAATGAAATTACTCAAAGCTACAAAGAAACCAAAAATATAGTTTTAGGTTAGGGATTTAAAATAATTTATAATAGAACAATAAGCAGCTTCCAGATTCTAGTCAAGCATATAAAAGGCTTAGGGAAATCCCCACTCTGTCATGAGAAGTAAAAAAAACTGAACAAATTGAGCAGCAACAACTCTTCTTAGAACCGTAACAGTGAGATCATAATAAAAGTGAGGCCATAGTGCAAATCACTGCACCCTAACTTGAATTAACAAACAGGTGAATATACAACTCAAGATTGGATAGATATCCAGGTATAGAAAGGAAGACAGACTGCAGCAGAGAAATTGCCATTGGAACCAGTGTCAGGGTTGGAAAACCTAAAATGTAATTGAAAACTCGTTGGAGGCTAAGTGTATATACCTCTGAGAATTAAAAGCTGTGTGAGAACTCAGTCATTTGAAGATCATCTGCTTTCATGAGTTTTTCACTCCTGGAGCTCCATTAAGTTTTCACAGTGAATATTAGAGAAAGACCCACTCATGTTCCTGGCAGGGAGAGGGGAAACAATCCATTTTTCACATGCCAGAGCATTCTATTTTTCTTAAAAAGCGTGACCCCAGGAGAAACATCTTAACCTACTGGAATTTTGTCAGTGCTTAACTGTTGCAGATTGGATTTGAAATGCCCCCTAATTTGTCTAAGACTTGGTCCTCAGTGCAGCAAAATTCAAAGGTAGTACTTTTGGGAAGTGATTGCATAATGAGGGCTCTGACCTCTCCAATGGATTAATTTATCGATTAGTTTATGGGCCACTGAAAGTAACAGAAATTTAAGAGGTGGGACCTGGTTAAAGGGAATGGTTTCTTGGGGGCTCTATTTTGTCTCTGGTATTTTATTCTCCTTTTTCTTCTTCCCCTCTCCCCCTTCTCTTCTCTTCTCTTTTACTGCCTTCTCCTCCTCCTCTACCTCCTCCTCCTCCTTTTTCTCCTCCTCTTGTTCCTCTTCCTCCTCCTCCTCTTCCTCCTCTTCCTTCTTCTTCCCCCTTCCTCCCTCCCTCTCTCTCTTCCCTCCCTCTTATCTTTCTCTCTCTCTTCTCTCTCTCTCTCTCTTTCATTAGACTAGAAGTTTTGTTTCATCACAGGCTTCCCTCCATGATGCTCTGCTTTACCATGGCCTAGAAAAAATGGAATCAAGTGTCTATAGACTGAAACCATGATCCTAAATGAATCTTTATTCCTTTAAGTAGATTTTCCTAGGTATTTTATCACAGTGAAGGAAAACAGAGTAACACACTAATTGACCTGAGTGATGAAAAATACCCAACTCCAGCTGGACATCAGGAGGAGAAATGGAAATACCTAATTTCACATTTCTGTAGTCATTCTGTTCCACGTAAGGAGTGAAAACCAGAGAAGGCCTTGACAAGTTCACAGTGCTGAGCACAAGAACACTAAAAGACTTTAGTGTTAATCGTAGCACCATAAACCATTTCCTTGTTTAGAGACATTATTTTTAGCTTGTACATCATGTCTATCTATCAAGAAAATTAATTACATGTGATATAATAAAGTAAAAATAGTTTTAAGAGACAGAGCAGACATTAAAATGAGACTCAGGTATGTGAGAGGTGTTGGAATGATCACACTGGGAACTTAAAATAACTCATCAACTTGATAGGGCTCTAATAGATAAAATAGACTGTGCAAAAATAAGTGAGTAAAGTAAATGAAATGATAGAAATCATAAGAAAAAGCAAAAATTGCTACACATCAAAACCAGTAATAGAAATGAAAAGTTTTAATGTGCCTACAAGTAGACTGCACACAGCTGTGAAAACAATCTCTGAGATTGACAATTTCTTAATAGAAGCCACCAAAATTGATAAGGAAAGATAAAAATAATGAACAAAGGCAAAATATCTAAGAATTGTTGAAACACTAGAAAACGTGTAGTCAGAAGAAGAAAGGAATTAAAGAAACATTTGAAACAATACTGACCCAGACTTTCTCCAAATCAGGTCAGACACTAAACCACAGATGTAGGGATCTAAGAGGACACCAAACAGAATAAAGGCCAAAAAATTATACCCAGGCATATGATATATAAAGTTCAGCATATCAAGATAAAATATCCAGAAAAAACCCAGCTTACCTAAAGAAGAGCAAAACAGGTATTACATCTAACTTTTCAGAAATAGTGCAAGTGAGAATGAAATGAAACATAATAAAGTGTTGAAAGAAAAAACTCATTCATCTAGAATTTTCATGACCTGAGAAATTGACCTTCAAATTTGAAGGAAAATAGTTTATTAGATAAATAAAAGAGGAAATATCATGGACTTTCCTTGCAAGGAATGTTGTAATAAAAAAATGACATAGACCAGAAATACAGATCAACATTAAAATTGAAAGCATAATGGAGAAGAAATAAGTGAAGGCAAAATGAAAACTTTTATTATTTTTATTATTAATTGATCTGAGTGGTAACAATTTGTTTAAAAATGGAAGCAATAATGCATTCTATTGTATATAATTATGAATTAATCATTTGAGAGGAAGCAGGTTCAAAAGATATATCTTTCACATTCACAAATAGACCTAGAAACCTTGAGTCCAATTTTCAGCATCATAAATACCTTAGCAGTACTATAAATATAAGATATTGAGATAGAGAGCTGAACTTGAAACAATAGCCAGAGCCTTGGTAACTTGATGGCTTGTCAAATGCTTTTATTGATTGCTTTGTATGTCAATCTTATTACAGAAGAACATGCTTTTTAAAAAGCTCATAAACACTTTCCCACTTTAAATTTTAAAAAGTTAAGAACACTGAATAAATCATTTTGGAGTAGAGTAAAAAATTGATTACTGTTGCTGTTTACCTAGGGTGGGGTGGATGCCTGGAGAACCAGAGCTATTTTTAAAACATTATGCTTCAATATAAATACAACCCAACAACTGATAGCTTTGGAGACAGGGGAGTTGTGTGGGTTCTGTTTGGTATATTTAATTTATTGATTAGTCTTTGAAGTTTTTTTTTAATATTGCCAAACCATCAAATGTGTGGTGTGGAGAAATTAATCATATGTATAAAGGACTTTACCAAAGTTCACTATATAAACTCTACTAAAGTACAGACTGAAAACCAAAATGTTTCTGTGTAATGACATTAATTGCAAATATTGAGTGTGGTGCTAAACTCAGTAGAACGTGATGAGTGCTAGGCACTCAATTTTAAAATATAGCTAAAGGAAAAAATAAGACCCATTATATGTTGCTCACAAAGATCCTTTTAAAATATAAAGACACATGTGTATTAGATGAAAATATATGTAGGAAGATATACCATGCTAACACCAATCAAAAGAAAGTGGGAGAAGCTATACTGATTTCAGACACAGCAGACTTACTTCAGAGGAAGTAAATTTATCATCAATAATGAAGATCATTACATGATGATAAAGTAGTAAGTTCTCCAAGAAAACATAACAACCATCCATATGTATAAATCTCAAAAAAGAGCATCAAAATATCTGAGAGAAAAGCTGATAGAATTTCAGGTATAAATAAAAAAATTCACTGTTAAAGGTGGTGATTTTCATACTTCTCCACCAGAAATGGACAGATCTAGCAGGAGGAAAATCAGTGAGGACTAGCTGAACTTAACAACACTAAAAATCAACTATATTCAGTTGACATCTATTGACTGTTTTACTCAACTGCAGAATATGCTTCTTTTTTTAAGTTCACATGCAACATTCACCAATATAGATCACATTCTGGACCATAAAATATACCACCATAATAAATTTTACAAGATAAAAAACATGTACTTTTGCTCTTGGATCACAATGGAATTGAAGAAGAAAGCAATTATAGAAACTTAGTTAGAAAATCCCCAAATACTTGTAGATAAAAAAACGAATTTTGAAATAACATCTATATCAGACAAGAACTCTCTGGAGAAAAATTTTAAATATTTTAACTAAATTAAAATAAAAATGTATCAAAATTTGTGAAATGTATAAAGTTAGTGGATAGAATGAAATTTATAGCATTGAATATACATACTAGAAAAAGAAATATGTAAAATCAATAATCTAAGGTCCTAGCTCATAAAATTAAAAAAAGAGCAGATAAATCCAAAGTAAGCAGAAGAAAAGAGGTAATAAAATTAGAATGGAAATTAATGATATTAAAATGAGGAAATCAGTAAAGAAAATCAATGAAACAGAAGCCTAATCAATAAAGTACATAATCTTCTATAGAAAAGGTAACTAAGAAAAGAAGAGAATGAAATATAAAACACTAATATCAGAAATGAAATAAGGGGCATCACTACAGATCCTATGGTCATTAAAAAGATAATAAAGAAATATTGCAAATAACTCTATGCCCACAAATTAGATGACATAGATGAGTCAATTTGTTAAAAGATATAGTAAATAAAGTAAAAGATATAGTAAATTTGTTAAAAGATATAGTAAATAAAGTAAAAGATATAGTAAATAAAGTAAATAAATAAAGTGCACACTTTATTTAGATAAGCTAAATAAATTAATAAATGAAATTATTAAAGAAATTGAGTCGATAATTAACTTTCTTAATCAGAAAGCACCAGATTCCCTGGGGAACTCTACCAAACATTTAAAGAAGCCATTATACAAACTCTTCCAGAAGATAGAAGTAGAGGGTATTTTTTTTTTTTTGCTATATTTGATGAGGCCAGCATAGTTCTAACAGCAACATAGTCAAAGATGTGAAAAGAAAGCTACATACTAATATTTCTCATAAACATAGATTTAAAAATCCTCATAATCAATATAATCATATCAACAGGCTAAAGATAAAATATCACATGGCCATATATTTCACAAAACCTAACATCCATTCACAATAAAAACTCTCACTCCCAGTAAACCAGAAATAGAGAGGGACATTCTCAAATCAACATAAAAAATCTACAAATAGCCCACAACAAACAACATACTTTAGTACGTAATAGTAAAAAATTTTAAGCTTTCCCCTTAAAATTAGGAGCAATTTAAGGATGTCCCTTTTAACCTCCATTGTTTCTAACATCATATTGGATGTCTATTTGCAACAAGAAAAGACAAAGAAGTCATAAATTTGTAAGCTGGGAAAGAAGAGATAAAACTTTCTTTCTTTACAAAGGACAAGATTGTCTATGTAGAAAATCTGAAATAATCAACAAAAATGTTCTGAAGCTAATAAATGATTAGGGTTAGGGCACAAGGCTAATATACAAAGATTCATCATTTTCCTATATACCAACAGTGAACAAGAGGAATATGAAACTAAAAACACATTATCATTTACCTTTGCAATACCCAAAAGTTAAATATCTAGGTATAAGTCTAAAAGATACAGACAAGACCTATGTGAAGAACATTACAAAACTGACAAAGGAATTGAAAAACTAAATAAATAGAGACATATTCCATATTCATGGGTAGAAACATTCAATGTTGTCAAGATATTAATTTGTTCCAACTGGGTATATGGATTAAACATGATCCCATTCAAATCTCAACAAGTTATCTCATGTATATTGATAAAATGATTTTGAATTTTATACAGAAAAGCAAAGGACCCATAATAGCCAACACAATATTGAAGGAGAGAAACAAAGTCAAAGTTACCCAAAACAAACCTTACAATATAACCTCAGTAATTAAGTGTGGTATTGGCAAAATGGTCAATGGACTAGCAACCCCAGAAATGGGCCCACATAGTCAACTATAAGCAAAAGAAACACAGTATAGAAATACAGTCTTTCTAACAAATAGTGCTTGCAATGATTATTTTAGGTGTCAACTTGACTAGATTACGAATACCTAGAGAATGAGCAAAACATTATTTTGGAGTATCTGTGAGGATATTTCTAAAGAAGATTGACTTTGGTGGACTGAGTGGGGATGATCCATCCTTAATGTAGGCAAACATTCTACAAGTAACTGTAGGCATGAAGAAAACAAAAAAATGCAATTTTGCTTCTCTTTTCTGGAACTGAAATATTTTCTTCTACTGCTCATACATCAGAGCTTTAGATTCTTTGGCCTTTGGATTAGAGGACTTAACCCAGTGCTGCACTTCCCCCCAAGGCTCTCAGGTCTTTAGTCTCAGTCTGAGAGTTATGGCACTGGATTCCTTGGTTCTGAGACCTTCACAGTAGGACTAAGCCATGGTACTAGAATCCAGGATCTCAGGTATACAGAATGCTATGGGACTTCTTAGCCTCTAAAATTGCATGGATCAAATTCCCTAATAAATTCCCTCTTGCCTGTATTTTATCTATCTATTTATCTATATCCTATTGGTTCTGTCTCTCTGAGAATCTTTGCTAATATAGTCTTGGAACAAAGGGACATCCATATGAAAAAAAATGAAACTAGACACAGACCTTACAAATTTCACAAAATGTAACTAAAATAGGTCATAGACATACATGTGAAATGTAAAACTATAAAAATCCTAGAAGATAATATGTGGTAGAAATCAGGTCTAGTGGTACCTTTAAACACAACATCAAATGGAAAACATATGGAATATTTCATAGGTTCAAGTTCATTAAAACTGAAGATTTCTGTTTTATGAAAGACATCATGAAGAAACTAAAGCAAGTCATAAACTAGATAAATTATTCACAAAATACATATCTGGTAAAGTATAGACAAGTATCAAACTGTATAAAAAACTCTCAAAACTCAGCAATGGAAAATAAACAACCCAATTTAAAAATCAAATGAAATCCTCAATGTGCACTTCAGCAAAGAAGATATACAAAAGGCAAGTAAGTACATGAAAAGATGCTTCATGTCATCTGTCATCAGGAAAATATCAATTTAGAATTGAGACCACACTGAGATGGCATTACATACCTACAAGAATAGCCCAAATCCAGAACACTGACAATACCAAATGCTGGCAGGGTGTGGCACAACAAGAACCCTCAGTCTTAGTTGATGGGGATGAAAAATGGAATAGTCACTTTGGAAGGTAATTTGACAGTTTCTTTATGAAACAAAATGGATTTCTTTAAGAAGCAAAACATATTCTTGTCAAATAATCTAGTAATCATGCTTCATTATAATTATCCAAAAGAACTAAAAACTTATGTTTACACAAAAATCTACACAAAGATGTTTATAGAAGCTCTGTTCACAAATTTTACAATTTAGCAATAACCAAGATGAACTTCAGTAAGTGAATTAATAATTGTGGATTATCTAGATAGTGGAATATTATTTAATTTTAAATTATTTTCAAGCTATGAAAACACATGTAGGAAAAGTAAATGTATATAAGTAAGAGAAAGAAAACAATCTAAAAAGGCTATATATTGTATTTCAACAATATGGCATTCTGGAAAGGCAAACTATGGGAAATGTAAAATGATCAGTGGTTGTCAGGGACTGGAGGAAGCAAAGTCTGAACGGACAGAGCATGGAGGCAGTGCACTTTTTAAGACTGTGAAACTACTCTGAATAATACTAGAATCATGGGTACATGCCACTTTACACTTGTCCCCACCCATAGAATGTACAAAAAACAAGAATAAATTCTAATGCAAACTATGAACTTCAGGTAATAGAAAAATTAATTTGAAAGGAATTGTGCAGCATGAACAAATTTAAGATAATTTTTATAGCATCTTCAAATAAGGTTACCAGTATTTTAAAAATAATATAATAAAGGAAAAATGAGTCATATTTTGAGGCAAATTCAAATTTAGAAAAGGGTATATAATGTATTTATTAACCTCAAGGATGAAAAGAATACTTTCTAGGAATTAGTAAGATTTTTTAAAAATAAAGCTATCTTTGTAATTTTCTTAAGCACACATACAATGAGGCCTAAGCCTCATTATTAATGAAAAATCTCTGGTAGCAGCCACAAAGTAAATAAAATACCATATTTTGTTTACTAGTCACAAGGTTCATACTGTCTGTAGTTATGTAACAGAAGCATTGAACTTTCAATAACCAGTGAACACGAGGGAAAACTCTGACAGAAATCTTCATGTTGCAAACACCAATTTGAACATCTAACTTCCACACTTCTACATAATTTGAAGAAAATTAGAAATCTTTTAGTTAATACCTGATAAGAAAATTGGTCTGAAAAACTTTTAATTCGATTACAGTTCCTCAAGATCACTTCACACATACTGGGCAATAAGATTTCCTAACTCCAGTAATTATTGAAAAACGTACCATTTCTTTTCTTTACGTACATACATACCACATGTCATTTTATAAAAAAGCATAAATGTAGCCAGGTGCTGGTGGCTCACACCTATAACCCTTGCTACTTGGAAGGCTTAGATCAGGAGAATTGGGGTGTGAGGTCAGCTCAGACAAATAGTTTGCGAGACCTGCATCTCCAAAATTACCAGAGCAAAATGGACTGGAGGTGTGGCTCAAGTGATAGAATGCCTGCTTGGCAGACATGAAGCCCTGAGTTCAAACCCCAATCCCATAAAAAGTGCATAAATGCAATCATAAGATTAGATATATCATAGAGGAATTAAGTGCATTTTGTACTTTCTATTTGTGTGTGTTATCCATGTACAAATAAATATTTTATGTTCATTGACTATACTAAACATTTTATTTCTAGGAGATTTTTTTATTACTTTCCCTTCTTCTCGGTTGAGTCATTTTATTATATTAGATGCCTTACTATATTCACTAGAATAGTCAAGGCACTGTAGAAATAATAATGGTTTAATCTAAACATCTCATTGAAATAGTTTATAGTCTTAATTTTAGCATAATAGTCTATGCAGCATTTTTGACAATATTTTTGCATTCAAATATTTTACATACATATTTGTTTTACGTGGAAGTTAAAAATTTTCTCAAGTGCTTGTCAAACTCTGTAAGTGATCATAGGCGTTCTTTCTAAAATTTGTTGATAATTGATTATGTTGGCATATTTCTTTATATTCAGAGTCTCTCTCACATTCAGAGTTTTTCTCACTATAAGCCCCACTTGTTTGTAGAATATTTTCTTCCTTTGATAAATTGCTAGTTTCTTTTTGCCTTTTTTTTTAGATTTTTCATTAGACTACAGAAAACTTACAGTAGCTTTTCTCTTATTTTTAAACTTGTTAATTATAACAGGGTTTGACTAGCTTTATTTTCACTTCAAAACTTCCTAAAACTTAGTGAGATTAATGAATCTAATTTTTTTGTTGTTTCTTCAGCTCATTAAACTATCACCTCATACATTTGTTTATTTACTACTCTTAAGTTTCTGTCATTTTTGTCTTATGTAAGTCCTAATTTTGTATGGTCTTTTTATTTCATTTACTATCCAAGTATCTGGTTGGTTGGTTGTTTTTCTATCATAACTTTTACCTCTGTGCTATGAGACATTTCTTCCAGTAAATCTTCTCTATTAGCAAATGAATTCAAAATTTAATTATTAAACTGTCCTTTAGCTTACCTACTGAAGTATTTAATTGGAAAATCATGTCATTTTTATTTCAGAAGGCACGTGCAATTGGGGTGCACTTGAATTTCCTTAAGAGTTCTTGTTATTGTTCAAATGACTTCCTGTCTCCAACAGCACATCTATTTGGCTGGCATGAGCTCCATTTGTACTGACTGATCTTCCTCTCTCTGGCTGTTTGTTGTTTTCTTTATTAGCCCTTAGATCTGATGTAGGACTAAACAAGTGGAGGCAGCCTGGTTAGTTTCTGCAACACCGAGCTAGTGGTATAGAGGCAGGGATGCTGCCAGTTCTCTGCTGAGGGGCAGTACAAAGTCTTCCTGTTCCCACATCTTTAGGCACAATCTCAACCTCAGGGACAGAGGATCGAGTCCAGCTTCTCTCTAGCGCTAATATTAAATTTCCCTCTAAGAATTTAAGGATGTGTTTGAGGTGTGTTTTTCCAAGAATTTGAAAGGTTATTTTCCTATTTCCAGATGTTGATTGATTTCAAGGACAATTTATTTGATTTGGAAACTGCAGGTGATCAGGAATTTAGTCAAAAGGTGTAGAAAACTATGTGTATTTGTTTTCTAGGCTGCTTTATCAAAGTATTGCACAGTGGATGGCGTAGGAAATATATTGCCTCAGCTTTGGATGCTAAATGTCTAAAATTAAGGTATGGCTGGGCTGGTTCCTCCTGAGGACTGTGAGGGAACTATCTATTCCAAGTCTCTTTGCTTGGCTTATAAATGGCCACCTTCCCTGTATGCTTGACTATCACTGTGTCCAAATTTCCTCTTTTCATAAGGATATCAACCCTGTTGGGTTATAGCTTACATGTTAATTTGATTACCTCTATAAAGACCCTATCAAGTGAGGTCACTTTCTGAGACACTGGATGCCAGCACTAAAACATATCTCCTTTAGGGAGATACAGTTCATCCTATAACAGCCATATTCAGGTTCAACTGTCTAGTCTGAATATTTTACTAAATATATCAATTAAACTCTAGATCCTTTGGTCATAGCCCTATATTATAAAAGCAGGCAAACTCTATCACAAAATAATGGAAGTAGATGGAATAATTATAAACACTATAACCCAAAGGACTACAGAACAGGACCTGGTGAGATAGAGGATGAAGAGAACCTTATCACAAGCAGCTGTAGAATTGCACACATTCTACGAAGGCTGCTATCAGCTGAGAAACAAATAAGCATCTTAAAAAGCTGACCAAACCCAGCCAGGCACCAGTGGCTCACATCTATAATCCTAGCTTTTTGAGAGGCTAAGATTTGGAAGACTGCTGCTTGCTGTTCAAGACAAAATGTTCATGAGACCCTGTCTCTACCAATAGCTGGGCAAAGTGTTATGCACCTGTCATTCCAAGTTACATGGGTGGCTGAGATCCAGAGGATTGGGGCTCTGGCCAGCCAGGGTCAAATTGTTTGCAAGACCCAGTTTCAATGTAAAAAAAATGAGTGTGGTACAACATGTCTGTTGTCCCAGCTATGGCAGGAAGCCAAAATAGGAGGATCATGATCCCAGTTGACCTGGGCAAAAAGCAAGACCCTGTCTCCAAAATATCCCCCCCCAAAAAGGGGCTGCAGGCATTGTCCAAGTGGTAGAGCTACTGCCTTGCAATCTCAAAGCCCTCAGTTCAAACACCAGTATTGCCAAAACAATAACAAAAAACCTATGGACACCTTGATCTTAGGCTTCCCATCTCCAAAAGTGAGAAAATAAATTATAGCTGTTTAAGTGCCTAGTCTGTGGTGTTTTGTTATGTCAGCCCAAGCAAACAAATGCAGTTACCAATGCTGAGGATATGTAAGCTTAAGAATATAGGAGTAAAATTAGGATTAGCCATTTTCTTCTTCACTCTCAGCGATTCAGAGAATTTTTGCTCACAACTTTAGATCCTTTGGTCTTGCCAGATTACAGGTCCTGGTTTCAAGGCAGATCGTGTCTGGCAGGGATGCAGTGAAGGTTCCATTGTACTGTTCCCAGTCATGTGGCCAATTATCAAGTCTTCATCATGTCAGTGATTCAGCAAAGAAAGAAGTCACTTCTGTAGCCAGGGCAGTCGATCTTGATCAAAATGAGGAGCTTAGATTTCTGTTACATAATATAATTTCCTACAATTCTTTAGAAATTTTGAGGATCCAGTGCATTGTCTCATAGTGATTTCATTCTATTTCATTCAGTAATAAATTGCTGAATACACTAAATATGACTAAGAAAGGATGAGGTAACCAGGGTTTCAGGTCTCTCAGGAGGAAAAACTTAGAACATTACACCAAGAGCAACCTCACCAACCAAGTAAGCTACTCAACTTTTGCCAGTCTCTTAGCTCTGAAGTTGTGCCTCATGATTTAATTTGCATTCTTTAATTATAAGCAAGGTTGACAATCTTTAACTATATGAATAAACTATTTCATATTTTAAAATTCACTTTTATAAAATATTACATTTGTCTTGTCAGACATTTTTCTTCCTGATATTTTTAGTAAACATTCTGGCTAACTATAATATTACTCTTGATAATAGGTACTCTTTATCTGTTGCTTCTCTCTGATTTTTTTTGTTGTTGTTGCTCATCATTGCTAGAAATTTGTTACATTTAAAATCTATGGCCCAAACAATGTATGCATATATGAATAAAAGAATAAAATAAATAAAATCTATTGAAAAGCTTCTACCCTTCATGATTACCTATTTTATCTTTGTTTTTCACCTTGTTAATTATTTAAGTTCTTGTTCATATCCTTCTTCTTGTAGTTATAAGATTTATTAAGTTGTTTATTCTAACACCTTAAATTATATGTTTATGTCATTGATTTTTAGCTTTTGTTTTAAAATTATTTAATGCAGCTCTAGCTCCATTTAGTTAATAATATTCTCATTGCCCTTAAACTGTAAATATTTTCTGATTTGCACTATATAGTTTCTCCTCCACACACACTTTTTTTGGCAGTACTGGGGTTTGAACTTGGGGCCTTGTGCCTGCTAGGCAAGTGCTTTATCATTTGAGCCACATGCCCAGCCCTTCTGTTTTTAGCATTATTCAGTTTCAGTTATTAATGAATCCTCTGAGATTATAGCACTTCTTTAAATTAGTTGAACTTTGTTTATAGCCTACAATGTGTTCAGTTTTTATAGATGTACAATTCAAGTTTAAAAATAATGTTCATTACAATATTTAGGAATGTAATATATAACTACTCAATTAGATCAAATTTGTTAATTATATATTTTTCAAAATTCATATCCTGATTTTTTATAAGTATAGTCCAACAGCTATGGAATAGCTTCTAAAGATCCAGTGTAAGTGAATAGGAGGAATAAAGGAAGAGAAGAAAGAGAGGAGAGGGAGAGCGGGAGAGGAAGAAGAGGTAGAGGAGGAGAAGGAGGAGAAGGAGGAGAGAGAGAGAGAGAGAGAGAGAGAGAGAGAGAGAGAGAAAGAGAGAGAGAGAGAGATCTGAAATGGTGAAAGAAAGGCTGTACTAAATGATACTGTATGAGAACGAGCTAGTTGTCCTTCCCACTTAAACTTACTATGAAGATATGTTAAATGGTAAGAAAAAAAATTACAAATTACTATATCCAGCAGCCACCTCCCCGATTTCCCACCTTCATCTTTCTAGAATCCTTACTATTACTGAAGGAAACTCCCTTAGAGCAGTCAATCACTTTGACTGGCCTGTGAGGGGTTGGAGAAGCAGCTGGTTCTTGGGCTCTGCCTGTGATCATGCAGCAAGTTCTCTTAGCTCTCCCGACCCCTTTCAAGGGTCTGGGTTTACTGTTGACTCTTGCAATTAATTCCGTGTAAGGTCTAGGAGACAGGGTCACATCCGAACAGACCTTTCAACTAAGTCGTGTCTTTTCCTGGAAGGGAAGGTCCTTTCCGCTTAGTGCTAACCTAATCCTCAAAGCCACTGACTCTCCCAGTTCTCAGCTCTGAGGCTTCTTTCCCCCAACTCCCTCCAGTTGCTGTTTGAGCTCTGCACCAGTTCCAGGCTGCCTTATTTTTTGACGGGGGGGGAGGGGGAGGAGTGTTAAAAGATAAGCACCTCCTACCGTTGTAAGTGGCCTGTCACTCTGTGCTGCTGTGCGGTCGTGATTGGCGGGCAAGGCAGGGTCCTCTGGCCCCGCCCCGCCCCCTTTGCCTCGCTGCCCGGGTTTCCCCCAAAGGTGCGCGCAAGATTCCCGGGGGCCGGCGGCGTTGGGACCAGGTGCAGGAGCAACCTGCGCTGGCTGTCGCCGCTGACCTTCCTCCAGGCCTGGGTGTGATCCGAGGAAAGACGATCCTTTATTCTGTCTTTGCCGCCAGAGCGTCTAGGAACTGTTGCTCAGAACCTAGGCACTTCAGACATCGCCTCTCCCTCCTTCCTTCCCTGTGAACATCCCTTGCACGCGTGGGCTGCGTCATTCTCCCGCCTGCTCAGCGGAGGGAGGTCCCCTTGCTGCGGGGAGCTGTCTGTGGTGCTGAAGCTTCCCAAGCGTCTGCAACCACAGCAGCGCGCGGGGTGGATCACACGTTTTCACTTCTGTCTCCGATTCCCCGTGACTTGGATAAGACGATTTTCAGGATCGTGAATACCTCTCCGTACCATGGCCCACGTGAGACACTTTCGGACATTAGTTTCTGGATTTTACTTCTGGGAAGCAGCGCTGCTACTCAGGTCAGTCTACTTGTATTTAACAGTTGGACAACTCATTGAACTGGTGCACTGGGGTGCAACCACTTGTTATTGATGGAGCTAAGAAATTTGCAATTCTCTCTAAAGCTGACTGAAACTGTCCTTTAAATTGTGTTTTTTTCTATCTAAAACTATTGTGTAGCAGTCTAGTGAGACCTCTGAAAAATAGGTAATTTCCCGTTATTTTCATTGCTGTATTTAAGTAACTGGCATTTGATGTCATTGGCAGCTGAGATTACTGTATAAAAACTCATTTCCAAAGCCTAAAATTTATTTCTCACAAATTGCTCTTAGAGTTTTCATTTTTAAAGTGAATTGTATATTCTAGGAGTTACTTTGGTTTTTAAAGCTACAAAAAATTTGGTAACTGGAAATGAGACATTACTAACTTAAATGCAAAAATATGGGACTTAAGAATCTAATCATCACAGAAGCTGAACATTGATAGGTCCAGAGATTAAGTCAAATGAACAAAACATAAAGGCTTTCAGGTACTGTTTTGTAAAGACCTACTTTAATATCATAGTATCTCATGGAAGCAAAATCATAAATAAGTTATTAGATATGTTCTTTGTCAAAGATTCTTTTTTAAAAGGCATTATAACAGGTATATTATACAATTGTTCTAAAATATGCCATTATGTTCTAATCATATTAAAATAGGCTTTCTTTATTTTTCTTTCTAATTAATGTAAAGAGAATAGGGAAAAGATCAGATTAATTTAACCCCTATTCTCAATCAAACATTCCATAAAAAATAAGATACTGCTCAGATAAATTTTTGAGCTACCAATAGAATTTTCTTTGACTATTACCATATAATTAATGGATGATTTCCATTTTATAGCTGACTAGTTCTTCAAGAGAGTCAAAGTTAGATAATTATAGTAACTAAGTCAGTTATGTGTATACTGATTTCTATTTGAAGTATGTAAATTTTCTTTTCTGTGTTAATATGTCAATTTTAATTTTTGGGCTCCCTTAAGAAAACATAATTCATCTCATAGACTACCTTACAGAAAGTCATATTATCTTAATATGCTTATAGATAATAGGAACCAGTTGAGAAGGTTATCATGTTTATTAAATTATTGATTTTTAAAATAAATTAATGGCTTAACCCATTGATTCAAATGACTTAAATTATTTTCAGTAAAGTAATTTTAATATGATTTAGTCAATTTTTGTAACTTTACCATTTCCAGAAATCTTATATGCAGTGAGCAAAACAAAGTATGTGAAGCTTTTACATTTATGAAAAGAGTACGAAGTTCATTTATAATAGAAATTGGTTAGTTTGACTATAATTTATTTCTTCTTTGATGTTTAGTATCATAGGCAATACTATGCGTTCTTTCCAAGAAATCTAATTAGTTTACTTAATAGATACTTCAGGTCAGTAAAAAGATGTTTTTGTAGATGAGGTCAAATTTATGTAATGTCAATTCACCATGATCTATCATAATATATTCCTAGGTACCTAATCTTCATCACTAGATCCTCTGATTTGTGACTAATTTTATTAAAATTCACAATATGATCATAATTATAACAATTTATCTTCATTAATGTTAAGTGATTTTAGATTAAATGATAATAGAAATGCTTTTTATGAATAATCCAAACATGTAATCCTATGAAAAAGACATACCCAATTATAGAAGTTTATGTGATACTTATATTCTTTATCTAATTTTCTTCCTTTCATTAATAAAATAAGATTTTCCAGATCTTAGAGTTGGTTTAGAATGATAAAGTCATCGTTCTATGAAGACTTTAATCAGATATAACAACTTAAATATTTTTACTTTCAGTAATGGTTCTTGAAAGAGGACTTACATACTAAAGAAAGAGAAGATCCCTCTACTGGAAATGATTTGTAAATTAATTATCTTTATGGAAACAATTCTTTGCTCATAAAGTCTACTTGTTATGTTTTAAGAAAAAGGGTTACAACTAAAGGAAAAATAGAGAACTATTCAGTATTAATTATTCCTATTTATTTGTTTTTAAATTTAATTTTTATCTTAAAGTTTATTTTTCAGTTGTCACGCAATGATTGCTCATATTTACTGGGTACAGTATAATGTTTTGACAAATGTACACATTGTATAATGATCAAGTCATCATATCTGACATACCCATTGCCTTAAATATTATCATTTTTGATAAATATTCATTCAAAATTATCTCTCCTAGTGATTTTGAAATATATACTGCATTTGGTTAACTATAGTCACATTACTGATATAGAACACCAGAAGTTATTCTTCTTATTTAACTGTAATTTAAACTTGTTCCAGGGTAATATGGAAGCAAGAATAGTAACCAAAACCACCAACACTGGTAATTAAATAATTTACTAATGCACACATTTTTCATAGGTTTTAAAGATTTTAAAATTTTTATTGACATATAATATGCATATTTTAAAAGTACAGAAATAAGTTTCCATTTAGGCAAAGTTTTCACAAAGGGAATACACCCAGGTGAAGATATCACAGATCAAAAAGCAGAAATGTCAATATTCCAGGGGCATTCACCCTGCTCTCTCCCACCACCATATCCTTTCACAGGTATTATCTTACCCCAAAGGTAATTGCTCTCTGGGTAAACAACAAATATGCTTTTTCTTGCTTTTGAACTTTATATAAATACCTACTAGTGTCTGCTTTATTTTTCTGAGCATGAAGTTCACATGAATTGGCCATATTGTTGCATATAGCAGGAATTTACTCATTCTCATCACATACGGTAGTCCACTGTAAGAATACATTACAGTTAAGATGTGCACTGGCCTGTTCAATGGATATTTGGATGTTTTTCAAGTCGCAGCTTGTGTGGTGCACTGTGAATAGCTGTTAACATCTTTTGTGGTGATTTCTTATGTGTGCCTTTGGAACTAAGCATGTTGTCAAAGACTCTCTCTAGGAAAGAGATTGCTGTTATTATAGGAATGGCATGGATATGTTCATATCAATATGTTTAATTTTAGTAGTTTCAGCCAGATTTCCACAGTTGCACCTATTTGTATTTCTGTCTGCAATGTTTGTGTTCCTGTTGTTTACTAGTATGGAACTCGATTAGTGCAATGTTATTATACAAATTTCTAGTATTTTTTTTTACTACTAATACAAGTCCATAGATATTTTATTTCTTTCATGTTGGCATAATTTCTACTCTTTAGTAAATGAGCTTAGTAAAATCAAGCAAAATCAGCAGAACAAAAGTACTTACAACTGTAATAAAGTTTGTAGTTATCAGAATATGTCAGGCATAGGACATTTTTAAAGGCAAATTTAAAAAAAGATAATTCTTTGACCAAACATAAGTGAAAAAGTTGTATATATATATATGTATATTTATATATGTATATATATATATATGTATATATAATATGAATTTCTAAGACATGAAGTTTTAAAGTTTTCACATTTTGCTCAAATATCGTAGTTTTATTAATCAATTCTTTTATGGCTTTTAGTTCCTATATTAATAAAGAACAAAACATCAGTGTTTGCTCTTTTTGAAATGCAGATGATTATGAGGAGCTTGCAGAATAAATTCCCTAAGCAGAAAACTGTCAGAAATATTACATTTAAATTGATTATCTTCATACTATATCATTTAATTTTTCATTTTTACAGTTTGATACCAACACAGGTGGCTTGCTACTTGAATAAATTATAGCAGGTCATGTCAAAAACTGAGTATGTAAACTTCAAAAGTCATGAGAGTCAGAAATAAGATGCTTTCCTGATTTACTTCAAAGCTTATGAAAATATTTTGGTGTCAAATTTCTTGGTTTTGTTTTGTTATGTTGTAGAAGATGAGAGAAATCCATTTTTATGTGTTTTGGCTCTGTTTTCTTATGTAACATGTTGAAGAAAAATGAACTTCAAAGAACAAAGTTTTGCCATTAAAATGAATTACTACATGTAGGTACAGGAGCAAGAATCTATATAGCATTTTAAAATCATGCTACAAATAATACATGATTCTTCCCCTTTCATCCATGTATACAAGACTCAGAGCCCAGCTCTCTAGCCAATGTCTCAGCAGCTTTCCTCATAGATTCAGAGAATAGCATCCAAGATATTTCCTCTTGAACAAACTTGACTCTCCCTTAACCACACAACTGTGTATGGAGGCACATCAATCAACAATTATGTGTTTCATGTATAATGTTAAACAATTCAAATAAGATCTGTTCCACAAATTCTGTGCACAATTTTTGTGTTAAGTTAGTTAGCTATGGATAATTGGGAAACCATGATTTTTTCCAGCATGGAATTTGAAGTCAGTGCCAAGTGTTCTGAAACACACAACTATGTTTTACAGAGTGCGAAGTAAGGAAGATGTCAAGAAGTCTTTGTTCTTGTGTTGGGCCCTGTAAAATACTTGTTCAATGGTTAGAAACACTATATAAAATAGCATTGTATGCAAAAGGAATTATACAGTATATATTAGGGAGTGGTGGTGGTCAACATCAGTGGAAAAAGTCACTGTTGATGTTTAAAAATTACATTCAACTAGCAACAACTTTGAGTTGACTACAAGAACAAATCTGCAGTAATATGAAACTGTGCAGCATCTTTTTAAAATGGAATATGAACAGAGTATGAATGGATGAATACAGATAAAATTTAGAAGCAGATAATTTAATTATAAGTGGATAGTCACTGTTAGTAGGAATAGTCTTGTAATTTGGCTTAAAATATCTCTATCAATCCTCTCCTTTAGAGGCAGAATTTACCTCAAAATTACAGGTAGCGACTGGATGCAGTGGTAGGCAACTATTGTCTTAGCTACTCAGGAGGCTGAGGCTACAGATCACATGAACCCAGGGGTTCAAGACCAGCCTGGACAATATAGTGAGACACCATCTCAAATCAAACAAACAAAAAAGCTAGATACCTGTGGCTTTCCAAGGGCTATTTGGAAGTCTGGGCACCTGTGGCTCATGCCTGTAATCCTAGCTATCTGAGAGGCTGAGATTGTGAGGATCATGTTTCCAGGCCAGTCCAGGAAACAAGTTTACAAGGCCCTCAACTTAACAGAAAAAAGCTGGGTATTTTGGGCCAGTGTTTTCCCAGCTACAGTGGGAAGTATATAATAGAAGGATGGGATCCAGGCTGGCCTAGGAAAAATTGAACTCCTATCTTCAAAATAACCAGGGAAAAAAGGTCTGGAAGAATGGCTCGGGCAGTAGAGTGCCTGCCTAGCAAGTGTGAAGCCCTGAGTTCAAATCCCAGTACCATAAACTGAAACCCCCAAACCAAGTAATTATAAGATTGATAATAGTAGTTAGTAATAGTAAGAACTATGTAAAGAAACTAATAATGCCAAAACTATAAGAAGAAATATTTAATCTGCCTGTTTTAGAATTTAGATATAATACTTGGCATATAAGTGTTCTCTTAAAAGAAATATTAGCATCAAATAGAGGGCTTGGATTATTGGAATAAAACAGGGCATTGAACTTGGTTTAGGGTGTTTTGAGTTGGAGATGGTAGCTCTGCATCCCTCCATCCATTAGAAATGCAGAGATCTGCATAGATCTAACTGGTAGGACTGCAGATTTAACAAAGGGTATAAAAAGGAAGAAAACAAAGAAGAAAGAGTAGAAAATATATTTATATGTAATGAGAGTCGAACACTTAGAACAAGGCATAGAGAGCAGTACTTAACCCCAAGCTGAGCACGGAAGTGAGACTGATAATAACCAAGTGATAAAGTAACAGATTTGTTAGAGTTTTATACTTTCTATCTCTAGAGCTAGCTCTTATCAATGGGCATAAAATTTTTTATTCATCTCCTGTAGAGCTTTTCAATATTCTAGTTTCAACTAGTGTAATAGCTAGTATACAATTACAGGTGATACAGTTTAGTCACTTAAATTTTCTCAGAAAATTTTTAAGGAGTTTTTTTGGAGAAGGTAGATATTTTACTTCCTCTTATATCATGAAGCAGATATAGTGGATCCTCTTTAATTCTCCTATCAAACCTACCTCCTAGCCTTTACCATATGATTATCTTCACATGTAGATTAGCAATACATTTTGAAAATAAATTCATTTATGGGCACATGCTTATGTGGAAATATGGTGTTTTTATTTTTGGTTTGTTTTTGGTTTTGTTTTGCTCTGTGGTTACTGGGTGTTTCCCATTTGAAGAATGGTATAGCTTTTAGCTTTGTTTTGCTTGGAGAAGTGGCCAGGAAGAAAAGACCAGTGAATTACCCACAGAGAACTGGTTCTGGAGTGAAGGCAGGAATTCTGTGAGAGAACCAGTGTTTAAGCAACAAGCAGAGCATGAATGAAATGAGTGTTCAGTCACAGAAGATAAAGCTTTTTCTAAAACTGCATGGCAACAACACACAATTTCAGAAAATGAAGTTTTAATCCTCAGTTGTTGGAATTAAAAACTAGTGAAAAGATGCTGCTCACTTATTCTGCATTTCTGAAATTCACTAGAGATTCTTCTAGCAGAAAGTATTGCTGGTGCTTTGCAGGCAGTTTAGTGCACTGAAACAGTAACCTTGGCTGTATGATAAGGAGTAGCATAAAATCTAAAGTTTATTAATACTCTCTAGAAGTAGTTTACTGAGTAGAAGAATTTCAAGTGAAAGTGATCAGGAATTCTTTATTTATTATAAAGAATCAGGATATATAGCTAAACCCTGAGATGTTTCTCATACTATTAGAAAGTCTTGCCAATTTAAGATGATTAGAATTAAACTGGAGGTAAATGGGCCACCCAACATTCTATGTAAATTTGAGAATCTCTGAGAATCATTTCCAATGTAGTCATCCCTTGAATTTTTAAGTTCCCAGCAATAAAGATTTCTTTTCTCAGAAGGAAAACATTTATCAAATATTTTTAATAAAAAACTAAAACATTATTGAATTTCCTCCTAGTCAAAGTGAACTTGTTTTTGTTATATACACCCTGTACAAATTCCTATTTAGGAATATTCCTATATATCAGTCTTTGTGGTTTTTTGTTTCCTCCACTTAAGATGGACTTCCTGCTCATGGAAATTGTGCCTATATTTGAAGCACGATTTGAATTTGTAGCATTTTCCAGACCAGTATTCCATATGTGAAGCTCATAAGCTCCATGTTTCTACTGCCTGTGACTTCTATAGCTTCTATGAAAATGTGTACAGCAATGGCTACACCTCTGAGTTCAGCCGGTGTGCAATTTACTGGCAGAATCAAAAGCTTAACTTTTAACAATGTGTTGCTGTAGAGGGGAGGATGCATGACATCACTTTCAAATTTGTGCTTTAGGTTTTCATGAAAATGTTCTGTTTCCTTCAAAATTATAGGTCCCACAGGGATATGACTATTTCTTTTCTTTCTTTCTTTTTTCTCTTTCTTCTTTTTATTTGTTTTCTTCCTGTACTGGGGATTGAATTCAGGACCCTGTGCTTGCTAGGCAAATGTTCTACCAGTTGAGCCATGCTCCTGGTCCATTTGTATTTTTTAGTTTGCTTCTCAGATAGGATCTTATGTCTGTCTTTGCTTGGCCTGGCCTTGAACGTTAATCCTCCTACCTCTGCTTCCCCACCAGCTGGGATTAAATGCATGTGCCACCATGGCTGGCCTATGGTCTCAGCATTTCTTTATTTTGCCTCCATGATGCTTAGTTCACTATCATACACAGTGCAGATACTCAATAAACAATAAATCACCTGAGATGTCATCTGCCTGTCTCTCACATCTACCTGTCTATGGCTTTGCATTTGGATTCTAATAAAACCTGTGCTATTGCATGGAGTCAAAAGGGAAATTTGTATTAGCTATAGGATCAAACAAATCTCCTAATTAGATATGACCTACTCTGAGAAGAAGCTGTAAAATAGATAGAAATTGGAAGCAACTAGGGAATAGTGAAAGATTTGCTTTTTTTTGGCCCAACAGAAAAGAAAGTAGAAGTGATTATGAGTGATTAGTAGGCTAATGATTATCAGCAAGTAATATTCACCTTTTTTTTCCTGGTTCAAATTTTCCCTACAATACTTTAAGTGGGAGCTTGGAAGAAGATAGGTGATTTGAACCTCAATGAAATGAACATTCAGCTGCCCTCTATCAAATGACTGGAAGGAAAATGTGAATTCTATCTTTTTGCCTGGCTAATTTCTATTCAGTTCACCTCACCTTCTTTAAGAATCCTTCTCTGATCTCTTGCCCTCTCCCCAGCCTGCAAGTCTAGGTGAGGATGCCTCTTCCATATTCCAGGGCCACATGCCTCAAAAGTGTAGGAATTGTCTGAGTTCTCCCTCTAGCTTAAACTGTGAATTCCTTCAGGGCAAGGGCTGTAACATATTCCCATGGCTTAACAGAATGTCTTGTATACTGACAGGACTCAATTTCTGTAGTGAAGCCCTGTTAATTTTTTTCATCCAAAAAATATGGGAAAGTGACCGGGAAGTTGTGAAGAGGTCTGGTAGAGGTGAACCAATTTGGGTTGTAATACACATGTCCATGGAAGCAATGCTAGGAATCTCTCTGTATAGCTATCCTTATCTCAACTAACAAAAACGCTATGTCTTTCTTATTATCGTTTATGTCTTCTCTTCGATAAAATTGGAGAAAAGGGCAGAACAGGTTCTACCTGGAAGCGAGAGAGGTAGAGGGGAGAAGGAGGGGATGGGGAACTGGGGGCTGGGGTGTGTATGGGAAATGGCCCAAACAATGTATGCGCATATGAATAAATGGAAAAAAAAGAAAGAAAACAAAAGAAGAAAAAAAGAGAAAAAGAAAATCGTGTGTGTGTTGTGGGGGGGAGGTACCATTCATAAAAACGACAATATAAAATTCCCAAGAAAAACTTTAAAAGCACAGAATTTACATGAAGAAATTTTTCTAAATTGATCTATAATTTAATTCAAATGCAATTAAGCTAATGAAACTTTTATGTGTAGAATTGGATTTTACAATTCTGAAATTCTTCTATTAAATGATTGATAATACACTTTAAAAAACACTTATGAAAGAGACAAAAAGAAACCTAAATAACTCTCTTCATACATAATCCAAATCATCACATTTCTCTGCTACCATTCTGGAGAAAATTTGGTGAGAGATTTGGTGCAGTTTTTTTTCTTTACTCCTAATTTTATTTGTTTGTAGTAATATAATTATACTTGCTTATCTTTCTTTTCTTTCATAGAAAAATTTCCAGAAAAAAAGTCCTTTCAGTTCCTGACTATTCACCTATGCCTTCTTGTTCCTATTTGGATTCCATCTTCACTTGATTATATAAAGCAGTACTGAGCTTTCACGTTACGATCAATGGCTTCTCTTTTAAATAACGGGAAAAACATAAATAACACTTGATATGATAATGGTTGTAGCCAATCACTATTTCAATCTTTAAATCAATATGTGATCTTTTGTTATTTATCTTTTATGAGACATTTATGCTGGAGAGAAACCGTAAATAAGAGTACATTCTAAATGTTAATGAATAAATATTAATTGAAAATTCATGCACATTATCACAGTATAATATTTTAATTTCTGTTATATACTCACCATTGTGAGACAGCATCACTGAAAGCTTCCAGTTTTCTACATAAATCGAGAACCATTAATGTGATAGACTATTTGTTTTTGTCTCTTAATCTTTTTTTTTTTATTGGACTGGGGTTTGAACTCAGGGTTTAGTACTGTGCAAAGCCACACTCCAGTTCATTTTTCTCTGGTTATTTTGGAGATAGGGTGTTGGGAACTGCTTACTAGGGCTGACCTTAAGCTGAGATCCTCCCTATATTAGCCTCCCAAGTAGCTAGGATTACAGCCATGATCCACCATGATCTATTTACTTATATTTGTTCAATGATTTGTTTCCAAAAGACACTTTTTTTTTTGCTGAGAATTACCAAAAATGTAGTCATGGATAAAAAAGAACAGTTATAAATATTGAGAAAACAAACATCCTTTTTTGAATGAAAAGGAGTATAAAATCTTTACCAAAAAAGGATTTAAATGGATCTTTAGCTCTTGATGGAATTTGAGTGGGCAGAAAAGGGACAAGAGACTTTCAGGCATTAAATGCTTTGTTGGCACAGGCAACAGTTTCCATGTGAAAGGAGAATATGGCAAACTTTATAGTGACATTTCTACCATGGTGGCCCCAAATGTTCTTTTGTTTTCTTTCTTCCTGTCTTTATTTTTTTGCTACTCTGGGCCTTCACCTTGAGCCACTCCACCCTGCCCTTTTTGTAATGGGTATTTTCAAGATGGAGGATCACGGTGTCTGGCTTCCAAAATTTCTTTTAAATCAATTCTTGCCTTATGTTATTTTAGGACTATCTCCCTGTGGAAAATCTATAGAATTTTTCTAGGGTGTTAGAAAATATCAGCAAATGTTTATTCAAGTAATAATTTTCTGTATTACAAAATGTTTCATTGTTATCACTTGATTGTAAAGGAAGAACATTTTTTTTTTTTTCATTTATTCATATGTGCATACAACATTTGGTCATTTCTCCCCACTTCCCCCCCCACACCCCATCCCCTCCCTTTTCCCTGCTCCCCCCCTCTCCCTCCCCTCACTTCCAGGCACAAACTGTTCTGCCCTTATCTCTAATTTTGTTGAAGAGAGAGTATAAGCAATAATAAGAAGGACAAAGCATTTTTGCTAGTTGAGATAAGAATAGCTATAAAGGGAGATTCCTAGCATTGCTTTCATGTACATATGTGTTACATTCTAAGTTGATTCTTCTTGAACTAACCTTTTCCCTAGTTCCTGATCCCCTTCTCCTATTGGCCTCTGTTGCTTTAAAGTTTCTGCACTAGTTCCTTTGCACTGAGGACATCAAATACTATCATTTTTTGGGGTTTCTTACCTATCCTCCTACCTCCCTTGTGTGCTCTTGCCTTATCAGGTGACCAAAATCCAATCACCTTGCTGTATTTGCCCTTGACCTAAAGTCCACATATGAGAGAAACATATGATTATTGGTCTTCTAAGCCTGGCTAACCTTGCTTAGAATGATGTTCTCCAGTTCCATCCATTTACTTGCCAATGATAAGATTTCATTCTTCTTCATGGCTGAGTAGAATTCCATTGTGTATAAATACCACATTTTCTTAATCCATTCTTCAGTAGTGGGGCATCTTGGCTGTTTCCATAATTTGGCTATTGTGAATAGCGCTGCAATAAACATGGGTGTGCAGGTGCCTCTGGAGTGACCTGTGTCACATTCCTTTGGGTATATCCCTAGCAGTGGGATTACTGGATCATATGGCAGATCTATGTTTAGATTTTTAAGAAGCCAAGGAAGAACATTCTAATAAGCTATTTTATATTCATTTGTTTGGTTAACATAGAACTACATGTATGCATAAGTATGTATATATGTAGGCATTTGTTAATTTCGATCACTCCAAATCTGTGTATCAACAGTGTAAAGAAATTTAATTCTTAGTAGATTAAAACAAAAAAAAATCCAAGAAGAGACTTACTACATTTCATGATGTTATAAAATACGATTTTATTTCTGATAAAGGATAAAGAAGGAGATACATAATGAAATTCTAACCTCATGGACTTAAAAACAACACATATCTATAAATTACTGCCTTACTAATAACAAAAGTCTAGTATGCATTAAATAATATTTCTACAGTTATTTAATCATTTCCTTATGAAAAGAAACTTATCTCTACTAAAATGTTAAGAAACCTATCTTTGTTAGTGAACCTCCTTATACCCTTTAATTTGCCTCCTGTTTTATATACTGGGAAAATAGTGGAGGATTATATAGATTGAACTATTATAAATCTCCCTTCTGTCTCATGTTGTTCCTTTGTTAAGACCTTAAAATACTTGAAAAGACTGGAATCCCTTTTTCCTCCTTGAATCCCTGAAATTTAGGATAGCTCTGTCTTCCTGCAAATCTTAAATCGGGTAAAATCATCAAAGACATTGACTCTGCTGCAGATCTCTGCTGGTGTCTTCTGAGACTATAGTACAAAATTATATCTTATGAGTAGCCTAAATATTTCCCCTTTAATAATAGCATGTGAACTAAAAATGTTACTCTATTTCAAAAGGCTAAAGCATATAGTATTGTCTGTGTATATTTGTATGATTATCATATATATCAACAGATTGCAAAGATTATACTGTAAAAGTTTGATATGAAAAAAATAAAATTTCAAAGCAATTGAGTTCCATCTTTTCTCCACATGCATTTGTAAACAAATGTGAAAACAAGAAGGGATTTGGTGGTCACTCTAGGTTAAATACAGTTCTCTCAAGGATTGAGTGTCCTATTTATAGACTGAATGATTGTATTTAATATGCTACTTTTGAAATATAATATATAGAGCTGTATACATCTACAGTTTTCTAAAGCTAATATGGTGAAAATGTGATCATTTCTTTTTAGCTGAAAATATGTACTTAGCATTACAACTTAATTTCCTATTTCACTTACTATAAGTAGCCTTTATTTCAAAAAATCTATTTTATATCTAAAACCTATTATGTTGATATATATGATAGGTATTGAATTGCATGATAATAAAAAAGAAGTGAACAGCCAGTCTTTTATTGCTGTTTTGGTTCAGATTCAGTTTATTTGTGACTGACAGAAAGCACACAATAACACTGGTTTAAGAGAGAATTTTCTCCCTCTCAAAATTAAAAAATAAAAAAAGAGAGAGAATGAAAAAGAAAACCCATGGAAGTGAGAAGACTAAGGCTAGAATGAGGTTCTGCAGTCTTTCCATTTTCTTGTTTTGCTGCCCTTGAAATCTGAGATACTCTGATTTCTGTCATCCAGTCTGATGCCTTTTGACCATCACAGAAGAGAAGGAGGCCTTTCCAAGGGGTTAAAGATTTCTGCTTCCCTTTTTTGTGCCTGTGGGGCCAAGTTCTGGCCAGTAAGTTGTAAATAGAGATGGCATGTTCAAATTTTTGGAAATGTCTTTGATGGGAGTGCTAAATGCACCAGGTCATGCTTTGTACTCTGCCTTGTGGAACTCAGTCATGAAATGGAGGAAAAGGGACTATTATGAGTAGGAAAGGAAAATGGTTCAATTGTGTTTCAGAAATTTCACTCAAGAAATTATACAGAAAGCTGAGGAGAAAGCTGTTGGCCAGAGGGGAGGAGAAAACCTGATGTCAGAGAAAGCAATACATGACCAATGCAACAGAACATTCCAAAAATGAAAAGATAGAGGCAGCTATGAGAAATGTCAAAATATTTTTTAAAGCTTGACCACTAAGTAGATGTGAGAAAGAATGAGTGCTGTGGTATAATAATTACATTTATACCTTTAGTAACTGGGTGAATTATAAATAGAACATTAAAAGAAAAGAATCAACACTGACTGTGGTGGTGCATGCTTATAATCCCAGTTAATTAGGAGGTGGAGATCAGGAGGATTGGGGTTCAATGTCAGCCCAGGCAAAAAAATATTGGTGAGACCCTTTCTCAACAAACAAGGTATGCATAGTGGAGTATAGCTGTAATCCCACCTGCACAGTAGTAATAGGTAAGAGGATAACAGTCTGATGTTGGCCCTGGACAAAAAATGAGACTCTATCAAAAAAATAACTAAAATGGAGGACATTTAAAATTTGTTTTTAAAAAATAGCTAAAGCAAAAGGGAATGGGAGCCTGGCTCAAGTGGTAGAGAAACTGCCTAGCAACTATAAGGCCCTGAGCTTAAATCCCAGTACTACCAAAAAAAAAAAAAAAAAAAAAAAGAATGAGAGAGAGAGAGAGAGAAAAGAAAGGAAAGGAGAGAAAGAAAGGAAAAGAACAGTTGCATGGATGAGACTCATGAGTTAAGTTCCAGATGTGTGTGTGTGTGTGTGGTGTGTTGAATGCTAATGGTTAACAAAACAGTTAATGGAAAATTTTAACATAAAAGGGAGAGTGTAAGATCTGGAAATAGACAAGATTGGATGGTTAGGATTCTGAAGCAGAACTTCACAACATTTTTCATACTTGAACAGGACACATGGATATTTCATCCAGTGGAGGTAAACAAACAGTCCTGGTGACTCCCAGAGATTTCTGACATGGGGGCTTCAGGAATCTCTGTGGTCTCCTGCACCATCTCACACACTGAAGGCTGAGCTATGGATAACATAGAACAGTTGCAATTTACTGGGACCTGCACATTAGGAAAAGTTCTTCCCTCCTGGGGCATTGAATGCAAACTATGGTCCTTTCACCAGAAGAAAAATCAACATTCCCTAAGCTTCTTAGAACCACAAACTCATAACTTTGTGAATCAGAGTTTGTATCTTTTCAAGTTCTCCAAGTAATTCAAAACCTCATTTAGGTTTGAAAAGTACTGTTCTAAGCTATTACTGGTGGCTCATGCCTGCAACCGTAACTATTTGGGAGGCTAAGATTAGGATGATTGGGTTTCCAGGCAGCCACAAAGTTTGCTAGACCCCATCTCAAAGGACAAAAGTTGGGTGTGGTAGAACCCACCTGTCATCCCAGCTATGGAAGGTATAAAATAGGATTATGATGGTTCAAGCCAACAGAGCAAAAGATGAGACCCTATATCCAAATAACCAGATTAAAAAGGACTAGGAGGCATGGCTCAAGTGGTAGAGTTCCTGCCTAGCAAGCATGAAGCCCTGAGTTCAAACCCCACTACCACCAAAACCAGAAAATGTATTGTTCTAAGAATACCAACTTCTAAGATATGTGCAGAAGAAGAAATAGTAGGAAAAGAAGAAAAGAAAATGGGGTGGATAAATAAAAAGGAGACTAAAATATACCACAAACTGAAAGCCAGAGTTTTTAAAATGAAAGAGTGACCAATAATATCCAATGCTGTAAAAGCAAAAACAAATATGAAGAAACTATTAGTAGTCTTTTGAAGTGTATTGGTATAAAAATAATTGTATACAATTTTTAGCATAATATTGAATGATAAGCTAAATGAAAGGAAATATATATTCTTCTTTTTCTTTTCTTTTTTTGTGGGGGGGCTACTGGGGCTTAAACTCGGGGTCTTGTGCTTGCTAGGCAGGGGCCCTATCACTTGAGCCATGCTCCCATCCCAGCTTTGTTTTGTTTTTGAAATGGAAGAAAACATGTGGGGACATACATAGGAAATATCTGAACTTTTTGCTCAATTTTGCTGTGAATGTAAAAATGAAGTCTTATATTTTAGAAAAAGAGAATTTGAGCTTTTTAAAGTCTGGAGGAAAGAATCAATAGACTAGGAAATTATGGTGGGAAGAGATGGTATGGAATAAAGGAGGCAAAGTCACTGATAAAGATGAAAAAGAAAGTCTAAGGCAAGGCTCAAGTGGTAGAGCAAATGCTCAGCAAGCACAAGGT
Source organism: Castor canadensis (assembly GCF_047511655.1). Lineage (NCBI taxonomy): Eukaryota > Metazoa > Chordata > Mammalia > Rodentia > Castoridae > Castor > Castor canadensis. Next base: position 87,210,974 of record NC_133399.1, read on the forward strand.
GGTGAGTTCAATCCTTAGTACTACCAAAATAAAAATAAAAAAAAAAAAGAAAAGAAAGAAAAAAAGCATCAATCCCAGCTATTTAGGGACAGCCTAAATATCGCAAATAGCCGGACCCAGACTGGTCTGGGCAAAATGAGCCACTACCTGAAAAATAGTTAACTAAAGTAAAAATGGCTGCAGGTGTGGCTCAAGAGGTACAACACTTGTGTAAGCATGAAGTCCCTTATTTTAAAATAAAAAGAAGGATTAAAAAGAAGGGTTTTAAGAGCAGAAGGTACCTGAAGGGTAGATTTTGAGGTAAAAAGTAAGTCCTTGGAACTAAATAAAAGGAGGTTAGAATTGATTCAGAATATATAGGCTATAGATATGAGGGTTCTAATTTTATAATTCCACAGCTGAATGCTCAGGTATCTCTTTGAAGTAGGAGGCCATCAATGGAGATGAAGATGAATAATAAAGCAGACTGGTGAGGCTGAGGCAACTAGTTACAAAGCAACATGGAAGACAGCAAGCCTGTTACTTGTGGTTCCATGGCTTGGCTCTGTGTCAGCCTCGCTGGCACAAATGGCACTCTCACGAAGAAGACGAAGAGACTGAATCCCAGAGACAACATCTGCACTAAAGGCCACAGTAATTTTGGTGGTAAACTGAGAAGTAGAACCTACATCACCTACTTCATATCAATTCTTTATGTTTTGGACAGTACTGGGAACTGAACTCAAGACTTCTCACTTGCTAGGCAAGTGCTCTACCACTTCAATCACACTCAGTCTTCTCAGTTCTTTACTTTTGCTAATGACCACTGTATTATGCTATTCCAAAGAAAAAGAAAAAAAACAAAACTCATCACTTTTTAAAAGGTGAAATGTGACCTACTCAATTAGAGTCACAGTAATTTTTGAATAGAAATAGAATAAAACCCAGTTTCAAACTTTTTACTCTGTGCTCATTATTCTATATGAGTGCCAAGGTAGACAGTGTTGGAATATATTTTTCACTCATACTTCTGAACATTTTCTTATGCATCTTGAAATTGTTCATCTTTTTTTATGAAGCATTGTCTAGAGATTGTATAAAGGAAAACAGTCTCACTGCCATAGGAAATAACATCTATAATTCAGATGCTGTCTAAATCCTTTTTTTCCCTGGGTAATTGCAACCATTTTGCCCAAAATAAGTTAGATATATAGATGGAAGGTAAAAAGGATGAAGGAAGGAAGAAATGAGGGGAGGGGTGTGAGCTACTCCAAACACTGTAATATTAGCTTTAAGTGTGAACTGAGTTTGAACTTTCAGTAGAAAGTGAACATCCATGTTTGCGACTTTCTGATCTCTTCTCTCTAAAATGATATAGCCCAGTTAAAAAAAAAAAAAAAAACTAGAGGTAGAAATGTAATTTTCACGAGCAATAAATTGAGCAATACCATATCAATTACAACATTTACTTTTCTTTACCATTTCTAACCTTAAACACTTTTTGTTTTATTAATTCCCTCTTTGTTTTTTAAAATTTTTGTATTCATTTATTCACATGTGCGTACATTGTTTGGGCCATTCCTCCCCCCTGCCCCCAGCTCCCTCCTTCTCCCCCGCAGCCCCCTCTCTTCTAGGCAGAACCTGTTCTACCCTTATCTCTAATTTTGTTGAAGAGAAGACATCAGCAATAATAAGAAATACATAGCATTTTTGCGAGTTGAAATAAGGATAGCTATACAGAGAGATTCCTAGCATTACTTCCATGTATAAATGTGTTACAACCCAAGTGATTCATCTCTACCTGACCTTTTCACTAGTTCCTGATCCCCTTCCCATATTGACCTCTGTCGCTTTAAGCCTTCTGTATTAATTCCTCTGCAGTGGGGACATCACTTTCATGTTTTGGGTTTCTTACCTACCCCCATACCTTCCATATGTGCTCTCCCCTTTTCTTGTGATCCAAGTCCAACAACATTGCTCCATTTGCCCTAGATCTAAAGTCTGAATATGAGGGAGAATACATGATGTTTGATCTTCTGAGCCTGGCTTATCTCGCTCAGAATGATGTTCTCCAGTTCCATCCATTTACTTGAGAATAATAAGATTTCATTCTTCTTCATGGCTGAGTAAAACTCCACTGTGTATACTATTGTGTATAAATACCACATTTTCTGAATCCATTCATCAGTAGTGGGGCATCTTGGCTGTTTCCATAACTTGGCTATTGTGAATAGCCCTACAATAAACATGGGTGTGCAGGTGCCTCTGGAGTATTTGTGTCTCATTCCTTTGGGTATATCCCCAGGAGTGGGATTCCTGGATCATATGGCAGATCTATGTTTAGATTTTTAAGAAGCCACCATATTTTTTTCCAGAGTGGTTGCACTAGCTTGCATTCCCACTAGCAGTGTATGAGGGGTCCAACACCTATTGTTGGTGGTGTTTTTGATGATGGCTATTGTAACAGGGGTGAGGTAGTTAATTCCCCCTTTGTTCGGTGCCATTTCTCTATCCTCAAAAAACATGGCAGTCAGGCAGACGTGGGGCTTCCTGAACCACAAGAAGAAGGTCTTGTCTCTCTTAAACATACTTAAGACAGAAGACATTCCACTGAAGAGTGACATTAACATAAACATTTATAGGCACACAATGGGAATAGCTACCATAAACTGAATGTCAGTGCTTCGCTGATTCAGTGCTATTTATGAAAAAAAAACTTAGTATGACTCAATTTTAATATTCTGTGTTCATCTCATTTCTGATCCAGACACTCTAGAGACTGGTACTTTAAAATATGCTTTCATGTCTTAAAACTTATTGATTTGGGAATTTATTAAAAAATGCATTTGATTAGTAAGCATTGGTGCAAGCAGAATTAGTTGAAAATAGCAGTACTACTTCTATATTGTTTCCTTTGTGTGTGTGTATGTGTGTGTGTATGGATATGTAACTTAAAATCTAAAGAATAGAGGTAATTTCAGTTACTATTTGCCATTTCTGGTTTGTGAGATTCAGTTGTTTTTTTCTTACTTTTGATACATATTTAAAGATTTTTTGTACCATGCATATACATCAGATTAAAATGAAATTTATAATATTTTTAAAAACAAGATTTGTGCAAATTGTTAAGGTTGGGAGATAATACTGTCAAAATAAAATACTTGATCAGCTTTCCTCCCATTCATTTTATTCAATCACTTTGAAGTAATTTTTAAAAAGTTCCTGAAACCACATCCAATGTTTTTTTGATAAATTAAACTGGTTGAGGTATATTACAAATATCAAAAAGTAAATGTTCTCGAGCTGAAATTCAAATAATTCACCTTTATCAAACTGAACTTTAGAAAGATTCTAGAAATGATAGCAAAGTAGTTTGTGTTATTTATTTATGTAATTCCTCAAAAATTATGTGACATAATCTCTACCCTCAGTCCTGAGGTTTTCACTCTAGTAGATAAGGTTATGACTTAGAAGTATTACATAGCAATAATGATACCAGTAAGTGATACAATCATACATGTGATATAAACTCTGTCCTACAAAAATTGGGAGCAGGAGGGATAATTTTTGGCTCATTAAGAAAGAAAATGTGAAAGGTATGTCATTTAAGTAAAAGAATTGATAAAATTCCCAACATCAAAAATGCACAAGCAAATTCACAGTGATCAAGCCACTCTCTGAATTCACAGTAAGTGCTATTATAACTCCAGTTGTGTCCTGCCCTTTTATTGACTGAAGGAAAAGTAGTATCTATAGTTTCAAAAGGATTTCGCCTTACATGTTTTCATTTGTTTGGAAAACTAATGTTTTCATTAAGTATATTCTCCAAGAGTACATCATAATTCAGAGTCAGAGAAAATTCTCTAGTCATTTTTCAACTGAAAAAAAAAAAGGAAGCTGTGAAAGACTTTATGCAAAGTGTGTGTGTGCTCTCCATGTGTTATGTGTGTTGTGTTTGTGGGGTGTGTGTGTGTGTGTGTGTGTGTGGTGAATAAACATGACTAGAATAAGAAGGTCTATAAAAAAAAAGACCTAAGGGAAGAATGATCTAGAATAAGGGAAGAAGTCTTTTTGGATATGCCAGAGAGAAATGAAGCAAAAAATTCGTTCCCAAAAAGAAAAGAGGAGCAGAGATACTTTTGAGAAAGTTTTTATAGTATGTGATTCATCTTAAGAAATGAACTGCTGTTTCACTGATTTGAGAGGGGCAAAGTAATATTGACATATATTTCCCTGAAATGCTGCTGTGGGGATTCAGAATTTTACTGTTATTTGTTTTTAAAAAGATTGTAATAATTGTGTATAATAACCACAAATCTGCATTTATAATTTTGAAAGTAATCATTATATGCATTTAATTAAAACCTATTTTGTAATCACTATAGACATTTAATTAAAATATTTCAAAGTATATATGTAAATTTAATTTTGCTGTTTTGTAATTACTTAGGTAATACACGGTTGGTTTTTCAGTATAGAAATCCAAATAATTCAAATCTGAATAAATCAAAACTTCTCTTTGGTAACCATTATTATCCTAGCCCTCCCCTGAGAGGCAATGACTGAATTCATTTAATGTTTCTTTCAAGACAATTTTCCATGTATTAATGTAGACATGTATGTAAATAAAGAAATAGTGAATTTTTATATGTTGAAAATAAAAAATATTTTAATTAGGAGAATAATACTATTATATATTAAATATAATACTTATTTGGTGGACTTTCTTTCAAGAAGAGAGATTTCTGTTGAATATTTGCTTTGGCCTCTCTCTATCCCTGAAGCCATTCTGCCACAGAAGAGAGAAGTGGGGCTTCTGTGTGGGGGGTTTAGGAGAAGATCCTGGACAGGTGCAGACAGCCCTTTTCATTTCCTGTTTCCCTTTGTACTTTGAGTAAAGTGGGGTGTGAATGTGTCATCCTCTGCAGAGTAGTATGAGGCCAGTGCAGCCAGAGCCCTTCAGCCCTTTCCCTTTCTCATATGCCCTCTTATGATCCCAAGTCCTTACCCTTTTACAGGCATTTCTCCAACTGTTCCAGATTTGGGGGGTGGGTGGGAGATTATCTAGTGTGTAATCCTTTGCATCCCAAGAGTATACTGTAAATATTGTTTTATATCTGCTACATTTTTACTTACTCTTTCAGTACTTTCTGCTTCAGAAAACACAGGACGATCTTATGTTGTTTACTGTTTATAATCTTATTTACTGTTACATAAATCTAAAGAAAGGTTATATGGGAGATATTTAAGACTATGTTGGTACCAGTGGGAGGCGGGAGGAGGTGAAGAAAAGGTGTGGGAGGGTGAATATAGTGCAAAAACTGTATACACATGTATGTAAATGGAAAAATGGACCTGTTGAACCTATTCAAGAAATGGGGTGAGGGGGGATAAAAGAGAATGGTGGAGGAGGTGAATTCAAGTATGATATATTTGATGTATTATAAGAACTTTTGTAAATTCTATAATATAACCCCAGTACAACAATAAAAAATTAATATAAAGGCAATAAATGTTAGTGATTAATGCAGAGCAACTGTGCAGTCCTGCAAGCTCAATTCATGGTCAATAACTTACAGGTGTAGCATTCTCCATCTTTCATGCCACATTTTTACAGTACCTTTTCTATGCTTAGGCATGTTTATATATGTCTAATACTTACTAGTGTGTTACAATTGCTAACAGTATTCAGCATAGTCACACACTGTAATGGTGTGTAGCCTAGGAGCAACAGGCTCAACCATTAGCCTGGGTGTAGTGGGATGTAGCATCTAGGTCTTTGTGAGTGAACTCTATGATGAACTCAATGACAAAATCACCTAACGATGCATTTCCCAGACTGTGTCACTGCTGTTACCAACACATGACTGAATATATTTAATATATCTACCATGGTATTTCTTTACAGATGAAAGGCAAACCATGCCATGTGTCTTCCTGATGCCTTAAAGTCTTCATTTCACTCAGAGTAAAAGCTAAATGTCTTAGAGTGCCTCTTATGCTCCCATATGATTAGGTATAAATTTAATGTTGGATCTTCTTTCCCCCACTCTCTCTTTTCTTAACAGTACTCACCCCCCCGCCCTCCACAGGCACTCCTGTCCTGTGAATATCTCAGTTCTGTTCCCAATTTAGAGTCTTTACCCTGGCTCTATTCTGTGCCTGGAATAAATACTCTTCTTTCAGATATTCATGTGGTCAACTCCTTGACCTCCTTTAATGGTCATATAAAATATCTTCATAATGAGGCTCATTCTAGCCACTCTATTTAAAATTTTAATTGGTCCCACAGATGCTGTCATTCCTGACTGTCCCTTGGTCTTTTTTTTAATTTTTCCTTTTGTTGACATAGTATGTATATAATTTACTAACTTGTCAATGTTTCTGGTTTATTACTTTCCATTCTACTATAATACAAATTGCATGAGCTCAAGGATTTTGACCCATTTTATTTATTTCAGAATTCAAAATTCCCATAACAGGACTTGAATATTGTACATTTAAAAAAAAAGAACAAAATGAGTGTGTACAGCTATTAAATATATCAGCCTTTCCTGTATGACTTCATTTTGTCTTGTTTATAAGGGTTTCTTTTACAAGTCCTAAGGAAATTCTTCTGTATTTCTAATCTTTACATTGCAGTTCTCTTCAAAGTAAAATTTACATATGAATTAGAATATCACATGGTGAGAAAGGAGTGTCAGACTGTTCATAGCACTCTTTGGTCCTACATCTCTTATGTTTGCTTGGGTTATAAAGGGCAGCCATTTCCAAATGCTGGCACACTTCTTACTCTGATGCCAATTTCCACACATCTTTATAATACCTTTAATTATAATTCTTTCTATCTTTATTTTTTTTAAGTGCATCTTCAGCATTCATTTTTGCCCCCACACTCTCAATTTTATGACTTGTCTTTGTAATATATTCTAAACTTAACTGAACAGCAAAATGGCCTTCCTAACGTTTTCTAAGGCTCTGCACAGATTTCATCATATTGCTACTCTTCCAAGTTGTATAGGTTCCTTCTCTGATTCTGTTTCTTGATTCACTTCCTCATTTGCTGTCATATATTACTAATGATTTTCCAAAGGGCGCATTTACACAGATGGACTGTTCATTGCTTCGTATTATGGCAGCTTTGTTCTCACTTGATTTGTGGCTTGGCTGGAATACTGAGCTGAAAATACTGAATGAAAATAATTTTCATTCAGAATTTTTAGAGTTTTAATTTTATTATCCTGTAGCATTCACAAGTGCTAATTAAAAAGTTTAAAGCCATTCTAGTCTCAATCTTCTGTGTTTTATTTTCTTGAAGCTATTTCAGCATATTCTCTTCATAGATTTAGACATTGTTCTGTATGGCTTCAACCTTCTTTGAACTTAAGTGAACTAATTTCACTTTGAAAATACATTTTTTTTAATCCATTTGTTAAAATTATCTAGATGACAGATAGATCATATTGGTGGTTGTTTCTCCATTTTCTATCTTTCCAAAATTTATTCATGCATGCAACTATTAGCATAAGACTGTATGTGCATAAAGTTTTAAGTTTAATTAAATTTTTATTTTTCATTGGGATGGGATGATTGAGGATTCAACCCAGGGCTTCTCACATGCTTAGAATGCACTCTACCACTGAACAATCCTTAGCCCTTAAGGTGATAATTTTAAACCGAATTATTGTAAATGACTGATTAAAAACCTTAAACTTCCCAGATTGTGAAAAAGGGACTTATTGAAACTATTTAAATGAAATAACAGGAGCTATAAACTTCAGGAGAAGTTTTTGCTATGGTTTATACATAATCTTCTCAAAGAAGACATCTTTTGTCTGAAAGAAAAGAAGACATAGCATATAGACAAAGATACTCTGTCCTTTCTATCTGAATAGACAATAATCTTCTAAATTTAATCAAGACTGCTTTTATTGCTCACTGGAACTACATTAAAATTTGAAGAGTTGAATAATCCCTTACATTGTGAGATGGCATCATTGGGGTAACATATCTTCACAATAATAGCATATTATATGTTTATTAAAATTTATTGAAATATGATCAAAGTACATTATATACATGGATGATGATGTCATAATGAAACCCATCAAAATTTACAAAAATTTCTTGAGTCAGGAACTCAGAATGACTGAAAGAGGTGTTATAGCTCAAGATGTCTCCTGAGGTTGTTTTCAAGGTGTCAGCCATGGTTGCAGTCATATGAGGCTTGAGGAGGAAGAGGATCTGACTCTAATATGGTTCACTCAAATGGCTGACAAATTGGTAAATTTATTGGTGGACACTCTCAGTTTCTCCCTTGTAACTTCTTTAGTGTCTGTACAATATGATGACTAGCTTCTCCAGAGTAAGTGATCCAATAGACAACAAGTAGAAGTAACAATACACTTTATGATTTCACTACATAATTTACTCACTATCATCAGGCACTTAGTCCAGCAAACATTGAAGAGGAGAGAAAGAGGGTTCCACTCTGAATAAATGAAGCAAAGATTGTCAAAAAACTTAAGTATTTTTGTCCTTGAGAAATTCCTCTTCTTCATGTTCAGTACCAAAGCATCACTAAATTCCATGGATATTATTAGCTTTATATTTCTTAGATTCTTTCACACTTCCCCATTCCCACTGCTATTAAAACCACCTATCCTATACTCAGCATTCATCTTGAAAACTAAAATTGTCTCCCATTGGAGCTATGAGAACCAATGTCTGTAAAAGGATCTAAAAGACACCCATAATCTGGTACCTATTGTATTCTCCAGCCTCATTTGTCATTATATTGATTGTCTCTAGTCTCACCAAACAAACATGCTTCTTCCCATCACAAATTCTGGGATACTTTCCTTTGTTATCTGTCCCTTAAGTCTTTTCCTATCTAAAATTCTGAGCTACTGTTTCAGCGTCATTTTCTCCTATAAATGTTCATTGAGTTTTATAAAAATAATAGTTCTTTTAAAATATTTAAAATGTGTGAGTACCAAAACAGTAGAGATCAGTAGAATTGAAGACAATACAAATCTAAAATTAAATATTTAAATTCATTCAATAGTTGAGTTTTAAAATATTGACTGTCATAAATGAGAAGTTATTTAAGGAGGAGTCTTTAATGTCAGTTAAAGACTCTGCTACTAGATATCTGTGATGTGGCTTTGAATCTCTTGCTAAAGCAGTTTCAACTACAAGTTGAATTCATGTACTGGAATAAGTTAATTAAGTACTTTTTTCTTTTATGGTGCTCAGTCCTTTCTGATTTTTTTCTGTATTTTCTATATTTGAGTTTTGAGAGATATTACTATAACCATCCAGTGCACTTTTACATAAATTAGTGTGGGTGGATTTCTTTTATTTCAATAAAAAATATCACTCACCAAAAGAGTCATGGTATCAAGTGCAAAAGGCAACTTTGTTATAACAACTTGGCATTTTTCTAAATATATGCATATATTGTGTCACTTGTTTTATTAAACTTTTCTCTAAAATATGTGTGCTAATCTAAAGTGTCTATTTTTATAGTGGTAGAAAAGAATGTCTGGCTTGCCCAAGGCCAAACAGCTAGTTAGTGACAGGAGCATGACGTAAGCCTCCTGGCTGTGCATCTGGAGTTTCAGTCATTGTACCAGAATGCTTTCCACTTAATTATCTTGTGCACTCAGTACATAGTAGGAACTATTAAAGCCATTCTAACTCATTTCAATGTTCTCTGAAACATTTAATTAGTTTTCTTTAAAATAAATAAGTAATTAAGAAGCTACAAATTAGTGAGCTAATTAGCTGTTTTATGGCCTTTTAGTTCTTTTAACTGAAATAAGCTGATGCCAAAACTGCCAAATAAACTATTAATTATCCATGAGAACAATCTCCATGAATTTTAAGAATAGCATTTTGAAAGTGCTTTGTAAAAATGACTGGTTTTATGATAAAAATTTATTTTGCATATAAAATACATAGTACAAAAGTTAGAATTAGCAAGTCTCCAATTATCAAACTAATTCCTTGTCATATGTAATACTGTTGAATGGGATCCTTCTTCCCACCTACAACTCTACCTATAGTCTTTATTAACCCTTCACATTAACACACATACACACACACACACATATACAAACAATGTGTAATTCATCTCTGTCACCTAGCAAGCACTTAACAAAGATACTCTGATGCTTGACTTCATTTTATTTAGTTAATTCATTTAAAAAATTTATTTAGCTCACCATATTTAGTTTGGATTGCTTGTGGGGCTTGGGGCTATTAAAACAAATGGAACAATCAAATTTTTGCTTTAATGATAAACTCTATAGCATAGGAAATAGACACTAATTGATTAATAGTATAAAATAATAGTTTCAATAGCAGCAAATACTATTAATGAAAGACAAATTTGAGAAAATTTGAACATGGGTTTTCAAAATTATGGCAGCTAAGTCTTCCTGAAGACTTGACTTCTTCTTAAACAAATGATATTTAACTGTAGATCATAAGGGTAAATAAGTAAACTAGATGAACAGAGGACTAATCCCAGACAAAGGTAATGGCAGTGGAATGCTGGATAAGACTAATAAAAGGGAACATAGTGAGATGTGTTTGGATTGTGGATAAAATTAGAAAGGAGAGCCAACAGAATAGATGTGATATCTGAAATAAAAAGAGGAGTCAACAGTTATGAAAAGATTTTCATTCTGAGAACCATCAGCCATATTTGAAAAAAAAAAAAAACTAACTAAAACAGGGAAAGGGAAGGTTTGTGTAGAAACAACAGGAGTTTAATTTGGACATGTTTAGTTTCAGATATTCCAATGGAACCATTAAATATGTAGTTATACCTAATAGTTTGTAGTGCAGGGAGAGAATTATTACTGGATTCATAAAATTTGAGTGCTGATGAACCCTATGCTGTATTGAAATCCATGAGACTAGATGAAGTCACCAAGAAAGAAGGCGTACTTAGAGAAGAAAGTCAATAATTAAGAAAAAGCACTTTAAGTTTAGAGGTCAAGGTTAATAAAGAAGAACCAGCAATGTGAAGATTGAAAAGTAAATATGTAATAAGAGAAAAAGTGAGAAAAAAGCTGGTTACAGATAGCCAAATGACAGAAGTGTTGCAAAAAAAGTCAGGTGATCAACCCTTTTTTTATGCTATTTAGGTAAAATGAGTAACATGAATTAACCACTGGATTAAACAATGCAAGGGATATTGGAAGCTTGACAAGAGTTTCTTATTGATGTAATGTGAAGGAGTCTGGTGTTCACTCAAGAGCAATTATAAGGAAATTAGACATAATTGAGTATAGGTAGATATTTCAGAGCTTTTGATTTTAAGGCAAAAGAACTGAAATAAGTAGCAAGAGCAAGAAAGTTTTTGTTTACTTTTGCTTTAAAAAGAGAAAAAACAGCACAGTTTGTATACTGGTGGAAATGTTTCTGTAGAGATGTTGAAGGAAGAAACAACTGAATGCTACTTTTGAGTAGGTAAGATCAAAGGAAATCTAGTGCATCTTTGAGAAGTTTGGTCTATGTTGATGGCAGATAGTCCATCCATAATAATGACAGTGAAAGCAGGAATATATGGCTTCTGGTGCTGTTCCAGATGGGGTGGGGACAAAACCTGTAATATTATTTTGATATCAATTGCACATCTAGGGTTGGGTGTATAGTTTGGTATTCGAATGCTTGCCTAGCATGCTGAAGACCCTGGGTTCAATCTCCAGCACCACAAAAAAGGGGTTTATTTTGCTTTAAACTTTTTGTTTTTCTTTTTTGGTATATTTTGTATGATATATTAAGATAACTTTTAAATATTTCTTAGAAATTTTAGTACTTACTGATTCTGTAGCTAAATATAATTAGTTTTAGAATATCCTTAGCAACTGGCTCACCAGTTATTGCTTCTGCTTTGATTTCTCTGTCTTCACATTCTGACTTTCCAATTTTCTACATTTTAGAGATTCCCATTGTAAGTTTTTATTTATTATCTATTTTATATTTTTCATTTTGTTACCTTTCTGTGCTTACACCCTTTTAAGGTGACATTTCTTTCTAAGACTCACTAAAGGAGAAAATTCATATAAATTAAGGGTCTCAGAGAATTACAACTTTTAACTAAAAATAAATGAGAAATACAGAATCTTTAGTAGGAATGTAATTATTACTTGAAACCATTTCTGTTTCTGGCACTGGAATAAGATAATTCCAGATTGTTAGCAATCTATCTTTCTAAGTAAAAGCAAACATGAGTACTTCTTTGTAGAAAGAATAAAATATCACTCTAAGCCTCAAATTATAACTAATTTTATATACAATATCTGGAATATAATAGAACTTAAGTAGATAAGAATACAGTAGAAGAGACAGGATGAGAGACCTAAAACTGGAAATAAATAAATGTGTAATAATATATCATCACACATTCAGAAAATCACATTGTCACACTGACTTTAAAGGTTATTTCCCTTTTAGTTACTCCTAGAATTTATTCCACTTCTAAAGAAATGTGACTCTGAACACTGAGCTTACTGCTTTATCTTTCCTTCTTAGATTTTAGCCATGATGTTTTATACTGTATTTTTTTAGCTGTCCTTTTACACATTTTTTCACCTTTTCTATTTGTTTTTAGTGGAAAGTTTAATCTGATTTGAAATGTAGGCTTGTGCTCTTAATATCTAAGTGGTCTAGAGAAAATTACAACCTTCTGTATGTACCTTAATTTTTTTCATTTTTAGTCTATAGCTAATAATATCTGACAAGGTTGTTGTGAGATTACATGGTATCATATATATAAATTCTGTGCCTAAAAGATTAGGAAGCAGGTATCACTTCTACTGTAAGGTAAATAAAAATTTCCCAAGTCTCATTAGACCACCAGTAGAAATGATACCTCCTAAAATAATACTTGCATTTCATTGGCACATCGTCCAGTAACAAGAATGAAGATCCTAGCAGCCCATCAATTTCAGTTATTTCTGAGTCTCCAGAGATGTTCTAGAATAGTTTTTTTATATTCTTCCACTTAGGTCTGCTAATTTTTTTTTTTTTTTTGGCAGTACTGGTGCTTGAATTCAGGGTCCAGTTTTCTTGCTAGGCAGGTGCTCTACCACTTGGCCCTCACCCCTAGTCCTTTATTGCTTTAGTTTTTTTTCAGTCTTTCATTTTTTTGCCCACAGCCAGCCTCACACCATGATTCTCCTACTTATGTTTCCCACATAGTGAAATTATTATTGTTGAGTTAGGGGTCTCACTTTCTGCGTGGACTGGCTTTGAACTTCCATCCTCCCAATCTCCACTTCCAGAGCTTCTGGGATTAGAGGCATAAGTCCTTGTATCCTGGCCTCACTTTGGCCTCCTTTGCAATATTTAATGTCACCAGTCTACTTAAGACCTGCTTCACTGCTAATGTATTTATTTGCAATAATTCTTTTCCTAAGAAAGTAAATTTTGCTTTGAAATACTCAAAATGTCACATCATCTCAGATGACCCAGATTCTCTTCAGTTCTTATACTGAAGCATACAGAAATGTGCAGAATGTTCATCTTTCATTCTGTGTCTTATTTTTCAAACTAAGACTTGTGCAACTACAACTCAGACAGTGCTAAAAAAAAGAATTATTTTTTTTCATAAGGAATTATAAGTCCACAGGACTGGTTCATGGAGCTTTAGAATTCAGTAAACTCTTTCTCTTTCACACTCTGGGCCTTCTGTTTCAGAAGTCTCTGCACTGATTTGGTCCCACTGGTCACCTTGTACAAACCAATGCATGGAAATAGTCAGACAGAGGCTAGTGGCCACATAGGCCATGATCTATCTCAATTCACATTATGCTTCCTGGCAACAACTTTCATATTTTCTCTCATAATTTGAAGGATCATTTAGTGAAGGTAAATAGTTTTTTGATAATTATATTGAAACTTAAAATAACTTTTAAAATGAAAACATCTATATTTAGTCATTATTTCTGTTCTCTAAAATTGAATATATTTTACTTTGTATCTTATTGAATATTTCTGATGCTCATTTCCAGTACTTAAGTGAAAAGGTTTGCTACCCTTTAAATAATTGCAGTCCCTGAACTTACATGTCACTTGTCTTCATACAAATAAGAATATACAAAACACATGAGCGAAAAAAGTTCATTGATGGGAAGGTGTTTGAGATTGCACATAGTTTACAAGAAAGTTAATAGTAAATGCAATACTTGGTACAGCATAGAAGAGTGATGTGAGGGAGGGAAGGTGGTTAACAGATTCTGAGAAGATTCATCATGAGTAAAAGACTGTTCTAAAAGAGTCAAGGCACTTCTTTCAAAAGTACTGATCATGGCTAATGAGCTAATGATCACAGTACCTCGCTGTGAATATGCTGCTTTTGTTGATACTAAGGTTTAGGTTAAAAAATGGGCCTGAATAATAACATATCCCGTCCAAAATCAATTCCATATGAACCTTGGATTTCCTTCCACTGCCTCTTTCTCCCACAAGTTATAAAAACTTAAAGTTTTTGATTATGTATGTACAGATGACGTTGATTGTTAAAAGTTAGAGTAAGACTCCAGGTTGGTTACATAAAGTCCCATACAATATACTTACCACTATAAGCTCTTTTAAAAAATTCCAATCTTCTTAGGACAGTCTCTAATGTTCATATGGTGCAGGACTAAGATACTACTATATAAGAAAGATTTTTTTTTTTTTTTTAGAAAAAACACACCAGAACAAGACTTATAGTTCATAGGAAGACTTACTTAGGTAGAAACCTCTACCCTTTCAGAAAAGAAAGGGACAATGTAATTTTAATGCCAAATTCCTCTTGAGTCAAAATTGAGACTCCTAAAAAATAAAATCAATTGCCTGTAGAAATTGGATGGCTTTGTGTCATTAGTCCCTTTAAGCTATAATAACAAAATATTATAAAGTGGGAGAGTTATAAATAACAGAAGTTTGTTTCTCTCAGTACCAGAATCTGGGGAGTCCAAGAGTGAGGCATAAGAACATCAGTGTCTGGTGCAAGCTTGCTTCTTGGTTCATGGGCCACTGTTTTTCACTATTACTTCACATGGTAGGAAGAGCAAAGCAGATCTTGGAAACCTCTTTGATAGGGGACTAATCCCATTCCTGAAGGCAGTACTTAGTTACTTCCCAAAGGCTCCACTTTCTATTACCATCATTTTAGGGTTAGAATTTCAATGTACCAATTTGGGGAGACACAAACATTCAGACCATAGTGACTAGTAAAGAAAACAGGAATATTTCTCTAATCTGTAAAGGCTGGTTTTGAATCACTCTTATAAAACATGAACATTTTGCTTCCAGTGTGGGAAAGATCATTTTCTTCACTATCTTGTCATTTCACAGTGCCTGCTAACTTCCTAAGGAGACCAGACAGAACAATCTGCTGAACTAGGAATACTTCAAAGATCACATTTTAATTACACATAGTTCACTGTTCTCAGCAGTGTTTTACATCTACAAATTATATAAGAACTCAAAATTGTTTTAATATTTACTAAATATTTAAATGCATTGTGGTATAAGAAAGGATACTTCTATGTACTAAAACACAACATAATTTTATTGTTTCCTTCATTATAAAAGTTAGGAAAGCTTGTGTGGTATGTCTTTAATATATCAGCTCTTACCTATCCTTTATCTCTCTCAGCCCAATGTATATTTCATGTGCTCATCTTAAATCATTAATCAAACTAGATTAGTAATTTTTGTTAACTTTTATGTGCCTCATCAAAAGAACCATAGTTTCTTATTTAATTTACATTTTTTCAATTTTAACCTTATTTAAAAATAAAGTGATATTTGACTATAAAATATATAGTTATTTTTAAAGAAAACAGAAAATTTTAGTAGATTTCCTTACATGCAATAAAATGGCTTATGCGTTAAGATTATTTACCAGAGACACATCTTCCTTATTCCTTACTAGTCTACAGTAGGTTAAGACATGGAGTGTTTTCCTTCCTTCAAGTTATTTCAATAACTAATTGGATAAACATTGAAAGTTTGTATTTGAGTAGAAACTATTTCAACAGCATGTTGGTCATTAAATACTGAAGCTATATGTGTGCATATATGATTACAGATAAGTTAACATATGTAAATTTTAATTTATATATTCATTTATTTATAATCTCTTTCTCTTTGAAAATTCCAGACATATGCAGACTCCTTGCCAGGCTTTAGTAATAGTTGCTGAATAAATAAATGAATGAGCTTATACTCTTATCGCTCTTTAAAATGGATTTTTTATATACTAGCATCCCTGGTGAATCAATGTCATGATCTTTACATAGTATATTTGGAAGCAAATAATTTTGGAGATAAAAGTGTATTTCAAATGGAATTTTAACAGAACTGGTTCAGATCCAGTTTTAGGAAAGCTTGATTATTACAGTAACCTAGTTACTGTGACTGGGTAGTAAATGATCAAAGTACCTTACATACATGTACGAAAATATCATGGTGAAACCTATTATTTTGTGCAACTAATATACGATAATAAAAAAGGTCTCTGTAAATGTCAAAAGAAATGACATATGATCCAAATATTAGTAACAATGAATTTTTAACCTTGAAAATATCAAGAATTATTTTATCATAGTTAAACAATAATAATTTTGCTTTTACTATTTAATTATTCAAGAGGAATGTTTGAGATGTTGAAAGTAGATAGTGTTTAATAATGAGGCTTGAGATAGCCAACCGGTAATTTGGGACAGTGAACATAGAGTATATTTCTGTTCTATGGCAGAAGCTTCCTAGTGGTCTGGATAGTAGTACATTATCTTGTCTCCATTTATATCTTTGGCATACACTGAAATGGAAGGTAGAAAACACATCTTCATGATGTCAAAATGTCAGAAATATCCACTAGTAGCAAAATATCACATTAACCATAACTTTTTTCATATCTTGATTGGTTATTCCCATTACTTTCGATAGCTGTATAGAATTCCAGAGGTTTTTAAGCAACTGACCACATCCTACAAAAAGACAAGCATTACATGCCATTAGAACTCTAGTCCTTACTACTGCTTGAATTTGGAGTAATAAAGAAAAAGTACACACAGATAACATCTTTATAGTCACTACAGGAAATATTTCAGTTTCCTATTCCTTGTATTGATTCAAAGATTAAAGTATTATAATAACTCATTGCAATGATTATAAATAATTGCTTAGTATGAAATGTTCCATTTTAAGACTGATATTAGATTGTAATATTTAAAAAATTATTTTAGAAGTCAATAAAAACTATTAGAAAAACACAGACTTTTTAGAAGATAGAGTTGTATGAATGCAAAGGATTATTATTAAAATTTAGCATTTATCTGCCAAAAGAAATAAAATTACTTTTATTTTGTCAAAATTGTAGAAGGCAGAGGGAATCTTCATTCCATTTGCTTCTTCATCATTTTGCTTCTTTTTAATGCTCTAACTACCTGATATACCTGAAAAAAAAATGTGTAGCCAAATTTTGAAATGCCCAATTAGCAACACCTGCCATAATGATATAAATATCTTCCACTTTTCTTTCTCATTCTGTCTTTCTCAATGAAGACAGAGATAGATAAATAGGGGATAGGTAGGTAAAGAGCTTGATAATGACTTTTGCTTTGTTAGTATCACCAGAATAATAATAATCACATAGAATATTTACTAGTATTCATTATTGAGAAAACCCCCAAAAAACAATATTTGTATCTTATCTTTGAAAATCAAATCTTGACATTATTTATGAAAAAAGAACATTTTTAAAAGTTCTATGAAATAGCATTATGGGAGTCAGCTGATACCATGGGAGGAAATAAAATTATTCACAGAGGAAAGGAGCACAAGGGTGGAACTATGAGGAGCATGGTTCTTGACAGCAAAAACACAGTAAAGGAGCTATTAAAAATTATCTAGGAGAACATTGTGGTGGGAGGGGAGGTAATGGCAGAAAAAGTAAGGAAGTAAGGACCTCCATAAATCCTTTCCTTCATAAATGAAATGAGAAAACTGGCAAAAATTGTGAAAATCAAGTTTTTCAGAACTCTGGCAATTAATCAGAGGGTTCATAGAAGAAATATCTGACTATTTGTAAGAACAGTGGGATCAGTGGCATTATAAAAACTGCCAAATCCCTACTCCCCTTCTCTGCAACTCCATGGTAACATCGAGAACCAACAGATAACACTCAATCAGAAGAGAAAACAGCAACCTGGAAGCCACCAGAAGTAGCTGAAAGCAGTTTGATCTATTTTAAAGCTTTATTTTTGGACAATTGTAATCATTTTTCATGTCTGTAAGTTTTCTGGAAGAGCTCACTTGCAAGGCTGTTTTTATTTAACATAAATTGGAACTCACCCAAAAATACTTAGAGACAATTTTTTCACTTCACAGGTGCTTGAGGCAGTATATAATAGTAAGGTCAAATTATAGACTAAAAGATCTTAAAGGAAAAGCAATGGAATGATATGTCCCTGGGGGGTTGGAAGCCTTCACATATTTCTGGTCATGTAGAAGATCACACATATATACATGGTGGGAGCATGCCTGCAATTGTTTCCCCCCAAAATTCCTATATTGACGTCCCAACCCAACCTCCAGTACTTCAGAATGTGACTTTATTTGGAGATGGAATAATTAGGGTAAAATGAAGTACCGTGGGTGGTCTTTAATACAGTATAATTGGCTGTCATTAAGAAGAAGAAACGAGATCAGACACACATAGCAGAAAGATCACATGAAGAAACAGAGGAGATGCCTTTTAAAAGCCAAGAATGGAGGTCCTCATAGGAAGCCAACCCTGCTGATGACTTGAACTTGGACTTCTAATCTGCAGAATCATGAGAAAATTGAGGTTTATTGCTTAAGCCACTCTGTCAGTGGTATTTTTTTATGGCGGCTCTAGAAAACTAATATGCCCATGATTGTATGCCTGCTCAGCAAAGACCTAAGAAGGCCCCCTTAACTCTGGCTGGTATTTAGGCTCTGTGTAAGTGGGAACAAAAAATAAGCAGGGTTGTTAGCTCTCTGATTTAGAATTGAAGTACAACCTCATGAACACCACCCAGTAATATTGGGAGTATTCTAAGAATGTAAGGAGATCCTCTTCCAAATATTAGCTGATGTATAAGCTAAGAAAGAAGATATTCTTATGTTTTCACTATAACAATTAGTGTAGATGTTGAAGAATTAGTTCAGAAAAGTCAATTTAAAAAAGACAGCAATACAACAAATTCCAGAGAAGGTGGAGATTATGATTTTCAAATTTGCCAAATTATTTAATTTAAAAATGACCAATTTTCAATAAAAAAGTTATAAGATACATAAAGACAAAGTATAGATCACACACAGGAATAAAAGCAGCCAATAGAAACTTTCCTAAGGAAGCAAAGACATTGACATTGCTAGAAAAAGACTTAAAATTAGGTATTTAAAACATAGAATTAAAATAACCCATGTCCAAAGGACTAAAAAGAAATTGCAACAAAATCCCACCAAATAAGTAATATCAACAAAGAGACAGAAATTTAAAAAAAAAAAGTAATTCTAGGGTTGAACAGTAAAGTAACTAAAATGAAAAATTCACTTGAAGACTCGTTTTTACTTCCTGTGGAGGGCATAACAAATTACACAAACAACAGAAATGTATTCTGTCACAGTTCTGAAAGGCAGAAGTCTGAAATCAGCTCACTGGAATCAAAATACAAGGTGTGAGTTGATCTTCACCATCTTCAGAGGCTCTGAGGGGAATTCATTCCTTAACTCTTGTAGTTTCTGGCAGCTGCTGACATTCCTTGACTATGGTGCATCACTCCAATTTCTGTATTCCCTTTTCTATCTCAACAAGTAGACCTCTGTCTCCCCCTTATAAGGACACCTGCTGTTTTCATGGGAGGCTGAGCTGGATAATCTCCTGCATCCAGTGCACTATCTGAGGGATTCAATGTACACAGTCATCTATTATTTTTAAAGGAGTATTATTGACTCTGATTCAGGTTAAGTGGTTGGTATGAAAATGAGAGTGTAGATTGTCTTCTCATAACTGAAAGGATGGATTTTTTTCAAAGGAAATATAGGAATGGTTTAGAAACAGCAATAAGTAGCAACAAGAGCTCCAACAAGGCCTTTTTGCCTGATGTTTTTGGGTATGAAATCTGAGCAAATCCTGCTTAGAGTAGGGAAAATGTATCTAAAACCAGAGAATAGAGGAACGTTCCAGTCATTGAGAAGGTGGTGTTTTCTTCTTTTCTTTATTACTTTATTTTGTATTAGAGAAAAAAACTTCCAAGTCATCACAATGACACAGTTGGGTTGAGCAGTAATAATCAGAAATAAAGGTCCATAAAAGAATCAAGAACCAGCAGAAAAAGGAGAAGGGAACTTCTGCCTGGG
This sequence comes from Castor canadensis, assembly GCF_047511655.1. Taxonomy (NCBI): domain Eukaryota; kingdom Metazoa; phylum Chordata; class Mammalia; order Rodentia; family Castoridae; genus Castor; species Castor canadensis. The sequence goes on from NC_133399.1 coordinate 87,231,353, forward strand.
GAGAAAGCAAGAAGGACAGAATGAGAGTCACCAGGACATAAGTGACTTAGGGTACCCAGGACTAGACAGAACCACTAGACATGACAACAGCCCACAGGTACAGTTTGTTTTGTGATTCAGTGCTTTCAGAAATACCATTCTCACATTATCACAGAGATTGGATTTAAAATTGCAGCTATGAATCACTGCATATGTGTGTGTGGTTGACAAATTAGTGGTGATGCTCTAAGGCCCATTTTCACTACTCAAATTCCATCAGGAGAAATATAAGAAATTTAATGACTTGATTGTGCTGTCATCAGGTGGTAACCAAAGTGGTTCAGGATGTAGCAATGTACCGAGCTGAGTGATAGAGCTGAAAGGATGTGATGATAGATAATCTCCAGGATGTAACATCAGCTTGAACATGTGAGTGCCAACCACTACGTGTTCTCAAAAGTCGGCTTTACTTTCCTCAGCAAAATGTTATGGGTAAAAATATCACTTGATCTTAGCTAGTAGACACAGACCCTCTGTCGACCAACCTAGGTAAATGAGAAGCAGGACAGCAATTCAGTCAAGTTGTGAGTTTCTAGGAAGTGCTGCATAAAAAGGTAAATGTTTGAAGCAGGACATGGTGGCACATGCATGTAATCCCAGCACTCAGGAGACTGAAGCAGTAGTATCATGATTTCAAGGTCAGCCTGGTATACCATAGTGAGACCCTGTCTTTAAAAAAATTCAGAAACGTTACCTTTCCTGGACACAGGTTCTGATCATGCAACAGCCAGTTGCTCAGACCACATTTATGATCTTTTTTCAATCTTGATACACAAATTCTAAATCTGAACAAAATGTACTGTAGATTAAGGGTAATACATGCAAATAGCATGAATTTAACTGGGTTTGTTTCTAATACAGTAAACACTCTAGCTGAAGAAAAGACCATTATTGTTTTTATTGGCACATATTATTTGTACAAAGGGGATTCATTGTGACACTTCCATGCATGCATATAATATATTTTGGTCGAATTCAACCTCTCTATTGCTTTCTCTTGTTCCTGCTCCACCTTTTTAATCAATTTTAATGGGTTTCGTTATTCTATTTTCATGCATGCATATAAAGAACTTTGATCATAATTGCATTCCTTATCACCCTTTCCTTTTATCCTATACCTCCTGCTGGTTTCTTTGTCTTAACAGTCCCCATTTTATACGCCTATCATTTTAGTTTTCCTCTTTTTCCTTCCTTCCTTCCTTTGTTCCCTCCTTCATTCCTTCGTTCCTTCATTCCTTTCTCTTTCCTTCCTTCCTTCCTTTTAGATTCCTCATATGAGAGAGAACATTTGGAATTTGTTTTTCTCAGTGTGGCTTATTTTGGTGAACATGTTGACCTCTAGTTTTATCCATTTTACTGTAAACAGCATAATTTCATTCTTCTTTATGGTTGAATAATATTCCACGTTTTTATCCATTCATTGTTTGATGGACACCTAAGGCTGATTCCATAGCTTGGGAATTGTGAATAGTGATGCCATAAACATAGGTGTACAGGTAGCTTACTGTATGCTGATTACATTCCTTTGGCTCTATACCCAGGACTGGCATAGCAGGATCATCTAATAGTCTTGTTTTCAGTTCCTTGAGAAACACCCTGTTAATTTCCATAGTAGTTGCCCTGGTTTACATTACCACCAACAGTGTATAAGGCTTTATTTTTCCCTACATCCTTGCCAACATTTATTGTTTGTTTTCTTGATGATAGCCATTCTGACTAGTGTGAGATGAAATCTCAGTATTGTTTTGATTCTTATTTCCTTTCTAGCCAGGGATATTGAGCATTTCTTCATGTATTTATTAGCCATTTTTACTTTTTCTTTTCAGAACTGTCTAATCCATTTGTCTATTTGTTGATTGGATTATTTGTTCTTTGGGTGTTTAATTTTTGTAGTTCTTTATATATTTGGAAACTAATCTTTCAGTCGATGAATAGTTAGCAGACTTTCTCCTATTGTGTAGACTGTTTCTTGATTTTTTTTTATTATTGTTGTGCTGGATGGGGGTATACTGTAGCATTTATAAATGTTCTTACAATGTATCAAATGATTTTGGTGATCATTTCCCTTTCTGTGCAGAAGTTTTTAATGTGATGCATTCTTTTTGTCCATTTTTACTCTAATTTTCTGAGATATAGGAATCCTATTCAGAGAGTTGTTGCCTGTGTCCATATCATCAAATGATTTTCCTATCTGTAGTAGTTTCAAAGTTTCTGGTATCATGTTAAGATCTTTGATCTAGCAGGGCACAGTGGCTCATGCCTGTACTCCTAGCTATTCAGGAGGTGAAGATCAGGATAATCACAATTGGAGGCCAGCTCAAATAAAAAGTTCATGAGACCCCATCTCAATCAATGAAAAGCTGGTCATGATACTGCATGCCTGTCACTCCAGCTACATGGGAAGCATAAATAAAGAGGATCACAGTTCATGTTAGCTTGGACATAAAGTGAGACCCTATCTCAAAAATAGCCAAAGCAAATAGGGCCTGAGGAGCTCAATTTGTAGAACAATTGCATAGTGCAAAGGCCCTGAGTTCAAAACCCAGTACTGCAGAAAAAAAATCTTTGGTCTATTTTGAATTGATTTTATACAGGGTGAGAGTTAGTGAACTAGTATAAGTCTTCTACATATGGATATGCAGTTTTCCAAGCACCATTTGTTGAGGAGGATATTGTTTTTTTTGTCAAAAATCAGATGGCTGTAGCTGTGTGGACTTATTTCAGCGTCTTCAGTTCTAGTCTATGGGTCTACACGTCTGTTTTTGTGCCAATACCACGTTTTTTGTTACTATGGCTCTGATGTTTAATTTGAAGTCAGGTATTGTAATACTCTATGCATTTTTCTTTTTTATTCAGGATTACATTTGCTATTTGGGGTCTTTTGTATTTCCATATAAATTATAGGATTGATTTTTATATTTCTATGAAAAATGACATCAGGAATTTTATGGAGTTGCTTTGGATCTGTAGATTGCTTTATGTAGTGTAGTCATTTTCACAATTAATTCTGTTGTTCCATGAACATGGGAGATCTTTCTATCTTCTAGTTCTTCATTTTTTTCTTCAAAATTCCATAATTTTCATTATAGAGGTCTTTCATCTTAGGTTTATTCCTAGATATTTAACTTTTTTGAAACTATCGTAAATGATATTATTTTCCTGATTTCTTTCTTAGTCAGCTCATCATTGGTATATAGAAAATACTGATTTTTGGAATGTTGCATTTTGTATCCTGCTATTTTGCTAAAAGTGTTTATCGGTACTAACATTTTTTTTTTTTTTTTGCTAGAGTCTTTTGGGTCTTTTAAATACAGGATTATAATATCTGAAAAATAGAGATAATTTGATTTCTTTCTTTCTTATCTGTTTCCCTTTTATTTCTTTCTCTTGCCTTATTGTTCTGGCTAGAAATTCAAGCACTATACTGACTAAGAGTAGAGTGGATACACTTGTTTCATTTTTGACTTTGAAGGAAATGGCTCTAGTTTAATAACATTATTGTTGAGTCTGTTGTATGGAAGTTTTATTACTGCTGTGAAAAATTCACAAAGTCTAAAGGTGATTTTTTTTCCCTCAATAAAAGTAGGAAGAATTATACTTCACAGCTGAACTTTCAGTTTTTAATGCCTGAAACACTAAAAACACTTTTAGTTAAAAATTGCGATCAGATATCAAGTTTGGATAAATACAGATTTTAAAGCCTAACAATTTGGAAGTATATGCAGTTTCCAGGTTTAATACAAAATAATGCCATGTCTGGTAATTGGACTAAATTATGTGGAACTTTATAAATAATGGTGATGTATCCAAAAATATCTATGTCATAATGTTTACCATATGGTAATGTTCACTTTTTGTTGCCAAAGGAATTTTTAGTTAAGTTTTTAATTTCATTTTTGTAGGTAGCAGTTGTTAGAAATATTTCTTTCTGTAAAGTCTGTAATTTTGTTCTCATTTGTAGTTTGGTTGCCACGAAGGAAACAAATAGTGCAAGATCTCGAAGTGCTCCAATGTCACCTTCTGACTTTCTGGATAAATTAATGGGGAGGACGTCAGGGTATGATGCAAGAATCAGACCTAATTTTAAAGGTAACTATTCTGTTTATTACTTCAGCTATAATGTGTTTAAAATATGCTTAACAAGATAAATTTTAAAATGGATTCCACTAGAAATCTTGTGCCTATGTCTAAAAATCTTTCAAATACTGCATAAATCACAGATATATCTTGAAAGGAGATGTTCATTTTCAGGTTCAGAGCTATTATAATGTGTACTCAGTGGGCCAACAGCATTTCTTCCTCTTTAATAGTATAACATTTGTTGTATCTAAAATTTATTATGGAAATACATATGCACATGTATATATCTGTTATTTAATTCTCCTATCTGCTGTCTCACTAACTGGAATAAAAGTTGGTTATCCAACCATGGCCTTGACCACTCTTCCTCTGTGCTCTGCCCCAACCCTTTCCATCACTTTAATCTCCCACAACAGGACCCTATATTGCAGAGAATCAGCTGTTCGGTTTACTTACTGGAAAAGAGACTGGATAATTAAAAGCTACTGGTATGTTAAAAAACATTATTCTACCTCCCAATATTTTACCTGAATTTCTAGGAAAGAGGGTAAAAAATCAATTTATACTTCTCGTTCTTCTGTTTAAGACAGTGGTAAGCAACGTACATATGCAAGTTTTAGGTGACCTATCCAGAACTACAACATATGCTGGAATTATTTTTTGTATAAAAAAATTAGAAAGCTAACTCCATGCCCTACTTTACTTTATCTTTAATATTATTCTATTAATTAAAGAAAAATAATTATAAGAATACACAGTCTTCTCATGAGATTCAGTTAAGCTATTTTAATTCCTAAAGGTAAAAAAGAAAAACAAATTAACAAAACCCAATCTTACCTACAATTGTTATTCTTTTCTTGAATTTGTCCTTATGATAGAAAAAAGAGGATTGCTTATTGGTGTAAGTATAGAGAGGCATGATGAATGTTAATAATGGGTAGCAAGGGAAAAGAGAAAAATTTATTAATAATTTCTGAGTCAAAAATATGAGTTGGGTTGCTTCAATTTTAAAATGAGTTGCACATTTAAATAATAGATTGCATGTTTTGATTTGTTTTTAAGCTTTCAACCACAAATATTTTGAACATCACAGATGGAAAACACTGAGCATCAAGCTGTGAGAAAATAGTACAGCTTTCAGGGGTATAATGTACAAATGAAACCATGGGATTTCAGTATTAGGATCCTTTTCAAATTGAGAGAAAGCAGTGTTTCTGTTAAGGACTAATTTTTAATTCATCTTTTAAAAAATAAGCAGTTGTCATATGAATTACCCACAAGAAATATAATCAGTAATTAGTGACACCATTGTCAGTGATTCAGAAATATTGCTTTCTTTTCATTGAATATTAAAGAAGCAAATCAATTCTATTTTTAAATGTTTGTGAATATTTTAAAATCCACAAATAGACTCAACAGATATTTTAACAAAATCTCAGATAAGTTATTAACCACACTACAGTGGCCCCAGTAATCTTGCTATTCTCTCTATAAATTTAGGTCTATTTTATTATTTTTCCTGATGACAACTGTGACAGTTTCCAGTCTGGAGTTCGTATATACACACACACACACACACACACACACACACACACACATATATATATATATATATATATATATATATATACACACATATATACATATATATATACACATATATACATATATATATACACATATATACATATATACACATACATATACATATATATGTGTATATATTCATATATATATATATACACTTTTAAGTGTCTTTGGATGGATTTGTGTATCCATTTCTTTTGCATGTGCCTCTGGGGGTAAAAATGTCAGGCTAGGTATAGACTTAATTGTGTTACCACAATTAGTTCATGGCAAAATTACTAGGAAAACACATGCTGGAACTGATGCTGGGAAAAGTGGATATCCACATGCCGAGGAATGAAACTAGATCCTCTTACCACTCATCCTTTACAAAAATCAACTCCAATGGATTAAAGTCATAATGCAAGATCTGAAATTATGAAAATTCTATAGCAAAATAGGAAATGCCTCAGGACACTGGAATGGGTAATGATTTTTGCATAAAACACCAAAATTTTGGGAAACAAAAATTATCAAATCAACTTCCGTATATTACTAAAGTAGCTAATTAGTCAACAGAAATTAGAGCTTTTCCCAAATCATTTCAAAAACTGGGGTTTAAGGAGAAGACGTGGTATGCATAGAAGTAGTTATTTGCAATTTGAAAAATGAAAATAATAGGTAGATGCCAATATTTCTTTCTTGAAGTTGGAAATTCTTTCGTTTTTGAACTCTTTGTTAGGCTAGAAAGCAGAAATGGGAAAGGCACAATGAGAAAGCAGCACATTACCAGGCAGAGAGCACAGACTATAGAGCCCATTGATCAGCACAGCCCAGTGGTACCAGTGGACTCAAGAATAACAAAGAATTAGAGGACATACCCCAAACTGTCTCTGTATACATGCACATCCCTACTATTTAATGTTTAGGTGTGAGTTTATCTCTGTTTCCGTATACCAAAAATAGCAACAGAAGAGTCAATAAAATAAAACACTTTTTCATTTTCAGGACAGGAATAAGATTAATGTATTTTCTGAACTCTGGTTTCACTGAAAATCTTTTTTTTTCTTAAATAAGCATGTGTTAGAGTAGATTTAGTTTTACATAAAAGTCAATTTGAAATGCATAAGCTCCCATCCCCCATAGTTTGCCCCTTATGACATCCTCTATGTGTGTGGTACATTTATTACAATGGATAGACCGATATTGGTGCATCTTTATTATTAGCTAAAGATCATAATTTGCATTAGAGCTCATTCTTTGTGTGGGATTTTTTTTTTATACTGGTTTTGACCATTGCATAACAGCGTGTGTCTGCCATTTCTGTATCATACCGAATAGTTTTCCTAATTAAAAAATCTCCTGTGCTTGAGCTATGAATATCCCTCTCCTTTCCTCTCACCCCCAACATCTAGCAATCTCTGATCTTTTTACTGCCTTTAGAATTTTGCCTTTTCCAGATTATAGTTAGGATTATACAGTATGTAGACTTTCAAATTTACTTCTTTCACTTAGCAAATTTCCTATAAGTTGTTTCATGGCCTGGCTATTTAATTTTATCACTGAATAATATTCCAGGATGATTTTAAGCATTTGATATTAACAAAAGTTTACACAATTATTGAGCTATAGAATTTTAGCTCAGAAGTTTGCAGACGTTCCACTGCCTACTGATGTCAGACATTGTGAAGAAATCGAATTCCATTTTGATTTCTCTCCTTTATATGCAACCTATTTTTTTCTATCTATGGATACTCTTTAAGAAATTTATTGCTGATGCCAGAATTATTTGTTATTTCTCTAAAACAACTTTCTTCTTAAAAAAAATTCTCTTCTCATATCCCTGACATTCTTTACCCTTTGTCATTTCCCTCTACTTTTACTGATTGATATTACGTGTCATTTCTATACTTTGTGAATGTTTTTGGAAGTTTTAATTCTGGTTGCATTTTTGTCTCTGCCAAAGTTCACTTTATTTTAAACTTTTTCCTTGAATATGAACTCATGGTGGTTGTGTTAGGAGGTGGTCTAGGCCAGTGCTTTTTTATCTGTTTGCTTTATTGTAAAAAGTTAAACTGTCTAACAATGTCAGTGACAAAAAATAGGATATCATTGCCTTAATATTCCTTATGCACAGTTCCACTTCTTTGGAGTTCCACTCCAAGAATAAAATTATTTCTGGTAGTACTTGTCCAAATCCGATTGCTTTCTAAGTCTTTAACAAAGCTGGTCTTATGAGATTCCATCACAATAAATAGACTTCTAATTTAACACCTCTTTTATTATGTTGTACCATTTCTGATGTTCTTCTATGCCCAATGTTTTATAGGGTTTTTTTTTATTCTCTCATGAACAATTATTAAACTCTCCTTAAACCACTGGTTTTCTTATGTATAATAGAGTACTCTGTAGTTCAGAAAAAAATTGACTTTGATTTGCATGGGAACTATGCAGGTTGAGTCTGCTTTGTGTTTGAGGGTCGGGGCGGGTGAGAGAGAGAGAGAGAGAGAAAAGGAGATTTTGATATTTCTTTCTCTTGAATTGGAAATCTGACAGAAGCATTGCCATGATCAGTTTCCTGTGAGTTGAGTGTTGCTTTGACTAGCTTTGTCCAAGTAGAAAAGGCTTTAGTTTTGAAGGACTGACAAGTATCATGTTACAGATTTTTTTCCGTGAACTCCTTCTTACTCTCCAGCTCCTTCCCTTCTTCTCCATGTGGTTCTCATCTGTGTTACTTATGTTATACTTTACTCTGTTTTTTTGGTCAACCATTTTTATTTGCCTTGTATATCTTATGTCACTAAACTAATTATGAGTTCCCTCCCATTCCCTTTAATATGACATTTAACTCTTGTTTTATTCAGTAAGATCATCTTTATGTGCCCAGAAAGGAAGAAAAGGGTGTTCAATTCTCCATCTTGAAATCAAAGCTTCTGGGTGTCATTTGATGCTAGAAGCAATTTTTAACAGATATTAAAACAATTAAATAGCAAATGAAAGTACAACAAAAAAATCATAGAAATTATTTAACTACAATATCTTGCCAAACATTCCTGGAATTTACTTCTTTTCATTGACTCTAATATTAGGTTCCTCATTTGTTCTCTGATGACAATTAAATCTGACTTGGACACAGAAACTGCTGTTTTAGCAATCAGATGATTCTTGACTCCTCCCAAATATTTATGGTATTTTATTAAATCTTATGCTCTCAAATGGACATCATTGTTTCTATCTAGACATAAGTATTATTTGCACTCACAGTATTTTTGTGATTTCTGTTCTACCTATATTAATCACAAGCTAGTCTAGTTTTGTCTACTACAGCATATTTTATCCACAGGATGCCATATGTAACTGAACTCATTTTCTACTCACAATTTTTTCAAAGTAAACATTTTTTTTCTTTTATTATTCATATGTGCATACAAGGCTTGGTTCATTTCTCCCCCCAGCCCCCACCCCCTCCCTTACCACCCACTCCACCCCCTCCATTTCCCCCCCACCCCCTCAATACCCAGCAGAAACTATTTTGCCCTTATTTCTAATTTTGTTGTAGAGAGAGTATAAGCAATAACAGGAAGGGACAAGGGTTTTTGCTGGTTGAGATAAGGATAGCTATACAGGGTATTGACTCACATTGATTTCCTGTGCGTGGGTGTTACCTTCTAGGTTAATTCTTTTTGATCTAACCTTTTCTCTAGTACCTGTTCCCCTTTTCCTATTGGCCTCAGTTGCTTTTAAGGTATCTGCTTTAGTTTCTCTGCGTTAAGGGCAACAAATGTTAGCTATTTTTTTAGGTGTCTTACCTATCCTCACCCCTCCCTTGTGTGCTCTCGCTTTTATCATGTGCTCAAAGTCCAATCCCATTGTTGTGTTTGCCCTTGATCTAATGTCCACATATGAGGGAGAGCATACGATTTTTGGTCTTTTGGGCCAGGCTAACCTCACTCAGAATGATGTTCTCCAATTCCATCCATTTACCAGCGAATGATAACATTTCGTTCTTCTTCATGGCTGCATAAAATTCCATTGTGTATAGATAAAGATTCCACCTCACCCCTGTTAGAATAGCCATCATCAGCAACACCACCAACAACAGGTGTTGGTGAGGATGTGGGGAAAAAGGAACCCTCTTACACTGTTGGTGGGAATGTAGACTAGTACAACCACTCTGGAAAAAAATTTGGAGGCTACTTAAAAGGTAGACATCGATCTACCATTTGATCCAACAATACCACTCTTGGGGATATACCCAAAAGACTGTGACACAGGTTACTCCAGAGGCGCCTGCACACCCATGTTTATTGCGGCACTATTCACAATAGCCAAGTTATGGAAACAGCCAAGATGCCCCACCACTGATGAATGGATTAAGAAAATGTGGTATCTATACACAAAGTAAACATTTTAAAGGTCTCTTTTATCCATTTTAACTGTTCCTTTCCATCAAGACAGTATTGTTCTTGAGTATGTTTTATTTTAAAACAGCCTCAAGTTAACAATCTCAAACTAACAGAAGAATTACAAGTATAATACAATTTTTTCCCCTCATCACCTAACACTTAAACATTCACTACCCAACCACGGAAACAAGCAAATTACTGTGGATATCTTACTATTACCTAATTTCCAGCTTCTCATTCAAATTTCATCAATTACCTAAGTAATGACTACATAACAAAAGGATCCAGTTTTAAATCATTGCTTCCTTCAATCTGAACCAGCACTTCATCTTTCCTGTGACTTTAATGATCTTGGCATTTAAAGAAAGTACTATTCAGTTAATTAATGACATGTAAATCACTTTGCATTTGTCAAATATTTCCTCATGATTTATTTTTGGTACTGCATTTTAGCAGGAAAATCAAAGACTGCATCTTATCAGATGGACTGTGTTGATTTTTACATTTTCTGGTGATTATTCACTTTGATTACTTAAGCTGATGTCTACCATGATGTATCTATAGGTAACACAGATATATAAGCATAGATACACACACATATACACACATTCCACACACACATGCACATAGTGTATACAGATTTGTATCTATACTTACTTCTCTATGTTGAAGACCAGGAAGTAACACTCTCTCCAATTCCATGAGTTTTTTCCAGTTTCTAAGTGCCCATATTTTAATTCCCTTATCTGGCAGTGGGAATGTAGCCCTTATTATCCTCAATATAATTATTTCTTAGACCAAAATGTAATGAATCTCCATTGTCTGCTACTATTTCCTCTCCTGCACCAATGCCCTCTTACCCTGGTGGGTGTCTGAGACTCTGAGGCATGGTTTTGCCTTTCTGTGTAAAGTCCTGTTCAGATTCTAGTTCCACATGCTGGGGTGTCCCCCAAAGACACTCACTTCTTGCCCTTCCTTGGTTCTAACACCTCACACTAGGTTGCCCTATTATGGGAACATACTTCTAACTCACTCTGGCTCCAACATCCTGTGCCATGCAACCCCTCTCTGCAGAGCTGCATCACTTCTGCACCAGGTATCCACCTCTCTATAGCCACCCCTGCACGGAACACAGTCTTACACTCCCCACCTGAATGGTTTTAGAACTGTATTTCCAGAAAGGAAAGAAAGGAAAGGAATAGAGAAAGGGAAAGAATAAACTGAATTGTGTTTTTGCACCATAATTTGCAAATTTCTTGAAGGCATGTAATAAATAATTTTAAGTCTGTATTTAAAGTCATTAATATATTTTGTCCATTAAAAAACAAAACAGTATGTCTACTAGTGACATGTGTGGTAGAGTGGTTGTCTAACTAGCACAAAGTCCCGAGTTCAAAAACCTGCACTTTAAGATAAGTAAGTATATAAACTAAAAACAAAACTAGGGATGGTGGTGCATTTCTATAATCCCAGCTACTTGGGAAGCAAAAGTAGGAGGATCAAGAGTTTGAGGCCAGCCAGGGATAAATTAGTGAGAGACCTATCTAAGAAACAAAATACAAAAATGGAAAGGACCTCCAGTACTGAAAAAATAAATAAATAAATAAAAATAAAAGCAAATTTTAGAATAGAATATTTTACATTTAACCTTTATTTGTATTCTATGTCTTTAAAAAGGGTGAGACTTTAATACAACATTATGGTAACTACTTCCCAGAGTCATTCTTACGAGCATTTGTGTTGTTTGACTTACTTGCTCTCTATCCTTCTGATGAACAACTTTTTTACAATGTGAACCACAATAACATCATTGCCAAGGCTTGTACTGTACTTTTTTATTCTACCTTCACTCCATTTTTAAACTTCAAACCCATGTTGTATTTCTTTAAGGAACATTTAAAAGAAAACCTACTGCTGAAAACATCTGCAACTACTGTCATTTGCTTTTCAGGCCAAGGATGTCTAACGTAGTGAACAAATTGAAAGCACAATTTGCCATATGGATGCTATAGCAGTTATTTGCTCTGTTGCTAAACATAGTCGTGTAGTGGATGGATATAACAGCTTTTGCGTTGGCACAGAAAAGTAACAGATTGGGCAAGTACTGCTAAACAGGTGCTGTCTGTGATGACAAGATAAGATTTACAATCTTCACTAAGCTTCATTTCTACAAAATTTTTGAATAGACATAGCAATAGTTAGAATAAAAGACCACTTCCAAAACTGCTGCCCTGACTTGACATGGACCAGAATCCCAATGGGTAAAACATGGTACCTATAAGACATTATGACACTACGTCCATTCATTTTTTTGTAATCTATATCCATTCTCATTGGTCTTGGCCATGTCTATTCTATTTCCCACTTGTACTATTACAGTAAATTCCCAACCATTTTCTCTGACTCCAAGCTTTTGTTTATTGAGGCATCCTTTCTCAGTGTCACATTAATTCCTTCAGTCCTAAGATTGAGAATCTGTGAAGGTACAGCACACTCAGGGAGTAAATTCCAATTATTTTTTCCATCACATTGAAGAGACTCCATGTTTAAAACAACGGCTTTTATTGCCAAAGTGATTTATAATTTAATATTTTAAAAAATTAAATCAATCATTTATATGTGAGCATGTCTTTCAAGTGAATATCTGCTATGTTTTTGAAAATCGGAATGAGGATTTGGTGACTGAATTTATTCATTCTTCTCTCTTCCACAGGAGAGAATGCATACTCCAATAAGTAATCAAATTAAACCAAATAGCCCTTTTATGTGTTTTAATATACAGGTAAGAAATACATCTGATAACTAGACAGAGAATAAAGATGAGACCTGAGAATACTGAGTTACTTTACTTCCACATGAGATTTAGATTTTGAAACCAGACTGTTTAGTTTTAGGGAAAGCGTTCTACATCTCACTTAAGGCATGCTGGAGGGGCAGAGGCCTGGGTCTGTTTCCTATCAAATGAGGTACCCTGATCCCAACCACTAGTAAAAGCTTAAATGAGCTACTTCTCCCTTGACCACTGCTCTGCTAGAGAAATACATTATTTTCTTTATATTTTTCATTGACCTTTCTATTCAAAACTCTGATCAACTAAAGATGCCAGTACCATTATTTTTTTTAAAAAATCAGAAATTTCCTCCTCCTGGCACAATTCTGAGCAATGCTGCTTTCAGAACCCTCTATGAATCATGAGGATAACCATACAGGACTTACTCCCAAATAACACCAAATGTAACAAAACACAGTGCTCAAGCCTGCACTAAATTTTTGTCTCCATTTTATTTCAGTTGCTATTATTCACAACTTATGGATAATTAAATTTAAAAGATGAAATGAAAACATATATTAGAGAATGCCTCGCCTTTTATTCAATGCCTATTGCAAATTAAAGTCCACAAAGTAAAGACCCTTCTCCTTGCTAAATTAAAATGAGGAAAAACATTAAAAAAAAAACAACACTTTTATTTACTCCAGTTTCAGCAAAGAGATTAGGATCAGATGGAGCTATTAGTTCTCTAACAGCAGCTTCATCCTGGGCAGGCTCCCCAACATGGATGTGTTTATCAGCACTTTATTTGAAGGTAAATTGATCTTGTGTTTTCCTTCTTATAAATGGAAGTCAATAGAGAACAACAGAATTTATCTCAAACCAAATAATCTTCCCCAGATTCATAATGTTTTTACTAGCAAAATAAAATGGTAGTGTTTAAGTAGAAAACCAGAACAATGACATAAAAACATGAAATAGTAACTGTAGCTTTTCAAAGATGCTGAACTATATATTTTTTCAGAGTTCATCACTTTAGACTTACATTAAATGGAAAAATTATCTCTAATAATGAATTTTGACTTCATATTTCTCTTATGATGGAATGAAATCATGCAGTGAAATGTACTTTCTTCTCTTTCACATGATGACATAGAGAAGACACCGATCTCATCTTACAAATTGTAGCAGTTTGCAAATATTTATGAATAATTGATAAAGTTTTTTTTTAAAAAAAGGAAAAACCTGTTCATTATCAATCAAGTAATTCCAGCACCTTCAAGATTCAGGGCTTTTCTCAGATTTTCTTATTCTTATATGTCCATCTTTCATTTAAAATGATTTAACTTATCTGTTTGAATTTTATGTTCTAGAAATATCAATGCTTAACAAAGTTTGGACTCTTAAGTATATACCATCCACTGTTTTATTATCATTGTTCATCAAATGTATGTTAATGTTCTTATCAAAATTAGTAGCCTTGCATTTTCAATATTCCCAAGCCCTGACTACTCTATCTCTAAGAAAACTTTACTTAATTTTTAGTTCTGCTCTATCATGGCCACAGATGTTTCATAGTATGGAACTCCTTGGGTCAGGAATTTTCAAATATTATTGCATATGCCACTCACCTAAGGAGCTTTTAAAAGTACTGATCATGGGCTGGAGATATAGCTCAGTGGTGGAGACTGCCTAGAATATGTGAGACTCTGGATTAGATCCCCAGTATCACAAAACAAATAAGCAAAAAAAAAAAAAAAAAAAGTACTGATGCCTTGGTGATGTGCCATCTCAATTAAATTAGGGGGTGAGAATCAGACATCTTTATTTTTTAAATGTCCTCTAGATGATTTCTATATAGAGCATGGTACTCAGAGAGCTATGAATCCCATGCTTTATTTTAAAATAATTTGTTTTTTTCTTTCTGCCTTACTCCAGTAAGACAAATTATCATTCAGAGAATGAGTAGTAAAATAAAAAATAAAAAGCGTGGAGGAGTAGTTCAGTTCTAGAGTGCTCGATGAGCCTGTGCAATGCCCTGGTTTAAATCCTTGGTACTGGAAAAAGAAAAAAAAAAGGAAAAGCAAATAAAAATTAAAATTGTGCACCAAAGATAACCAAGTAGATTTAAATTGAAACATCAAGCGATATTGTAAACCATGGTAGCTAATGAAGTAGTTTTTTTTTTTTTTTTTTAAATGCTAGAACAAACAGAACATCCTACTTACCCTCAGAAAGAAAAATAGGCTATTTGGAAAGATTAGGAATCTGAACTGCTTTTAACTTCTTGATGACAATACTGGAAAATGGAAGATAAAACAAGAATGTCTTCAAAGTTCAGAAGAGAAAACAATGTGCAACCAAAGATTTTCTACCAAACCTAATTAAACATTAAATGCGAAGTACCTTTTTTATGGTGTGTAAGATGAGGAAGCTCTGAAAAGCTTCACAGTCTTCTATGCCATTTTTCAAAAAGTTAATGAAAGATATGTTCCATTAAAATACAGTAAATCAAGAAAGAAGAAATGGAGACCGTAACAGAGATCCTACAAAACAAAGTGATGAACATCATTACCGTTATGATGTTTGGGAAGTCATTGAGTTCAAATATAGGATGGTGTCTTTGCCCTAGAGAACAAAGTTCTGGATTGTAAATCCAAAGGAAAATGAATCTGACAGAATATCAGATGAGTTCAAACTTACAAGTCTGTACATAATTTGAACATTTCAGAATTTGTGGATAAATTAATTATACATGTAAAAACACACTGTAAAATACAAGAAATTATTCTCAGGAAAAAGTCCATCAGGAAAAGAAATGTAACCATAATATACTATATTTACTTGTCACAATAAGGTAATAAAGTAAATGACAATTTAACAATATTTGATTAATAGGAGAACAGAAAAAAGATTTACAGGGTAGGGGTAAGTGATAAGGTATGAAGAAAAGGCTAAATCCTTGTCTTTGTGTGAGTATAGGAACATATGCCTAAAAGAGAAACATAAAAGTAGCAGAATAAACAGGTTATTTAGATAAATGGAACTAAATATTCAAGTGATCTCTTAAATGAGTTAAAATGGATTTTTTTCTTAAAAGAAGTAAAGGAAAAGATAGGGCAAGGGGCTACTATCTTTTTATAACAAATCTTGGAAATTTTAAATTAATTCTTATATTATATTCAGGTTAAAAAAAAACAAAATAAATTAAGCTTACTTACCAGATTATTTGCATTGCTTTATCTGAATAACTTAGGTAGAGTTTAAATCAGAGCTAATTTAATCCTACCACACAATATTTCCATGTTGTGATTTATGTAATTATCAGCTCAAACACAAAGATTGGGACCAGATAATTGAGTGCCTTGAAAGTCATATGAAGAAGATTGAGGAAAACAATGAGTCTTAAATTCAGATATGATTGTGCTATATACCACAGCTCAAGAATCCTCTCTGGACTTTAATGTTCTAATGTGCATGTGGTAGAATAACCTACTCTCAGAGTTATAACAGATTGAATGGTATTTATGAAGCAGCTGGTGCAGAATCTGGCAAAAAGAAGTGCTTGTCAATGTGTGGATTACAGCTTCTTTGGTGTGCATGGATTTTACACATTTAGTAATAATAAATGGGCTGGATAAAATATAAAATTCCTTGGATTTAAGATAAATGCTAACTCAGGTATTTAGAAGGACGTTCCAGAATTGTTAAGTGGAGTGTAAATTCACTCCTCCAAAAGTGGAGTGTAAATTCACTCCTCCAAAATGCAACAAAAACACTGGCAAAATTGTCAAAATTAACTTTCAAAACTCTAAAACTTAAGGAAAAGCTTGCAGCAATCTGAGGAGTGTTTATTCAGAAAGAACTGATGCATTTCTTTAAGAACAGAAGGCATTTTAATTTGGACTCACAGCTGTACTGTAGCCTGGAACTCCAGCAGCTTTCTAGCAGACCAGGTTTGGAGCTCCTCAGAGAGTCCATCCCCAGACTTTATCACTATGAGATCTGTCTGGCAGCTCCCTGGAAAAACCTCAAGCATAGCCCTATTCAATAGTAAACTTGACTGAGAACTCATTTGGGAAGAATCTTTATCTCCAGTGCATTCATTGAAAGCAATCAGAAAATGGTTTTATGACACAGCTGCTTAAGGTTGGGGCAAATAAGAGCCTGAAAAAGAAATTCAGATCTGGAGAATTGGGCTGGAGGCATGGCTCAAGCAGTAGAGCTCCTGTTTGGCAAGCTTGAAGCCTTGAGTTTAAACCTCAGCCCCACCAAAACAAAATCTCGGGAATGAGATGTCTAACAACTCAAAAAACTCCAGTGTATTGTAATGAATGTAGAGTTTATATAAATACATACAGGACTATGTACATGACCAACATAGTCCTAAATGGACTCCATCTGCCTGACCTCAGCCTGTGTACTAGTAAGAAGTGAAGGGTAAGAGAAAACCTCCTGAGAGTTGAAGATACTGCCAAAGAAATGCAAACCTCATTGGCAGAGAGTGGATGATTGACAGACTCTAGGAATTCATTAAGGAAAGTCACTGAAGAGATTTCAGCAGCTGTATAGTATAGGAAAATATAGACTTCACAGAATTAGTCAGTAAGTAAGTCAGTAAACAACCAGCAAGAATTATAAAATAAATAAATAAAATAAAAACACCCAAGAGTTGGAGGAAAGGGGGCTGAATTCCAGTGCTGTAAACTTATATTATCTAAAATTTCCAATTTCTACCAAATTTTATGAGTCATGTAAAGAAATGGAAAAGTGTGGTTCATACAATGGAGAAAAGGTCAGTAGAAAAGTTTCTAAAGGGGTGCAGATATTGGATTTACTGGACTAGAGATTTACAGAGCCCTTGGAGATATCTAGATTAAGGAACATTGAGGCCAAGAGAAGTTAAATGCATATGTAATAGCCAGCATCACTGTTCAAAGGAGATCTTGAACCTTGTGATTTTTCAACCGAGATTGCTTATGGACTGATTCCCTTCAGTTTTGAGCATCTGTGTGTATATCAAGAAATATATAATATGTATGGGAAAGGAAAAAGGGGTGTTAAGGAAATAGAATAGAGGGGGTGAACTTGCTCATGATACACTGTACATATCCATGGAATTCTCAGATGAAATTCATTTTTATATTAATAAATCTTAAAAGAAATAAAATAATTTCTACCTTATCAAAAAAAAGAAAGAGCCAGGTACTGGTAGCTCATGCCTATAATCCTAGTTACTCAAGAGGCAGAGATTAGAAGGATTGCCAGCCTGGGCAAATAGTGCTGTGAGAACCTATCTCAAAAAAACTCTTCACAAAAATAGGACTGGTGAAGTGGCTCAAGGTGAAGGACCTGAGTTCAAGCCCCAGTACTGAAAAAAAAGAAAGAATTATTAGCAGGCTTGGTAGCGTATACTTGTAATCTCAGCACTCAGGAGGCTGATGTAAGAGGATCATGAGTTCAAGGTCAGCATGGGTCACATGGCAAGACCCTATCTGAAAAAGAAACTCTCTATTTTTCATTAATAATGTGAAGCCAGAAATTATTTGAAAAGTAACCTAACAGCTCTTGTGTTTTGAACTCTTTTTAGGTCCTCCAGTTAATGTCACATGCAACATATTCATAAACAGCTTTGGCTCTATTGCAGAAACAACCATGGTAAGCATGTTACTTGTTAACAAGTTTGCAATGGGTTAATTTGTAATCACAATAATGGAAACTTTTCTGCAAATGTGATGTAATTAAAAACTTAAACAAAATGAGATTTTAAAAGATTTTTAACCTATCAGTGGAATAATTAACTGCAAGAAATAATGTTTCATTTACAAATGGTATATTGGAGAATAAATGTAAGTGAAAACAAGATTGATTTTTTTTCCCAGTTCAACAACCTAATGTTAAAAATCAAATTAAAGTCCTGTCATGTATGTTATTTATTTCTTTCCAGTGCTCTTTAATAATCAGACATGCTGATTATCTGTAAATACTTTGATATTTAATTATCCTGTATACTTACAAATTTATGACATTATTTTAAGTATTCTACTGGATTACTTTTTAAGTGAATATGTTACCTGCCTAAACATCATAAATATTTATACAAATCTGCATACTAATTTATAAAACTATAGCATATGCCTTCATTTAACAGTGCTATGTAATTGAGAACACTGCATGTAATCGTTATTAAGCCCCTAAAATAAAAAGGGATCATTGCAGATCAAATTTATTTTTTAATTGTATGACTTTCTCTAAAAATCACAGTGTATAGTCCTCTTCATCCTGCTGCATTTATTGTGAAATCTGGCTGAAATAAAGGGCAGAAATAAATCATTGAACCACTAAGTATCTGTAAGTCTATCAGCTAACTTTTTTAAAACTATGTATGATAGCTCTTAAATTACCTAGAATTATATTCTATTCCCAAATTTAGTAAGAGTAATTTGCATTAATTTTCTAAGTTGATTTTAACTAAAATATGGCATAAAAATACTTGAAGATCTAGTATTTTACAAAACAATCATGTCAGAATCACTGATAATGAATTTTCTAAAGAGAAATAATCTACCTTGCAAAAAATTGTGTGTCTGTGCATGCATGTGTGTGAATGTGTGTGTAGGTGTGTACATGTGTGTATGTGTGTGTACAGGTGCATGTGTTTATGTGTGTATATAAATGTTCATGTGTGTCTGTGTTGGGGAAGGAAATCCATCGCAACAGGAATAGACTTCCAGGGACTGTTTTCTTCAAAATGCTGTCTCCCTCATTCATGCAGTTTTTAGTCATTTACTAACATCTCCGTGGTTCCATTCAAACTCAGTTTAACTATAATACAGCGTTAGTGGGGAAGAACAGAGCACATATTTTGGGGCATTACATAGAATTATCTTAAATACAGTATATGATTTAATATGACATGTGTATGAGTATAAACATAGAAAATGTATATAATTTGCTTGTAAAAGTAATGTGGTTCTTGCACAATTCTTTTTAATGCCAGTATAGTTACATTTCAAACTTTGGCACATTCGGGGTGCTGGTTGAATATCTGGTTCCGATTTACAGCTTGTATTTGTGCAAACTCAGTCCAAATCATCCAAAAATAAAGAAGCCACTACAGGCTTTGTTCTATGTAGATTTCCAAATTGTATTTATATCCCTGGCAAGTTTTCATTTTAATTGCTTCTATAGGTGTTGTATAATCCTAAAATCCTGGAAACATATTTCTCTATATTTCTTTTATGCATGATTGTTTCCACAAAATACTTTTTAAAAAAAATTTTTTATTTTATTTTTATTTTTTAATTTTTTAATTGTTTTATTGTTTTATTATTCACATGTGCATACAAGGCTTGGGTCATTTCTCCCCCCTGCCCTCACCCCCTCCCTTACCCCCTCCCTTACCACCTACTCCGCCCCCTCGCTCTGCTCCCCACCCCCTCAATACCCAGCAGAAACTATTTTGCCCTTATCTCTAATTTTGTAGAAGAGAGAGTATAAGCCATAATAGGAAGGAACAAGTGTTCCTGGTTGAGATAAGGATAGCTATACAGGGCATTGACTCACATTGATTTCCTGTGCGTGGGTGTTACCTTCTAGGTTAATTCTTTTTGATCTAACCTTTTCTCTAGTTCCTGGTCCCCTTTTCCTATTGGCCTCAGTTGCTTTTAAGGTATCTGCTTTAGTTTCTCTGCGTTAAGGGCAACAAATGCTAGCTAGTTTTTTTAGGTGTCTTACCTATCCTCACCCCTCCCTTGTGTGCTCTCGCTTTTATCATGTGCTCAAAGTCCTATCCCCTTGTTGTGTTTGCCCTTGATCTAATGTCCACATATGAGAGAGAACCACTCTGGAAAAAAATTTGGAGGCTACTTAAAAAGCTAAACATTGATCTACCATTTGATCCAGCAATACCACTCTTGGGAATATACCCAAAAGACTGTGACACAGGTTACTCCAGAGGCACCTGCACACCCATGTTTATTGCAGCACTATTCACAATAGCCAAGTTATGGAAACAGCCAAGATGCCCCAGCACTGACGAATGGATTAAGAAAATGTGGTATCTATACACAATGGAATTTTATGCAGCCATGAAGAAGAACGAAATGTTACCATTTGCTGGTAAATGGATGGAATTGGAGAACATCATTCTGAGTGAGGTTAGCCTGGCTCAAAAGACACAAAATACTTTCAACAGCAATAGGCTTACCCACTCTATGGAGCTGGGGGAAGGGACTTGGGTAACAGAGTGAGCACCAATATCAAGTTCTGGAAGGTTTCTACTCTTTATGAGCTAATTCATCAGTTTACCAGTAAAGTGGTTATAATACATTGTATGACCTGATTGCATCAGCTAAGCTTATCAACTGTAATAATTTTAAGACATCCTTTATAGGATAATATTCTATAAAAAGTTTGCTGAATATTGCCAACACACTCCCATGGTGACTGCTGTGAAGTTTTGTTTTCCTTGTCCAACCCAGCACACCTGTCCACGCCACACACTCCGTCATGTATTTCCTCTGACATCATCTCAGCATCCATCACTCTCCTTCTCACTAGCAGCATCAATAACACACCTTAGAGGTTAAGTACCAGAGATAACTATTTATACCATGGCATTTTTCTTCTCACCCTAAATGTGTGATGACATTGTTTCCTAAATAGATTATCCAGAGATGTCTACATCAGTAAAAATTGTATTTGTCTATATACATGATTTAGTGGAATCTTTAACCTACTGAAGATTCTTCTTAAAGTATTTTCACCTAAAAGAATTTTAGGCATCTAAAGATGCATAGGCAATATATGTAACACTAATGTACCTATCACCACCTTAAAAAATTAAACACAACAAGTAAATTGTAGCTGACTATTTACTCCAGCACAAAATATGGCTTCCCTACATTTTCAAAGGAAGCTTTTGTCACCAATATGAACTTCATTCTATGCATATGAAAATATAAACATTATTGATGTGTAACTTATTTTGTTTTGTCTAAGCTTATGGTTTTTGAGATAATCTATGCTCATATCTGGACTATTTTATTTATTTTCATTTCAGGAAGTAGCTCTATAGTGCTGGACATTTGTTTCAAATTGTTTTGCTTATACAAAATAATTCTCCATTGAAAAATCATTGCACATTATCTTCCAGTGCATACAATGCATACAATATGTTCTTCAGAAGAAGAATTACTTTGTTAACATATAAGTAAACTTCTCCTTCAGGTGTGGTGGCTCATGCCTGTGATTCCAGTTACTTAGGAAGATCATGGTTTGAAGTCAGTATAGATGAATAAAAGTTAGCAAGACCTTATCTCAAAGAACAAGCCTGATGTGGTGGGACACACCTGTAATTCCAGCCATGCAGGAGAATAGATAGGAAGATTGTGGTGTGAGGCTGACTGAGGCAAAAAGTCCAAGACCCTATCTAAGAAATAACTTTTTATTTTTATTTTTTTTCATTTTTCTTTTATTATTCATATGTGCATACAAGGCTTGGTTCATTTCTCCCCCCTGCCCCCAACCCCTCCCTTACCACCCACTCCGTCCCCTCTCTCTCTCCCTCCCAATACCCAGCAGAAACTATTTTGCCCTTATTTCTAATTTTGTTGTAGAGAGAGTATAAGCAATAATAGGAAGGAACAAGGGGTTTTGCTGGTTGAGATAAGGATAGCTATACAGGGCATTGACTCACATTGATTTCCTGTGCGTGGGTGTTACCTTCTAGGTTAATTCTTTTTGATCTCACCTTTTCTCTAGTTCCTGGTCCCCTTTTCCTATTGGCCTCAGTTGCTTTAAGGTATCTGCTTTAGTTTCTCTGCATTAAGGGCAACAAATGCTAGCTAGTTTTTTAGGTGTCTTACCTATCCTCACCCCTTCCTTGTGTGCTCTTGGTTTTATCATGTGCTCATAGTCCAATGCCCTTGTTGTGTTTGCCCTTGATCTAATGTCCACATATGAGAGAGAACATACGATTTTTGGTCTTTTGGGCCAGGCTAACCTCACTCAGAATGATGTTCTCCAATTCCATCCATTTACCAGCAAATGATAACATTTCGTTCTTCTTCATGGCTGCATAAAATTCCATTGTGTATAGATACCACATTTTCTTTATCCATTCGTCAGTGCTGGGGCATCTTGGCTGTTTCCATAACTTGGCTATTGTGAATAGTGCCGCAATAAACATGGGTGTGCAGGTGCCTCTGGAGTAACCTGTGTCACAGTCTTTTGGGTATATCCCCAAGAGTGGTATTGCTGGATCAAACGGTATATCGATGTCCAGCTTTTTAAGTAGCCTCCAAATTTTTTTCCAGAGTGGTTGTACTAGTCTACATTCCCACCAACAGTGTAAGAGGGTTCCTTTTTCCCCGCATCCTCGCCAACACCTGTTGGTGGTGGTGTTGCTGATGATGGCTATTATAACAGGGGTGAGGTGGAATCTTAGCGTGGTTTTAATTTGCATTTCCTTTATTGCTAGAGATGGTGAACATTTTTTCATGTGTTTTCTGGCCATTTGAATTTCTTCTTTTGAGAAAGTTCTGTTTAGTTCACATGCCCATTTCTTTATTGGTTCATTAGTTTTGGGAGAATTTAGTTTTTTAAGTTCCCTGTATATTCTGGTTATCAGTCCTTTGTCTGATGTATAGTTGGCAAATATTTTCTCCCACTCTGTGGGTGTTCTCTTCAGTTTAGAGACCATTTCTTTTGATGAACAGAAGTTTTTTAGTTTTATGAGGTCCCATTTATCTATGCTATCTCTTAGTTCCTGTGCTGCTGGGGTTTCATTGAGAAAGTTCTTACCTATACCTACTAACTCCAGAGTATTTCCTACTCTTTCCTGTATCAACTTTAGAGTTTGTGGTCTGATATTAAGATCCTTGATCCATTTTGAGTTAATATTGGTATAGGGTGATATACATGGATCTAGTTTCAGTTTTTTGCAGACTGCTAACCAGTTTTCCCAGCAGTTTTTGTTGAAGAGGCTGCTATTTCTCCATCGCATATTTTTAGCTCCTTTGTCAAAGACAAGTTGGTTATAGTTTTGTGGCTTCATATCTGGGTCCTCTATTCTGTTCCACTGGTCTTCATGTCTGTTTTTGTGCCAGTACCATGCTGTTTTTATTGTTATTGCTTTGTAATATAGTTTGAAGTCAGGTATTGTGATACCTCCTGCATTGTTCTTTTGACTGAGTATTGCCTTGGCTATTCGTGGCCTCTTGTGTTTCCATATAAATTTAACAGTAGATTTTTCAATCTCTTTAATGAATGTCATTGGAATTTTGATGGGAATTGCATTAAACATGTAGATTACTTTTGGCAGTATCGACATTTTTACTATGTTGATTCTACCAATCCATGAGCATGGGAGATCTCTCCACTTTCTATAGTCTTCCTCAATCTCTTTCTTCAGAAGTGTATAGTTTTCCTTATAGAGGTCTTTCACATCTTTTGTTAGGTTTACACCTAGGTATTTGATTTTTTTTGAGGCTATTGTAAATGGAATTGTTTTCATACATTCTTTTTCCATTTGCTCATTGTTAGTGTATAGAAATGCTAATGATTTTTCTATGTTGATTTTATATCCTGCTACCTTGCTATAGCTATTGATGATGTCTAGAAGCTTCTGAGTAGAGTTTTTTAGTCTTTAAGGTATAGGATCATGTCATCTGCAAATAGGGATATTTTGACAGCTTCTTTACCTATTTGTATTCCTTTTATTCCTTCTTCTTGCCTAATTGCTCTGGCTAGGAATTCCAGTACTATGTTGAATAGGAGTGGAGATAGTGGGCATCCTTGTCTGGTTCCTGATTTTAGAGGGAATGGTTTCAGTTTTTCTCCATTAAGTATAATGCTGGCTGTAGGTTTGTCATATATAGCTTTTATAATGTTGAGGAACTTTCCTTCTATTCCTAGTTTTCTTAGAGCTTTTATCATGAAATGATGTTGGATCTTATCAAAGGTTTTTTCTGCATCTATTGAGATGATCAAGTGGTTTTTGTCTTTGCTTCTGTTAATGTGGTTTATTACGTTTATTGATTTTCGTATGTTGAACCACCCCTGCATCCCTGGGATGAAGCCTACCTGGTCGTGGTGAATAATCTTTGATGTGTTGCTGAATTCAGTTTGCCATTATTTTGTTGAGGATTTTTGCATCAATGTTCATTAAGGAGATTGGCCTATAGTTCTCCTTTTTGGAGGTGTCTTTGCCTGGTTTTGGGATAAGTGTAATACTGGCTTCATAAAATGTGTTTGGCAGTTTTCCTTCCCTTTTTATTTCGTGGAACAGTTTAAGGAGGGTTCGTAAAAGTTCTTCTTTAAAGGTCTGATAGAATTCAGCAGAGAGTCCATCAGGTCCTGGACTTTTCTTTTTGGGGAGGCTCTTGATTGCTGCTTCAATTTCATTTTGTGTTATAGGTCTATTCAGGTGATTAATTTCCTCTTGGTTCAGTTTTGGATGATCATATGTATCTAGAAATCTGTCCATTTCTTTTAGATTTTCAAATTTATTTGAATATAGGTTCTCAAAGTAGTCTCTGATGATTTCCTGGACTTCCATGGTGTTTGTTGTTATCTCCCCTTTTGTATTCCTAATTCTACTAATTTGGGTTTTTTCTCTCCTCATTTTAGTCAGGTTTGCCAGAGGTCTATCGATCTTGTTTATTTTTTCAAAGAACCAACTTTTTGTTTCATTAATTCTTTGTATGGTTTTTTTGGTTTCTATTTCTTTGATTTTAGCTCTTGTTTTTATTATTTCTCTCCTATTTGTTTTGGGATTTGCTTGTTCTTGTTTTTCTAGGAGTTTGAGATGTATCATTAGGTCATTGATTTGGGATCTTTCAATCTTTTTAATATATGCACTCATGGCTATAAACTTTCCTCTCAAGACTGCCTTAGCTGTGTTCCATAGGTTCCGGTAGGTTGTGTTTTCATTTTCATTGACTTCCAGGAACTTTTTGATTTCCTCTTTTATTGCATCGATGATCCATTCTTCATTAAGTAATGAGTTATTTAGTTTCAAGCTGTTTGCATGTTTTTTGTCTTTACTTTTGTTGTTGAGTTCTACTTTTACTGCATTGCGGTCAGATAGTATACATGGTATAATTTCTATTTTCTTGTTTAAAAATCAATAAAGATTTGAGACATGGCTCAAATGGGAAAGTGCTTGCCTAGCAAGTTTAAGGTCATGTTAGTTAAGCAACAGTTTTATTTTTCAAGGATTTTTCCATTTCCAGCATCTTTACAATGTCCCCACTTTATTCCTCTTATTTGTGGCTTACCTACCTTTTTTTCTTAACTAGTTTTCATATGGATGTACTTATATTTGTTGCGCTAGGTTTTTTTGCTGAATCTACAATGTTTATCTTCTAAGAATAATAATATTCAAATTTTATGTCTTCATTTGTGCCTTTTAAACCTTCTATACTGTATATGTTAACTTTGTTCTCTACTTCAATTTCTCTGACACAGTCTAGATCTGTTTGTGTTTCTCTATTTCTATGCTGTATATTTCTATCTTTCAGGATTGGAATTGATAAAATTATTGAAAATTCACAAATATATCCCAAGTAACCTACACTTCACATCTAAGCATTTTAGATTCCTTCACTGAGCAATAATTCAATGACTTACATTAAGCCAACTGATTTACAGACTATGAAAATACTTTTGTGTGCTACTTTATTTGATTTGTTGGGGTTGCATTTTCTCCTGTGCTGATTTAGCAAGTAGACTTCAATGATGTCCTACTATTTTATTCAATTTACATTTAAATCTCTTTCTTTTTTAATATCTTATTTAAAACTATGACTATTTAAAATTTTGTTATTATAGCCTCCCCAAGATAGTAGTCCACTCTGATATGTACACCATTATATCATTAACAACTAGCGTAACTGGCTTCTAAATATATATGTTGTTGAATGTATGTAGCCATTTCTGTATTCTGGCTAGCAAAAGCTATTTTTTCTCAGAAGATAACTGTGCTAATGTGTCCTTGACATAGTGGATGGACTCTTACCGTTACTGCTTTATGGTTTGGTCTGTTTCTACAGCGCCAAGTCCCACTGTCTTAAAAATATGTGTTAAGAGTCTAATTGTAATAGTGAAGTTAATATTGGGTAAAATGCCCAGATGAGCTTGCCTTTCTTTCCTTCAAATCTTCCCAGGAAGTTTTATAACATTTCCTCAAAAGACATTTGCGTTTTCAAGGTATGTTGCCAGAAAGATAATTTCATAATTTTCTATTGCGAGTCCAAGAATCATTTTTAAAAATCAAAAGTATTAAAGTGAAATTATTACAAGAATCAAGTAGGTTCCACTGTAACCTTTTTCATAATTGAAAGGAAATGTGTATAATTTTAAGGAATGCCCATTCCCAAAAATGAGCCTTTATTTCTTTGTATCTTGTCTCATGAGTTAAGTTCCTGAAAAGATACTTTTTTATGATTTCCAGAATAGTAGTCAGTGACTATGCCTGTGTCTTGTTTATAGATTCAATAATTTATTCCACTTCTTTTGGAATAGCCTGAAATCATCTTGATAGCCTTTTAATATTAACATTATATCCGTTATCATCTTTTCCTCCCTGTCTCATTTTTCTTACAGTAGTGAAGCCAAATGAAATATAGAGATAGCTTTGGTCTGAAAGATTTTTAATTCCATGCATGAGTAGTCAGTGACTGACAGCATGACTGTGCTCAGAACTATCATTTGTAAGAATCAATCCAAAATGGGCTTATTTATGGGATAGCTGCAGCATAATGGATGTGCTTGAATGTTATGCACCTTAGTGACCCCAGCAGGAATATGAATAAATCTTTGATATATTCATCCACAAGATCTTGTTATAAACACTGTATCTGAAAAAGGGACCGTCCACAGGTTCTGCTGACAAAGGTAAAAATTTCTTGTAACAAATACCACAAGGAACACAATTGTCCTTATACTATGATATTGTTAAACAAACACATTGTTAAAAAGCATATTTCCAATTCTGTGGAGAAAAACTTCCAAAGAGAAACAGATGCTAATGACAACAGAAAGAAAAACAGATGCAGGAGATGAAGTTTTCAAACACACAGCTCTGTGGCTCCTCTCCTTTATTGGACAATGTGTCTTTGTAAAGCTTCTTTCTGATAAGTAGACTAAAAATTTTAGTTGCACTGTCTTTACACATGTGAAATATTTGAGCTAAGAAAAAAATCAGAAGGATTTCAGAGTTAAGGATAATGACAAAAGTGCATGTCACTGGATTTAATTCTTCTATCCTTATTTACCTTTAAAGTTAATAATGGAAAGTGGTTATTACCTCTGTATGGATCTCTAGAAAAAGATCTTGTATAAAATTCTTTACCAGTTCAACTGAGCAACTTTTGTTGACCAATATCATATCAGAAATGACAAAGCTCTTGTGACTAAATCATAGCAAGAATGTTCTTCTTCATGGTATTTTTCTAAGGGAATTTGATTTCTTGAAAGAGAATACACTCCAAAATGTCATTTCCACCTCTAAAAATAAAATAGGCAGCACCATTGAAAACTGTATTCTCTAAAATGATTGACACTAGTCATAATTTGTTACTTTGTCATGGATTTAGCATGTCAATTAATGTTAAGTACTTGGCAAGCAATTTAAGTTGCAAATAGCTCTTCAGCTGCTGTGTGGACTCTGACAGATGAATGAATTAAAGTAACACTGAAGCTCTCTAGACCAGCTTGGTGTCATTTTTTACACTGGTAGTGATGGGACTACCAGTGTCTTTACTAAATAACAGACCCACTGACTTTGCATCAGAAAAGCTAAAACAAGTCAGACCTGTGACTGCCACATGTACCTGTCAATTATAGCAGATGCAGGACAAAGAGTTAAGCAGTCCTGTTACTTTGCAAGTCAATAGAAAGGCAAAATTCCTACTGGACAGTCTCTCTCCGTCTCTCTGTCTCTCATACGCACACACCACACACACACACACACACACACACACACACACACACACACACAGAGGAGAATCATTTTGTCTCAATCTCATCAAGGAGGATTAATAACATAAATCATTTGTTCTGCAGAGATCATGAAGAAACAGGTACTAGCAATACACTGATATAATCTGCACCACTTAAAAAATTCTCCTTAGTAGCTTCTTGAAATATTGCCAACGCACCAGAGACTATCTAAAGTGTAAAGCGAATAATTCTGCCACAAAGTTAAATTAAGGAGTTTAGTTAACAAAAAGTGTTTATAACACATATCAACATTAAATAAATAAACTTCCAGTGTTCACAGATAAGTCCTGGTGACCTTAATCTGTGAAACCTATTTGCTCTATGCATGGAGGTTAATGAAGTATTATTATTTCCTCTTAAACTAGAGAAGACAATTGGAAAAGCTTGCTTCTCTATTAAGTCTTGTAATTCTCTGGTACCCTTCTCTCACCAGACTTTTGAATAGTAAAGTATTCCTCCCTACTTTCTTCTCTGTAAATGCTTATACCTCTCTCTCATGCTGTAGTCTGGCATTTGATGCTCTATCGTAGGTAAATAAAAATACAGTCAGATTCCTCTCTGAGCCAGTAACATGAAATTCATACCCTTTTTTTTTGGTGGAAGTCATTTTGTTTGCTGTAGGCTGTGCTTTTACTGTTTCTCCCCTTTATAGATTCATTTCCTACACACATCAGGTCCTCCTGTGACTTTTGCTTGTCATTAGCAGAGCTAATGCACCCTTTATCATATGCTTCATATACACAGCCCAAGAAACAGCTAGTAAAAAGCCTCAAAATGCTAATTCTAAACATACATGTTTACTCTTTGTCATGCTGTAACAAGCTATAAAGATAATTGCTATTCCTCATCCATGCACTTCAAGATTAAGATGATTAGTCAACAGTTGACAGCATACATGAAAAGAAATGAATATGCTCTTGTATCCCTTTTTGCTTTAGTTTTCCTCCAAGGCCATATTTCTCAAGCACTTTTTTCCATAGTGGCTCCCTAAGGAGACTTTTCATACATCTTTTTCCTTAATTTCCCTCCCCATGAAATTTTAACTCTACTTCTATATTGTATGTTACTTTATATCTCTAAAAGTATTTCTGAATTACATATAAAACAAAGCAATACTTTTGTTCTCCCACCAAGTATCATTTTTTGCTTTTGTGGGAACAATATTGTCCTTCTTGAGCATGGTCTAGAATACTGTTGTGGGGGTGTTCGTGAAAACACTTATCCCAAACTAATATGTAGCGGCAGTAATAACACCATTGTTATTATTCAATGGCACAGAAGCTGAGAGTAACATGAGAGGGAAGGAGTGCATTTTAATATCCCCAGCTATTTGCAAAATTATTAAAAATATGGTTGGAGGCCAAACAATATTTTACTTTTTATTGTTATATGAACTTATTCTCCGTGAAACTGTACATGTGTACCAGCACACACATACCTGTATAAATTGTAAAGACATTCAGACTTATTTCAGATTTTGTTTCTATTCTGACACAAGAGGGAAATTTGTTTCCTATTGCTTCTATGATGGTATGTATTTTTTTTTTTACCACTCATATAACTGTTGTTGAATCTTTCACTATTTGATAAGATTGTTCTCAAAATATTTCCCATGGAGTTCATTCTTAAAAATCTCCTCCAGTGGCAACAGATTTGTGAAATATACATTGTGCGTACAACATTACTATAATGGCTTAGCCAGAGGAAGTTTCAATAAAATATTTAATTTATTGGGAGAGAGAGATTGAAGATTTAAGAAATTGTGTCCTAGTTAGATCCCTGGGGGAAAATTTCTTCATGAGACACTTTTAAGCATTATCTGAAAACTTTCCCAATAATTGGAATATTAACCCACATATCAGAAAAACCTAGCTTAGAGATGATCAGAGCCTTCTATTTGTCAGCCCTAGTGTTAGTTTGATTATTCACAACAAATTTGTTGATGAGCTACTCATATATTCCAAGTCTACTGATCAAATATCTACCATCAAAGATCATTATGGTTCATATGTTCTGAACATCGTTCCAACTCAGTTCCTATCGTAGTTACTAGGTTTGTTTTGCCCTGGAATTAAGTACTGTTAAATTTCATTTGTTACCTTTGCAGCCATCACCACCCTTGAAATTTGGAAGCTTATTTCAGTAGCAATATCTCCATCTTATAGAAGATGCCATACCATCTTCACCCATGAAAATACAGGAGACAAGATAATGAAAACTCACTGATTCTCTGATTAGGCTGTAATATAAGAACTGAAATTTCTTTTCAGGATTTTGTTTTTTCTTTGAGTTCCCCAGTACAGTCAGAAGCAGGAAGCCTGCATTCTCGCTCATATTTACAGCATTGTTATTTGCTAAGGCCTCTAGCCTTAGCACTTTAGCACTGTGTTTATAACTCCATGTACTTCATTTCAGGGAACTAAGTTTAAAAAAAATAAATTTTGCCACTGATTTCTATGTACTATCAATTTTCTGTCTTTAAAGGATACAAATATGCATTCCCTTCAAACACAAATGGGCCAATTGAACAGCGCAAAGCTCCTATGCCTACACCTACCTGCGGTGACAAGTACTGCTCTAATGTATGGAAAGCATTTGCTACCGAGAATCACCAGTTTCTAAAACTAATGGAAGGCTAGAGGAGAAGCGCGGTACCCCAGATTTGGCTTGTAAGCAAAACTACTACTCCAGCCTGTAATCCTAGCTACTCAGGAGGCAGAGATCAGGAGGATCATGGTTCAAAGCCAACCTGGGGAAATAGTTCGCAAGACCCTATCTCGGAAAAAAAAAAAAATCACAAAAGAAAGGGCTGGTGGAGTGGCTCAAGGCGAAGGCCCTGAGTTCAAACTACAGTCCTGCAAAAAAAAAAAAAAAATCTACTTTTGCCTGAGTCAGGTAGATAGGAAATCAAGAAGCTGCCAACAGAATAGTTGATTCCAGGAACATACTGTCTGCCGGAATCTAGAAGAAATCATCATAGCAACTGAGTAAAATCAAAATGCTGACTATACAATCTGCATTTATTTCTTCAACCATCAGGGAACTAGTGACAGAAAGTGAAAACTCCACCGACATGGTTGCTGAAAAAGCAGAAACTCAGAATGAGCAGATTGTGGCTTTGCCACAGTCCCAAAGAAGTACGTCTTATTTGTGAAACAGAAGTGGTATTGAGATCCTAACTTCAATATTTTTCAAGTTTCTTCAGTACAGGTAGATTCAAGACAGATCAAGTGGATGTAGAAAGTTGTAGAGCAAAACTTTTTCCTCATATCACTTCCTTATCATCCCAGAAAAAGTAGAAACCAGCGTATAAGAACCTCTTCATCAAACCTAAAAACTAAACTGTATGCACACCAATATTTGTGCTAATATATTGTGACATATTCCCCTCCTTTTGCATAAGATTAGTTCCCAATTTCTTCTAAATCAAATCTTAAAGTCCTTTTAACTTAGGACTATACTTAATATATTCTTAACTTCTCTTTTACTTTGTGCATGCCTTCTCCTCAATATTTCAATTTAATAATTGTGCTTCCAAAACCAAAACTTTCCCTGGATAACATATTCCTACTCCTTCCTTTCATAGAAGAAATACTGCAAATGATTGTACATGACCTCATCTCTCAATTCCTTACGCTTATAGTTTGTATATAAAAGTTGCCAGAAAGATTTATGTGCTAAAAGCTTAGTCCCCGGTTGTTGGTGCTATTGAGAAGCAGCTGTATCATGAAGACACTAACCTCATCAATGGATTAACCCACTGATCATTTCATGGCTGAATGGGCTATTAGGAGGTGGGACATGGTTGGAAGAAGTAAGTCAACAGGGACATGCCTTTGAAGGGCATATCTTGTCTTGTGTCCCTTTGTGCTCTCTCTCTGTCTTTCCCCCTCTCATTCCCAAAGTACTCAATAACCATAACAAACTGCTTAATCTTTAATTTTAATGATCACATTACAGCATCCATCACTTTTGATTGAAAGTTCTCTTGCTTTAGCCTCTCTGATCCAACTATTTCCTGGTTTTCTAACTCTCTGACTACTCCTTCCTAAATATGTTTCTGTTTCTTGAATATTGGCATTCCCAGGGCTCAAGCAGAGGCACTGTCTTGGTTATATGAATCCTTTCTATGTAAGTTTATCCTCTCTATTGGCTTTATGACCTCTCTATATATGGAGGTAATTTTTAAATCAATAGTTATAGCCCAAGTGTCTCCAAGTGCAAGGGGTGGGAAGTAAAAACAAACCTAAATAACTCTAGAACTTAGTATTTGAACAGTGTATGTGCATGCCATGATGTTGAAGAAAAAAAAATTAACTGTACATTGACACCACACACTTCTTAATAAGTTTATTTCTCAAATATATGAACTGGTAATTTTCGTCAATTGCACAAATTCCTAAAGCTCATCATATTCAAATCTGCTTCTTTGTGTGTTTGTTGTCTCTTTGAGTCAATCACAAAACTGAGGAACCCTTTCTTCCACTCTTATACCCAATACCTAATGAATCACAAAGTTGCAACAATTCTGCCTCCAAAACATTTCTCCACTCCATCATTTTTTCACTGCTCTGAAGATCTCCTCTATCATGACGGTAACAGCCACAATATCTAACTCAGCTCCTGCTTGACTGCCAGTCCAATCTCCACCCTGAAGTTGGGATCTTTTTAATATTCAAATAAGATTCTGTCATTTTTCTGACTCTTCATTGGTTCTTAATTATTTATCTTAGAGCAAAAATTCCTGTAGCTTATAATAGCCTACACACAATCTGTCTTAACTTAGCACTGAAGACTGATCTCTCTCCCTATTCCATTTCCTAATCCACTCAGCAGTCTGAACACACCTGTGAACTTTTACTCTTTCATGCATGCCGTATTTTATCTTGCCTCCGTCCCTTAGCCACTCTTCTCCTTGGGATATAGATTGGGCTTCATAAGAGCCAGGATATCTCAAGAAAAAGAATGATATAGTCACAGTAACTCTTTCCAATAATTTGTCTTTCTGGGAAAAGTGATGAAATGCCACAAGACAGGCTTTAAGAGCTGTTATTTATGAGACTTTACAACTTATAAATGACTCATGTTACAAGTCTGAATTTGCATCAATACTCCTTTTACTTTTAAAAAAAGGAATAAAGGCAAACATCTGAAGCAAAGAAGAGAGATATTTTTCCCTCTTGAATTTCTCCATGAGTTTAGAAGTGTTTTACTCCATAAAGGCCCAACGGCTATTTGATTCAGAATGCAATATATTTTGAAAGAATTTTTCCTTTCTGAGGATTCTTTTTCTTATTACTTGCTAGGGCTAAATCATTTGCTCCAGACAATTTTTAGTACAATAGCTATCATGGAATATGTTCTAAAAGTTAACTAATTCTGAGCAATTCCATACTTGAAGCTAGCTCTAGTGAGCTCATCTTCAAGTCATATTTCTCAAAATATCTTCTTAAAAACCAATGAATTAGGTAAGCTGCTAGTCAATAGGCATGTAAGTAGAGAACCACTGATTCAAT
This sequence comes from Castor canadensis, assembly GCF_047511655.1. Lineage (NCBI taxonomy): Eukaryota > Metazoa > Chordata > Mammalia > Rodentia > Castoridae > Castor > Castor canadensis. The sequence continues at coordinate 87,265,738 of NC_133399.1, forward strand.
CTTAACTTGTTAGCTTTCTAACAAAAAACATTTCTTAAAAAATTTAAATATTGTCTTATTCCCATTTTTTTCTTTTAAAAATGAAAGTATAGAGATACATTGTATTTTATCTCCTCATTTTTTTTTTGAGTAGATTGTTGCCGTTAAAATCATTACTCTTACAAAAACCGTTCTAGAGAATTTCTAGTTAATGCCAATCATTTTGTGTATTTGAGAAAAAGAAACTTTTTGGGGGGGAATGATTGAAAGCTGAACAAAATTCAGACATGAACAAATAATCTCTTACTTCATGCAGTTTTAGATCTTCTCTTAAAATCCATAAGAACACTGATATAAGAAAATATCATTCTAATCTCTCCAACAAGTAATGTTAGAACAATTTGCCATCCATATGAAGAAAAAATAAATCTCAACACATATTAATACCTTATATAAATCTTAACATATAGTTGACTACAAATCTAAATATAGAACTTAATTTTTTTAATGTTTGGAAGAAGGTGGGGGTGGTGGCACATTCTTTAATCCAAACACTGGAGAGGTGCAGGCAGGGGAATCACAAGTTTGAGGCCAGTCTGGGCTACAAAGCAAGAATGCTTCCTCAAAACAACAACAACAACAAATTTCTTAGAAAAAAAAATACGAGAAAATCTTTGTGAACTTGGGCTAACAAAAGAGTTCTTAGATAAAACACCAAAACATGATATAAAACAAATAATGGGGAAAGTGAATGTTATCATAATTAAAGACTTACTCTGTGAAAGACATTAATGAAAGAAAAGCTATGTATTGTGAAAAAATGTTACTCCCTACCTGGCAAGGTACAAGTATCTGGGATATATTAAAAACTTTAAACAATAGTAAAAAATATTTTTAACGAGTAAATGATGAATATTCTTCATTGAAATGATATGAAAATGGCAAATAAGCACAAAAGACTGCTTAACCTCAATCATTGGCAAAATTCTAATTAAAAACACAATGAGTTACCACTATGCATATATTAGTGAAGCTTAAATTAAAATTTTTAAAAAGCTCAGAACACCAAATACTGATAAGAATACATAGCAATTGTGGCTCTCATATATTGTTGATAGGAGTGAACCTTATACAGCTACTCTAGTAATAAATAGCTTGGTACTTTCTTCTAAATATATACATTTAATATGACCTAGTAACCCTACTCCTAGATATTTACATAAGAGAAATAAAACTTATGTTCATGTAAAGACCTGAACACAAATGTGTACAGTAATCCATAAAATATTGAAAAAACACCATAGTCTGTCAATGGGTGAATAAACTGTGATGTAACTATACAATAGAATACTACTTGGAAATGAAAAGGAATAAACAGGAATAAACTGATGCACACAGTAACTTAAGTATGAGAAGCCAGACTTAAAAGGTTAAATATCATATGATCACATTTATATGACGTTATAGAAAAGGGAAAATGATGGCACTAAAGACTAAATCAGGGCCTTTGAGGTGATGAGTGTGGAAGTGGTTTCACTACAAAAGGGCTACATGAGACACTTCTGGATTGGAATTCTGTTCTACATCCAGTGTATGTAGTAACACATCTCCATGCACTTGGTAGAATTGGATGTATATGTGAATATTATCAAATTTTAAAACACCAGCATTAACAATGTAACAGCTTAAAACAACAACCATTTTATTAGGTTTTACATGTATAAGGATTAGGAATTTGGGAGGGATTGCCTGGATGACTTTTCTGCCCCACTTGTCGTTAACATACACCATTCTGCTGTATTCGGCTGCATGGTTGGCTTCTCTGATGTATTCAGAATAGCTTCCCTCACATGTCTAGACCCTTAGTGAGGTCGGCTGGAAATCTGGTCCCTGTTGGGATTTTTGACTAGAGCTCTTATGTGACTCCTTTAGCATGGCTTCAGCCAGCTTGTCTCACAGTGTTTCAAGAGACAGAGTAAAAGGTCTAAGTCTTCTTATGACCCAGAGGCCATCTCTAATCTGACACAATATTCCCTGTAGTGACATTATTTTCATTATCAAACATGCAAAATGCACACACCTATTCATAGAGACCCCAGCTTTCTTGTCCTATTATGGCATTGTCTTGAACTTTACAATTTTCTCATCTAAATCCAGTTCAAGGGCAAATAAGGTTCCCAAGGGGAAGATCTTGATCATACTTCCTGTTGATCAAAAGGTCTTGGATTCAAGAGGCAAGTTTTCTGTTCTACATACAATCAACAAAGAAGGATAGTGCAGAATAAGATAAATCCCAAAAGTCAATATCCAAAGTCTCATCATTCTGAATGTTGAATTCTGAAAGATTAAAATCACCAACATCTAAAATCTTGAAAGGTCAAAATCTCCAAAATATAATTCTGAAAAAAGTGTAAGAAAAATTATTTGAAAGACATTTATTCATATTTTAAAAAAGAGCTTTATTTGAAAAACATGAAAGAATACTTCATAAATCAATTTTCACAATAAAATTGTCAACATAAAACATGCATATTCAGCATGCATATGTACTAACAGTCACATGGGAATTACAGCTATGTGTAGATGAACTATGCCACAAAAACAGGTCAAAAATTGAAATGTATAAATGCATATTGCTGTGGGTGGTAATTCTGTGCATCCATCTTCACAACCACAGCCATCTGAAATACTGGACAGACAACCTAAGTCTTTTGAGATGGACCATCACTGTATATGTTGTTGCTCAAAATGCAAAGATCTCAAGAAATTTGTCTTTCAAATGCAAATGTACAAAAAGGACATCTCTTTATTGAAGAAGTTTCAATACTTTTTATAAACATGCATAAATGTTGGAATAATGCACTTTTGCTGAGTTGAATTTGTAAAAAGATGCATAAAACTAATTGGAACTTTAAAAAAAAGTCTTTACATAATTTATACAGTATTATGTGTGAAGCGAATATGAAATATGGAGCATAAAAACTGTAAAAATAAAGCTTATAATTTTAAATAGTAGAGAAAGCAGTAAAAAAAAGAAGAGTAATGAAAAAGAAAATTCAATTTATGAAAAAGTATCCTATAGAGATAGATTATGGACAATTACACCAAGGTAGTCCATAAAAGCTGACCAACTTTCACAATCATTAACTGTATTTTAAAATCGTATATTAAAGTGACTAGCTGCCTTTGTTTTGTATTTGCTCCCTTTGGAGAATGCATTCTTATTCATTTTATTTTTTTCATTGAGTTCTGGAAATGGAACCAATGGACTTGAGCACGGAAAGCAGCTGGTTTACCGCTGAGCTAGCCTCCCAGCCCCCACACTCATTTCCTACATGGCACTGCTCTTGCCCTAACTATTTCATTCAGACTCACACACCAATCTCTGGAAACACCCTCACAGATAAACCAAAGTAATGCTGTACCAGGTTTCTGGTATTCATTCCACCTAACTCTTCTGCATACAAACAAAACCGCCCTAATATCTCTCTGTCTCTCTGTCTCTGTGTCTGTCTCTGTCTCTCTCTCTTACACACACACACACACACACACACACACACACACACACATGGAAATTGAAGTTTGGAGGGTTTCAATGTAGAGCATTTTTTTTTCAGAGTGGTGATTTTCCAGATTTTAGAATTTAGGGATTTTGACCTTTCACGATTTCAGCATTCACATTTGGGATTGTGGTTTTTGATTGTGTCTTTAGGATTGTGATGGAACAGATGGTTCATGGTAATTCTAAAGCCTGGTGAGCATATCCTTCCAGTTACATGATTAGAGCCCAGTCCTGCTCTCTGAAAATGATTCTTTGTAGATTTTGACTTCACCATTTGGGCTCTTTGTTCTTTCTTCTAAGTCATCTTTCCTTTTCGATAGGCAAAAAAAAGGATCATGTTTGCTGCTAATTAAGTCGTATCAAATCTATTTGCTCAGAGAAATCTGGGAACCTTCCAAACTGTTCTTGTCCATTTTTATTGAAATTGGTGATGTTTCTTTGTCTAAGTCTTTAAAGTTTTTAAAAGAATGCTCCGTATGATTATCTCCTTTGGACTGGTAAAGAGACTCTCTGGTATAATGTTCTTAAGATGCTTAGAAATCTTTCAGCCTAGTTGAGAAAACTTATAAGGTATATGTTCAGTCTTTCTGAAGAATATACAAGGATACCAAGTCACACCTTGAGATCTTTACCTTCAGCCCATAAAAAAAATTAGAATTTTCAAGATTTTGATTGGAAATCTCCTTAATCAAATGAAACAATTCTGGAATTTTCTATTTTCCATATTACTGCACTGACAGTTTGCCAACTTGTCTGCTCCTACAATTTAACTGTAGAATTTTTTTCATCCACTAATAAAATTTCCTCCTTCCCTTTCACCACTATGGCAATCTCTTCAAAGCCTTGCAAGCCTCTGCTTGTTTTCTGATCCCAAAGTCAGTGGCACATGTTTTAGGATTTTTCTTAAGCAGCACTCATTTCTAGTTACCTAATTCCATGGCAGCTTCATAAAAAATTACTCCAAAATTAATGTCATAAAAGCATTTTTATTAATTTTCATAATGTTGTATGTCAGAGATTTGAGTAGGTTTCTGCTGACTCTTGGACATGGTGTCAACAAAAGTCATTCAGTGGTATTCTGCTGGTAGATGGGAACAGTATTTGAGTGGAAATAATTTGCCACCATGAATGTGACCTTATTATTGGAAGGGTATCCCTTGTAACAAGCAGTGTATTGTGCCTCATGCTGAGTTACTTTGAGAGTTCTAGGTTTTATTCAAAATTAGGGAAACCTTAGTTTTTGTTGTTGTCTTATAATATGGCATTTATAAAGTCAATTCATTTACTCCGTGTGTTCTCATAGTTAAAATAACTTTCCTTCCATGAAAGTATTCAAGTATAAATAGCAAGAACTTATCAATAGATTCAGAAATAGGCAGGAAAAAACTGTAATGTGAATGGACTAATCATACTTAATTATTTCTAAAAGTTTTAAGATCAACATCATGTTAAACTCAGTCTAGAATTCATACTGAATAATGTTAATATTTTCAATTTGTACAAACTCAAATAGAAGACCATACTGACAGGTTAGCAAGTATTTGTATAGAAGGTGAAAATACACTGAAATTTGGCAACTTAAGTCTTACCTATGATGATACTCTACACTCAAATACTTTTAAATATGTATGCATATCCTCAAATATCCATGAATGTAGAAGTATTAAAAGGAATGATATCATCTACCTAAGAAGTAAAATATCTAATAATTTATTAAATTTTACTAAATTATGATTTTTTGTGGAATATATATATACATACATATATACTTATACATATATAATTTAAAAGTAAATTGTTGATTTTTTAAATAGTCATTTCATTTGCTCAGAAGCAACAAGCATTTCAGCCTGTTAAATTAATCTTAAGAACCATCTAAATGTATAGCATTCAATAATGGTTTTTGAAGGAAGTTAATTCCTCTACAGTTTTACAACACAGTGCACAGCCTCCACATAGCTTCTTGGCTAATCTCAAAACCAATGAACATCTTAAAGATTTATCTGACGTTGATTTTTTTTCAAATCCAAATTATATTTAAAGGATCAGGTTTTGTGGCTGAAAATTAATATAATTCATTAATGTTAGTTATTGTTTCATTTTTATGATTATTATCGATTGTGATGGCTTATATATTAGTATGTATACATATTCACACACTTATATTCACACATATAGCAATTTACATACATTGTGTTGTAATGTATATATATATATGTGTATATATATATAATACACATACATATAGCATTAAATTCTAAAAACATTTATATCTTTGTAATATAATCACTCTACTGGTAGAATTCTTGCAACATGACACTTCAAGTTTCTGTTAATGAAGTAAATGATCTCTAAGTTCTTAAATAAACTTTAAAAATCTTATAAACATTATGCTATGTAAAAGATTCCAGACACAAAAGGTCACATATTGTATAAGTCCACTAATATGAAATATCCAGCATCAGCAACTCTATAGAGATTGATAGCAGATTAATGGTTGCTGGTGGTTTTAGGCCAGTAGTAAGGGAATTGCTTAATTGATGCAGGATTTCCCATTGGGGGTGACAAAAATGAACTGAAATTAAGTGGTGTGGTGATGGCTACATAATATTAATATATAAAGTCACTAGCAGTAAATGTATGTGTATTTAATGACAATGTTTTTAAAAATACAATATATAACACATTTTACATCAGACATTCAAGGAAACACAACTAGTTAGAAGACTAGTGTGTTCAAAAGTTTATTATTGTATGATGCTATTTTCTGTTCCTTAAAGAACAATGTGTCTTTCAGTTTCCTCAAAAAAGTTGTCTTCCAAAGGAAACAATTTTAGAATTCTAGAATGGTTATTTGAAGAGCATTTCTGGTGCTGATGGACAACAGGATGTTCTGAAAACCAAATTATACTTCATTTCTCCAAACACTTTGATCTTTTTATGATGCAAGTTATATATTCTAAAAGTAAAACAATAATTATTTAAAAGAAGTCTAAAACCAAAAATAAACAGATCACTGCTCACATATCATTAAATATACATATTACAAATTAACAAGTCTTATGTGTAAGTAGCTATGTTCATTTTAGCGTGCAAATTGTGTGATTAACATCAGGTAAGAACAAAATCAAACAAATGAGCTTGTTCTGTGTTGTAGTGAATGGATTCATGATGTAAGTTTTAAGCTGTGAAGAGAAGTAGTAACTACAGAATTTCCATATCAGTGTTGACTAAATAATGAGAAATATGCAAGCTGTCTCTTCCTACCTGATGTAACACAAAATCAAGTGGAGTTTAAGGGCCTGTAAAAGTGGACAGATATGTGATGCAGGAAGTTAAGCCACTTTTTTTCTCCTACCTTACAGGTTTGTTGGCATAACCTTGCTGTGAAGGAGTATCTTCTACCTGGTTGTCTAAGTCAATTTTAAGAAGGCTGATAATTAAGCATACAGTTTTCAGACAAGGGGACTTAAGTAATAATGTAAGCAAGCATGAGTGGCAGAAAATGGATAGATGAAAAGGGTCAGGTAATCACTGCTATACATCACATTAAGACAGTACAAATTATGCAACATAAATTACAGTTTTGCATTAACAACAAGCTGCTTCAGAATACTGGCTCTGTTCAGGTGTTTAGCTCTAAAACCAGGCATTCCCAAATGGAATGAACTATATTAATTTCAATAAATCCCTACATTTGGAAGAATGTTTATATAGACTATCTATCTTTCCAGAAATTCTTACAGTGGAGTGTAAGGATTGGTCCGTGTTCTTTATTCTATACTATTTTTAATTTTCCTTTCTTTTCTTTTTATTTTTTTTGGGGGAGAAGGGAATACTGGGGTTTTCACTTAGGGTCTTTGTTTGCTCTATCACTTGATCCATGCCCCTAGTCCTTTTTTGCATTAGTTTTTTTTTTCAGATAGGATTTTACATTCTTGCCCATACCAGGCTTAAAACATTATCCTCTTATCTATACCTCTGGCACAGCTGAGATTACAAGTGTGAACCACTACATCTGGTTGGTTTTTTGATATGCAGTCTCACTAATTTTTTGCCCATACTGGCCTTAAACTGTGATCATCTTGATCTCTGCCTCTCAGGTTGTTGGCTTATAGGTGTAAGCCATGATGCCTGGCTCCTGTCTTTAATTTCCAATTTTAAATTTACCCAAAGCTTGCTGAATGAAATTCAGAGCATTGTTCCACTAATTCAACACACTTTATGTTCTAATTAGTACTTCTTTTTTGTGTGTGTGATGCTAGGGATCAAACCCAGTGCCTTTCAAAGGCTAAGCAAGTGCTCTACCACCAAGCTATATCCCAGCCTCTAATTTTTTAGGACAGAGTATCACAACTTAACTCATGCTGGGCCTTGGAATCACCATGTAGCCAAGGCTAGCCTGCAACTTGCAGTCCTCCTGCCTCAGTACTGCCTCCCAAGTGCTGGACTTACAGGCATGTTCCCCTAAGCCTGGCTTCTAACCAATACTTCTTATTTTTCTGTTTCCAGAATTGGTACACAATTATGTTCCTTTAAATTTTCTTTGGTAATTTAAAAAATACGTTTGCCCTTTTCAAAGAGAATAAACATATGGATAATGAAACATTCAAGGGAAAATTTGAAATAAACTTTCTAAGCTTCTAAATAGTTCTTATAAAATGGCTTTCTTCCCTATCAGTTTAGTAACTGAGACTTGAAAGGCACTTTCCCAGTAGGCCATTATTTCAGAATCAGTGGTCCCTGATGACCACCCTGCCTGTGGTGGGCTCCTAGAGCAGATGGCACAGGCAGCATGGGGGATATTAGAGAGATGACACTAAAAGCAATTACTCCACTATTGAGTATTAGCGTTCTGTGCTTTGTGAAGCATGGAAGCGTACATGCAGTGCTTCAGGATTGGAACATCCTACAAAACTAACCCAGTGAGGCATTTCTTAGGGAGCTCCAGCTTTGTTCTTATTTCTTTACAAAGAGAAGTTATTCTCTGTATATCTTAGATCTCTAATTAGGACTTCTTAATTTTAGTTTTATCTATGCATATTGTTGTGCTGGGTGAGGGGACATGTGGTATTTATAAAAGTTCTAACAGTATGCCAAATATTTTTCAAACAGAAAGAATTCTGGTTTATTTGTCCATGAGCCCAGGAATTGTGATGTTTGCCTTAAATGTTGTACCCTTTCCCCCAGTTACTCACACACACACAAAATTTATTAAAAATTTCTTCAAAAGTTTGATAATGCGATGTATGCATATAAACATGCATCTTTTGTTTTCTATTGCTGCTGAAACAAAATGCCACAAATTTAGTGGTATTTGTATTCTGTTCTGAGATGATCACTGTAGCCATAAGAAGAGCCATCCTCCACTTTGGAGGATGAATGGAACACTTATCAAGCAGAGGAGAATATTATTTGATTATAGCCTTCGTTGCAGTTGGAAGATAGTGGTCTCCATGCAGAGATCACTGTGCACGGATCAAAAGGACATACAGATTTGCAACAGTCAGTAGAAAGTCTGAATGTGACTTACCTGGTGTGATACTGTGGAAATGTCCTGTTGCTATATTTGGAAGACTTGTAATTTGGTATTCAGAAAAGAAGAAAAATGGATGAAAATTATTTTCCAGTGTTTCTGTGTATCTCCACCATTAGTATTTTTCAGACAAATGAAGTTTTCTTCAAATATTTGCATTAACCATGATGATAATGAAGTCTCTATTGATTTTCTCACTTTAAAAATCTAAGGTGAAATTGTATTTGTAAAGGCATATGTGGTACTTATTTTAATACATTGTGTATGCACAAACACTGCACGTATGCTATCAACCTGTCATTCCATACATTAGTCCAGAAGTTGTAAGCAAGAATCTGGTTGAAACCATTGATTCTTCACCCTTTAAAATTATCTACAAATTTTGGAAATCTTATTAGCCAAATCAACTTAAAAGATTATTATAATTAACCTTTATTATGCTTTATTGTTCAAAAGTCACCTTTAATTTTTTCCAAAACTACTTACTGCACATAACTTGCCATACTAAACACAAGAAAATGTGTTTTTATTGTGAAGAAGTACTATGGTTATTTTTGTAACACAGACAGCTTTCATGAAAATTTCACTAAGTACATTCTGGATCCTGTTGGATATCTAATAATAGAAATGATTCTAGAAAATAAATACAAATGTGAAAATATATCACTCCAAGTGTCTAATAGCAATCTAATATTTCATTCTCACAAACAAGAAAAGTGAAATTTGAACAGAACAACAAAAATAAATATGAAAAACTGGTTTTCTGTGGTCTTTTCTTTGGAAGGATATAGGTTACAAAGTCATGGGCAAGTAAGTCTTCGGATGACTCTTTCAGGCAATGATGAGTAAGGATGTCAGGTGTGAAAAGCTCCCAGAAATGTTAAAGGTTCTTGCTATAATTCAGAAAAGCCCAAATAATAGCACATAAGGTTATGAACTTTTTTATTACCTTATTTTTAGAGAAGTTTTAGGTTCACAGAAAAATGAGGCAAAGATACAGGTGTTTCCATATATTCCTTGACCCTACCTGTGCACAGCCTCCTCTGTTACCAGGTGCTCTTACTGAGCAGTGCATCTGTTACAATTCACGAACTTGCAGTTGACCGTATGTTGATAGTGTGGATTCTTCTCAACTTAAAAGCAGATCTTCTCTCATTCATTCTTTTTCTCTGTCTCTCTGTCTCTGTCTCTCTCTCTCTCTCTCTCTCTCTCTCTCTCTCTCAGGATTACAGAGTGAATATCTTTCTTCGTCAGAAATGGAATGATCCCCGTCTGGCATACAGTGAATATCCTGATGATTCTTTAGATCTTGACCCGTCCATGTTGGACTCCATTTGGAAACCTGATTTGTTCTTTGCCAATGAAAAGGGTGCCAACTTTCATGAAGTCACTACAGACAACAAACTGCTAAGAATTTTCAAAAACGGAAATGTTCTTTACTCAATAAGGTGAGTCATAGGCTTAAATGCCTGTTAGCATTTTTGAGCCTGCTGTTTATTGTTTTTGTTTTACTTTTTGGTAAGACTTCGAAATTTTGAGTAACTTATCACTGCTCCACAGGAGCTCTTTTAACATAGCATTTTCCAAATATGTCTGATCAATAATAGCCCACCTAAGTCTCACATCTAGGTATTATATGAACAATTCTTGGAAATCTACTTCTTAAGTGTGAGGCCCAGGTCATTCTTAATACCAGTTAGGTTGGCAAGAGTCATCAGGGCAAATTGAAAGGCAGCTGAATCACACACTGTGATTAATATTTATGAATATGTGCATACTTTAAATATTTATAGGTGAAGAAATGTTTGCCTGTCTCGGATCCATTTTACATAAATTATTTTTCAGGTATGTGTATTTTCTTTTTAGACATTCTGGAGCTTCTCTGATATTTTTACTCTGTCAAATTTTTATCCTTTCTAATATCTGCAAAGTGGTGATTTGTTGATTAACTTTAAAGAAAGAAAAAAATCAGTGTAGTGTTTAAAAATAGATGACACTCAAAATATTTATCATAATCCCTAGAAAATATCTTATTTCTATGCTAGTCATTTATTATATATGTCTCAGAAGGCTATGCAGCATTTAGGAAACAATATGAAAATGTAAACGGACCTGGAGGCACATACCTATAATCCCAGCACTCAGAAAACTGAGGCAGGAAGGTCATGGGTTTGAGGCAACCCTAAGCTATATAGCAAGTTTTAGACCAGCTTGAGCTGAAAACCTAGCAAACCTAGTAAAACCAAAAGATAGCAGTAATTAATGCCAAGAGATAAACACTAAGCATAATATTTTCTTGACAGTTGGGCTCTAGAACTCATTCAACTTTAGCAGTTCATTAAACACCAAATCAGCACAAATTCAGTAACTAGCCAAATAGCTACCTGCAATACACCTGATGATTTGGTCACAATTGTCTTTTTTGTTTGGTTGGTTTTCTTTGAGAAATGGTCTCACTATGTAGCTGAGACTGGCCTGGAAATTGCAATGCTCCTGCCTCTGACTCCTGAGTGCTGGGATTACTGGTGTGCACAGCCATGCCTGGTTTGAAATTTTTTCTGAAATAATTATATAAAAGTCTTCAATTGTTATTTTCCTAATATAGTTCATCTGTGAAAAACAGGAAGTCAGGAACATAATCAGTGTCATCTTTCTCAAGATATGCTCTACTTGCAGCAACAGGCAACTGTTGAAATACTTTTACCATAAGTAATATGTTTTAAAATTTCAAAGTAGTCTTAGTATTGAGGATTTAGCTTCAAATTAACTCCTTGTGCTTCATCTTTCTCTCATTTTTGCCTGTTGTTAACTTTTCATCAGGAATAGGGATATTTGATTTTGAGTTAATTTTCCTAACATCAAGAATGTTTCTAGCAATAGGTTTAGGCACGGACTTCCTCAACAGAACTCCAGCAGTTCAGCAACTAAGAGAAAGGATTAACAAATGGAACTACATGAAATTAAAAAACTTCTGTACCACAAAAGAAATGGTGTCTAAATTGAAGAGGCTACCTACAGAATGGGAGAAAATCTTTGCTAGTTATACCTCAGACAAGGAACTGATAACCAAAGTATACAGGGAGCTCAAAAAACTAAGCTCTCCCCAAATCAATGACCCAATAAAGAAATGGGCAACTGAAATAAATAGAATTTTTTCAAGGGAAGAAGTCCAAATGGCTAAAAACACATGAAAAAAAACTCTTACCATCCCTGGCCATAAAGGAAATGCATATCAAAACCATACTAAGATTTTACCTTACTCCTGTTAGAATAGCTATCATCAAAACACCACCAACAACAAATGTTGGCAAGGAAGCAGACAAAAAGGAACCTGCATACGCTGCTGGTGGGAATGTAAGCTAATGCAACCACTCTGGAAAACAATATGGAGGCTTCTTAAAAAACTAAACAGAGATCTGCCATATGATCCAGCAATACCACTCCTAGGAATATACCCAAAGGAATGCGGCTCAAGTTATTACAAAGGCACCTGCACACCTATGTTTATTGCAGCACTATTTACAATAGCCACACTATCGAAACAGCCAAGATGCCCCACTACCAACGAATGGATCAAGGAAATGTGGTATTTATACACAATGGAATTTTATTCAGCCACAATGAATGATATTTTGACATTCACAGGTAAATGGATGGAACTGGAGAACATCATCTTATGCTAAGTTAGTCAGGCTGAGAAGGCCAAAAATTGCCTGTTTTCCTCATGTGCCAATTATAGACCTAAAACAAATGCAGTAATATTATTGGACATGGGTCACACACTAAGGGGAGACCTCACACTGGAGGGATAGGGAAAAGGAAGGAAACCAAAAACTTGAATGTGGTTGATGTACTCACTGTATAGGAATGAATATAGTAATCTTAAACTGGCAGAGCCCACTATGGGAAGGAGACTAGGAAGTAGTGAAGAGGTCTGGTAGAGATGAACCAGTTTGGGTTGTAATATACATATGCATGGAAACAGCACAAAGAATCTCCTTGTATTGCTATCTTTATCTCAAACTAGCTAAAATGTCATGTTTTTCTTATTATCTTTTATATGTTTTCTTCTACAAAATCAGAGAACAAGGGGGTGGAACAGGTTCAGCCTGGAGGCGGGGCTGCAGGGGGGGAGGGCGGTCCAAATAAGGTATACGCATGTAGGTAAATGCAAAAATGATAAAATAAAAAAAAGAAAGTTTCTATTTTGCCAAGTAATAGCATAAGGTAAAGCAGGAAGAATGAAAACTTAATTTTAGTAGCTTAGTGGTTTTGAAAACATTTTTTGGCAAAGTGGTTTTATGAATAATGTGTTATTCTATATTTTCTTTTCATCTCTTCATCTGATATACTATGTGTACTTTTCAGATTTTTCTATTTCACATGAAAGTATTTTCTCTTAATACATTTATTACTTCCTAAGAGTGACACAATGATACTCTACAACAAACTGATACTTTCATTAGATTTCTGAAAGCCAATATGAATTAATATAATCTTGGTTGATTAATTACTATAAGTGACATAAAGAAAATGTCAGATACTATTACTAATTAAGATCTATATAACACATGGATAAATAATTTGATGGTGAATCCCATTCTACATAAGAGAATTTGGCTTCTGGGAAGGTGGAGTAGATACACGTTTTCATATGGTACCTAAGTATAAAACAAAATCCTAGACACTGTACTTGTAACAAATAAAGGGAGACTGCCAGCGGTGACAAAGAAGACAAGCTGGCTAAGAACCCTGGTACCTGAGGAACAACACAGAAATGGATTCCTGAGATTTTCTTTTTGCCTTGTATATTCCAGACTTAAAGATGAAAAGGCTGGCAACTGGAAAACAGCAACAAATGCAGACAAATTAAGCCCCAGCAAAAGCTTATTTTCTCCAGCCAATCTGACTCTGGATGTTAGGAATGGGGCAGCTTAGCAAGATGAAACCTTGAAATGACTGCTCTACTCCAGACAAATAACAAAGGGAAAAAAAAAAATGATACTACCTCAATCCCACTCTCAGGCCAGCAAAGTTCGAGTGGGGAACCTAGACTTCCAGTTTCGATAGGCTATGATGAGGAATCCCAACACCTATGCTGAGGTGGTGTCAGGGAAATATAAATAGTGCATTGGGTCTTCATCTCCACCAGCCTGTGGTGAGCCTCCCATTTCGCAGTATCAGGAGAAAACACATAAATAGTCACCCTCACCCTACAGAGAAAAGGCACCCCATTCCCACTTGGATAGTTTCATAGGAGTCAACTACCAAACCACCCACTGTGGTGTTAGTAGAAACCTTGTGCAGAGCTGAAACTTCTGCAGCAACAGGAGCCTCTCCTTTCACAGGTCAATATAAAGGCTGATTAGGAAACCTTGAATTCGATTTCCACCTGTAAGTAGCAAGATAGCACCTCCCTTTGCCCTGATGGAGCAGTGTCAGACAAAGCCAGTTAAGACAGAAAGTTTTATAAGTGTCAAAGTTACAAAGTAATGTAACAATAAAAAATCATTCAACATGCAAAAGACCAGAGTGACTCAAACTAAACGAAAAAAACCAACCAGCTGATGCCAACATCAAAATGATAAAAATATTAAATATCTAACAGAACTAGCTATGGCAGAAATGTTTCAATGAACAATTTCAAATCTGCTGTTACAAGTGAAAAAATAGAAAGCCTCGTCAAGGGAATAGATGCTATAAAGTAGATCCAAATGAAAGTTGTAGAACTTGAAAAATAAAATATGCAAAATAAAAACTCAGTGGATGGGCTCAGCAGAAAAATGGAGAAGACAGGGGGAAGATGAATGGTAAAGTAGAACAATAAAAAATTATCCAATCTGAACACAGAGCCTCAGGGGCCAATGGGAGAATAACAAAAGATCTAACATTCATGTCAGAGTCTCACATAGAGAGGGGAAAGGATATGCAATAAAAAATATAGAAGGAAACAATGCTTGAAAGCTCTTATAAATTTTGTAAATAGCATAAACGTACAGAGTCTGAACAGGATAAACCTAAAGACATCCATACCAAGAAACAATACACAAACTTCTGAACACTAAATAAAAATTCTGAAAGCATTCCAAGAATAATGATGCAATTACATACAGAGGTGAAGCGCTTAGAATGATAGCACATATTTTATTAAAACACATGGAGGTCAAAAAGCAATGGAACACATTTTTCAAGTGCTGAGAGAAAGGAACTGTCATCCTAGAATGAGTGAGGCCTTGAGTTCAAACCACAGAATTGCCTAAAAAATTTTAAAAATCCAGAAGAAACAAAGAAAACAACAGTAAGCCAGTAAGCAAAATATGAATAAATACAATGGATTATTCTTCTCATCTTGAGTTATCTAAATTATAATTAAAGCAAAATTATAACTATATAGAGGGAAAATAAAAGCAACAAATGAGAAAACATTTTAACTAATACATACACAGAAATTAAAAGTATTAGGTAATATTTAGTGCTTTCTGTGGACATCTGATGATATTAAGTATGAAGATGATTTTTTAAGCTACACAAAAACATTCATTTATCCTTCAATTTGGCAATTCTATTTCCAGGAATCTGAATTACATATGCATTCATGTGTACATAAGCTACATTTACAAAGCTGTCCATCGTAGCACTGAAATAGCAAGAACAAAAAGAGCTTAGATATTCACTAACATAACTGAACACAATGATAGATCCACATCAGTACATCTATGTACATGACAGTGGTGCCATAAGATAATGAAGTTACAAAATTACTTTTATTTCCCTGCTCATTTAAGAATTATCTTAAATAAATATATATATATATGTATATATATGAAGCTTTGTTTACATCAGCATCACCACAAACATAATAATACATCATGATAAAACCTTATGAAGATGATGATGTTAGTAGGCAATAAAAACTTTATTGCTCCATTATCTTATGGCACCACTATCATATACATAGATTGTCATTAACCAAAATGCCTTGTAAATATATATATATATGTATAAATATATATATGAAGAATAGTGTTTTGCTTTTTATTATGTTAAGAACTGATTTACTTCAGATAGGTTTTAGGTGGTATAGGTTTACAAAAGCAGATGACCAGGTAGCATGGCATAATGACTTTTTTCAAAGTTAGAAAATCTAGACAATTTGCATTGATAGAATTGAAATACAGTGAGTGTGTGTGTATATATGTGAGTTAAAAGTACCCAATATGATTATGGATATTTATTTGCCTATAAGTCTTATTTTGGAGCTAGAAAATGTGAACATTAAAAACATACTACTAAGCTTTTACTATTCCCTCATCATTGAACATAGCAGAATGTAAAGTACTCTAGTAAAAGTACTCTAGTACTTTTTGTGTAGGGGAGTTTCTTGCTAACAATTTGATGTCTTCAGAGGCTAAAGTAATTAATTCTGTCAATCCTGGAGATTTGTCAAATAGAGTGGAACTTTTTTTTTTAAAGAAGATTTTGTAATCTCAAAACTACAACTGCATTAAAACCCTTAATTGCTCCAATTGCATTATATTAAAGAATGGAAAAGGCTATTTATTTTATTGAAAAGTTAAATAATTTCAGTATCATCAGTGAGTCCTTGTTACTATGTGTGCCTTAGAAATGCTCAAGCATTTTGCCTGAAAAAGAGGAGTAAAACTGAATTTATGTCTATTATAAATGGTCTCATCCATTATGAATAGTTCATTTTTCTTCTAATGTTTGGAGGACAGCTATGGAATAATTTAGAAATGCACCTTTTGTCTTTCAGTAGGAATTCAAATGAAACAGATGGTCTCTCGGCTCTTAGTCTTTGTTTGCTATATTCTGGCTCACATGATCAAAGAGAAATTTCACTTTTTGTGAGTTGTTTTTGGAAATCTCACAGGACTTTGAAATCTTCAAATACTTCAAATCTTCAGTTTCTCTGTTAGCAAAAATTGTGCTAGAAAAAAATCTTGTTCAATTTACAAATGGAGCATCTGTGGTGTTTCGTGATAAGTCAGGCTTTCCTGCTTATTTAAAGAAATAAGCAGACTGTTCTGGCAAATGCTACCTTTTGAACTTGGGCATTTGTCTGTATTTCCTCTTTAAACCCTACTACAACAATGAAATGGTCTGGCTAAGGGATAAAAATGGCATTAATACTCAAGAGGATGAAAGTAACGGAAAAGAATTCAACAACAGACAAGTGATGACAACCTAGTTTGGGAAGCTGGAAAATGAGTGCTTTTGTAGAAACTGACTTAACAGGCAGAGGGAGTAGAAATCTGAGCCAAATTCAGGGAACCCCAGGAGAAAGTAAGTATCATCTTAAAACTTTTAGAAAAGAGCTAAAATAAGCTGATTTATACTTTGGAGGAACCACAGTGAACCCTCTGTTTCTGATTTTCTCCCCCATGTTCTTCAACTATGGATTTTTTTTTTGTCCTTAGACCTAGGCAGAAAGATGGAGGACAAAAAGTGTCAGAGAGGTTCTTCCAAGAGTTCCAAGAGCAGAGACACCAGGCACAATTGGTAACTGTCATGAGATGTAAGACCAAACACTTGAAGATCATATGAGGTCTGTACATAAAAGGGTGATATTCCTTGCCAATCCTAAAATGCTCAAAGCCAAATCTAAACTTCCACTGAACAGTACACAGAAGAATATATCTCTGGGAAAACTAAGTTGACCAAGAGAAAAGATCTACAGATGTGGACAGCTGATGAAAAGTTTGGAAAGTCAGATTATCATCTCAACCTATACTTATGACGCTCATTATTCAATGAGCATTTGCTACGAATTGAGTTCCAAATCATTTTTCATGCCTCATTCTTAAAAATGGACATTTGAGGATATTCTCAAATTTTTTTTAATGGCAGGGACCAAAAAATATGGAGAAAAAAAGAAAGAATGCAAAAATAAAAGAGAAAAATTTAAGAGATATAACTCAAGAGAAAACTTAGGAAGCATTAAAGTATTAGAAAATTCTCTGCACAAATGAGACAATTGCATGCATGAAACCAGATACTTCTAAGAAAGAAAACCTGAATACATTCAGTGCATAGTAAGTGCAAACAGTTGGAAAAATTAGTAGAATGTTTGGATGATAAAGGAACGCAATCTGTCAGATAGTAGAGTCAAGATCCAAAAAAATAAATCACAGGAGAAAAGGGATGTAAAAATCAGAACATCATTTCAGAAGTGCAATATATGACTGAAGGGCACAGGACAAAAATGAAGACAGGCTTTCATAAAAAACAGAACTGGCAATTTCCTGCTGTGTGCAATCACTAAAAGGATTTTGTAGCACTGTCAGAGAGTTGAGAGTTGAGTAGTAAAAATATAGAAACTGTAGTGACTGTTAAAATTAGATACTTATTAACACTGAGGAAAACAAAATGTTACACAAAAGCTGTAATTATAGAAAACTACTAAGCTTACCCATGAACTATAATTACATATTCATAACATGTAAACACTCAATGTTTGTTTAATCATAAATGTTCCTACAATATTTTAGTGCCTCATTCTTAAAAATAGACATTTGAGAGTTAAGTATTCCAGCAATATGTTATAAGAAAAATACTTATAATTTCTCTGAAATTAATAGAAAATTTCTAATTCTTAAAAACCAAGCATAAGATTGCAACAACTTAGATACACGAATAGAAATTGTAGAAGAATACCTAAGAAAGATTATCTCAGAAGAGCTAGAACTGGAGGAGGGAATGGATAGAACAAAGGTAAAACTTTTTAAATATGTTTTATAGAACCATTTGAACTCTTAAATGATATACATGAAATATATTGATGATTTTAAATAAATTACTTTTAAGTGAATGAGGGCTTGAGAGCTAGACACATGACCTCCAAATTGTCAAGTTTGGTGTTTTATTTTGCCCTGATTGTAAAGTTAGTCTACCACAATTTCATGTGGAAATTGTCCTGGAAACACAGGACTTCTGACTCAGAAACAAAGTAGTCATTATTCAGGCCAAGGAAGCGGCATAAATATCAGCACATTGGCCTTACTTCTTCCTTTTCCTCAAGTTTCCCTGGAACAACACAACGGGGTTT
Organism: Castor canadensis; assembly: GCF_047511655.1. NCBI lineage: Eukaryota > Metazoa > Chordata > Mammalia > Rodentia > Castoridae > Castor > Castor canadensis. The sequence goes on from NC_133399.1 coordinate 87,284,881, forward strand.
GTGCTATATCTATAACACAGCTGTGTAGAACAGAGTTTGGAGAACCTACTACTTTTAGAGCAAGCTACAAATAAGCGTTCCTTTTGTTCAAATGAACAATTTTATCTCGTGTCAGGAAATTAGAAGGTGAATAAAGAACCATGAGAAACAGCTCAGGTAAAGCAATGGTCAGGGTCTTGTAGTGTTGGTATGCTCAGCAAGGGTATAGGAGACCAAGAGACCCAAGGAAGATTAACTACATCTCTCAACCCAGTTGGGGCAAGTCTCTTTACTTCAGAAAGCCTCATTTTTCTTATAGATGTGCTAATGATAGCACTAATTACCTTGAGTGAAAATAATGAATGTAAAACCTCCAACATGGTGCCAGGTATATAATAGGCACTAGAGTTATTTTTATCTTTCCAAAAAACAAAACAAAACAAAAAAACATAAATTTGGTATTTTCTAGGATTCATGAATCAGCACTGAATGGTCTCTTGTAAATCCCTAAGGAAGCCTGAGTTTTATCACTTGTAAGTGGGGACAGCGATGCCCTTACCATGAGATTATGGAAGCACATTGCACATAGGAGACAGTTAAACATGATATACTGATCACTTTACTAACACACTAATACTCACAACTTTATCATTTATACTGAAGAAGTATTACTTTAAAAATCATGAAACAAGAAAAAAGTTTATGTCAATAACTTAGCAAAGGTCATAATACAATTTCAACTTTTAAGTTAAATATACTCACAATTTTTATTTGTGCAAAGAATTAACATTTATTCCTATAATATGTTTTATTTTTTGGACATTAACAGGCATTCATTTTTAAACAGAAAAGCAAACTTATCTCAACAAATATTTTTTAAAATGCCACTCATTCAAAGGAAATTGATTTATGATGCCATGAAACATATGCTGTAAAAAGAATTTGGCACGTGTTAAACAGTGCATGTTTTTCTGAAGAGGGGCATAGCTTATACACATCAGTTTCCAAAAGAGATCATCTTCAATATTGAGATTGCTTTGGTGATGGACTGTTAAGATTTATGCTCGGCCCTGAAATCAGATGACAACAAAACTCTGGAATTAACTCACAGAAACTAATTCAAATCTCACTTTCATTGCTCCAACAATCTAATCTCTTCTAGGAGTTGTTTATTAAATTTATGAAATCATTCATAATAAAATACCAAATCACTCAAATAAATATATAAGTTCCAGGGGGAAAATTTATACTTTCTATAATTGCATTTCTCTAATTTCTTTTGAAACAAATGTTTATGTGTGTGCTATACTACAAATTTAATAGCTAGTAGAGCATGTATTGTATCATCTGTTCTTACAAAAGTATACAACTATGTAATTTAAAATGTTATATTAATTATAGAACCTATTTTCATGAAAATGTCCCAGGGTGGAGTATGAATGTAGAATGAGGCCCCTAGAGTTGACAACTCTTCTCTTCCAATGTTTTTCTGTGTAATGCTAAGTGCTAAGTTTCCTCATCTTTAAGATAATGGGCATTACAGAATCAATAAGTTACCATGTTTAAGTATTTGACTCATGCCTACCACCAAATTAGCACTATAAGTGTGTAACTTATGATACTACAGATAATATTTCAAAGGTGATAAATTGCTGTTTAAGAGGCCATTGTCTTTATTATATCAAATTTAGAAATATAAGGAAATATTGAAAACTTATTTTTCATAAAAAGTATGTAATGGAGTCAGAAAATACTTTTAACTTCAATAAGTGGTTGCAATAGATGCCATATGATAGGCAATGCTGTTTTAAAAACAGGCAATAATTAAATTTTAATGAGGCCAATTTTTTTGTCAAAGATGATAGTCAACTTTTTAAACATTACTACCTCACTAAGCACAGACTTCTTAGGTGAAAACAAAATACCATATCCTGTTTATGTGTCTTGTCTCAGAAAGAGAACTTAGTGTCCTTCTTAGACAAGAACACATTCATTTCCAAAACAGTAGAATCTGTGTAATTACCTCTTGATTTAGTTTTCTTTTGATGTGGTCAGGACATATCCTTAATTTATATGTAATGTTTCAATAAAGAAATTCAGCATCACATCCACCAAGATGAAAAATATTTTTCATCAATATGCTATTGAAGAAGCAATTGTATCATACCATAAACCAAAAGAAAGCAAAGTCAATAAATAGATTTTCTTTGGGATATGATTTATGACAGGAGTTCTACAAACTGTTTTGCTTTTCTAAATAATTCCTTTCAAGTTTTTTTTTAAGAATTACTTAACGTGTCTTTTATGCCAGAAAAATAGCCAGGGAATGAATGGTGAGAGTGTGGAAAAGATTCTGAGAATGCTATGTACTTCCTTACAAAAGGTCAGAGAATTCTGCAAGTCAACATTTAAAACTGGCTGGCTAAGAGGCTTGAATATTTGGAAAATTAATGTGTGTATATTTAAAAATGTGCATGTGCAAACTCTTTTAAAAATTCTTTCACAAGGCAGAGAATATTGTGTCCACCTATTTTTACAATTGACTTTTTAAGAGAGAACATTGTAAATCCTTGCAATCACCTACAAGATTGCTTACCTTAGAGAATCAGGAGAAAAACTCCTTTTGAATAATTAAATGTATGAATTAACCTTAGTGTGTTACAGAGTCTGATTCTCTTGGGACTCTTAAAAATTCAGCAGCTCCATATGTCTGCCCATTTATGTCTGTGGTCTACATGAAAGTGACATTTTAAAGAATATCATTACATTTAGTAGAGTTGGTTATTTTTTGTAAAGCTTTTAAGAAATATTTATATTTCTTGTATTTATTTCATTCATCATTGTTTCCACACTTTACACTTTGAGAGAGGGGCACTAGGAAGTAGCAGACTGGTAGAATGTGCTAGTGACCATTAACAACTAATATTTATTGAATTTTTTTTATGTGCCAAGCACTTGTCTAAACACATTACATGCATTAATGCTTGTATTGCTTACATCAACTCTCTGGCGTAGATCCTACTATCATCTTCAATTTTGAGGTGAAGAAGCTGCAATGTAGTGAGGTTGCAGTACTGTATCTGTGGTCACAGAGGTTAGGTTACCTAATCAACTGAGGGTGTTCACTGATACATGGAATTTCAATGGAGATAATTTCAATAAAAGAGACTGCTTACAGAACTCTTGGAAAAGAACTTTGAAAAATGTTGAGTGTGATTCCAGTCCTCGATCTCTCTCTTAGGCCCATGAACTACAAATTCTTTGTAGAGCTTTCAATACTATACTTTCCTAGCAAAAGGTATGGAAGAGAGTGATAATTTTCTGGAATCCCAACATACTAACATTGTTTGGAAATGGGAGCTGGAGAACCTTTGTTATAAATAGAATGCTAGAGTAGCTCCATCCAGGTTATCCAGTACGTGAAGCAAATCAGGAACTTGTTTGGTAGACATGAATTACGTTACAGATGCTAGAGGGCTATTTCCTGACCCTGACACCTGATAAGATGCCCTAACACCACAGCAAGAATCTGAGTCTATGAACTAAATTTTGAAATTCTCCAGATTCTGTTCATCAAATATTGCTGCATATTCACTGTCAACTCTGAACAGTTTCAAAAATGACTGAAAGATGTGATATAGGATTGCTTATTCTTTTTACCCTGCTTTTCCATGGTTAGAAGGCCAATTCCCCCTATATACTTCCCTTTTAAATACTCTGTTAATATGCTTTGGGGGAAAACATGACATTTGACTTTTATTTTATAGATCTCACCCTCTAATTTCTCTTTTGGGCATCTGTTCTGGAAATATAGGATTCTTTTAGACAACCACAGTTCTCTGTGAAGGAAACTTTAAAAACAGATAAATGTGATGTGTTGTTTACGTATACAACTATCCTCCAGTCCCCCAAACAGATTTATGTGTAAACATATAGCTATTTAATAGTAAAAAACATAATTAAGTTGGAGAAAATTCCATCTGAATAGGCTTTAGTCATTACAAAAGCAACATTGTTTTCCCTACACAATAGAATATTAATATGAGGTCACAATTTTCCATTTAAAAAGTTACTTTGAATTATTTCAGATTAACATTAACACTTTCCTGTCCAATGGACCTCAAGAATTTTCCAATGGATGTACAAACATGTATAATGCAACTGGAAAGCTGTGAGTATGAACAACTTACTTTTCCTGAATACTTTTAAGAATGTTATAGATAAAGCTTTTAATGGCTCAGTCAGATTGTTTTATAATTTTTGGTCACATATTGATTAAACAGGCATATAATCTTTCATGATTTCTATCAATGCATGCACTCTATACAATGAAACAAATTGAGGACATAGAAATTATAGTTTTTAAGCTTGAAATCAAATATAAGTCTCTATACACATAATCAAAAGTAAAAAAGGACAACAATCATTAAAAACCAACTTCCATATTTTATTGAGTGCCTACTAGAGGTCAAGAGTTCTATATCATTTCTCATATTTGCAACCAATGTCTTCCTATCCCCAAGTTTTCAGATGTGAAAATGGTACTGTGAGTGACTGGGTATTGTTCTCAAAATTACAGAGCTTATAACAGCAAACTATCTGACCCCAAAGCTTATGTTTCTTCCATTAATTATATTTATATTTTAGCTGAATGTATTATCCATATGTTCCCAGGATAAACTTCACACAGTTTGTCAGAGATTTATCCAAGCTTTCAGGCACTCTAAACTTCTTGTGGGAAAGTGAACCCATATTCATCATTGATTGTGGTTAATACTAATAAAATTTCAGGTGCATCTGTTTGTTTCTCTAAACATATCTATATTATCAGCCTTAAACAATTGGTTTACAGTGTTTAATATCAACCAAAAAACAATAACCATGCAATATTTCCTTGTTGCTCTATATATAGAGTGTGTGTGTGTTGGGGGGCAGGTGTTAGAAGGCGAGGTCTGTTTTGACATCTTCCCTTGGAAAATTTGAAAATGGATCTTCAGACTTCAGGCAAGTCTTGCAATGTGGTGGGGATGTCACTAGATGGCATGCCTACCTTGTGGGGGAACATAACCCGCTCACCCATCCATCCCCACCTAATATTGTTTTTCTTAAGGAAATGGGAATTCTTATTTCTCTGATAATAACTCCTGCAAGTAGGAATTTAGGTGGATTATTTTTGTATATAGTTCTTAAGTATTCAGTATGGATATGGATAAAATACTAAAGTAAATGAGAGGAAAATAAAATAATCTAAAATTGGAATAGCTACTTAGCATTACAAATGGAGTCAGGAAAGATTCCTACCAGTACAGAATTTGTACTGTACCATGAAGGTATATGTTGATTGTGTATCTTTGTTACCATGTACAATGACAAAGCCAAACAAAAAACAGACAAAATAGTTTACTGGTGCCCTAATTATTAAGCAAGGGACACTGGATTTTATTCAACACACAGTGAGGGACTTTTCAAATTTTAAGGAGCAAGAAAATTATTTGGTCAATTGAGTACCTCTTAAACATTATTTTATCTAAGATTATTTAAGAAATTTTCATAATACCTCAGCAAAAAGAATAGAAAGTAGAGACAAATGTCAATGACATTGAATGTAGAAAGTATAAATACAGGTTGATACAAAATGGATGTAAAGGTACTGAATGTCTGAGAGCCAGAGCTAAAGAGCTTGGATAAATAGATCATATTAGAAGCATTAACAGATACTAAAAATATAGGATGAAAAGTAAATGTTGATGGGACTATTAATAAATCCAATCTTAACATGTTTGAAATTTGGAAAATTTAGGTCTACAGCCAAAAGGAGGAGTTAAAACTGAGGATAAACTATTAAAATCCACACACATAAAGTTTTAAGAAATCAGATGAAATTGTTGATGAAGAGAATGTAGAAAGGAAAGCAAAAACAAGAGTAGATCCTTAAGAAGTGCCTACATTTAGAGGCTGTTTAGGAGAAATTCCAGAAAAGAGTTGTCAAAAAAGAAAAATTAAACTCAATTTTATTCAATCTTAAAAGAGAAGGGACTGTTAGAATTTGTGTAAGAGTATCAGATGCTACAAAAAAACATTGAGGAACTGAAAAAAGAACATGTATTGTTGATTGTTAAGACAGATGTGATTAGAATAATGAGAGTAAAATCTATATTCAAAAAGTTGAAACAAAGTGGGTGATGAGTGAGAACAGTGAGAGAAACCTGGCATTCTATGAATATTAGTTATTAAAGAAAGATGAAAAAAAGAGCACACTGCCTGAGAGATAGCTAGGTAAAAAAAAACCACAGTGCCTGAGAGATAGCTAGGTCAGGAGGGTTCTTTTTTAAAATAAGGAAAGCTTACTGGGGCTATTTAATAAAGCATTTCATTTGAGTGTCTTCCTTAGAACATTTCTAAATCTCAACGTGGGAAAACAGAGCTCTTGCCCACTTCTTCCTCATTTCTCAATTTCTTTATCATGAATGAATGGACAGCTTAAGTGGCCCTTTAATTGTTCAGTCATTAAATACTTCCTGTACTCTTATTAGAAAGAACTTAGCTCACAAGAGATATAATTTATTAAACTTCTTTAGTAGATGCTAAGAAAACCCTGTCAGTCAAAATAGAATTTACTGAAGTCAAATTTTTCAAGGTGTTTTTCTTAAATTCTTTCAGGATAATTACTTTTTTTTTTCTTCCTTGCATTTTTAAAAATAATGTCTTAAAAAAAACAAGCTGGAAGATTTCAAACAGTAGTAGTTTAACTTCCTACAAAGTAGTTAAAGAGTTCAATTTACTGGAACACAAAATGTTGTAAGAAACACAGTGTCTACTGCTTGCAAAAGGGAAAAATAAAATATTCTATCATACTGAGGCATCGGAAATAAGCAAATAAGAAACATAATACATAGATAAAGGCTTTACTGGCCTGTGATAATCCAGTTTCCTTAAGCTCAGTAAATGTTCAATAAATGTGTTTCTATGGTCAGGGCAGTTCTAAGTGGACAAAATGCTCTTTCATTTAATCCTCAACCGAAAAATATCTATCAACTATCTAACACATTGACGTATTATATTGGGTGACACAACAATAAAGCACAAAGTCCCTGCTTTTGAGGATTTCAAGGACTAGTTAAATTATTTGTACAAACACGATAATTCAATTGAAGTTGTTAAACTTCATTTGAATGGAATACTGTTTGCACAAAGAAGAAAATGACTAGGAGAAGAAAAGGGCTGAAAATGAAAGAATCACCTACAAAAGTGTATTTTGTCTAATGAAGCAAAGACCCCAAATGCATATTCATGAAGACATAGAACTGAAATATTGTATCATTCGTGGTTTAGGGGAAAAGAAGTTAGGCAGGAGGAGGCACTGCAGGAACAATCAATAGGAAGAAATGTCTTGCATTAGAAAATGATGAGAAAAACAAAAGTAAGTGTGAGTTGAAGATAGTATCAGTGAATAAAAATAGAGTAAGTAACTTTTGAGCCAGAAAAAAATATCAATTCATCATATGGTATGTGGGAATAGAGAAAATAAAATTTAATGCATATGACTTATTAAAGAGAGCAAAAATAGCTCTCAATATTACGATAACTAAAACAAATGTAAGAATATTAAATTCACATAGAAAGAAAAAGATTCTCAAACTAGGTAGTAACAAATACTAAGACAAAACAATATACTGTCAACTAAGCACTTTTAAATGTATACACACACAAAAGCATACTCATCTAGGATAATATATTTTAAATGTATTATTATGTATAATGCATATTATTGCATTATAAATTGATGACATACACTATGTATAATCCTGGATTGAAATGCTCTTGTGGGGGTTATAGACAGAAATCTCTAAAGCTAGGTGGAAGGTCTTTCCTGTTTCCTTTTTCACATTGTTTTCAAAACCAAGTCTGACATTACATAGATTGGTTACTCTGAAATTTATGCAAAGCTTAGTCAAGAGAAAAAGATGGGGTTGATGATGATTTTTCACAATTATTTCCTAATAATCTCTACTATTATCCAAACTTTTTCATAATTTAAAAGACTGGATAATGTTCAAAATAATATTGGGCTCTTTGTTTGCCTAGACAGAGATACAGATGGTTCTTGTTTTCTGAATATTTGTTACTTAAGCCTCTATAGTTACAATGTTTGTTAGAAAGCAAAAGCCCTCCCAAGTCAAAAATATTTACTGGTGAACTGGCTACTTATACAATAAATTCAAATCTAGATATTAAATATTCCATTCTACAAAATATTAATAACTATTATCTCCTAATCTGTCCACATCTTTGTACCTTGAATTTTTTCTGATTATCAGATATTCTAAACACATGGCAATAATATAATAAAAATATGATGCAGTTACCAATCTTTAAAAGGATGATGACACAGTAGTTTTTTATGCATTACATATACTATCTGATTTAATACTAACTACAGCTTAATTAAATAAGTTTTATTTCCATTTTAAACATCAGTAAATAAGGCTTAAGGCTTACAGAAGTAAAGTGGCTTTCCCAAACTCATACAACTATGAGGTAGACCGAGCAAACTCTATAGCTCATAAACGTACTATCCAAGCATCAGTCATCTTTAAATATATCTAATGAATTCCAAATATTTATAAAATAACTATAGTATTCTTAAGTTCTCTCCACAAGTTAAAGATGCCCAGTACTTTCACTTGCTTTCTTATATGAAAAGATTAGTGTTTCCCTATTTTCCACTGGACATATTATTTTGTGCTAAAATTGACCTAAAGTCAGACTTGGGGAGTAGGGCTCTCCCTCCTCGTGGAAGTGCCAATTATTCTGTGAGTGTTGCAGCCTAAGATTACTCATTAGAAGCAGCTGCAAAACACATTTGACTCTTACCACATCAACAATCCACTAGTATTACAACTAAATTCTATATCCCCCATTCCATGTTTACCCAATCCCTTCACCTGAATAAATACCAGCTATGTAATCTTTCTCCTAGTTAAATATCATTTTGGTATGTTTAGTCCATAATTCCACTTTGATCATCCTTTTTCTCCTGATTAATCATCCAGAGAATTGGAGAGCATACCATTACACACTCCTGAAAGGGCAGCCCATAGAAAATTCTGCAACAATGTATTAGAGATATTCTTGTTTTATTACTACTGAAAAATTACTGTTTTAATCAGCTATGAATCAGTTAAACAGTCATCAATGACTGTTGATCTGTTCACTTTGAAATCCTTGTTCACAAAGATAGTGTTACAATTTCTGAAATATCTTTCTGAATACATTATTAACAGTGTCATTTAATATTCCGGGGGCTTGATAGTAAGATCATGGCATAACACTAATGTGACATGGCATTTCCTTTATGACTCTAACGTTGGTTCCTACTTATTTCATCTTTCTCCTGCTTTACCTACTAACATGAAATTTACTCTAGAATTGTGTGGAATTGGTGTTAAGCTCCCTTATCTCTAATTCACAGAATCTGCCTATGAATAAACTTTAATTATATTCTCAGTATTAACCTCTCAGTAGTGTTGCAATTCTTTATTATCCAGCTGAGATTATATGTAGCTTCAGCAATCTAATCTGCAAGGTATCTCCATTTCCTGGGGAAAATTTTTCTTCAGAGAGAAGGCAGTTAAAGAAAGCTAACTTTTCTCTTCTCCCCAAGCAGGGATCCTATTACTTCCTTATTCTTATAGAAATGAGTAATCCCTTTCTTGTTTGTGTTTTCAGCTTTAATGTAGATAAATATATGGCCTCAATGCATAAAGAAAATATTCCTTCAATTGTTTTTAACATTCTATATGGTCTATTCAATATCAACTAATATGTCTGTCTATTTATTCAACAAACAACATGCTTTGTTGTTACTAATGATGCTAGTTGATAGTGTGAGATAAAAGTATGCTCTTCCCTCTGCTTAAAATGTGTTTCCTGCAGATTTACACATAGCTTGACCTTTGACTCCCTTCCTCTAGGTCATTTCTGACTGTCTTTTCAAAATTAGCTCAGTGCACCTCTGTTGCTTCCTATCCCATTATATTATATTTCCTTCCTAATACATACCATCTGAAATGGTTTCTAAATTTTTCTGTTTACATTTTTGCTGCCTGTCACACCCACATCCACTATGTGCAAGACAGGGAAATTGTCTCTCTGTTTTACCAATTGTTATCACTAGTACTTCTGGCAAAAGTTGTGATAATGCTCTTTTTCTTTAACCATGATCAATAATATGAGCACATCTTATACAGGGTAGTAGTAAATATCACCCATCTGTGAGCATACTGAACCCAAGGATTCATGAGCGAAAATGGAGAACTCATCACTTTTTCTCAGGTTCTACTTTCAACTCATGCCATGAGTCCACTAAGATATGCATGTTATGCTTTTCTCCTTCATCTCTTCTTTCAGAATTTCAGCACTCTTCTTTTATTAATTTTTATTTTAAATTTTCTTAAAATACATTCCCATTTTGTGTTGCTATAATAGAATATCACATTCAGGGTAATTTTAAATGAACAGATATTTATTAGCTCTCAGCCCAAGATCAAGGTACCAGTACCTAGGGGAGACATTCTTTCTGCACCATCCCATCATGCAAGGCCAGAAGGGCCACAAGACAAAAGAGGGCTGAACTTGTGCCTTTACAGTAACAGTAATGCTACCTATGCAGGTAGAGACCTCATGGTCCAACCACTTCTTAAGACACCCAGCTGTCAATATTATTACAATGACAACTAAATTTCTGCAGAGGAGATAACATTCAAGCCATAACAATACAAAAACATAAAATTTATTATCCTAAGAATTTTAAATATACAGACCAGTAGTGTCAGGTATATTGTCAATACTGTACAGCCAATCTCCCAACTTTTTCATCTTGCAAAACCAAAAGTCTATACCCACTATAAAACTCCCCATTTCCCTTTCCCCCTACCCCCAGCAACCACCATTCTATTTTTTCATTTCTGTGACTTTAAGTAATGTAGATTCAGATAAGTGGAGTCATACAATATTTGTCTTTTTGTGACAGCTTGTTTCATTGACCATAATGTCCTCAAAGTTAGTCCATATTGTAGTATGTGTCTGAGTTTCCTTCAAGAGTCTGAATAATACTCCATCGTACATACATCCTACATTTTGTTCTCCATTTATCTAGTCTCGGACAGTTGGGTTACTTCTACATTTTGGCTACTGTGAGTAATGCTGCTATGAACAGCAAATATATACAAATATTTTTTCAAAACTCTGCTTTCAGTTCTTCTGGTCATACTCCTAGAAGCAGTACAACTACTAAATCATATAGTAATTCACTATTAATTTTTTGAGGAACTGCCATATTGTTTTTATTGCATCTGAACCATTTTAAAATCCTCTAGAGTGAATAAAGGAATAGATTTCTCTACACCCTTGCCAACACTAGTTATGTTGTACTTTTTGGACATTAGCCATCTTTCTTCTTCTTTCTTCTTCTTCTTCTTCTTCTTCTTCTTCTTCTTCTTCTTCTTCTTCTTCTTCTTCTTCTTCTTCTTCTTCTTCTCTCTCTCTCCTCTCTCTCTCTTTTCTTTCTCTCTCTTTTCTGTAAGAAAGAACTTCTCTGTAAGTTGGAAAGAAGGTTCAGACTAGTCTTTTCATATTTGCAAATTTCATGATTAATTGTGAGATTTAACTTTAGAGGAAAATATGTTTGGGGTTGCTGCTTTGTTTTAGACATTGATTAGGTTATTTTTGCTGTATAAAACCAAATTTTCATGTATCTGTCCTTTTGAATAACTAACTACATGGACAGTAGCGATCTTATGAGTGTGAAGTTCAGTTGACCTTTTAGAACTCTAAAGATCATCTAAAATATTCTGAGATCCTGCTATTTGCTCTTTACCACTCAGAGCTGTCATCATTTTCTTTCTTCCTTAGTTAGTTACAAAAATAACTCCAATTCCCTCAACCCTCAAAATTTCCACCTAAACCAAATGGCCTTTCCAAAGTATATTGTTTCAAAACTTGAATAGCATTCTCCCTAGAGATCCCAGTATGCAACCACAACAATCCCTTAAACTATGTAGGGCCTAGACAGCTACTATATAAGAGGAGGAATTCAGATGCATAATACTCTAAGTCTCTTGTTAAGAAAACATGTAAACTATAAATTCCGTAATTTTTCAGAGGGTTAGTCCTCTTTTTTGTAAGACAAGCAAAGGGCATTAGATGACAACAAAGATCATCTCAATTCTAGTACTTCATAAATTATTGAAGTATATAAAGTCATGAATTAAGTATGTAAAATTAAGAACATAGCATCTAGAAACCATGGAAAAAACATAAAAGGAAGAAAAATAAAATAAACTCAAATCAGTAAACAAAAACAATATGAAGTATCTGTAATCATGATCAAGAAGAAAACAAGAAGCAAAAATTTTAAAGAATATTTGAGTAAGTTTGGAGAAGACGATCTATTTTCTTTAAAGACACACATTAACAAATTGGTGAGGTGAACTTAGAAGTACTTTGGTACCTTCTGAGATGAAGACCCAGGAGCAGTGAATGTTGATGGCAATGATTTTGTCCTGCTGGGGAGCCATGCTCACCTGCCAGGAGGTTTTGAAGTCTCTGAGATGTTTAGAGGATGCCTTGTCAAATTTATGGGTATTCAGAATCCCAAGTGGACTGTTTCTTCACAATATGTATCACCTGAAGTCCCCAGTTCTGAGCACTTTGTTGATTTCTCTAAATTTTGGGTGAGAGTAGAAAAGAAAATCTAGAGGCAAATTTGGAAAGAAAAGAAAAGAACACCTTCCAAATTGTTAGCAATTTTCTGGATTTCAGTCAAGAATAACCCAGATCAGTTTTTAGTTTTTATTACACTATTTATTAGATATGAATTTCAGTGCTAGAAATCAACTTCTCTTGAGCCTTCAATGAATGTATCACAATGACAGACATTTCATATTTTACCTTGAAGAGTAATTGTACTAAAAATTTATAATTGTATTCTCCAATGTTTAAGTTATCCAATTATGTTAAAATTTGAATTTCATAGGATTATAAATACTATTTCACAACACTCCTCAAATACTTCCAGAAGAATCTGAAGTGAGTCTTCTTGCTAATGTCATGTAGGAATTTTTCTCTCAACTTTAGTTCCTATAAGTAAGCAATGATACTTAAAGATTCCATGTGAAAACCCTAGAGGATTATGATAGTTCTTTTCTACTGTCTACTCAAAATATTGTGAACGTGTAGATATTGACAAACTGGCATGGCTGTCTCTCACTATTGCCTTTGAAATGAATCAATTATTTCATACATTTGAGCAGATTTGAAGCTTCAACCTTCTGAGAGGCAGACAAGAGGTGTTTTCCCACAGCCTAAAGTTTATTACAAAGAAGTAGTCAGAGTCTTCTTACAACCTCTTCTACTGTAGAAATCCAACTAGCCACAACACCCTTTCCTCATTAAAGTGAGCTCACAGACAAGTCATTTTCTGATTTTAGTTGAGATTCCTCACAAGAACTTTAAACACCGTTATGTTCAAAGTGTGTCAACCTTACAAAGTTTTGAGAAATGTGAACAATGTTATCAAAGTGATTGTCATTTAAGAAGAGAATTTAGGAATCACAAATGATGTTTCTACTATTATCCCAAGGGAAGGAGGAGAAAGCTTTAATGTGTCATACACTAAACTATCCTGGGTCTTCAAAGAGAAATTTAACCGAAATACTTGGAACTCAGTTATACAAGAAAAGTTTAGTTAAGAGTGTAATTAGTAGGAAGACGATTAATGTAGCATACCTACACTTTAAATGAAACTACATATAGCTACCTGAATTATGGTAAAAGAATTAAAATTAAACATACAAATGATAATGTTAAAGTATTTTAGTCAAATATGTTTTGACATAACAGTTGGTCCTTGTCAGGTCAATAAAATTTACTTGAGTAATAGTTCTCCTAGCAACATGGGCCAAGAGTGAGTGTTTTTTCCCTTTGTTTTTTAAATTCCAGCTACTGATTAAGAACATAAGCATTTGCAAACTAGGTCAGACTAGAAATCTCTGTCTCTTTTTCATAATAACGTTTGCGATAGCGGGCCAGCCAAACATGATTCTGATTTACTTTTAAAACCAAATTTGAATCTGTAATTTATTAATAAATCTCTGAGCTCATTTTGAACTTAAATATATTCTCAACCCCCCTACTCCTCCTTTTGAATATCTTTTATTTACTACCCATGTCATAAAGTGTTACACAATAACCTCTTTTTTCTTGTGTAGTCTTTTAAGCTGTTCTTAAACTATCGAAGATTATTTTATTTTGAAAGGCAATAAAATGTTTGAATACTATCTTCAAAGTGAAACAAATGTTCCTATTGTTCAAATTAGGAAACCTGAATAATTGAAATTAGAAAACAAACAAAATTTATGTGCTAGGGTCAACTCACAGTCCTCCTCAAGAGTATTACATATTTTTAAGTTTGCTTCATGATCAGTATTTGATCATGTCCCCTTTCTCTTTCCCTTTCTTCCTTCTCTCTCATATATGTAATATTTTATATGAATGTATCTATGTTTATGTGTACGCATGTGTGTATATGTATACACACTATATGTATAATTATAAATATAAGAAACTTCAAACAAAATATATGAAATTTAAAAAGATTTTTTATCAAAGTCATGTTAACATTATTGTTTTACTTCAGATTTAAGGTTTTTGTATAATTTGATGAATATAAAATTATATCTAATTCTATTTTCACCTTTCTAAGGTTGAGCTTTTAGTTTTCTGCATTGTTAGTAACTATCACTCTACTTTGTCTGTGAATTCTATTTAGCCTTTACTCAAGCTTCTTTTTTTTTAAATTTTTTGCAACACTGGGGTTTGAACTCTGGGCCTTGTGCCCTCACTTGAGCCAATCCTTTTGACTTTAGTTATGTTTCAAATAGGGTCTGACTTTTTCTCGTGGAAATCCTCCTACCTATGCCTTCTCCATAGCTGGGATTACAAGTGAAAACCACCACTCCTTGATTGAATTTTCAGATGAGGTCCCACTAACTTTGCCCTGGCTGGTCTCAAAACATGATCCTCCTAATCTCTGTCTCCTGAGAAGCTGGGATTGCAGATGTGAGCCATAATTCTTGCTCCTCCTTTGCTTAGTTTTACATGGAATTATCTTTTCATCTTTATTTTTATATGCATTGACATTGTAACTTTATTGTATCTTTCTTGGTAGAGAAGGTTTTAAGTATAGAAAATCAAATCTATATTTTCTAAGTAAATTATGTTTTATACATGCCAGTATTACAAAAATGTTATCATATATTTTAACTGAGAACTTAATAGCATAAATGGTGCTTACATTTTAAATGTATTTACATTTTGTTTTTGTGTCAGTTTTGTTTCTAAGTAGACTGAAATTTTCACCATTATCATTAATTAAAAGCTTTTCCATGCTGGTTTGAAGTAAATATTTTACTTTAAATTTCCATACGTAGGTCAGTGTGGACTCTGTTCTGTACCGCTTATCTAATTGGTCATTCTTTAAGCCATTCAAAACCATAGTTTATATGTATATTTTTTTCCTCTGTTAGCCATGTCTGCTTCTCCTCCCTAAAATTGTCATTGCTATGATACATTTTTGTATTTCAGATTAATTTCCAGTTGAAAATCACATTGAGATTTTCATTATTTCATTGAAATTATGGATCAATTCTGGAAAAACATTTTCACATGGCCTAAGACCATTTGACTATATTTATTGTAATTTTCTTTCAGTAAAATTTATTAATTAAATCTTACTTCTCTATGTAAGCTCATTCCTATACATACTGCATTTTTGCTGATGTTAGGAATGAAACTTTTTGTTCACAGTAATCTCCAATGGAAAATAACATTTAACATCTATTTTCTAAAAAATTAGATTGAAAATGTTTTTATCTTAGTCCCTCAGAAATGAGAAGCGGTATAACAGCCTAGAGCAGTTAATTGTAATAAGTAGAAAAGACAAGAGGTTAGATCCCCAGTATTAGTATTAGAAAGTAGAAGTTCTTCCCAAGTGAATAAGAGATGAACAGTGGAAGAGGAGGGAATGAAGTATGACTTGACCTAATGATTCCCCCATCAGCGGGATATTCAGTAGAGTAGGAAAACAGTACAGCACAATGGCAAAGGCTTCGGCAGGGTTAAAGAGACTTGCAGAATGGAGTTGTCTATTTCACATTTCCTTTCAGGTATTGGGAGAAAGAATCTCCTCGGAGGTTGGCCTGAGCCAACATAGGTAGCCAAATCAAATTAAAATATATCAGTGTGGCATGTTGAGATAAATAAGTGAATACATGACAGAAGGGAGGTTGGTGGGAGGGTGAATGGATAGATAGATAGATAGATAGCTAATAGATCGGTAGATAATAGATAAGCTACACCAGAACTTCTTCTGTTTTGTTTCATTTTGTTTTGTTTTGCTCGATGGCTGCCATGTTCCTTGGAAAAAGTCCAAATGTTCCCATGGAGCCCTGTAAACATGCAGCTGGTAATTTTAATTCCCAGTGTACCATGGGGTTTGCAGTAAAACAGCTTCCATATCCTATGATTTGGGGAAGATAAAACTATCTTAGCAAAAAAACTGAAGACTACTTCAGTGATGATAAGGACTCCTTTAGGGCATGGCTGAGATTCTGTACTGTTAATATGCCTTGCCTAACAACAAATGAAAACACCAAAGCACAATGATGCCAATAGAAGCAGTCATGTTTTTTATTAGCCTCAGATTTTGTAAGATTCTAGAGCACAGCCCCCATGATAAAAAGGACAAGCATTCTACAGTAAAGGGTAGAACACCCAGGGAAAACAGCAGGGATCCAATTTTCTCATTTCTCTGAATCTCCATGAGCGACATAAATGTGTCCGTCTTTTTAGGGGGTCATGTTTTATCATCAATGTTGGGAATACTTTTAAGAATAAAAGAAGAGCATCATGAATATTTAAATTTATATATTTTTAAAATATTTATTTTCTGATAAGCTTTTATACTGGTGGTTGAATAAAGTAGTTCTAAATTTATTTATTTATTTACTTATGGTACTGGGAATTGAACTCAGGTGCTAATAAGCAAGCACCCTACCACTTAAGTCACACCTGCAGTTCTTTAAATTAACTCTAAGTGTAATCTTTTCTAAAGATATAGATGTAGGGAGATAAAAGCAAATCAAAATAATTTGGAATCATCTTTAAAATTGCAATATTTGTTACTAAATTTGAAATTGTTAACAGTGTCAATTGATTCTGCTGTGTACACTGCGATGTCTTAATGCATAAAATATTCTCTTCTTGACTAGGAAAAAGGAATAGAAAGTGAAGTCCTAAAATGTTGAACATCTTCCCTTAAGTCATTGAACTTCCTGAAAGAGATTGAGCTGTCTTTAATTGGTAAATTTAAGTTCCTCTCCCTTGAGTCCACCTCAGTTAGGTGAAATAGAAGTAACTTATAACAACATGAGAAGTTATAAGCAGCCAGGCGCCTGTGGCTCAGGCCTGTAATGCTAGCTACTCGGGAGTTAGAGATCCAAAAGATCATGTTTTGAGGCCAGACTGAGCAAATAGTTTGTGAGACCCTATCTTGAGAAAACCATTCACAAAAAAGGGCTGGTGGAGTGGCTTGAGGTGTAGACCTTGAGTTCAAGCGCCAGGACCACACACACACACACAAAAGTTATAAACAAATGAAAATGAATGTGACTGCTTTTCACATCTAAGCAGTATATATTTAGTTTTAATGCTTCATCTACATAAGTGGATTCAACCTCATCCTCATAAGCTCTAGCAAATGTTATCAAAGTCTTTCATAGTTCTAGCACTTCAAATAGGTACTTATATAGAACAGGCACTCAGTAATTGCTTATTAAATTAATTAATGAGCTAAATTAATTCCAAGACAACATTTAATGATAATATTCTTTTCTTATTTGGTAATATTTGAATGTTCTTATTAATAAGGTTTTTTAAACAATGATGTTAATTTTTAGAACAATTTTAGGTTCACAGAAAAGTGAAAAGAAAGTACAAAGTTCTCATATGCCACCAGCCCCTCTCACCATTCTGCACCAGAATGCACACTGATTATCACTGCTGAGCCTGCATCAATACACCAGAATGTTGGGCATTCTGGGGGGTTTTGTCAAATGCCATAGTGTCACATATGCACCCACTATCAAACAGAATGTTTTCATTGCCCTAAAACTCCTACATAATCTACCTATTATCCCTCCCTCTCTCTTAACTGGGCAGTCACTGATTTATTCATTTTTTTTACTGTCTCCATGGATTTTCCTTTTCCATAATAAATTAACTTAAAATAATACAGTGTGTAGCTTTTTTATATTGGTTTCCGTCACTTAGTAGTATGCATTTTAAAGTTCCTCCACATCTTTTCATGGTATGATAACTTATTTTTTTAGTGCTGAATGATATTTCTTTATCTGGATAGAACGCAGCTTAATTATCCATTCACCTCTTGAAGGACAAGGTGGCTGTTTCTAAGTACTGGCAATTATGAATAAAGTTGTTTTAAGCATGTGATGATTTGTGTAGACATAAGTTTTTGACTCCTTTAGGCAAATAACAAGGAGCACAATTTCTAGTCTAGATGTTAAGAGTATTTTTAGTTTTGTAAGAAATTGCCAAACTGTCTTTCAAAGTGGATGCACCATTGTTGTACTTGACCAGCAATAAACAGAAGTTCCTGCTGTTCTGCATCCTCATCAGCATTTGATGATGAGATGGATTTGAATTTTGGTCATTCTAATACAGTGTGATCATGTCTCATTGTTACCTTAATTTTTAACTAGCTAATGTCAAGTGATAATTTTTTAAAGATTATAAATTTAGACATGAGATCTATAGATCATGCACACTACCAATAACTTACAGTAAAAAACAAATTCAATATATTTTTTTAAATATGCTGTTTTTACTCAATGACAGGAGAGTGGAATGAGATTGAGAATTTGCATACTCTTTTAGAGGGTTGAAAAGAAACTGGTAAAATTGTATTTCAATCTTTTAACTATTGTAAACTTCCATATTTTATTAATTACATGTCTATTTAAAATTTTTATGCTTCAAATTATGAGTAAGTACATGCCACAAATATATTTTTCTAATGTATGAATGAAAATGTATGTATTTTAAAAAATTATAATTAAATCCACTTTAAGTTCCCCACTCACCAAACCTGATTGGCGTATCATAAATTCCTCAGGATATCCTTTCCATCTTAGGGGTATGCAACAATCTGGGTCTCTTTGAATCTTAAACTAACGTGTATTGGGCTAGACTTTCCTTACTGCTATTCCTCCTTTTGGGCATCAAAGCCACTACCACATCGGCTATCATTCTGCCACTGCCCAGTCTGGATTAGCTCAGAGACGTCCCACAAGATCTCTCAAATTTTCAACTACATCTTTTTATCCAATTACACAGATATTTGCACTGCTAAGGTCCATTTGATATTCCTCTGCTCCTACAGCATTACATGAATTAATACAATCATAAATGTTTATGTATATTTACATCTCTTTCTAGGCTTTATCATTGTTTCCTTTGATCAGTTTTTCTGTTTCTATAACAGTACCAAATACTTCTTATTGTTTTCTTTTACAGTGCATTTTAGTTAGATTTGTCTGGCTGAATTTATTTATATCATAGTTGGAGTTCATCTGTTTTTGACTATGCCAAAGATTGAATGTCTCCTAAATATTCCTGACATATGATCTCGCAGACTTTACTTGACAGAAAATTATTAATTTAACAATTTCATGACCAGACAATTCTATGTTCTTATTTATGATTAGTTGAAATGTATATTTTTGTATTTTCTATTTTCTTTTGTTACTTGCCTGTCCTTACCATTCTCTTCACAAGGCATTCCGTAAGACTTTTCTGTAGGTTTTTTCTTCCTTTATGTATTATCTTTCTTGTTAATCTCAGATTTCTGTAATTTTAATTATCATGTATAGATATGTGACTCTCAAACCTAAATCTCCAATCCTGAACTCACTTTCAACATATAAATTCATGATTTCAACTATTTTCAATATGTAAGTCAATGTGGAACTTGTTAGCATCTTATACTAGCATCTTAAATTCAGTGTAACCCAAAAAAAGTCATCTTGCACACATACACTTTTCTTCTTTCCCCCCCCCTCTTCTCTTCTTTTTTGGAGACAGGGTTTTGCTCAATAGCCTAGGCTGATGTTGAACTCACAATCGTCCTGTCTCCACATCCAAAGTGCTAGAATTGAAGACATGCACCACCATACCCAGCTCCCTTTCTCTATTCCTAATTCAAACAGCCCAGCACCTGCTATAGGCCACATACTGGCTTAAGTATAGAAAAATATGACAGGAATTAAAACTGGCTTAAAAAATAGGTCTTTGTCATAAAATTTAAATGCTAGAAGACAAGACAGAGAAACAAAATAAAGATGGGATGAATATATAAAATGTCTGGTAAGGATAAATACTATGAAGAAAATAGAGAAGAAAGATGCATTGTAGACTAATGAGAAGAAAGGTGTTGTGTTAGATGATCAGAGAAAGCTGCTCTATTGGTGTGAAATGTGAGATATAAGGGACTAAGGCACAGCCATCTGTCACTGATATAGACTATAAACTGAAAATTTCAACTTTTTGTTTTTCTGTAAATATATATTAAGTGCCAATTTTGGCAAAATAATCTATGGAAATATTACCTCTGATTTATGCTCTTGTTGAACAGTTGAAGAAGAGTAAGAGGGCTTTTGTTTGGTTTTGCTTTCTTAAAAAAGGCAAATTAGCTTTTAGCCTCTGAAGGTAGCTTCTCAAAGGCTAGTTGTGTTATCAGTAAATGGTATTTTCAGAAGATCTTGGTCCTTGTGTTCCAAATGGAAGAATCCAAGCAGAACACATGGATGGGATGAGGTAGAATAGCTTCATTGAGGGAAAGGGATTCACCTGGCCGGGGTCTCTTGGTAGGTTGTTTTTATACTAGCTTGAACTTGGAGGTGGGGAGACAATGGCATTACATGGCTCCTCTCACTTTTGGGCTAGAGGGAGGAGCCATTGAGCCAAGAGAGGGAGCAATCCCAGACTACCCATAACCTAACATGCCTGAAACTCCCCCTGTGGGACAATATTCCAAAAATTCTTTTTGGGGGTTGCTGAAGGGGGATGGTCCATCTCTGATAGCTGTTTCAAACTGACAAGGTGCTGTAGACGCTACCTATTAGCAATATTGTCCCCTTCCTATTGCTGTCCCTGGGGACTTGAACAGTGACATTCATAGTCTGAATCTTTGTCCAGTCCAATTCAGATTGATCATGGCTATCTTGTCCACCTCTGGAAGTTGACAGCCCTGTTATGTCATGGTTTGTATCTTAAAGGCTTTTATTCTGGAAGAGATAAGTTTGGTTTAGAAGGCATGTCCTGAACATCAGTAATAATAGGAACATCAGATAGGGCCCTGCTGGTGTGGTAGGAAGGATAAAAGTAATTTTAAAAAGTAATAGAGTCTTATGGTTACTTATAAGTGTTTATATCTGTAGCTATTTTTAAGTCTTAAATGGCCCTCTATTTTGGACTGTCATTATAGTGGGCAGTTAAGGCTGACTACGTTAAGGGGCCAGGTGTACCAGGGGGCAGGTGTAAGTCAAGTTACAGAGTGAACATCAATGAGTCAGTCCTCTACAGAAAGGAGACTCACAGCATCCCTAGGCAGAAGTTAGATACATTGAAAGTTACATTGCCTTTGCCTAAACAGAAGGCTTTGGCCAAAGACAAGAGTCTGCCTTTTGCCAAAAGTCTAGAAGGCTTAAATATTAGAGCACATGCATAAGAACCCCTTTAAAAAAAAATCTCTTGACTTTAGTTACTTTTAGGTCTGGTATAATTGACTTCTTCTGGATCTGGAGAAGTCTCTTCATTTGTGCCATCCTTTTGAACTGTCTCAGGTGACTGAACACCACTTGTTTCTCCAAGAAGCTGGAGGATGCTCATCACTTGCAGGTCGCATCCTCTTAAACTGTTTCTCTGTCTCTTAAAATTTTGCCAATTTGGCAGTCTTGTCCCTTGGTGCAAGAGTGACTTCTCCCAGACAGTCCAGAAGGACAGAGTTTGTCCCACCGAGGAGGGAGATTAACATATCACATCAGAAGTCAATGCCAACACAAACTTTTTGGCCAAATTGAACAACAAAGAGACTTATCACAAAAACTGCTCTTATTCTGGGCTTCATTAATCTAATTGTTTGTCCCATAGGGGAGGTACCGACACCTTTAAATTGTGTAAAGTGTTACCAGGTAACAGTTATAAAGCTTTTACAAGGAAAATTCAAAATGACCCCAATACTGAAGAATATCTGTTCTGGATGACAGATAAGATTTGTCAGAGTCATTTTTTATGGGCTTGTCTGTAAATGTTTTGTAGGGTCAGAACTAATGACAAAACTTAAAGTAACCAGGGTTAATCACAGTTTAAACCTTGAATTTTGATTAGGTAAAGCAACAAGTTAGTGGTTGACAGTACTGTCAATACAGTATTGACATTTAAAAACCCTAAATTTTCCAATGGTTGGGGGAAAGCAGTGTTAGTAATTTTAATAGCCCCAATTTGATGCCCAATTGCATATTATATATTTAAAACAATGTTTATCTACCCAATGTCAGACAAACAAATATTTATCTTATGAACAGATGTCAGACAGGCCATTTATCTGACAGACAGATGTCAGGCCTAAATGGCAGAACTTTTAGCATTTGTCATAAAGAGCAGAAATGTCAAAGATCTTACTTAATAGAATATACCTTAGATAGAAGAACTATATCTGTTTATATGTAATTATTTTTAACTCTGTAAATGATTTTGTAACATTTAGATACAAGGCACTAGCAGTATTAGAACCATTTAAAACAATTTTTACTTAGTTTCTTTTTTAGTGTTACCAGAAAAATACCTTAGGGTTTAGGCAGGATGTAAAGAATAGTAAATAATTTTAAATAGGCTATGAAGAGAACTAGTTATCTTATTTTTTATTTTATTTTTTCTGTTAGTAGGATCAAAGCATCTCCCAATACTTAAGGATACAGCCAAATGAATAAGGTGACTTCCCTTATGCTGGAAAGAGAGGGAAGGGAAGGGGGAAACTCAATTCAAACTTCCACCCCTGCATGAGCGATCTTGAATGGAATTCTCTGTGCTGCCTGGTAGAGAGTGAGAGAGGAAAAGGAAAGGAGGAAAGTTGCCCTTTTAGAGCGAGAGAACAAGAACTTTCGAGATCCATGAAGTGTTGCTCTTGTATCTTGAAAGCCTAAGTACAGGTTCCTGTGGTCTGTTTCCATCAGACATCTCTGGAGTAAGTGAGTGGCAGGGCATCCTATTGCACGACTCAACCATTCTCCTAACGGCCCTCCTCTTCTACCCCTGCACAAGGGTTTCTAGATCAGATGCTGAGCCTGAATGTTTAACCAACTATTAAAACATCAGAACTATTATGCACTGGGCAAAGAGACTGATACCAAAACAACATGTAAAATGAAAAGAAAACAATATGTAGGAAGACAATTTAGTGAGTGCTAAAGGGAAAACATTTTAATATGAACTGTTGTAACCAGTACAAAATTAACTATAAATCCAAATTGCACCAAAGCACATGGTCAGTTTTTATATTAGGCCATGGGGTTGTAGTCACCTTGTAAACTGAGAAAAATGGTGGAACATGTACATTTTAAAGTAATAATCCAATTTAGATTAATGTTTTAAACAATTAGATAAAGAAACAGAAATAAGGGGATAAGCATAAAGTTAGGAGATCCGATGACTGAGAATCATGGCTTGGCTGTTAAGAAATTCCATCCTAGACTGCTGATGTAAACAAACAGAATGACTTGGGACATAGAGCAGGATTTCTGTTAACCTGTATGTAGTCCCTGGAACCCAAAAATAACAGGCACATGATTTAGTATTTTAGGATTAGTTACCTTTTTTGTAGACTCTTAAAAACTTAAGGTTTTATCATTCCATCTGGAGGGTGAGCTTTTCTTTAGTTTTAGTAAAATTTTGTATCAGCCTATAGCACCAAAAGATCTTGATAGTTTGATAAAATAGAAACCCATTTTTTGAACACACATTAGTACCTTAAATTTTGACATTAGAAAACTTTTAGGAAAACTTCAATTTATAGCCAACTCAATTATACATACATAAACTTATAAACCTTAAGACCTTGAATTTGTACTTGAAACAACCTTTGTAAAAACCTGAATTTAGATAACATTGTTTTTAATAAAGTTCTTAGTAAACTTATACCTTAGAATACTTAGGAAGAAAATTGAATTAAACCTTTTTTTTAATAATAGCAATCCACAAATCACATGGGTCAATAAACCTAATTATAAAAGAGTTAAATGTAAATTATGCTTATGATAGAATGAAACAAAGATGATTGTCCATAATTTTTTAGTCATCAGGCAGAGTACAGTTAGGCCTGGGTGGAATTAGAACTTTAGATAACTTTTGAGACAGTTGTACACATTAACTTTATAAAAGTAGTTTAAGAACAACCCTAAAAACATCTACACACACAAACACACAATTAATCTAGGCATGCTAAAGAATAAGCACACAAAATGAGCTCAAAATTTACTTGCCACAAGTACTTAGGAGACAGAACAAGACATACACAGAAAGCACACAATGACACAGTGACATAAAAAATAATCACATTAGAGTGTACTTTCAAGTCAATTTTTGTCATTGTCTTTAGTAGATTAGTCAGCTTGATTCCTAAGTAGTTTACAACAGATTTCTAATACAAACATAATACCCTTCATCCAATCCTTAACAGACCAATGCACTAAAAACAACATGTATAGAAACTATATTAATCTAGAGAATTTTAACCACAAGTTAGTTGTAATTTTCCTAGAGGAAGGTAAGATGGCATCACCATCCCTAGGGAGTGGCAAGATGATCTTGAACACTGGTAGCTTCATTATGGTGGCAGCATTTCTTGTGACCACATGGTCTTTCTAAAGGGTCTCTCAAATGGAACACAAATACATGCCATATGCAACATACAGGCTCCAAATAGCAATCTGTTGTAGGAATAAAAGATATCTCCCTCCGAGGGACAGGTGTCCATATGGGTTAGTCATCCTAATGGAAAGGCCAAATAATTGAAGCAAGCTAAGGTGGGATCTAAAAGGTTTTGTTATCAAGTGATGTGACATCATTTGATAGTTTTGGAGAATGAGTCATAGGTTGTAGAACTTTTTGTTTTTGAATATAATATCCTTTTAGTTTTAAAGGCTTATCTAAATTTAGGATTACTAACACTAGGGCAAATGGCTGTAAACCTTTAAGCTTTGAGGGGCTTTATTAGTATCCAGTTTACTCCAGGTGTTTCTAATTAGATTCTGGGTTGCCTCATACAGAAGCTTTGTTATTACCTAGAAAACCAAGAATCCAAATCCTGTAGAACCTAGCCATTTACAGATCTACAATTTGGAAAGGACCTTAAAGAAGTTTAGAATTTGACATACTACATAGAGAACAAAGTTTCATTAATTTTAAAATAAAAATAATTAATTGCTAAGAACAAAACCTTTAATTCAATTGCCTATTCAAAATACCTACACATAAGGAGTCATTTGTTTTAATGTTTTGACTGTAAGTGAGGCTAATTTAATCAATAGAAAACAGTTGAAGTTAGAATTTTTTAAATGTTTATTGTATATCGCATTTTAGAATAAGAATTATGATGGACAGCATTAATTAGAATGTATTTAGAACTTGTATTTTAGTGAAAAAAATGACATCTTACTAATAGAATAAATTTCTCCTTTAAATTTTGCCTTTAGGGTAAATGAATTTCAAATAAGTTATAATGTTTTTTATTACAGACATACTTGATGGGTGACCAATGCCAAATCCTTAATTAAATGGCAGTGCTTTTAACTTTAGAAAACATACTTAAGAGAATTTAAATACATTTAACATTTAAAGACAGCAACAATGAACATCACAGCAATGCAGATGTAGCCTATATGTTAATTTAGATTTTACCTTTGAATGGAATTTAGAATCTTTGGCTAAGATAGGCAGACAAGTCCTTGTTTTCCCTGGGACAAGGGAATGTGACTTCAGGGAGAGCATTGTCCTCAACTCCCTGTAGGCTATCGGAGCAAGGAGAGCATAGGAGTGAATTGGAATGAGGTGTCTAGGGCAGACAGGAAGGGAGTGGATTAGAGGAGGAAGACAGAGAAGGTTGCAGATAGGAAGAAGGCAGTTTGGCCAGGAACAGGACCTTGGTCACAAGAGGTGATGACCTTTTTAAAAAAAAAAAAATTGTTTTGCTCGCCAGAGCAGGGGCTGTGGACCCAAGTCTTGGGGGCATGTACCTCCCTCCTGTCACTATCATTGCTTTGGGGCTGGGGAGCCATCCATGCAAGGTATAGCTGTGGAGAGCACATGTGGTCCCAGTGGGCTGCTGGGCAATTGCCCGCCTTGTCCCCAGTTCTCCAAGCCTCCCTGGCCTTCAAACTGGCCATGATGCTGCTGTGATTTGCACTTCCTGTATCAGCCAGGTGAGGCATTGGGCCCCTTCCAGCTGCAGGCTCTTGGACAGAGGCTGCCGGCCTGTGCAGAGAACCTGAGCATGCACAAGCGCATACACAGATGCTGTAGTCCCTTCGCATGCTGCAGCCGTAGCTGTAACTACTGCAGCACACACACTCCGTAGTCATGGTCGCTGTGTGTTATTGACACATGTCAGTGTCATGTGGTAGCTAGATGGGGTTTCCAGCCCACGCTGAGAAAAGGGGCCAGGGCTTCTGCTGCGTGTAGGCACAAGGGTGGGGTGGAGGACTGCACTGAGCAATGGCCTCCAGGGCGGAAGTCTCACTGGATGGCAGTGCCAGGTGGTTGCATGTGGGGTGGGAGCTCCAGAAGTCTCATGCCAGCAGTGGCCCACAGGGCCAAACCAGAGATCCAGCCAGACAGCGGAGGGAGTTTCGGAAGTCCCGTGCCAGCAGCAGCCTGTGGGGCGAGACTAGAGTTCCTGCTGGATGGTGGCAGCAGGAGTTTTGGAGGTCCACAGAGCAGTGGCCCATGGGGGCGATTTCTGGTCCTTTGGACCGAAACTTCCGGCTGGAGGCAGGACTTCCGGTTTCCCACTTCTGCACACCTGGAGGGCGGTGGGAAGCTGTGTGCACGTGTACCTTAGGTGCTGGCAGTGGTCGGCACCAGGCGGTAAGGCTCTGTTTGCTTGAGTGCGTGCCTGGCAGGTTTACACCCTTGTAGTTTTATTCCCCCTGGGGACAAGTGTAGGGGCAGGGGCACGCAAGTCCCCCAACCCAGGTTGCAATGTATTCACTCCCTGTTCGCATGGGTTCCTCCCCTGCTCTCCTGAGCAGCCATATTTTCCCAGGGCAGGTGTCAGTCAGCCCCTCAGGAGGCAGCTTTTTTTATTTTTTCAAAAAAAAAAAAAAAACTGGGTTGGATGAGCTGAGTGAGGTGAGGTGTGTCTCCCCCGGGAGAGAAGGAGAAAGAGAGAAAAGAGAAAGAAAGGGGGGTGAGGAACCCAGCTTGAATGGTGGGGGCATTCCTAATTGTCCCCTGCCACATGGGGGTTAGAGACCTTAGAGTATGATCTCCCACAGCATGACTAAGGAAAGGATGGGGAGGGAGTTAAGCGTTAGGGAGGGTAAGGTTAGGAAAGGGGCAGCTAGCTTTTAATATGGTCTATCCCCTGGGGCAGGACCAGGGAACTAGGACACCAACCCTGTGCATTGGGCCTCACGGAGCTCATGAGTGCCTCGGGCGAATTTTGCATCCTGCAGCCCATCTGTGCTGGGGCTCTGAGTGAGTCTCGAGCATCAGGTGGATGTCCCACACCATCCAAGCCGTGGGTGGTGGTTGGTTCTGAAATATTAGGTGGAGAAGTGTGGGATCAGAAGACAGAGAAAGGTAGATTGAAGTAACAAGAATTAGTAGAGATAGCATGTTGGGAACTCACCCTTCGGTTGCCTCTTGGTCCTTGCATGCCAAATGGAAGAATCCAGTCTGAACATGTAGATGGGGTGAGGTAGAATAGCTTTATTGAGGGAAGGGGAATGACCCGTTCTGCCAGGTGAGGGAAGGGAAGAAGGGCCTGGGTCTCTTGGTAGGCCTTTTTTACACCACCTGGAAGGTGGGGAGACAATATGCATGACCTGACTCTTCTCATCTATGGCGTAGGGGGAGGATTCCTTGAGCCAAGAGAGGGAGCAGTCCTACACTATCCCTAACCTAGCCCACCTTCATTGCAATATGAAACTGGAAGCCAAATTAGTGCACTCTTCATACTCTTTTAAATTAAAATTGATTTTTCTATCTTGCACTTAGAACAAATCTTTTATCTATGCATGATTTTTTAACATCATGCTTTGGTCTTTGGAAAATATAAGTTTCAATGTATTATTCAGATCTACCAGCTAATTCTGACCTGAAAGTTCAAAATCTATTATTGACAGTAAAATAGTTTCACTTGTTTCTCTTGACATGGCAAGTTCACTTCCCTTCTATTCAAGAAAATGGTCTGTCAATACTCAGTCATAATAACCACAGTTTACCAGCCATTGTTTCAAGTAAAAATGATGTTTCATTTAAAAAAAAACCACCTGTTCAGCTTGCAACTCACAATCACACCAATGCTTTTCCTTGAAAGAATCATTCTATTACAGTATGCAGTTGAATTCTTTAAATACATGTCCCATTTTGCCACAGAGAATATTAAAAAGACATTTGCCTAAGGATCAAGATTTAATAAAATTAATACTTGTTACTGCTATATCAAAGATCAAGGACATTCTTAAGCAAAAGTGACATTGTTTTTACTGCAAGATATTTACTTCTTCTTTGGGGATCAAGGGCATTCTTAAATAAAAGTGGCATTGTTTTTACCAAGGGATAAGGCAGTAAAGAATACAATAACTTCCAGCACATCCTGGTGCCACTGCCTTTATTTGTACTAAAGCACTAGAAGTTTTACCCACTATTGTTTTTTTCAACCTCAAGGTAAATATCAAAACAATGAAGAAGGCAAATAACATCTTAATATGATGATGAAAGTGGTTTTAACCTTGTGAATCTCATGAAAGGGTCATGCTAGAGTAATATTTTCAAAGGATTGTTTTTGTGATGTCACTCTCTTGCTCAAAAGATTACACTTGCTCATTATTGCTCACAGGGAATTTAAAAAAATAATCAAACTGTTCAACCTGGAATTCAAACTTTATACAAGCTTAAATTAATTTATGTGTTCATTTCATATGCTTCTTTGTGAAAATTGTCTCTAGATGACTGAAGCTATTTCTACCTTCTAATATAAACCTTTGGGAGTTTTTGGTTTCTTTCAAATAAATTTGCTATTTTTCTTAAAGTGCTTTGCATTCTCTCACAATCTTTATATGAAGATCTTGCCTTGTTTTCAAGGTTCACCTCAAATAAGGCAGGATGCCCAGTTGGCATTTAATTAATATCTGTTGAAAAAACAAGCATTGAGTCATTTATTTGCATATTTCACAGCTCCCATATGATATTGTTGGCTAAAGTTGGGGTTAATGTCTTTCTTCCCTGAATAAATTATTTTCATTGTGAAGCTTATTAGGGTACAAGGCAATTAAAATGACAATACTGATCTCATTAGCTAATCTGTTCTCTTTAGTACTCTCAGACTTCTATAAAGTCTGTTAACCAAGAGCATGCACAAGGATGTTAAGACAGTTGAACTTTGCAAAAGAAAAATGATCAAAGTTTTGTTTAAAGTTTTATGGAGGCAATGGTAGCATGTAGTTGCCTTAAACATTCAAGAAGTTACTCAGAATAAGTGAATTACCTCCTAAACTTAGCCATCTCATTATTTTCCTTTAGGTTTCAAAAATAAATATTTTATGGATTACAATCATGTACAACAGTAGATTATAAAATCCCCATTCCTAAATCACTTAATGTGAATGTTTATTTAACACAAGAGCAAATTACATATGGATTAGAGACTAATTAGGTACTTTCAGAGAGCAAGTTTCTTTCCACAGAAGACCTTTTAAAAAATTTAGTATGTCAAAATGAAATGAAGTTTCAGCTTATTTTACCTTTCATCTGTCTACACTGGGACAAAATCTCACATATTTTGTCTTCAGTGATTATATGTATGAAGAATAAGATATATGTCTTATCTGGCAGCTAATAAGAATTAGTGCCTATTTTACTATCTTTAGATCATCGAGAAATGTGCACCTGTATTCTCTCTTGAGAAAACTAAAAGATTTATGAATAAAAGTGAAAACCCTCCATTGTTGCTAATCAAATCATTAATTTCAGGGTTCACTGAAACATATTCTGGGGTAAGCAAGTGTTAAATTCTTGCTACACTAAACGTAACAGTCCAGAGATTAGTCCTGTGCATCACCCTGTCTGTTCTAGAACCAAAATTTGATGTATCCCCCTCCAATCTAGATGCTGGATCCACTCCCCACTCAGGGATTAGACACTGCTAGTTATGCCTAATGGTCAAGTGGAAGTGGCAGAGTCACTATCACCACAGCTAGATCAGATTCAGCTCTCTCTGGAAGGTTCCTTTCCAGATATTGGGGAGTGTGGAGAGTGATCAGTTCCCTTTCTTAACCACTGCTCTGTTCTGCCTAACCTGTTGCATAACAGTTGTTTCTCATCATATAGCTTCTTCTCTACAATACAAGCTTGTTTGGGGAAAATTTTATTTAGTAAAGGTCCCCCTGTGTGTAGCTTCATAGACCTGGAAATTTTGCTTCCTTTGACCATCTGTCTTACTGCAGGGGCCACACCATACTTCCTCTCTTTCTACCTCCCATGATATGTGTGCATAAAGGAGCTCATTGATCAGAGTAACCACAATCCTGATCCACATTCACTTTTGACTTCTCTCCAATAACCTCCAAACATAAATTTCCATAGAATCTCATTCAGAGGGGAAAAAAAAAGAAAAAAATTCTACTTTTCTTAGATCCCTCCCATGTATAAATATGGCATTTTAGTTTACTAAAAGCTGCTAGTTTATTGCAAAATCCATTAGTTAATTCTATGCTGAATTCACTGGTAGTATTCCATGTGGATTGTCTTTGTACTATTTTCAGCCCTAACTAGAACACTTCTACTTAAAAAATCTTTTTGTCCATATTGAAACTTAAAATATAGAAGCCAATAATGTAAACTAAAAATAGTTAATATTAACTGAGTGCTTTGCCACTCAGATGGTGAATGTTTAAGTCATTTTCTAACCAGTGACAATTTCAGTTTTTGTTGATTGAGTCTTGAATAACTGGAGAAAAGGGGACTGGAGAACCAATGGAGTAGAACTAAAAATGAAAATTGCTGAATTAATCTACCAGCTGCTTGTCCCAAGAAAAGGATGCATATGTGTATTCCTTAAAGTGCTACCTGTTATGTTATAGTTTTTCTATGCCTATTTCATTTTCATGTATCATTTAGTGAGTATTCTAAGTAAGTAGATATTTGTGAAATGGAATCAGGCAAATCGTAGCTCAGTTGATACAGTTAAGAAGACACTGTTAGGTCTTCTGAAATGAGACAAATGTGCTTGTGTTTCTTTCCTTCCAATGTCCTTTTTGGCTGTAAATATTTTATAATGTTTTGCCTAGTTGGGTACACAATGAATGATCTCATTTTTGAATGGCAAGATGAAGCACCAGTACAAGTGGCAGAAGGACTCACTTTGCCCCAATTTCTGTTGAAAGAAGAAAAAGATTTACGATACTGCACTAAACATTACAATACAGGTAGGGGTTAAGTATTCTCCTACTTATGATTTGTGATTTCATGATATACAAATTTTTCTTAATTATACTGCCAGCTTACTAACTTTAACTATTTGTAGCTCAATGTTTTCCATAGTCATACAGCATAAGGTAGATGCATTTGAGGCTTGTTGATGCCTTGACTCATTGTGGATTGTTGTGTAATTGATTTGTATGGGACCAAAAAAAAAAAATACTTGGTGACTATATTTAAATAACTTGTTGTGAAAAGCCCATACTTAAGTAATAATGGTGTTTCTAAAATGTTCCCTTATTTTCTATGTGAAAAACAGTATTTATCTCATCTTAGGCAGTAAATACTGTATCTGCTAACAAAATTAAAAGATTTGCTCTTTTTTTAAGTATTCATTTGCTTAAGTGTTCCCTTTGGCCATATTTTCTTGCATTTCAAGGCATTTTTACTTAAGGACCTGTTACTTACACCGACACAGGAACTTTGTGCCTCTGAGAGTAGGTAACAGAGACTGTGGTATTTCTAGATTCATGAAATTCGGACACTTCTCTTAAGTGATATGGACTATCCCCATAATGCCATTTTAGCTTTATAACCTATTCCTATAAAGTCCATTAAACTGCCTGCAATTGAAGCATCTCTCCAATGTGGTAAGTGCATGGCCTGCCACTAACATCAGCTGCTGCTGTTGTAAACTATGACTCATCTTGGCCTTAGCATTTTCCAGAACTGTGATCTTTCCACCCTACAAAGTCCCTAGTCTCCAGTCTCTTATCTCCTTAATAATTCACATTATCGAAAAAAAAAGTCACTGCCATTTTTTCAACTCAGATGTGAAGGTTTTATGAGGGAGTTTAAGGTTAACATCTCAACTCAAAGACAAAGAGCAGGCAAGTCAGTAGCAATGTCTAAGCCAGTCCTATTGATAAACTCCTTTCAGGGAAAGGCTGAAAAGGGTAGGGTGGTTTCCTAGGACTGTCATAACAAACTGTCACAAAGTTGGTGGCATCAAACAACAGAAACATATTTTCCACAGTTCTGGAAGCTAGATGAATGAAGTCGTCAGTAAAGCCATGCTTTCTGTCAAGGCCCTGGGGAAGAGTACTTCCCAGCCTTTTTCCAGCTTTCTATTTCTGGTGACCCTTGGTGTTTCTCAGTTTGTAGATGCATCACTTTAGCTTTGGCAGCCAGAGTCACATGATGATCTCCCTGTGTGTTTATGTCTCTGTATCCACATTTTCCTTTTCTAGGATTGGGGGTGTGGCTTAAGAGGTTGAGTGCCTGCTTTTGTTAGCAGTATGGTGGAGTCTGTTATCAGAAGACTTTCAAATTCTTTGTGTCCATCAGGGAAGAATCTGTGGCAGGACACACGGGCATAAGTAGAGCTTATTAAAAGTTAAGGAAGGGAAATACAAAATGGAGCATGGTGGAGTACAGGTGGAATCTGGAGGCAGAGAGAGTGTGTGTGTCTCTTCTCCAGGTGCTTTTAAAACTTCTGCTAATGTATGGGAAAGGAGGAACCAGGCAAGTCCCATCCGATAATCAATGAGTGGGGAAGGGCAAGGGCATGTCATTACCTGGCTCTGTTGACCTTTGAGCAGGGGGAGTAGCTGTGAGGACTCCCATATACACCTTTGTTAATTTTCAGGTGCCCCACCTGTGAGGGAAGAAATCCCTGTTCTTTCTAACTTATTTTAATTAAAATGAAGCTCTTAAGGTCAGTCAGGGAGGGGGTCTCAGTCCCAAACTTTCCCTAATTTAACCTGCCTCACCTGCAAGTGCAAGGCCCAGAGCTCAAAGTTGAATACTACTAAAAAATGAATCCAAGACCAAATTTTCCTCTTCTTATGAGGACACTGGTAATATTGGATTAGTGTCCCCCAATCCATAATAACCTCATTTTAACTTAATTACATCACTAAACATCTTATTTCTAAAATAAAGTCATATTCTTAGGATCTAGGTAGACATGAATTTTAGGGAGACACACTCAACCTAGAATAAGAAGTGAAGATGGAAACATCAGTCTGGGATGAATTTTGATGATATAGTCTCAAGACCCTTTCTTAGTATAAACCAAATCTGCAAACTTCCCTGAAGTCATCTACCAATGTATTAACAGCTTAGAGGAAAAGAAGTTACATTTATGAATGTTGACTCTAAGCACAGAATTGGGTCAGTGTTTTCTTAGATGACCTAGAAGTCTCACAGCTATGTATAGTCCAGGAGATTAAAACATAAACCTGCCCCAAATTATATAAAGACTAAAAGCATCCAGTAATGCCCTTAATCAAGTATATGGCTAATTTGCCTCAGACCCTAACCTTCATTTTGTATTATTCCTATAATATTCAGGAGTTGTCTGCTAATTATTTTCCAGCAGTAGTTCCTTTATGTTCCTTATAGAAATAAAAAATAAAACAAAACAAAGAAAAACACTAGGTTATATAAGAACCACACTTACAAATCACCTCTCCTCCTATAAACTGAAATACATTGAAGTTACAACTTCTTTCACATATAAATGAATTGCACAAAATCAAAGGTTTTTTTTCAGTTTTATTGTATTAATCAAAATTATTTATTAGTTATGTACTTCAAGGCTTTATTATGTCTTCTAATCTCTCCAAATGCATCTTTTTCTCTTCCTCTTGCTTGGTAATCTGTTGCTGTGATGAATAGGTAATGGATGTTCTTTTTTGAAACTTGTTCACTTTTCTTTTCAGAACCACACACAATACATACATCATGCATGCACACACAGAGAAGCAACAGACACATATATACACATAAATATTTATATATATATACAATAGTGTATATCTGTGTGTGTGTGCATACCTTTTATTTTCCTTCCCAGAAGTATGTATAAAATGCTTTTTAAATAAAAATACAATGAGAGCTCATATTTTTCTTGAGAGTCACATGGAACTTACAGAATATACAAAGTATTCAAATAGTCAGTGAAATTGTTACTAATCATGTCATAAGATCACTAAATGTCATATTGATACTGTGAAAATGCTGAATCTTTCTGCACTTTATTTCATTACTTTCAATAATGAAAGTACTTCATACTTTAAAAACCTAACAAAAAGTTTAGCTCTTCATACTTAATAGTGTTTTAAAAATCTAATATTTTCTATATCTTAAGAATCTTTAAGCATTCTGTATGTGTTTAACAAATTGACAAAAGGACCATGCATGGCTTGCACATATGTTTTTGATTAATAGACATTAAAACGTGGACTCCTCCTTTCCCAGGGCTTCTGAATCTTTCTTGAGATTTTTAAGTCCTGGATCACACCCATCTTCCATGCAGAGGTACTGATCTTGCATCATTTGTGCATCACTTTTGACCTGACTCACATTAATAGAAACTTTGCACCAAACCTTAGCTAGCAACACTCTAGCAATTTTCCTGGGTATGCTCTTTGATATC
Organism: Castor canadensis; assembly: GCF_047511655.1. Classification (NCBI taxonomy): domain Eukaryota; kingdom Metazoa; phylum Chordata; class Mammalia; order Rodentia; family Castoridae; genus Castor; species Castor canadensis. The sequence continues at coordinate 87,320,135 of NC_133399.1, forward strand.
TTTCTTTCATGACTGGGTCAGAGAGCATTACATAAAGAGCACAATGTTAGCCCTCTGACTTCATTCTTCTCAAAATAACTAGAATAAAAAGAGAATAAAACTAAGAATTTGATGACTTAGAGGAAGAAAATTTAGGAGAGGCAACAAACTAGTAGAGCTAATAGAGGAATGGAACCAGAGGATAAGCAGAAATGCCAGCTTAATTTCTAGTTAAAATAAAATTACTCTTCTGTGTCCCATAATGGAGGTAGATCATAGAGGCACACAGGCATAAAGATAAAGAACAAATGTAACTTGTAAGTTATGTCAAAACTATTTATGTGAAGCATCACACATTTTTCTTCTGTTTGTGTTGTTACTTAAGGAATCATTCATCTTCAGTTGTATTTATCCCTGAACACTGACTTTAAAGTAAATGTAAAGTCTCTAAAACTAGTATCATCTGGTTCTCTAAATAACACTTAAAACACCAGAAGCAGTCAATGAGTGAAGAAGGCTTCTGTGTAGTAAATATCCATTTCCTGGTCTACCATGGAAGCCATCATTAGAATCAAGTAAAAAATAAGATCTTTGAGTACTTTGACAAGCATGAAGTGCCATCCTAATCAATAGCTGGGTGCAATGGTGTGTGGGCCTGGCATCCCAAGCTATGCGGGAGGCTGAAATCGACAGGTTCCTGGTTCCAGGCAAGCCAGGGCAAAAATAGCTTATGAGACCCTATCTCAGTGGAAAAAACCTGGATGTGGTAGTACCCAGCTGTAATTCCAGCTACAGCAGAAGTGTTAAATAGGAGGCTCACGGTTCAGGCTGGTTTGGGCAAAAAAGAGAAACCCTAGCTCCAAAATAACCTGAGCAAGGAAAGCTGGAGGCTTGGTTCCAGTGGTGAAGCCTACCTAGCAAGTGTGAAACCCCAAGTTTAAGCCCCAGTAGGACCCCTCCCTTCCAAAATTATGAAAATTTAATTGTGATATTTATTTGTTCCTATATCAAAGATCTGTTTTTACTAATTGTTGCATGTATTGTACAACCAATTAGGAAAGTTTACATGTATAGAAGTGCGATTCCATCTTGAACGGCAAATGGGATACTATCTGATACAGATGTACATTCCCAGTCTCCTTATCGTTATTCTGTCCTGGGTCTCATTCTGGATCAACATGGATGCAGCTCCAGCCAGAGTGGCTTTGGGAATAACCACAGTGCTGACAATGACCACACAGAGCTCAGGATCACGAGCCTCTTTACCAAAGGTAGGTGCACTGAAGGGACATATACATATCTGCACCCATACCTATCATCATTGCCTACTCGTGTATGAAAATAGAACAATGAAACTTGTTGCAAATGTTTTAAGAAGGAGGGAGGTGGATTGAAGGAGAATGATGGAGGATGTGAATCTAATTAAGATACATATGTAAATGTCACAAAGGAAACCCCCAAACTCCCCTATAATTCATACATGCTAATAAAAAAAAAGTAAAAAAGGTTTTTGAAAAATCTTCGTTAACTTTTTTGTAACGTTACTTACTGGAAAAAAGATATTGATAAATTTGTTAGAGAAAACTAAAACACAAAAATAGATGAAGGAAAATATTCTACAAACCACTGATGTCTGCTATTTACATTTTCTGTTATTATCTGCAACTATTTAAATCTCAGCAATAATCTTTTATGCTATGGATTTTTTTGTATCTACAGATTTTTAAACATTTTGAAGTGTATTAAACTATCTACTTAAGTTGAATCTACCTAGTAATTTTAAATGGTCACATTGTACCCTACTCCACTGTATGGGTATGCCCGAATTTACTGGCTTACTGTTAGGACTTACGATGGAGTGAACACATTTGTGTAATGAATATGCTATGTGTCAGCAAGTATGTACATGTATAAATACATACTATGTATATAGTTTTACACACATTGCATAGTATTTTCATAGTACTTATGCTTAGAACAGGAATTGCTGCACTTGTAGCTGTCTGCATTGATATGTGTTGCCAAAATTACCTCCAGAAAATATTTAACAATGAAGCTTTCACAGGTATTGTAGTAGAGTGTTCATACTGCTGCACTCGGAGTCAAATACAGAATTTATTAATTTTATGGATATCCCCCCCCACCACCCGGATTTGGTTAGCCATAAGTCAAAAGGCAGGAGAGCTTTTCTAATTCTACGATTTTAGTCCATGCTGAACAGGTAAAACTAACATAAAACTGTTCTTTCTGTGATGTTTGTAAAAGACTCAGTATTGAACTACATAAATACTGAAATAAAATATCATAAGTTCTTTTCATTTATTTAGCCTCATGGACATAAAAAACTATTTTCTAAGAAGTATCGTATTTAAATTAAGGAATCCTGTAAAGCTTCTTATAAACTTCACTGTTATTTTCCTTGCAATGATATACTTCACTGTAATAAAGTTATATTAACTTTTCTTGTACATTTGGTGCTGTCAACTTGCCACACCCAGTAAATTATGTGTTCTGTCATAGCTCTCATAGACCTTTCTATGACGTACATTTTCATTCAGTTTATTAGATTGAAATGTGTAAATAATTAAAAATTGGCCACAGAATATTTTATCATTAAAAATGTTACACAATATAGGAATAACCTGATACTTAACAAAGCTCAACGTGCGTCACTGAGTCAGCAGTTGTTTTTCAAAATAACCTCTGCTTTTATTAACACTTAGTCATGTTTTTTCTTTTAAATGGTCAATACCAATTAATTCTTTTATAAAAACATGGTCCATGTAAATACTATAAACCTGTTCATATAATTAAAGGGAGTTTCAGTTTGTTTATATATGTACAACTGCCTCAAAGGCTCTGAGTAATAGTAGAAATTCCACAGTCAATTTTTAAAGGTAACTTAGTAATTAGTCTTCTTCATGAGCTAAACAAAAATAAAAAATAATTTGCAATATAAGCTGTCAGTCAGAAAGATTCCTTCCAGGAATCTGTAGTTTTTATAAGGCACAGCAGAAAAGTATTCAATACTGAGATAAGTTAGGATTGGGGAAAACATAGAGATATGAATAGAAAGAACAGGAATAAAGAAACAATAAATTTAAAAGTCAGGATGAGGGCACAAGTTTAAGAATAAAAGGAAAGGAGGGTTTGGAACAGCTTTATAGTTTTCTCAGGAATAGGAGAGATTTTTGAAAAGGCATTAATTTCATCAAGGTATCAAGGGAGGAACAAATTTTCAACCACAGGTTCAATTTTACACATTGATTTATGTAAGATCTCTCCATCTCTCTGATCATACAGGTAATGACCCATAAGAAATGTGATGACACATTTAACTTTCATCTATAAAAAGAATTTACTTCCAGTGTGATATCTTAAGGGAAGGTGGACATATTAAGTTTGACTTTGTGATAGTTAATGAATGAGAAATTGAGCATAGTTATTATATATATTTGAAATCAGAAGGCAGACTTGGAAGACCTAGGTTAAATAAACAGAATTAATCCATTGGATGAGACTATTTAAAAGAGTAGAATATCTCTTGAGAAATACAATTCTAATTCTGTGAGGTTTTTTTTTTTTTTTTTTTGAGGGTTAGAAAAGCAAGAGCTGAGATTTCACCCTTGTATTTAGGAACAGATGTTTAGACTATGTACCTTAACATGTCCTGCTCTCAATTTCACAAAAAAAAAAGCCCTCAAATACCTAAAACTCTCAGCACCAAAACATATACCATTTGCCTACTGACAAATTCTAGGGAGTAGAAAAACAAGTTTAGAAATTGCAGTTATGATAGATTATGGAACATAGCAAGAAGAAACAATGAATCATTAATTCATGAAAACTGATTGGAAGCCAGGTGTGGTGGTTCACACCTGCAATCCCAGCTGTGTGGGAGGTGGAGATTGGGAATCTCTTGATTTGAAGTCAACCTGGGCAAAAATGTTCTCAAGACCTCCATCTCAACCAATAAGCCAGGCATGATGTCATCTAAGGCCAGCTGGGCAAAAACCACGAGAGCCTATCTGAAAAATAACTAAAGCAAAAAGAGCTGGGGGTGCGGCTCAAGTCATAGAGTGCTTGCCAAGCAAATGCAAGGCTTTGAACTCAAACCCCAGTACTGTCAAAAAAATTTTCTTAGTGCTCAATTTAGATTCAGTGCCAGTATATCTACTATAAGATAAGAAGGAGCTTGGAAATCAGTCAACACTCAGAGAAGAATCTCCTAAGATTCTTCTTTAACCCTACTACTGTAGAGCTGAGATTCCTCTCTTGTAGTTTCTACTGCATTGGCAATAGGGTTGTGATAAATCAAGCATGTCATATCCCAAAGCAAGAGAGTCTGGTGATTCATTCCTTGGACTTTAGAGCTATTTTGCTTCCTGCAGAGCCTACATCTAGTGGGCAGAAGAGGGTGGCACATGCATCTTATTGCAAGCAAGTTTTCAAGACTGTATAATTTTAAGAGCACTTCCTTACACCATGACATGGAGCAAATGAAGGAAAAAAATTGTGATTACAGGGCTAATGCATGGAAAGTTTTTCACTCCTTGCAAATTAGATGCGGGGCACAGAGAGAGGCCATTGAAGATTTGAAGAAGAAAGATTGCTCTCACTTGGGTGAGTGTTGAAATAAGAGGCAGAACTGAAACAAGGACAGTACCAAGTAGATGATGGTCTGTCAGACTGGTAATAGCAGAGGTAGAGAACAGCAGATGGAGTTAGAAAGAAGTAAGTGTTTTTGAGAAAATTTATTCAGAGGTGAAAGTGACAGCATTTGCTTATAAACTGGATATTGAAAATGCAGAGAAGACAGAAGTGAAGGGTGGAGTTGAAGTGAGTAAGTAGGCAAGTAGTTAGCAGAAGGCAGGGGAAGAGGGTGATCCAGGGATCTTTTTGGCATCTGTTAACTTTGAGACATTGGTAAGACAACCACATAGAGTTGCCAAAAACTAAAAACCTTTTAAACTTCTGACCAGTAACAGAGAGGCCTCTGACTTTAGGATACAGATTGCAAGTGGGTAGAGAAATAAACCTGAGGTGATTTTTCTGAGAATCAAAGCCTTAGCCAGGCACTGGTGGCTCATGCCTATCATCCTAGGTACTCAGGAAGCAGAGATCAGGAGGATGGCGATTCAAAGCAAGTCCTGGGAACATAGTTGGCAAGACCCTATCTCGAAAAACCTCATCATACACACAAAAAAGGGACTAGTGTAATAGCTCAAGTGGTAAGAGCACCGCCTAGCAAGCGTGAGGCCCTGAGTTCAATCCACAGTATTGCCAAAAAAAAAAATCTGGAAAGAGAAGAAATTTGTGGTTGGTCCTCCTCCTCCTGCAGCTGAAAATGGGCCAAGAGTCTCAAAATCTCCTCTCTTCTTTCTTTCCCCAAGGCCAGTCTTAACTCATGCACAGAATTACTTTAGTTTGGTTAAAGGCAAGACATACTCACCCCAAGACTTTCTCCCAAATTCTTTGAGATTCCAACTTTATGTCATCATTTTCAGGTATGGAAAAGTAATGTTCCTTAAATGGAATAGGTTTTAACTGGGAGTGAAAGAGTGGATAGTAACAACCATTCAATTATTTGTAGTATAAACTTGATTTATACTAATACCCAGTAAATCTTGGTACTGAGGTAACTATTCTCTTGGTTATGTATGGGGTAGGTGGGAATGAAGAAAGTCATAAGAGAGAATATATAATTTTAACTTGGAACCCTGGGTTCTAGTAAGAATTCACATTTAGGAAACTATGGAGAAGGTTTAGCCATACAAAAATATTACATATACCTTACCTTTTCTTTTCTGATCTCAATAGTTAATTCCAATTTGAGCCCCACCCTCATCCTTGACTTAATCCTGTTTCATAGGGACCAATTAAGGAGCAGTTTTTTGGTACATACTTTCTGTTTCATATCATTTGCTGAAGTACAGGAGTATGACCACGTATCCACTAATTTAGTCTTTTTAAAAATAAGAGTCAAACCTATTATCATATCAGAAACCTTTGAATATAGCATCCAACAGACTACTGTACACACACATCCACACTGCACACAGTCACACACCCAGAGATAAAACTGGGCAGGGTCAGGGAAATCTCTAGTTTACCAGGTCATCTAAACCCTAGCTCTTAACTCAATGTAACACGAAATTCTTGGCATTCGGAGTCATTTTAGTCCAATTTCATTGTAATTATTCTGCTTAGTAAATAATCTTTAACTCTCAATAATTTATGATCCTATTCCTACTCACAGGCCTTTGAGTTATCTATGTACTGCTGGGTTTGCCTGAGATTGTTTCAATTAAGATGGGCTTGGATCTAGTCTGTGGAGTGGTTCAACTCTGCTCCCTATGTCTCGTCATTTGGGAACCAGAGTAACTAGTGATATGTGCTTTCCATAGTGCAGGAAAGCAAGAAAACAAGCAGAAACACACAAAGCTTTGGCTTAGAATTGACACACAATTACCTCTGTACCTTCTATAAATTATACCACACTTCATGGCCATACCCAAAGTCAATGGGGTGAAAGAATATTCTCCATCCACAGGGAATCCTCAGAGAGGAGGGAGAAAAGATAGGATTGTAGACAAATAATTTATCTAATTCAGGATAGTGACTTGTAAAACCTTTCTGCTTCCTTTATTGCACTATACTCTGACTTATTAGGAAATATTCAAAAATAAACAAACAAACAAAAAAGAAAAAGATGGTGATGGGAGAGGGGGAGAGAAAAAAGGATATAGAAAGGAAAGGAGAAATCCCTGTGAGATTCTGTGTGGATTTCTCTCACTTTGTCCTTACAACTATTGTTACCAGTTTTTGACCCCAAACTAGATTCACTTTCCTTCTCAAAACTGTGAATTCAATAACAGGTCTGAGCACCAATTGAGCAGTGAAGGACACTTTTATTCTTAGCCAAGAATGTGGCTTATAAACTCACAAATCAACTCCTTACCTGTTGGGGGCAGAAGGAAATAAATACACAGTAAAAGAAATGGGGCAAGGGTGAGATAATAAGAGGGAGCATTTATGCCCTTCCTAAGAATGGACTGATGATTTCCAGGAATTTGGGTGCCACCTATTTTTGTTCCTTATGGTTCTTTCCTGTCATTACCAGGGAACTGTCAACCATCACGACAGTGTGGGTGAGTCATTTAGCATCCAGGTGAGCTTATAGTGAAGCTAGAGGTTATCTGTGGATCAGTCACTCTGGTAGCCATCTTAGATCCAACCAGTTTTGGTCAGCCTGCCTTAGGAGGAACTTGTGGCTTGCAGATATCCTATCCTCAAAGGTAAATAGGATTAGAGAAGAGTAGAAATTCACCTACATCTCTTAGGTTGACACTATGACCAGCTGATTCACAAAAACACTACTAAACACTAAAAAAAAGGACACTTGAAATTTCAGAGATGGCTAATTAAATATTTTACAGAAGCTCAGAAGCCTGTAGTCTATGCAAGTTGTAAATTCTACACTGACAGTTGTTTATTCTGCACAATTACTTAAATTCTTATTCCTCAGTTCACATTTTTCTCCAATTTGTCTGTTAAACTTACCAAAAGCAATTTTTTTGAAGAAACAAACCATCTTTTACACATTTCCTACCTCACACCCTAAATCAGTACTGAGTATGTCTTGAAGATAGTTGAAGAAAAGATGAGTTTTTAAAATACTTACTTAGTAAAGAAGTGGTTTCTTTAGAGAAAAATAATTTGATAAGTGAGCCATTGAGTATAATTATATTAATGTAAATTGAATGTAGGATCTTATATTTTTATTCTGTTTGCATTTAGGCTTTTGATTATTTTTCTATTAGATAAATTGAAAACTGGAGTTGTTTTTCTGATAGCAAAAATGCAAATTATACTACTTGCTAATAAAGACTCTGAGGTGATCCTTAATCTAAAAACAAATATATTCTTCCATTAGGATGATTATTTAACATAAGCTATAATTAATTCTAAAATTTCTATTAGAAAAATGAAAATGTATTTTTGTCTGTGAATTGTAAATCTCAAAGCTTCCTTGTCATCAGTTTAAATTAAATAGTTGAAGCACTTTAAAATAAAATAAAATCTTACTTAGTACTTGGTCTTAACTTCAAAAACAAAAGATTATGTATGCTATCTTTTCATCTTTCTCTGAGAGTATAAAAACCAACTGATTTATCTTTTACTTGTGCTGAACCATATTTCTCTCCTAAAGTACCACCAAATTAATGAAAAATAATTAAAGTTTGTGCTCATTTACCTTACAGTATAATGAAAATATTGGTTCATAGAAGATAATAGCTTTGATCACCAAGTGTAGAATTACAGCTGTTAGAAAATGAAAAGCAAACAGTTCCATGTTATTTTTTTACTACTGTGATTGTGTTTGCACACAGAGTTGTTTATGGGGCTAGTCAAACTGAAAAGATAAGGACTGGGAAGAAAAATTAAGAATTTGTATTTATTGTTGTGTTTTTATCTAGTTTTTATTCTTCTAAAGAAATATCCTGCAGTTTTAAATGGAGTAAGTTGTACATATTTGAGGCATAGTGATGATGCTTTGTATCGATGTCCCAGTGACAGCTTTTACTGTCAGCAGCAGTTTGGTCATCACCATTTACCTATCAAATGTATTTAACTTACATCATTTCAATCTAGTTCAGTACAAGTATGATACAAGTAGATTCATTTCTACCTTATTATTGTGACAAAATATTTAATAAGTAAGTTTAATTTTGTGATATGTATCTGAATATAATATACTTAAGTAAATTTAAAATAGTTCTCATGGATCATACCAATAATGTAGTTCCTTATACTATATTTAGGAGAAAGGGACAAAACTGAAAGGAGCATTTACTCAAACATGTTCTTGTTAAAGTCACTATATTATACGATTTTATTACTGAAAAAAATTATTTATTTTGTAAACACATAATTTCTAAACATGAGTGATTCTATAAAAATAGCAATTGGTGAGTATCTTTTGTTCTACATTTTGTCTTCCTACATTTACTAGGCTTATTAAATTCCATGAACAATTGTCAAGCATTTTCTCTGTTCTTGACATGGAGACAGAGCTGCTGAATAAAATCTTAAAAGTTTAAAGAAAAATAAAAAGGTTTAGAATTTTTAAAAACAGCATTACACACTGTCTTGGGCATCAAACTAGATGTGCAATTTTGAGACTATTTTACCTAAATACTATCCTAAACTTCCTTTACAGCATTATATAGATATATATAATGTTTATATTAATATACATATTAAATTCTCCATAAAAGATAAAAATAGATGTAAAACTTTCTCTTTGTCATGGAACAAAAAGTTTAGACCCTAAGTCAATGTTAAAAGAACCTTATCGTCTTTATCTGTTTTCATGATTACAGTTTGAAGTTATAAATAGAGTTCTTAGATTCCAGAGAAAAAGGAAATGGGAAGGCACATGATTATAATAAAGATGATGTTATAGAAATACAAAATCTCCAGTACAAACGTTCAGAGGAAGAGGAAAGTCACAAATATAATTTAAGCATGTAGGTCAAAAAAGGTTATTAAAAATGCCTGTAAGTATAATAGCATACATTCAAGAAAAACTTCCAGTGACTTCTAGATTTTATTTTTACAATTTCATGTGAGAATGAAATGTAAGAAAAATAGTCCTGTCCTGCATAAAAGATGACAGTAAAACTCAAGTAGCTGAAATAGGAGTCAGAGATAACTGTGACCTTTCAGAAGTCCTCTGGTCTTTTTATACTTTCCATGTCTGGTTGAGTGGAAGGATTGATTGACCAGCTTCATTTCATCTGAAATAATGCACCTGTTATGATATGATTCTGCTGCATTTTATCACTTAAAGTAGAAACTTTTATGAAGAAGATAAATAGTGTGAGTAGCATCACTCATTTACTACAGGTGATCACAATCCATGGTATGTGATTCATTACCTGTCTGATGCTGTCCTTTTGCCTTTTCAACATCAGCTTCATTTTACATTGACATTGCTTTTAAAGCACTGTTTATTCTTTTCCTTTGCACTGGCTCCTTTCTCTCTGGCTACAGGCCTTGAAAACATTCAAAATTCTTTTGAGATTAAGACTTTTCCTTCCTATAAACACTACATAATATAAACTTCTTATACAGGATCATACACAAGAGAGAAATATGGGTTTATGTATACTACAATTTAGGTTTGTACAATGCAAGGTTAAATAAAAGCCTCAGGAAAAAAGACATGCCATAAGCAGAGAAATTTTTGGCTTATCTCAGAGGAAAGGCATTTATCTATAAGCTTGAGTCATTTGCTCATTCCACAGTCAAAATTATTCATTGTGGTGTACTTGACATTTCTGAGGAACTGGGGCAATCCATCAGGATTGACAGAAATTAAAGAAAGAACAATTACCCTATCAAAGGGCTATGCTAGCTAATCAAAAACATATACAGTGATGGTTTGTAATAGAACTTTCTTAAATAAATAGCAAATTTAGATACAGAAAAATTTGACAAAATATTTACTCTTAAATAGTCCCTGGAAATTTACCTTATAGAATGCCTGCATATAGGGTTAGATCAGATTTTGTTGGTTCAAACATTCAGGTTCTCACTTAGTAGATCTCTTATTCTTAAATGTAAGCTATGCTACTTGTAAATGGATTTAAATTTCTATCTCCAGAAACCATTGATTAACAATAGTCTGGGTTATGATTTAATGAACCACATCAAAGGCATTTTTACCCATTAATATATGTTTATCTGTGACTTGCAGCACAGGAATTTATTGCCTCTGAGGCAATATTTTTGTCTGCCTGTGTGCAGATTAAGATAAAGTTGTGTGTCTTGACAGATCTCCCAACCTCAGAATATAATGTTATGTCGTACTTATAGCTCACACAATGTGCTTGTCAGGGAATATGATCTAAAATGGTTGCTATCCAAACCTTACACAAGTATAAATGTATTTATGAAGGATTACCTCTGATACATTCAACCTAGCCATCTGTCTGTGTGAGAGCACAAAATCAAACAACTTGATGGCTCAAATGAACAAAGTAGTATCTTGTGATCAATGGGAGGAGGAAGGATGAGCATTGTAGCTTACCGATCAGATACATCCAATGCTTAGAAGCATTTCTTTCTTTTTCTCCTTCCTTTCCTCTTTTTCCCTCCCTCCCTATCTTCCTGACATTATATGGTCTAAACAAATTCATTCCTATGTCTACTGCTGGCTTGCAGGCTCCCTGTCTTTACTCTCTTCATTTAGATAATTAATTAATTTTCTTGGATTCAGTTAATACTTGAAGTGCTACGTAGATTCTAGTTTCTGTACCTTCTTATGAATGATTTTTCTAAATTTGGACCTGGCACTATAGCTTTAGGAATTTTGGGCTGAAGATCAGGAGATGTTTCTTTTTCTTTTTTCCATCACAAAATAATTGATAACTTCTTTTTAGAAGGCAGTATGTTTTGTTCTTTAATGAAGCTGCTTTTATTTTTTATTCAAGATATAATGAATAGTGATCAAATCACAAATCATACTTTTCCTCAGTCCTCAGTTATGGGGATCCTTGTGTTTGTTTCAAAAGTACAAAGAGAAATCTCCTCACCCACTTTCCCTGAAATAATCATATGCTTTGCCTTACTGTTTTCTCTCCTCTTCCAAGCACCTTGTATGGTTGTATTTCCCAGATCTTTGAAGTCAGGTTTGACTGTGAGTAGTTCTGTCTGGTGAGTTTTACGCAGAAGTGACCTTTGCCACTTCTAACTAGGAGCATTTATTGGCAAGCATGTGCTGCACCAGTGACCTGCTTTCCTCTGCTACTGTGACACAGAGAGGATTATATTGGTGACACAACTCCAGAGTGACTATTCAACTCCAAGTGCACATAGAACATGGGAGAATTATAGCCCTTTGCTTTTTCAAGCCAGTGAGATTTTGGTATTATCTGTTAACTGCACCCTGAATCCTTCTAGGCCAACCCTATTCTATCACTGGATGGAGGGGAGGATGTTAAGATGTAGAGAAATTCATGCTTATGCAAGCTCTCTGAACGTGACTTCTCCAGAGGGTGAAGGTGAATTGATTCTATCTTTAATAACCAGAATTATTAATAGTTATCAAAATAAGTTGGTATTTTTTTCTTATTTAGAATACAAGCTTTCTCTAATCTCTAATGATAATATAAGGTATAAAGAATGCACTGTTTCTGAAAAACAAACATGATGGACGTCTACAGAACATAGGATGCTTATATTCCTTTTTTCAGATTATAAAACTTATTTTTTGAGAATGGAAAAAAACACAAGGCCTTGTTGTAACCTTGCTGTACATACTAAGGATACTTTATCAAGCTGATCTCTTCCTAGATTATTACATATCAGATGAACAGTGTTCTGGATCTAGGCTCATAAAAACCTCTGCTACATTTAATATTGTTGGGGGACTTTCATTGTATTTCAAAGGATAAAATGTTTCTCTGATCTTAACAGTTTTGCTTCTCTAATCTACTAGTTTATGTCTATCTGGTAAAATTATGATCGGGTCTTCTTTTTTTACATTGTCTGCTAAGAAGTTGATTGTCAGTTTATAGGATCAAAACTAGCAAACACTAAGGACCATACAGCATGTATTTTGTGTTCTGTCTTTTAATTATTAGATAAAAGTTAAAGATGCTGTAATTTTATCATACAGAGAGAAATTCCACTTTGCAATGCTCAGTTCTTAATTTGTAGTGGTAGCTTAACTAGAAACAGCCAAATAAGTAAGTGATAGAGAAAAGTAGTTAAGATTATTAGCTCTGGAATTGGATTAATTATAGTCGAATCCTACATTTGCTACTTGGTAGCTATTGTATCTTTTTTATTGTTGTGCTGAGTGGGGATACATTGTGGCATTTACAGAAGTTCTTACAAATATATCATACTTGAATTCACCCCCTCCAACATTCTCCTTTATTCCTGGAATAGTTTCAATAGATATCATTTTTCCATTTGCATACATGTGTACACAGTATTTGCTATTGTATCTTAAGCAAGTTTTTTTTCACTGTGCCTCAGCATCATCTTTAAAATGTGGATAATTGCCACTACGATTTTAAGAAAAGTGGACGTGGAATTCTGAGAGGAGCTATTCTGCTCTGAGCTTTTGGGGGAAGGTTTCCCCTGAGTAAGTTGGCTTTTAATCTGAGACCAGAAGGGTAAATAGCAGATATCCCAAAGGAGTGTTCCAGACAAAAGCAATAGCAAGTACAAAGCTGAGAGGCAGGATGGAACTTGTCAATTGCTTTCAGATCCCAAAAATCTTAAGAGCTGGAATACATAAGCAAGTAAGAAAGTGATGTAAGGTGATAATTTGCCACATCCCTGGAGAGATCTTCACTGACCATCTAATATTAGCCTCCTTTTCCCAGTCCTTCTGTGTCCCTTTATCATTTCATAATCTTCTTTACAACAGTTACCTTAAGCTATCTTATTAATTTTTACATTTATTTTGATTGCACGTGTCCTTAACTTAAATGTTAGCTACAATAATGATGGAGCCTACCTGTCTTATCAACTAAGAATAGAACTTGGGTAAATCATTGGTATTTAATAAATTTTGAATGAAAAAAGTAAAAAGAGTAAATGAATGACTGTGATGAGAAAGATGCACTGCGGTCTAATAAGGAAGGGCTTTATATAGCATAAAACATATTTGGACTTTAATTAATGGTTTAAGTTGAAGACAGTGCAATCAGATTTGCCCATAAAAATAATCACTGATTGTTGTGTCAAAGATAGATCCGAAGAATTGAGAAAAGGTGACCCTGGTGAATCTGATCACTGATGGTGGTATGAGAAATTGCAACAAAGAGTAATCAACAGGATTGGGTCTATGATATGGGAGTAGAGGAAACCTAGATGTGGGAGTGAACAACAACAAACAAAATGGAGATTTTTAATAAACAGGGAGCTCCTGCTTATTTAGGGGAAGTCTGGGAGAGATTCAAAATTCCTTTTTAGTCAAGTTTGAGGAGTATAAGGCATCCGAAGGGTGCTGTTAAGTAAGAACCTCACCTTAAAACTAGTTGGAAAATAGAGACTTGGTGGTTGTTCGAATGTTAGAATACAAGGTGTAAGTTAATCAGAGATGACTACCTACAATTTTTCAGTTCCTTTCAGAGAAGGAACTGCATAATGGGAATAAATAAAGACAATTAGTGAGAGGTGACAATTAGTGAGAATAGAAGACAATTAGTGAGAATAGAAGAGGACCCAAGTCATAATCCCAAGAAAGATGAGGCAGAAGGGAGATAGTGAGACATAGAGAATAGAGGTCATAGAAGCCATGGGAAAGGATGCTTCAAGGAGTTGTAATCTTTTGCAAGGAAGCTTGGAAGTGCCTCTTGATAGTGCATCTGATTAATAAGTCTTTAGGTTTTATTTTTGCACTTTGGTATTCAAAGAGTAAAACTGAGAGATTATTACCTGAAATAGAATTAGGGCTCTACTCCTACAGTGAATAGACCAAAATTGGAATGATTCTGCCCTAAATGACTTCAGACAGTAACAGGTAGACAGAAATTATAATTCTAAATCACACAGTGAGTACACTGTATGTCAGGAGTGTGCTGTGAATGTGTTGGAGAAAGGACTGCTTTCTTCATTTTAAAGTTACTATCCCTAGAGAACCAAACCTGCCCTGCCAGGTACTGTGTTTTCTGTTCTCAGAGGGGCAACCTGGAGAAGGAGAAAAAGAGTAAAATTTGGTGAAGGGGCTCAGAAGACAGGATGGGGAAGGTAGGCCTTTAAGACTCAATAACTGTTCACAATTAGCAGAACCCTGGCAGGCACAAAAGTTCCCATGTGTCTGTTGACTCTGAAAGTACTCATTGAATGAATTTTGAAATTATATTTCTAATTTAATTCCTTTGGTACATGTCATAGATTTATGATGTTAAAGAATGTGCACAGGTTTTATGAACCATATTCTTCCAGGAATGATGTGGCTTGAGACAATGTCTTTGAAAGCTGAATTGCATCTTCTAAGGTTGCATGTATTTGGAAACTGCCGGAAATTTCTGGCAGCTTTACAGAATTTCTGAAATTTAAATCTGTACTTCACAAACTAATGAACATTTAACACAGTACTAAAAAAAATAGGAATGCACCGTGCTTTGTCCTGCAGAACTACTCTGTCCAGAAGTCACACTTCTGGAGGAAATGCAAGAGACTTATTTCTTCTTTGTTAAAATGCTTCACATGTTAGTTGATACCACTGTGTCAAGAAATGGACTTTTTTTTATGTTGCTCAGATTAAACACAGGGCCTCAGTTTATGTTAGGTACAGGCGCTACCACTTGAGCTATGCCAGCCCCGCTTCCTTTTAAAAATTTTATTTTGTTTTTAGGATAGGCTCTCACTAACTTTGACCTGGCTAACCTAGAACTTGTGATCCCTTTGCCTCCTCCTCCCAAGTAGCTGGGATTACAACTGTAACCCACTATGCCTGGCTCAAGAAATGGATTCATTTTAAAAGAAAGCTAATACAATCTAAGTTAATAACTGAGCATTACTCTAGGAAGTGAATTCCATATGACTCACATGTGATTCACTCTTCTTCCTGTATTTTAATGTTCAATACCTTCATTTATCTGCCCATTGACTTAGCAAATATGAACACTTGTACAAACACTATTGTGTTGGTGAAAGGAAAACCAGATGCCATCTGCCCTTGAAGAGTTAACATCTGAACAAAAAGGGAGAAGAAATAAGCAATAACAATGGAATGTGCCAGGGTAATTTACACATTAATTAAGGGCAGATTTGGGTACAAGTGAACCAGATTTGGGCAAAGACTGTTCCAAATCATGAAGAATCAGTTGAGAATGTGGGAGAGTTTTTTTCCTCACTTTATTTACTGTTCCCTCACCAGAACTTTCTCCCAAATGTCAAGCCATTTATCCTTTAAAATTACAACCTAGATTTGACATTTAATAAAAAAAATAGGTATATGAAACATTGAGGATGAAGAGAAGGAAAAAAACACAGAAAATACAAACAGCATAAAAATAGTCAAATTTTAAAAATGTAGAGTGCTTATTCTTATGATAACTATATATTTAGTCCAGTGAAGTAGTTCACTTTTGCTTTAACCTAGCTTAGATTTCTTATCTCCTAGCTCTTTTTGGGGAAAGGAATACTTATTTCTACCATGGGGAAGCAAGGTTCTGGGTCATTGACTGTTACCAAGAAAGAATGGGAAGACATCTTACTGTGTGTGTGTGTGTGTGTGTGTGTGTGTGTGCCTTATCCTAGGAAAATTGGAGAACTTTCAACATCTAATTGGCCACATTGAGGTATGAAGCAAAATAAATTATCTCAAGCTTACTCCATTGAGTAATGTTTCAGCTGACACTGATTGTGTGGTATAGAGCCTTAATTTTGGAATGCATACACACATCCATACACAGACACAATGAGAAGAGACACTAATACTAAAAGCAAATTTTCAACCTTGAGTAATTGATATACGTAGAGGTATTTGTTCAACTGCAGACTCAAATCCCTGCCCTATTAATCTAAAGCAGTTCCTTAAAGTTTACTGAATGACTCCTTCAATGGACTTTGATCTATATAATCTGTTTGTAGGAATTATGGGCCTAGCTCTTCTTTTTATTCTTTCTTTCCTATCACTTCCATGTGTGTTCCTTTTCTTTAAAAAGTTGTCTTTTATTTTCATTCTTTTCCTTGTCTTTCTCTTCTGACACTGCCTTAGAGGTGACAGGAGACAGTAGGACCTGTGGGGTTATAGCTGAGGAAGTGGTCAGGATCAATGAGTTTGACTGGGCCTGTGAAACCAAGGTCAAGTATATACGCAGACAACCAGGAACTATGGAGAAGGGCAAAGAAATAGCATGAAAACATGTGGGGTCTTTAGGGATGGGGCCTACACCAAGGAGGCAACTGGGTCAAAAGTATGTTCTGCAGAACTGAGAAATTAGTAGCATATAGAATGAATGAACAAATCTATGTTGAGGATGATGGGAGCCAAGTCTCCTCTTTTAAAGGAAATCTGTAGGTAGGGGATAAAATGAACCCTGATGTGTTGAGATAGACTTAGAGCTACAAGAGTAAGTTCATGTTTGTTATAGGTAGATAGATGAGTAGATAGACAGATGGATAGATAGATAGATAGATAGATAGATAGATCGATAGATAGATAGATAGATAGATAGATAGATAGATCTAGATCTGGTATGTGTGTATAATTCCTAACTGTTTCTACTAAGATAAGCAGTGCCACCCAGGAAGTAATGAGTGTAACCATACTCAGATCTTGGTTTCTAAAAAGCATTTTTCGCTAAAGAAGTATTCCTTAGAGCAATGAGTAATTCAAGACTGGCACAGAAGATGTACAAGATAAATCTAGAATATCTTGTGCCAGAAAGTGAGGAACTAGGCAAATAATGATGGAGACTTGTCAAAATGACACATGTAGTAACATTTAGGAGCTCCTACTGGCTCAGTCTGAGATAACATGAGCATCAAAATAAATGATATAATGTACTATATAAACCATTGATTAAAATGGATATCAATAAATCTATACCAACACAGATCCATGTAAAAGACAGGAACTTCCCTAACAGTAGAATGCTAGTTACTAAATGTATATAATGATGAAATTAGAAAATTACCATCTAGTAGCTATCATTGCAATACTTGAGTGAGACAGAAATCATCAATGAATGCTGAATCTTATGTGCAAATCAATGAATAGTAAATCTTGTGTAAGCAACAGATAGAGCTACTCCTGGGTATTGAACCCAGGGATTACTGCATGCTAGCCATATGCTCTATCACTGATCTAGTCTATACTCACAGTCCAAAATTTACATGGTTTCAAAACATCTCACATGTGGGAAGATTAGTAAATATGCAGAAACCTAGGAGGTATTACCTTAACCAATTGATCAATATTTTCTGTCTCTTGACGTGGTACACAGGGCATCATTGGTAGGGAAAATCTCAAGTGAAATATACTCTACAAAATAATTGACCCTTACTCATCAAAAATACCAATGTCAGTAAAAAACAAGGAAAGACTGAGCAAATGACCTACAGTGAAGACTAAAGAGACATGACATCAAACTGGAACACATGACCCTGGATAAAATCTATGACTCTAGATAAAAATCAGACTGAAAGATAAAAAGTACTTTTTAAATAAAGATTGAGATTATTAGGACAATTTGTAAAATGGGCATGAGGTGTTAGGTTTAAATAATAGAATGCTATCCATGTTAAATTCTTAATTTTGTTGAATATATAGTACCATGTCTGCAAATTACACTAAAGTAGTTCAGTAGGGGACACATATAGATAATATCTATCACATATACACACATATATTATGAAAAATGCAGTCAGATATTAACAACTGAGGAACTTGGGAATTCTTTTTTACTATTGTTATAACCCTGTCTGTAAAAATATTCAAAATAGGTAGCAAATAACCATCTATTACTCATTTTAAATGCACTGAAATAAAATTTCCTCGATAGAATTAATAAATAAAATTATAAAATACAAATATTTCAAAGTAAAAAACAATGAAAATATAAAACTAAAAAGTCACCAGCGTAATTTATACTTCAATGTTTTGTCATGCTACAAGCATTATACTGTTCTCAAGGTAAAAGTATATCATCAAGAGATGATATAATTCCTTTCATCTTATGTTTGGATTAATGCCTAATTGGGAAAGATATCAAAAAAAATGCAAGTTTTGCAAGTGTGCCTAATCCATAACATTTGTAAAAATTAATATCAGAAAAATTCTTAGGGAAAAATGTTCTCTTTATTCTCTTAAACTGATATTCAGAATCAGAAAATTTTAGTTTTTTCTAAAGGAATTAACAATATAAGTCAATTTGCTCACTCTTTCTTTCTCTCTTGGCTAGGTTTCATATGTCAAAGCTATTGACATTTGGATGGCCGTATGCCTCCTTTTTGTGTTTTCAGCACTTCTGGAGTATGCAGCTGTCAATTTTGTATCAAGACAGCACAAAGAACTTCTGCGATTTCGACGAAAGAGAAAGAACAAGGTAAATGATGAAAGATATTGGACATGGTATGTCAATTTTTGATGGAGAATGAATTTGTTGTGTTTACAGGAAGGATATTGGGACTGAGGACTAAATGATACAATATTTGTTTTCATCCAGTTCAAAGATTCACAGAGAAAATGGTGATACCTAGCTATGCTTAAAATAGCATATATGGTAATATGAGGGATTTATCAACTTCTTTAATATACGTGTAGAAAAAAACATTCTTTTGCTTCAATTAATGACATATGTCATCCATTATTTGCAAATTAGAGTGTTCGTAATAGTTTTACTTGATGTGTCACAAATGTAATTATTATTAAAGTTCCTTTTTTCCGAGCTAATTTCTTTGTTTCTATAAAATGTTATCTATTTACTAATACCGTGATAATAAGTATATAAAAAATGTTGGTTCTTGCCCATGCATGTTTTCATGTTCTTAACATACTTGTTCTAAAACTCCATGGAAAATACAATAAAGTGCTATTGTTATCTTGCTATCATCTAATAAAAATTAACCCACAAGAAAATTTATTTAGAACATCATTATAAAACCATGGAAGTTGTATAAGTAATCTCCTATCTGAATTTGGATGACCAAAACAAGGTTGTTCCCTTCTATTCAGACTTGTAATGGCATCTTCTTCTGTAATCACATGGTTTTGAACAATCGGTCTCCTATTTCATAACAGAGAGCTTCTCTTGAAAGCAGATCTGTGAGTTTGCTTCTTCTAATGTGAATGTACCAACTGATATCTTAAAAGAAAATAGTCTTTCAAAGCAATATGACAAAGTTATATATAATTATATAAAGTTATATATACTCTAATATACTAGAGTATTTAAGTTAAAACATAAATCTTAAAATAGTGGTCTGGTTTATGTAGTGTGAATTTTTAAGGAATTCTAAAAGTTTGACTACTTATATATTTCAAGTCTTTTTAAAAGCATTAATCTTTGATCTCTCAGTGTTTGAGTCTATTTAGCATTAAATATATTTTAAAGCAATAATTTAGTAATTTCTAATTGGCCTTCCAAAAAATTATCACTTCTCCAATGAATACCGTCAAACTGCTGCATGGAAAGAACAGCAGCTTTAGGAAAATGTGTTTTAGATACACTGGACAGAAAAAATGCTGGAGTTCACATTTGATTAAATTTGCATGGAAAAAAGCATATCATTTATATATTAAAATATATTGTGATGAGATTAACTTCTTTTTCTTTCTCTACCTTTCCTCATTCTCTCTCTCTCTCTCTCTCTCTCTGTTCTCCCCCTCTCTCCTACCTATTTGATGCCTCTTTCTCTACTGATTCTTGACATTGACTGAAACACCGAAACAAGAAAGATGTGATCACAGGGATGAAGTGCTTGCCTCTCTTTCCCCTACTAGTGACTCAAAGACAATTTATTACAACTAAAGCAACACTCATTTTTCCCTGTCATTATGGTTTGATTTTACATTTTTATCTTCCATTTCATTACTTTCTTCCTCCTCCTTCTTCATTTTAGAATACATCAACCATGTTCTTACAAATGCTAGAAATGAGAAGTATTAGACATAGGGTGTCCAGTGGGGAAAATCTGAGAGATCATAAATGTTTTACATCCACCAGTCACAGTATCCACTGGATAAAGTAACAGACCACAAATTTAAAGGTCAATGCTGTTTCCTCCTTTAAAAAAAAAAATTTCCTTTTTCAGTTTTGCCACATGTAAGACTAAGACGAAAATATATGATGCCCCTTACTGTAGGTCACAGAAAGATGAAACAATTAATTTTTTCAGTGATTGGTAATCTTGGATTTATCATATTATTTTCTAATCACAACTTGAAATATTCAAGAAGCTAATGTATATAATTTTTTCCTATAATTGATGCAGAAAAAAAGCAAGTTATTTTTAAGTTTGACTCATGCATGGGGTAGATGCCTTTCATATGTGAACCACTATTAATTGATACATATGTATGTTAAAATGGTGAATGTGATTAAAATCAATTTTGCAGTTATATTTAATTATATATGACTTGATTTTTTGGTTTCTCAACCCCTCTTGGTTCACCTTACCTTCCCACAGACAGAAGCTTTTGCATTGGAGAAGTTTTACCGTTTCTCAGACACGGTAAATTGACTTTCTTAACTCTAAATAGGGGAATGTGATCATTAGTAAAAAGCAACAGCTTATTCTGCACTGAGGCAGTGTTTGGTGGGGAAACAGGGCCCCTTTCATATGCATATCCAAGCAAATACCATCTCTTTCCTGTTAATACAAAAACTCTCTTTTTCTAAGACCTCTCCTTATCTTCCCCCACTCAGTAAAAGATTATTTAATTTTTACCCTTCCCTTTACTAAAAACATTTGGTCAGAATGATGTCAAATATATATTATAAGATAAATATATAGACAGTAAAGAGAAATATATAAATATGTACATATAATGACGAAAGATATCATTTAAAGCAATTAAAGAGAAAGAGCATAGATAAAATAATCTCCAAAGAAGAAACAACTATACTTTAACAAATTAGCTTGAAAATAAATGGGAATTTATTTGTACAAGCAATTCTAAAAGCAGCTGTACAAGCAACCTCAGAGTAAGATCATAAAATGCTTTGTGCAGTATATGTACCTTTAGAATCCATTCTTTAGCTGAGATTATTTATAGCAAAAGAACAGTTTGGTTTTGATAGTGGCATCTTTTGAAATTTTCAAATAAAAAACAGATCACAAAGATACACACCCTAGTATAAAGCCTAAATTTTTAGAAAAGAAATCTGAAGTAGAGAGTATTGGTGCATAGGAGGTTTTTCTAAGGACTCATAATATAGCATATAGTAATTAAATTTATCTACTAAAGCCAAGGATTTGTCTGGAAAATCATATAGAAATAGCTTAGTTCACTAAACCAAAACTTCTGGGGTAAATGTATTTATAACACATAAAATATTTTTAAAAATAGGTCCTAAGATGATTCTACTGTACACCCCAGTCAAGATCACTATAAGTGACATAATGTTAAATGAACATTGCAGCTATACCACTTCATAGTGTGTTATCTAGATCCAACACCAATTTTAAAAGACTTGCTAAGTTCTCATAAGATAGTCACTTAACTATGTTCCTTTACTGCTAAAAGTGCATACTATCTCCCAAAATTTAAGCCCCCTCTTTATTTTTTTTCCCTGAAAAATAATTGCACATGCTTTTTCTTTGTTATCTTAACTGTAAATTTTTAATTGCATGAAATTTGCATAATCATATGTAGTGTTTGCAACATATGTTCATACATATACACATACATACATGTACATGTTATACTACATAGTACAGCCTATATATGTATATTAAAAAACCTGTCTCTTTGAAAGACCAACATAATTATATCTCCAGTATCTAGACAGTCAATGTTACAGAAACTATAGAATGAAAGAGATGTGTTTATAATTATGGCTTTACAAAGAACATTGATGAACAGTCAGACTTATCTCATGGATAGTTAATGAATTATTTTTTTAAAAAAGAAGCATTATGGTAATGCAAACAGATTCATTAGAAAGTATGTGAGTTTGATTTATTTTTTAAGTGGTCTAAGCATTGGGCAAATCTGGGGATGATTATTTTAAGTTTTGGGAAATATTTTCCTCAAATTAACAACCTTCTGGACTAACCAAATTCATCATTATTTTAAACTATGTATTTTGCTTAGAAATAATCTGAGCAATCTAAATCTTTAAATCCACATAATCAAACTGAGTATAAATGTTGTCAGTGTGCTCTTTATCTTCATAATACTAATTTATGAGAAATTTCCTCAACATTTAAATTTGACAGAATAAGTAATGTAAGTAAAATTGCCTCATTATGGAATGTTTGTTACAAGGAGACAGCTTACATTAATGCAAATGGTATTCCTAGGAAACTTTTCTTTTTAACTTTGCTCAGCATTAGCTTAATTATTACATACAATCTTCAATACCTTCCTTTTTTCCATTATGATATCAGAGTATCCTTTGTCTATCATAAAAGAATATGAGTTTGCACTTGCATCCAAATTTCCCCACCCCACACTGTCATAGCCTGCTCTGCTGATTACGCATTCTGCCATGCCATGGATGCTATCTCCAGTGCTGTGTATGTCTGGGTGTATGCATGATATGAAAGTATTTTGGTCAGAGTTACTACTCTCACGTATGATATTATTACTTATTCCTGGATATTTATAAGACATTAAAACATTTCTCAACATATGTTATTTATTGAGAGATATGGATGAAATGGAATTGCTTTAATGCATTTCATGGAGCTTCTTTCACATTACAATATAATGCTGCAATGATTTGCTGAAAGAAAACTTATTTGTACGGTACTTCTGTATTCCTGTCTTCTTATTTATTATTATTTATTAATTATTACTTATACATGAAAATGAAGTAGAAATTAGTAATCTATTAGTTCTAGGTTTAAGAATGATCAACTTTATGTTTTGCTAGGCACAATGGCTATCTTTTTAAAATAGTATCATTGAATTGTATTTTGACAATCTATACAGAAGCTTGTGATTACTTCATTGTGAATTTAGATGCTGTCTTGCTTTAAAAATAACTCAAGGTAACTTTTAAGGACAATAAATAATTGATTTTTCAATCCTGTACATTTTGTCAGCTCTGAAGTCTTAGGACAAGTACAAAATATACATATTCACTATATTGACTGAAGGAATGAAGCTTCATAGTTGAAAACAATATGTATGGCATCTATATACACTAAAATTATTTAATAATAAATCCTTTCTAGGTTAGTTTATGCCATATTCTAAAGTTAAGATATTACTTTAACAAATAAAATATTTCCTACAAATCACAATACATGCCTGAAGAAAAGTAGTTTTCAATAGTTCAAACTCAAACAAAATTCTACACAAATGACTCATATCAGGGGTTGAAATTTTATCTTCTGAAGTAAAATAAAGATTGTAAGATTTTAATTATTTCTTGAAAACAACTATTTAGAGTTTATATTAACAGAGCTATCCCTTTGAGCTACATAGCCTCTGAAATATCTGTTCAAAAAATGCAATAGAATAATACAGTCTTTAATCTAAATTCAAATACATTATGGTGATTTCAATCTCAATACTAATCAAAATAGCCAGGCTTGGTGGTGCACACCTGTAACTCTAGTACTAGGAAGGGAGAGACAAGAGGACTGTGAGTTTGGAGCCAGCCTGAGCTATAATAGAGAGATCCTGCTACATAAAAAACAAAAATAATAGCAAAAAAAAAAAGGTAGCCAAAATAAAAAAGCCACTGTTTTACATCTGCCATCTGTTATAACATTTATAGTCCTCCATAATTATGAGTTATTGTTGAAAGAATCCAACATATTGTGCTAAAAATAAATATATCAATGTTAAAATATTCTATTGATTCTTCACCTATCTTTTAAAATATTTCACAATATTTCATCTAAAATACTCATCTTTAAAAACTTACTTTTACTGCTTATTAATCTCCAAACAATTTATGAATCTAAGTTCAATATCTGCAGCATAAACTTTAACACTTTGGCTAATTCAGATATCACCTATAGTAGATGCAAAATTCCCCTGGAGCTAGATTTCAAAGAATTTTATATTAAAATTGACTTGCACTATAAAATTGTTTGTTTTTTTTTAATTTTATTATTCATATGTGCATACAAAGCTTGGGTCATTTCTCCCCCCTGCCCCCACCCCCTCCCTTGCCACCCACTCCGCCCCCTCCCTCTCCCCCCCACCCCCTCAATACCCAGCAGAAACTATTTTGCCCTTATTTCTAATTTTGTTGTAGAGAGAGTATAAGCAATAATAGGAAGGAACAAGGGTTTTTGCTGGTTGAGATAAGGATAGCTATACAGGGTATTGACTCACATTGATTTCCTGTGCGTGTGTGTTACCTTCTAGGTTAATTCTTTTTGATCTAACCTTTTTTCTAGTTCCTGGTCCCCTTTTCCTATTGGCCTCAGTTACTTTTAAGGTATCTGCTTTAGTTTCTCTGCGTTAAGGGCAACAAATGTTAGCTAGTTTTTTAGGTGTCTTACCTATCCTCACCCCTCCCTTGTGTGCTCTCGCTTTTATCTTTAATCTCATCTATAATTGCATTCTGTTAAACCTTCCTTTTTCAATGGCATTGAAATGTGTATAGATATATGAAACTGAGTATTTTATTTTAGACTATTTTGAAAAAATTTTAAATTCATTTGTATCTTTCATCTGAACTTAGACTTTTCTAAATAATGATAATTTTAAACCAAAAATGGCTATTGTTATACTTACTAATAATTTTTTTTAAATCATGCACTTTGAAATTATGCAAATGGAAATTAATAACTCAGTTTCCTTCCTCTATTACTTTCCCACTTGGTCATAAAGTTACAGAAAGTTATTTAAACAAGAAGACCTATGGAGAAATGTACTTGCTATTTTAATTATATGAAGAATGCCACCATAGATCCCTACTAAGGGAGAGACATTAAGATGAAAAATGACATATTTAATGCTGTATATATTAACATTATCAAAACTTTATCTTATCTTAGATACTTACTGGTTTTTTTCCACTCAATAGCAATTTTCATGCCTTTACCTCTTTCATACACAAGTAAGTTACCTCTTTCATACACAAGTAAGTTTGTTTTTTGCTTTTTGTTTTCCTTTTTATTTATTTATTATTTTTTGAAGGAGTGGTCATTTTCAAAGACTAAGAACAATAGGAAAGTTGTTCTTATCTCACATGTATGTTAATACATCATTTTGATGACAGAGACAAAACAACTCATCTCTATGAATGACTTTATCCTTCTATTTCTATCTAACATTTCTGGTTATAATGTATATTTGTATGAATCAGTCTTTGACATAATTCTGTAAAACAAAAAGAAAGTTTCACAATGTAGTATTAATGCAAAATTACTGAAGCTTTTTTTCTCAGTTCCTAATTTAAAAATTAAAAAAATCTTCCTGTAAAAAAGAATTATATAAGAACCAAATGTCTTTTTACATTTTCATTGTCTATCAGTCTAACTTGCTTGGGGCATAAAAAGAGGGTACACCTGAGGTAAATTAAGTTATGTCTTTAATTTTAATTTTTTAATCAGTCATATTCTTTAGCCCTTTTTAGTTCATTATATATAATTTTTATTATTATTGGTATTTTGAGTTATGACTATCAAACATAAATAGTGTCATTGAGTAAAAAGTTTTAGATAATTTTTTAACTTCTTGAGTTTTTAGAGGAGACATTCAGTTTATTAGAATTTAAGCTGAAGACATCTCCAGAAAATTGAATTATCTCAAAGAAATATTTGAGGACTAGTCAAAATAAAGAATATTGCTGCAAATCTAAGCACACATTAAAAAAATTTATGACTGGGCTAATTCAAAACTGAGAATTAGGTTAGTAATGAAATAATTTACTTCATATTCTAATTTAGCAATCTAATAATAATTGTAATAAGCTGCTAGAAAAATCTTCACTCATTCTTAGTAAGGGGCAGTTTTTCAAAAACAATCACAAGTCAGTCATTAAAAGAAGAATCAAGGGATAGGGGAGCTGCTCAAGTGCCAGAGCTCTTCCTGTGAGGCCCTGAGTTCAAACCCCAGTACCAAAAAAAAAAAATAAATCACTTGATCCTCCTTTTGTGTTCCAGAGAAATTTATCAGCAGTAATGTATTTGTCAGTAAAATCATAACCAAATGCATTTGTAAACAATAATGCACTAAATCAAATTATAAAACTTATAATCTTCTGAGATCTGTATTCTGAGAGATGGCTAGGTCTGAATAGAGTTATAAAGAGGATAAAGATACAGATTATGTTGATAACCTTAAACATATCCTTACCTATAATTATGGAAACAAGATTTAGAAACAAAAGCTGCTTAACATGACTGTAATGGCAACACTGTGCTCTTAGAAACCTTTGTTTCTCAAGTTTCACTGAATGTTATAATTGCCAGCAATCTTGCTGGAGATGCAGATTCCTATGACAACCTGAATGTTAATGTGTAAGAATTTCTGCAAATGAGATAAAAAAATTGGATTTCATTAATCCTTTCCAGGGATTCTATGACAGGTATTGGATATGGACACATTGTGAGAAACTCTGACTTGACCCAGACCACCATTGTCCCAAACAGTCAGAATGATAGTTATTTTACAAGTATTGTAAGCTTTTATGAAGATGACTAAATTTAATTGTTCAAATATATCACATTCTATTAAAACCAATATCCAAATGTGAAGTAGCTTTGTTCAGTACAGCAGCATAGCTCTGGTTATAGGCTTGATAAGGCAATCATACTTATGAGCCAGAAATTAGCTTTAATTTCACATGTCATTTACTTAGCTTTTTGGAAAGACAAAATGCAGAAAAGACAGCAGCTATGTTGTCTTCATTTAATTGGGAGGCCTCACAGCTATTTAAGTACACAGGACATTTTGTCCTTTACCAGCACAAGGTCTGAATGACTTTTAAGTTGAAAGAAATAAATACAGGGTTATAAGTAGTGATGGCCCCTTTGGTTAGAACCTGTGCGTGAAATTGTGGACCCAGAACCATTATATAAGGTAACACAAAAGAAAAATCTGTGACGTAGAAGAGAATCATGTCACATTGCACTCGAAGCCCTGCATGTCACCATCAGAGACCAGAAACTCTTCCGAGGCATTCCTCCTTACTCTCACCCTTACCCACATGCTCTACACACTCAGCCAGGGACCCAGTCAGTCCTCCGTGTCTTCGTCATCCCGTGTTTAATAATAAATCTATTAATTGACTATTCCAATATCTGTATAAGCCACTGCTTTGTGGGTGAATGTGTTATGATAGGTCCTTTCTACATTGTACCCTTGAGCAATTTTATGTCCTACCATGTTAGAATGTGTTCATTTATCCAATTAGATCAACAGGAAGGGGCTGAATTGATTTTTTTAAATGTCTTATTCCAAACCCATTATAGTATTTTCAGCTGTGGCTTTTGTTACAAGATAAACAAAACCAAAATGGGCCATCAATTTCTACCAAAATCCATTGAGTCCTCCAGGAGCCTTGAGTGAAGACCCTAAATATTCCATCTGCCAGTGATGCATTAGCACTTGTCTTCAGGAGACTCAACCCCAAAACAATTTTTAGACAGGTTTTGTCTTGTTGATATTCAGACAGACTCTCACTAAATAAATGACTTTAGTGGATGACAGAAGAATATGTCCCAGTTTTGTGCATTGTTACACAGCCTCGATACCACTATGGCTACATCCATGGCCAATCAAGGGCATCTGCCTTGACACTTTATTTGCTCTCTGAGACAGCAACTTGGTAGGTATTACATGACCCAATTGAACTCTCCCTTAGAATTTCTATGAGGAATTTCATCTCCCAACCTAGGCTGTTGTCAACTATCCATTTAGCAAAGGCTCATTTGTCTGAACACAAGGTTAGGGCCTACAAATCATTGAGTATCCAGATATTTCTCTGAGCCCAAGAATCAATTCTTGCAATCATGCCACATATATTGTTCCTAAGTCAGCCTGTTATATAGACTTTTGCTTTCTTTAACCAGGAGTATTGATTCTACTGAATGAATTTTCCAGGCATGACTGAGGTCCTGACCTTCCATACGGCTTCCCACTGGCAAGCTAGGCAGCCTGTGTTGCCTCAGTGGGGAGAGAGTCATGGGGTTTAGAACACACTGGATAGCTCAATAGGCGATTTCATCATTATGCCACCATTAATCACTTTTACACTGATATGATACACTTCACCCAAAAGTCACTCCCTCTTGGGTATTCCTAAATATACCATTTTCATTTTATTGTGGAACCTAGATTAAAATGCCATTTGTACATTACCCATGTCATGGTAGAGAGCTCAGAGGACAGATTATACCTATTCAAATCATCAGAGTGTGAGAGGCTAGTGTCCTAACAGCCACCTTAGAATACCACTATGGAGGATTTGTTTTTTCTTCCAAAAACTCCGGTCTGCATGTATTTTAGAAGCAGATTCCAGAAAGACAACGTGGGCTAGTGTGTGCCTCAAATCTCACAATTTGTCCTTGTTTCCTTTTCAAATTCAACCCATCTTCTAGTGATTTTATTCAGTGAGGTCAATAGAAGTCTAAAATGACACACCATTTCAATAGTGTTACCTGTTGTTTTTTCTCAGACTGTGGTCCTGAAGACATAGATGTATGTCCTTTAATGTTTGTGAATTGTCTCTGTGGCTTCAGACTATTTATTCCCAGGAAGTAGACTGATAAGGCTGGACCCTGACTCTCCCCAGAATTAATTGGCTACTCTTGCCTAGTCACATGAGCCTCTAATGTTTCTAAATTCTCCCTATCTCCTTGGAACTATCATTTACCAATAATCAATTTATGTTTGGCAGTAATCTGGAACAAAGTGCTTCATATTAGGTTGTGACAACATGATAGAGAATTCAGGTTCCCTGAGGGAAGAAGGGATTTTAACTGTGTCTTTCCCACATGAAGATATACTATATTTGATTTTCTTTTTAGATTGTGATTAAAAGAAAGCTTTAAATATATCAGTCGAATTTATCAAATCATACCTGCCTCCTTTATCCTGTTGAAACTCTTGAATAGTTTTCTCTTAGGGGAATTCATGTCATTTTTGTTGTTGTTTGCTTGTTTAACTCAGGGCCTTCCCTATCTAGACAGGCACAATATCACTTGAGCCATATCCCCAGCCTTTTTTGCTTTAGTTGTGTATTTTTTTCAGGTAGGGTCCCAGGGTTGGCCTCAGACCATGATCCTTCTGACCTCAGCCTTCTGAGTACCTGAGATTGCAGATGTGAGTTGCCGTCCGCAACCAGGAATTCCTTATTGAGCACAAATAGTCAGCAGCCAGCCTACAAGATCCATCCAGTTTTATGATAGGCCAGAAAGACTATTCTAGATAGAACAGATGAAGACTAACACTCCTCTTCCACCATTTCATTAACCAGAGTGGAGAGTTTCCATGATCTTCCTGGAATCTTGTACTGCTTAATATTTACTACAGCTGAAGATTTAGGCAATTCTTGAGGCTTCTTTTCTAGCACATCCAATTAAAACTAGATTTAAAAATACCTTGGCAAAGATTAGATTCAAGCCAGAAATAGTAAGATCCTGCAATTATATACCACATCCTTTCCAATAATACATTTAGCCAAAGGAATATCACCAATACTCCCTTTTTTTCCTATCCGTAATTTTTATGACCATGACATTACTTTCGTAGCTAGTCACTTTGCCTCCTTCCCTGAGCCGTCATCTTCTCTTTTGCTCCTCATATTGCATTCCTGCTTTCTGGCAGTATTATATACTTTTCACTCTAACCTCCAAAATCTTATGTTTCTTATCATTGGCCTAACAGAGTTCCTTAGGGGAGGCAGCTGCTGAAACTGGAACAGATTTCTGACCTCCCAGCTGGTGATAAATGTACCAGGAAATCATTCACAGAAATCCTGTCCATTTTCACTGGTTCTTTTAGTATCTTAGTAGCTACCTGAGGTGAGCTAATAGATTTACCTCTGGCCATGATTTTTCTTCTGAATAGTCAGATTTTTTTCCCATCAGGGAAACCCAGCATGGCCATTGAAAACTAAACGCACTCCTGAATCTACATGCCCTCATGCTTTCTCAAAATAATCAAACAAAAAAAGGCCACGTGCCAAAGGGACTCCTCTAACCACAGTTTGTCTACCAGAGTTTGGACAGGCTCATTTCTGATTATAATATGACCATTCCAGGTTTACTATTACAGTTTACAGATCTACTTTTCTGAAGAGGTTCTACTTTATAGTAGTGAGAGAACCAGTTTCCATTCTCAGCATAAGTTTAGCATCACCCTCAAAACAAAGGATAATTTATATCACCTCTGCCAGTAATTTCTGAATGAGAACACTGCAACAAATTAGATTTAGCCTTTATACCAAATATTGCTTTTTATGCTGCAACACCCAAAAATATATTATTAGCTCCTAAATCAATTGATCTAAAGATTCTAGAAAGCATGGATTGCCCAGAGATCTGCCAAATGAGCCAAATAACCAACATTCTTTGTAGTATAATTGCTTGTCCAATTTGGTAGGTACAAGCCACATGTGATTACTGAGCAGTAGAAATGTAGAGTCTGAATTGATATGTATAGTGAATATAAAACACACACCGGGTTTCAAGGATCTGGTATTAGGTAAAGAAAGCAAAATTCGATTTTATTTTGAACAATTGCTGGAGTAATTTTTAATACTAAAAACTGTATTAACTATATTAAATTTTAAAAAGCAAAATTAATTTCACCCGTTTCTTGTTAAAATTAATTGGCATAAATTTAAAAATTGCACATGTCTTTCATTTGTGGTTCACATATTTTTATGGGACTGGGTACAGGATAAAATCATTTATAGTGTCACTTGCCTATGGTAAAGGAAGCATGGCATCAAGATTAAATGTAATGTTCTATCAAGTCCCAGCTGGGCTTCGGTTTTCACCTTGAGCACAGGTCAAGTTGCTGCTTGCTTTCCTTGCTGATTCTTTCCTCCAAAAGGATTCAGTTTTGTGAGGATGGTTAATATAGAATAAGGAAATTAATTGATTGTCAAGCCACTTGCTCCTCAATTTTATCTCCCTGATCACCTGTGCTATCTATGTTCCAGTGGGAAGGCAGATTCCCAGTCATTTTCTGCAGATCGTTTGCTACCTCAAACCCACCATAGATAGGTATCTGATTCTTCTCAGAACTAGTTCTGGGCATATTTACCCCCAAAAGATCCCAAAGCCTGGGCAAGATTTGGAGTTCAAATTGTCACTCAGACTCTCCAGACACCAACAGACTTTAACCTAATACTACCCTTACGAGGAGGTAATGTGACATAGGAATCACATCAGGCCTACAGCGTCTTCTCATGGGAGACTCAGCAGTTTCTTGAGATCATATCCTCTTTTGCCCCCTCTTATACATGGGACATGTAGGCATAAAAGTCAAGGAGTGTGTAATTGCCTTGACTCAGAAAAGTCACAGCATTTGTTTCAAAGCAAACATGTCAGTCACATGGGTCAAAGATCTGCAGGCCTACGTGCAGCCTCTCCAACTCGCTCCATGCAAGTGCAATTCTTTTGTGGTGAATAAGGCCAATTCCCCTTTCCCATTTAGCTTAACTCTATTGTTTTCAAGGAAATAGTACTATAGAAATTAAGGGTCATTTTTAGCAGTCCTGTAACAGTCCAGGCCTGATGTTAACCCTTCACTCACAGTCAGTTGTATACAAAGACACAACTGAAGAAAACAATGTCTCTGCTCACTAAACATGTTAATTTTAAAGGCATTACCTCTGTTTTGAAATCTGCAGCTGAGGTCTTTGAATGTTTTTAAATAAGTTTTCCAGAACAGATGGTCAGAAAGGAAGTCAAAGAATTCTGCTTTGCTAAATACATAGGTAGAATGCTGAAAACTTAACATTTCGGTAATGAATTTCCCAATATGCCAATATATGTAAATGTGATTAAGACAGTTATTTTTGACCTGTTTTAAGATGGATTTTGAATCATATAGCTTGATAGTGTTTAAAAGACTACATCACACTTCAACATTCAGCTGATTAGCACATAAAATGGTACAAATTACCCTGGTGATCTAGTATTTCTTTCTGGAACACAAAACACTAGCAAAATTTACTAAATTATGAGAATATTCTTTCAGCACTTACATAAGAAAAGTTTAATCTCTAGTATATACACTTTTATTCAGGACATAGATAATTTCAAAGCAAATAATAAGCTTACCATAAAATGCTCATGGAAACCAAAGAAATGGCAGCCTAACTAAAGATGTTTACTAAAGAGCATTGGAAAACTGATTTCCAGGGTTTTTCAGGGTTTTTTTTGCAAGATCACAAGAGCAATCACAGGTAACTTGGAGGTTTATTTTTAGGTAATTTGAATTGTCAGCTTTTATTTCAAATGTTTCCTCAAAATTTAATTGCTTTTATACCTTACAACTTAAATGTTTTCCACTAATTATCTGCTTTTGTTTCTCAGGTATAGTTACCTTACTTTCATAATTCCCTGCCCCCCCAACAAAAACCTTTTTATATATCAGTGAATCAATTTTAATTATTTTCTCATTTTTAGAATCCCTAATAATTTCCATTTTTCACTTTCAGATTTTATAATATACTGTTCATTGAGCAGCTACTTTCATGGACTCAGAGTACTTATCATGAGCTTGAGGCAATTAATTCATTTTATTCTTTACACTACTATGAAAAAGTATTATCATAGGAGAGCTATAACTTTATATAATGCATCCAATATTAACATTTATACTAGTAACAAAAACAAAAAGCCCTGATGCATTGGGAGACATCTGTCTTCACATTATAAATAAATGCTTTAAATTATTCATTGATGAATATCACTATAAATCATTAATTATACCATACTTCTCTGTCATGAAAACATGTTATCATATATTTACTAAGTAATTTTTCCTTTAAATTTTTTTTGTATTTAAACATATGAAAGTTCTCTTTAATTCTTCATACTTAAAAGTAATGTTACCTTTTAGAAAACATTAATTGTGACTATAAGTAAATAACAAGCTTATTTTTTGAACATAAGATAAACTTCTGCCAAAGAATTAACAGTTTATAAAATAGAATATATGACTACCTTATAGATCTTCCAAAAGAGTTAATATAAAACACAGGGTTAGGGTAAAGAATAACAAAAAAAAAAAGTGGTGTTATTGTGTTAGACTGTATTTTCCAAGGAAGTAACTTAGAATTGTAGGAAATAAGTATTAAAAGGTTGTGTTCATGAGAAAGGACAATTCAGTCAATAATCTTACAATTTTCCCCTCTGGCATCACATTTTTGTACGTTTAGACACATAATGTAAAAAAAAAACTAGCATGTGAACATATATAACACAGTGTCTCAAAGTAGCTTTTTTATTGATCTCTTTACTTAGATGGTCTGTCAGCATATAAACATGAGAATTTTAGTTTTTCCATTGAAGCATAGCTTTTGAGAGTTACAAATTTATTGATAAGCACATCTATCTGATGTGGTATGATTATTAAAACTACAAAGCAAAAGTAAGCAACACATATGTAGATGCTTCAGTTATATTTTCTTCATATTAACGTGGATATATAGCATAATAAAACTTGAAATGCAATCTTGAAATGACTGATATACATGCCCTTTTCATTACTGAAACATTTTCTTACCTTTTTTTCTTTAAAAAATCAAAACAGGATGATGAGGTAAGGGAAAGTCGATTCAGCTTCACAACCTATGGAATGGGACCATGCCTGCAAGCAAAAGATGGTGTAACTCCAAAGGGTCCAAATCATCCTGTCCAGGTAGTGCCAAAAAATCCTGATGAAATGAGGAAAGTGTTTATTGACCGGGCCAAGAAGATTGACACCATCTCCAGAGCCTGCTTCCCATTAGCTTTTTTGATTTTTAACATTTTCTACTGGGTTATCTATAAAATTCTTAGGCATGAAGATATTCATCAACAGCTAGATTAAGTCTGCAGATATACAAACACAAATGTTCAATTCAGAAGGAAATTTCTTTGCCACAGGTGTGTGTGTGTGTATGTGTACATATGTGTACGTATGAATGATAACCACTACATTAAAACGATATACGAGAAAAGGTTGTTATTTTGATTTTCTGTGTAGTCCTGAGACAGGTTAATATTCTTTTAATGAATACAAAAATAGATATTCTGGATATTCTATTTCATATTAATTAAAGATGACATGTTTTTCCTATCAGTCTTATAAGTGGAAGATTTACTGCCAGTGTGTTTATAGGTTATGTAATATGACACAGTAGTAGACATGAAAACTACTTTGGATTTCTTGAATTTTAATTCAGGGACACAAAATGTTATGAAAGCAAGATTTTCACAGTAAATTTTGTGAAAGAAGAGAAAATTTATGATGATAAAATTAACTGAGATGAAGAAACTATTTTCTTAGAGTTACAAAAGAGGAAAATAAGGAGATAATTCAGTGGCAACTTCACCCATATTAGTAGAGGATTATATGTACAAACATAGAATCAACAAATGTAATGACACAATTTTTTAAGTAGACTTTTAAAAGAAAAGACTTTTGAAATTTACAATACTATGTTCAATTATTTAGAATATGAAACTTCCTTCCAGAGCTATTTAAAACAAATAGCTTAAGAAATCATGTTATATACAAAATTTACTTTTCTTAAACTTAATATCTCTAAGAATGAAGATGAAATTAAGGAAAACATTTTTATTTTTTAATAAATATTATAAGTGTTATACAGTTGCTCTTAGCCTTTTAGCTAAGTGTAGTAGCTATGTATTATTAATTATTGACAAATATTGAAAAATGCAAACCAGGACTCTTGTTTTTGTTAGATGTTTAATAGCTGCCAAATTGTATGTGATTATGTTTAATATTTTGATGCAGCTGAACAAAGTTCAATAGGACATTGATATTTTAATTTAAAATGTGACAATTTGATGGGATTAAAGTACTTACATTTTGATAAAAATTAATTCAATGAAAACAAAATATATTCATGAAAGATTTTTTAAGAACAGTTTTCTTATCGAAGTTGTATGGGTTCCAACTATCTCCAAACATATGGAGAGGAGGTTTTAATTTTGAATGACATAGATACATCAATTAAATAAACAGAGAATTGTTTTGTAAGTTAGTGAACTGAAAATATATGCCATTCACAAGTTGTGAATAATTTTGAATGAAACTTTATTTAAAACTTATCAATTATTCCATGAGTTTATTTCAACCTCAGTGGAACATTAGCTCATTTTATGCAGTGAGGTTAGTTGGAAATTATGGCAGAGTTATTGGTTAAACTGAACCACACTGACTATTTTTTAGTTTTTCTAGTATTTAAGAAATACATTTACCATTAATATTATGTTTGAAAAAGTTTTAGAATTCATTGTAGATATTTTAATTGTTGGTCAGATGCACTGAAGACAACTCAGTGCACTAAATTATTTACAAAGTTTAAACATAAAGCAAACAATTAACTCTGATTTAGAACAGAAAAATAAGCCAGTTCTTGATCTAGATGGTTCAGACTTTTAACCACTCTCAAACTAAAAGCAGAAACTGCCATTTAAAATCAAAACTTTTCAATGTTTATATTCTCTGGTTTACTCAACCATAGTGTTTTTTAAAAATAACTTAAAAATATTACATGCCCAGCAGCTTTTGCTAATAAAGGACTAAATCCCTGCCTTTTATAAAAAAACCCATCATTGCATTATGTATAATACAAATATAATGCAAATAGCATAATTAAAAGAATTTGTTAGTATACACTCTATTTACTTGAAGGACAGTCCACCTAGAAGTTAAACATATGTGTCTTCCTTTGCTGTCTGTGAACCAAAACCATGGAATTATATTTTTGTGCTAAAGAATAGAGCAAGATATGTTATTTGTACTCCCTGAGAATCAGCTGGAGGGATTGAAGTAATGATAAATTATACTTGCCTCAATATGTCTATGAAATGGTTGAATACATTTTTCTGTACTTTACATATCTTATTTCAAATGTTTTTTAACATTACTTAAAGAGAATTTGGCCAGAAATAAACAGAAATATAATGCATACTTCTCAATGGAATTCACAGATAACATGTGCCTTCCTATTTGAGGATATTAAAAATGCCTCATTTTTTTAAACCTGAAAGTTGAATGTAAAGATACGAAGTGTGAGAAAACTTGTCAACAGGGCATTGACACCATAGAAATCGCTCTATCTCAAAACTACACTTTCCTTATGTATAATTCTGCTTTTCCATTTTTACTTATCATCACCTTCCTGTAATAAGAAAATACTCTTAACAGCCTTCGCTTATCAGGCAACAATGACAAAATGAACATGGCTGAATCCAAAATGTTTAAAGGAACATATCCTTTATACATTAGACATCATCTTCTAATGAACTCTTATAGACCATTTGAAACTAGAAAACATAGCAGCCTGAGGTAATTATTTGCCTCAACAAGCCCTGTGTCATAATAGAAGTTTTAAAAATTTTAACTTGTATTTTATTATTGTTATTATTATCATTATCGCAGTGCTGGGATTGAACCCAGGGCTTTGTACATTCTAGGCAAGCATTCTACCACTGGGCTAGCCTCATCCCCAAACCAGAATATTTTCAATTATACCAACCAGAAAACTCTCGATAGTGAGAAATTTTTAAAGTGTACATATATTCTAACTACTTGACACTTAGGTTGGGATTCCAAGGCAGATATTCTGAAGCATTCTGAAATAGTCATATTAGGAAGTATGGGATTTTTGTGCAGTTTATATCACTTTAAAAATTGTGAATCACAGCCATTGAAATATTTGGTTCCATAGCATATGAATTTTTAGCATCTCTTGTTCCTTAGCATATATATGCCCAACCTTCTCTTCCTTTCACAACCATTAGAATTGGACTTCCACTGTAACTGTGACCTAGAACTTTACTTGTTCCTTGAAATAGACCCAATAATCACTGTATGAGCAAGAAAGCCAAGGGTTTTCAAAATATCCTCTAATCCCTGAAGTTTCTCCATGTAGCATGGATATATTCTAATAAATTTTACTTTAATTTTGAATGATAAATACTTGAACATCTATATATACCTAATACATATACATGAATACATGTGTTGAATTTCTGAATGCCCTGTATCTTATGGAAGATACCGGAAATGTTAGAAAACATGTGAAAATCAAGATGTTTAACAGAAGAGAACAATCTGTTAATTATTTTAGTACTGAGCAATTATAATATTTGGAGAAAATTAGGTATGTATTTCATACTGTACACCCTTTCTAAATGTCATCTCATTTTTAAAAGACAGTTTTCTGTTCTTCGCATGATATACCTCAACCTGCTAGTTACTTAAGATAATTGACACTATACTGGCAGCTAAATTTTCCTTTCATCCATAAAATATACATCCCATGAAATTGACTGTAGAGAATATGGAAATTGACAAAGTTAAAATTGAAAATACTTTTTAATATTGAAAGTAAGAAATTGGTAATACTTTAATTCAGAGCTTTGTCCAAAAGCAAAATTCTTGAGAATCAAATGTGTCTAATAATCCTCAGACAGGTCATTAGCAATCTTTGAGGTCATAATGACTCCTACTGCAAAATAGATTCCATGCACTTCGCAACACGGATAAGAGTATCAACTCAAAATTTGTCAACATATACCACGTGTATTTCTCACCTGTATTTGCTAGTTGATGCTCAATTAGCCAAAAGAACAAGCCATATACAGCATAAAAATTTTGATAGTCAGTATTCATTGATGTTGACATGGCAGACTATAAAATAATGGACCTGATCAACACATTAGAAGGGTGTGACTTCTATCCATAAGGTTGCTTAATTTTGACTGTCTATCCAAGGCAAATATAATCAATGACAATATGATCTAAAAGCATAATAACAATCTTAGGTCATTGAGGGAATTGTCAGAAATTATCTTAGTGACTCAGAAAATTTTTCATCTTTGAAATTGTACAATTGTCTTTTGAACTATAGCTGTCTATTAAGTGCAGTTATACTAATCATATGCCATGCTTATTAATTTAGAAGTTCAGTTTTTGAACTAGTTCATTATAGTGCCTATGATTGGCTTTAAGACTGAGTTACCTGCTATTATAAAGTACCAATACTTTTTAGCATTGTCAGTTGCTGGCTTCGTGCATATTTTAGAGAAGAATTTAATTATAAAAACCGCATATGTTTTTAACTGTCAAATTTCAAGTATACCTTAAATCTATACCCCCAAATTGTCTAATCTGCTCAAGCAAAATTAAAGCAGTCTCTGGTGTAGTTTCCTTTTTTTTTCAATAATTTTGAACAAAACACTTTCTTTAACTGATCCTATCTGAATCACAAGCAGTGGAAAAGTATGACCATAATGATTAGAATTCTATAAAACACACTTTCAATGTGACAATTGAGTCTTGTTTTCTACAATGCCTTCATAATTCTTTACTGCATGCTCTGCTTGAAGGTCACAATGTCACTCAAAGCACTGTGAGAATAATCATGACCATTTCAATGATTAAAGAATAAAAATAGCATTTAATTAAACACGTAGTCATTCTCTATGTCATGAAACTGTACATCTACCACTTGAAACTTAAGGAAAAATGTACACATAGTTTTTAATTGACTTTTTTTAGATCTTGAAATTTCTGAACTCATCTATTATGCATTTAAAAGGGTGTTAAAATGATAAGGAGAATTATAGTTTGTGTCTATAAAATAATTAGGTGCTTTTTCAATACAATATATTAGATGACAGGATATGTCTATATATTTTTTTTGATGGAATGCAAATAAAATACCCATTGGCATTATTATCCCTTTATAAAAGATGTCTTCCTCTGCAGATTCATTGAATATTTTAAGTTTCATATTCATGTACTACGGAGTAATAGAACATAGTCATCTTGTTTTTTCTCATTACATAAACTTTTCGAGTAAATGAGCATGCGTTCTATAAACTGTGTTAATTGACTTTAAGATTAACTTTTAGCCCAGCCCCCACTCCTCTTTAAAATTATGCTATTATTGAAAAGTAAAGTTCCATACAAAAATAACTGCTATTCTAATTACTTTAAAAGGAAAGTGATATATATTTTTCCATAACAAAGATACTTAAAGCTCATATTTAAAATATTACTTCCCACAACTTAAAAATAAGGATCACAAGGAAAATATCCTGGAGAAGCTTCTAGAAATCTGCCCAGAGATCCAAAAATTCCAAGCTAGTAGTAAAGACATTACCTTTTTTCTTCTATATTTTCCATCTTAATGCTGCCTTTATCTCTTACACACATATCTGTTATTGTTATTGGAATATATTTCTTCAAATTAGAAATAAAAAGGATGTTAATTTTCCTAGACAAAGGTCCATAATCCTGTGACATGTTTTGCAATAAAAATGATCCTCTGTAGGAAATGTAAACAATGCACTCATTTGATTTGGCTCTGTTTTAATTTTGAAACCATGATATTTTGCTTCAAAAACACATGAACAAAGGTTCCTGGACCAAATCTTGTGTCTAACTGTTATTGTTTAACAATAAAATTCTATGAAGGTATTTAGGATTTGGGTGTGACTTAGTAATAGTATACTTGCCTAGCATGTTCAAAGAACTGGATTCAATCCCTATCACAAATGCTATTGCTATTATTACTACTAATAATAAAATATTTTAGATTGTCTGAAGAATGACTAAATATTTTTCAAACAGTTCTTCCAAAATACAACTTGTAATAGATGACTTTGTCGTGTCTTAGGTAGTTTCTCAGTACATTTTGTGGTTCTTTCACACATAAGTAGAATATGGCAAGAATTTTAAAGGTAATAGAGTGCTGTTTTTTAAAAAGTGGTTCTGAATTGTGGCTATCTTAATCCCTTATCCATTTTAACATACTTTTTAAACATATAATATATAAGTAAACACATAATGAATTTTATATCCAACCAGGATTCAGATCTACTTTACATATATATGACTCCAACACAGAAGATTATGATTCACTCATTGATTTATTGAGCACCTTTTGTGTACTTGGCACTGCTGAGTTCAGTATCTTTGGAGTGAGACATGAAATTCTGCACTATTGACAAAGTTCAACAAGTGAGAGAATTGATGAAAACATACATTAGTCTGTTCTTTATTAAGACTCCAGTTTTATAATTCTTTAAGCAATCCATTCTAATTTCTCTCATTTACCTTCCTACAATTAAAAATAAGTATTTGAGCTCTTTCTTAATTTCCGAGTCTTCACATTACATTATCTACATTCTTTCAGCACCCATAGAACCACATGTAACTCATTACTCTGAGGACAGCTTCTTCCCTTATGGTGTAATTCTACAGGATAAAAAAGTTTATCATCAAGAAATTACTTTTGCTTCCTAAAAAACCAAGCAAGTCTATTCCATTCCCTTCTATTTTCTAATATCTGTTGCTGGTGGCTAGGCTCAATCCATGTCCTCCTCATTATTCTTACTTAAGCAATTTCCTAGAGCACTTTAAATATTAAACAATGATGAGATATTTTCAGGTTTATAAAATATCAAATATAAAATTGTCTATTTGGGTAAAAAGAAATTATTAAAAATTCTATATAAAGTATTTGTAGTAAATTTAAATATATTCCTATAACTTAGCAATACTTTAAATATTTCAAAATATATTTCAGATATGAAGATACTATATAAAATCCTACAAAGTAGTATGAATTTTTAAAAACTATCAGGTAAACATAATAGATTTTTTAAAAATAAAGCTATAATGTTTTACTTTAACAGTTGATTTTTCTCTGGGGTGATTTCAGCAAAGTTGCCTTCAGAGAACTTCACACATTATTTAGCCTGGCTTATTTATGAGTGAAGAGGTACAAAGCCAGGATTAAATGCCAAAAAAGTATTCAAATGTAAAGCTGTATTTGAACTTGCTTGAATAATTTTTCATTCCTTCACTTTTATCTCTATGAATTATGCAACAGCTTTTCCCTAAGTGTGCATTTTAATGTAAGGTAGATGATAATGCTTGAAAAAGGAGTAAAGAACCTTGATATTTTATGGTTATTATATAATGTGCTGTGAAAAATAAAATGAAAAGGAAATGTGCCACGTATTTTCCATGGACTATCTCAACATGATATACAACTTAATTATTAGTGAGACAAGATGTTTTAAAAGACTACACTCCAAAAACAGTACTACTGTTTTATCATGTTAATTATTTTTCTGTGAATCTTAAGATATATTAAGCCCAAGCCTGATGTCTGAGTCTGTCTTTCTGTCTAGAATGATGTCATATTTTTTCAGAAAAGTATAATTGAAAATATATTTAAAAACTTATGCACAATTTTATCAACTTGCTTTTTATGATCGTTAGTTCAATTTCACAACTAATCAGAGTCATTAACGTATGAACACTATATGGTATTTCTCATGTAACTGGAAATAATTTGATCAAAAAATAATAAAAGTTAACACTTTTCAAGATTATGGATATCTCTTCTGTCTAATTTTTTCAAGATAAGATGTTATCAAAGGATTATGTCATTTTCTGACAAAAGTCATATGACATTTCTGTTCTGTTAGGAACTATTA
This sequence comes from Castor canadensis, assembly GCF_047511655.1. NCBI lineage: Eukaryota > Metazoa > Chordata > Mammalia > Rodentia > Castoridae > Castor > Castor canadensis. The sequence goes on from NC_133399.1 coordinate 87,362,444, forward strand.
CATGTAGGATTACAAAAGTCAGTGATAGATCATTCAGAGAAATCTAAATATATGTCTTCCATTGTAGGAAAAGGTGAGTAAAACTTTTCTAAGGATAAGATGAGATGTATTACTAACAAAATGATTTAGAAGTTCTATATTAGTAATTTTTGTTTTTTGAAGGCCTTTTCCTTAAAATTTGTTTATTAAATGTATCACTTCCACTTGATTTACCTATAAAGATTATTTTGAAATTGAATGCTAATTTTTTTTAATCTTCAATTTCATCTTACTGTTTTCTTTCACTCAATTAGACTGAAGTTTAGTAGTAGTATAATAAAAAAGAAAGAAATTTTACTCTATATGAAATTTAAGAAAATATTACAGTATGATATATAATAAATGGTCTCTGATTTTTGGAGTATGTATAATTATATGCTACAGTCTTTTACATAACCTTATAGATTTATATATATATTTATGTTTAATATATAAACATATATATTAAATATATATACATTAAGAACAGAGAGAAACTTGTTGGTAAACTATGATTTCTTTAAACCAATTTGTACTATCATGTCTTAAAATATTTTCATCATTTTCAATACACATAAATAGTTCTTTTGCTCTATGTACTTTGTCTTTTTAATTTTTTTTTATTTTTTAAAAGTATTGTTGCCTTTTTCTCTTCTTTTTTTTTGTTTTTCTTTATTTTATTATTGTACTGGGAGTACATTGTGACATTTACAAAAGTTTTCATAATATATCATAGTTGAACTTATCCCTTCCATCATTCTCCTTTATCCAACCTCCCCAATTCCTAGAGCAGTTTCAATGAGTCTCATTTTTTCATTAACATACATGTGTGCAGAATATTTCCACTATATTCACCCTCCTAACCTTTTCCCTATATCCTCTCTCCTCCCACTGGTTCTAATATCCCAGACAAGACCTCTTTTGCCTTTGTGTTCTTTGCCTTTCTACATTCTTTATCTTAATTTATCCTTGCTGACAGAAATTTTCTTCTTTGGTGAACTGATTGTCTAACCATATTCTTTCTTTGTAATTTTGTGTAAATTACATTGTTAATTACCCATCCCTGGGAATTTTATAATGAAGCCATAGCTGATGAACTATAGTGTACTATAAATACTTAGATATTTCATTTTTAATGTTTTCTTATGTTTGGCCCCATGTAGTAGCTTAATAAGTTATGCCAGTGGATGATCTATACCCAATTGTTTTAATGGTACCTGAAAATTCACTCAGGCCAACTGTTAACTGGAAGACAGCATGTGAAAGGGGTCCAATGCCACTAAAGAAAACCAGTGCTACACATAGGTTAAAGCAATGAAGGCAAATTTTATCCAGGAACTGCACAATAGGGGTAAAGTCACATCAGTACAAAGCTGAGTTCCATTCTGAATACAAGTTAAGTGGGAATTTATGGACAAGTGGGAGTCAGCAAATAGAAAATTCCTAACTGTGTAAAATTACATCAGTGTAGGGGGGGATTCCAGCCATATTGACTCAGCAAGATTTTTGATGAAGACAGGCTGAGGTGATAAGATATCAAGGATGGGGAAAAGAACTTTGATCATATTAAGAGTGGGAGATTTTCATTGAATTGACCCTGCAGAATTCTTGATAAAACAGCACTCAAGTTAGGGCCTCATAAAAAAGGGAGCTCAGGGGAATGTGACCTTACTTTGGTCAAGGAGAGAGTCTTGTCATCATCTGTTGTCAAATCTGTAACATGAGGATTTTGTCAGAAAACATTATTCAAGCATCAAAAAATGTTAAAAACCAAATGATTTTTACTTGCCATTGTGCAGCCTAATAGATTTTGGTCTTCCAAAGCGGATCTGTTCTAAATGAACAATTATAAAAGTAATTATATTTCTGGAGTCTTATGGAAACAATCATTTCCCAACAACAACAAAAAACTCCAATATCCTTCAGACTCTCCTTGCTTGCAATACTTATTGTATGGGCGATCATGCTCATAGTTATGACATTATATTTCCTGTGTAACTAATCAAAAACTTGGAATAAAAGATAAATAGCAAAAAAGTGAATTTATTCAAATTGTCAAAGTATTTGACACAGAGTAGAAAAACCCAAAAACATTGGATGTATTTAATTGCCAGAAAGTTTCTGAAAAAGATTGAAATCTCTTGAAAGAAATACAGCTTTAATCTGTTACATTTTATTTAATAAATACCAGAATTAAAGGAAGGAGCATAACTGATTATACTGCTATTATTTCTGGGTGCTTTCTTTGTTCTCTTCATCTGCAGCATTTTTTTTTTTTGTCTCTACTGTGTTAGTCCATGAAAACCTGAAAGACTGACAAGTAGGAAAGCATCCCCCACTTTCAGCAGAAAAGCAAGGAAGGAACATCTGTAGGAACCATATGTCATAAACCAAAGCTTTATTTTACTTGCACTTTATTTTAGTGCTTTTCCTAGGTAATCGATAATCTCTAAATAGCACTCAATTCTTTTTAAAAGGATAAGATTTAAATTGACGTTTTGCCTATAGTAAATTAAAATGTCTTTCCAATTCAGGTGATGTATTTGTATGTTCTTTTCTTTTTGAAGCAAAAAGAAATAAGTGGATATGAAATAGCTTTGCAATCTACTTTAAATCAAATCAGAATTCATTTGCTGATGCTAAATTGGTTGTTTGAAATAGCTTTTTACATCGTGAAAATTAAGTAATCACATTTTGAAATTAATGAAAAAGGATGTTATTTTAAATCACAAACAAATAAATAGAAACATGGTCACATGACTTATCTAATAGACCATATAATCATATAATTTATCTCTAAAAATAAACTTTAGAAACTTAGAAACTTTTTTTTCTTTTATTATTCATATGTACATACAAAGCTTGGTTCATTTCTCCCCCCTGCCCCCACCCCCTCCCTTACCACCCAGTCCACCCCCTCCCTCTCTCCCCCACCCCCTCAATACCCAGCAGAAACTATTTTGCCCTTATTTCTAATTTTGTTGTAGAGAGAGTATAAGCAATAACAGGAAGGGACAAGGGTTTTTGCTGGTTGAGATAAGGATAGCTATACAGAGTATTGACTCACATTGATTTCCTGTGTGTGGGTGTTGCCTTCTAGGTTAATTCTTTTTGATCTAACCTTTTCTCTAGTACCTGTTCCCCTTTTCCTATTGGCCTCAGTTGCATTTAAGGTATCTGCTTTATAAACTTTAGAAATTAATGTGGTGGCATTTAAGGATTTTAGTATATTCTTTCTAACTCACCCACTATTATTTATGCTAAACATGCTTACCTTTAAATATTTTGTATATTATAGTCTCAAGCAACAAAACATCATGAGCTCACATACAAGCATTGGACGCTCAAATCACTAAATTATGAAAATATTTGATTTTCATGACTCAGAAATATAAGTAAAGAGCATAGGAGATGATGTGTAGATGTCTATTCCTACATGAGATGGTCCAGCCCCCTTCACGATCATGGCTGAGCATTACAACTACTAACTTACCACATAGCAAAATAAGCAAATAATTACAGACCGCAACAAGCATTATGCTGCATATCCTTAACTTCAAAGAAGTCCTCTGGACTGTGTAAAGAAAAATTGCCTAGACCCAGAATTGGAGTTTTTAGTTTCCTGCAAACTAACATTTTATGTCACATTCAAAGCTACCTAAGGTTATTATATTTTCAAAGATTACACATTCTTTTACTTTACAAATGGAGATAAAACATAAGTTACCCTGTACCTAAACCACAAGATGGCTCCCTCTCGTTGATTTGGGAATTGTAACTGTCATTCATTTGCAATAATAAGAATGTGTAATTTTACTAATGATGTGGGCAATATTTTGCAATTAAAAGATATGTTAAGTGAAAAAACATGATACAATAGGTCATGTATCACTTTTTTTTCTAAATTTTATTATTCATATGTGCATACAAGGCTTGGGTCATTTCTCCCCCCTGCTCCCACCCCCTCCCTTACCACCCACTCCGCCCCCTCCCTCCCCTCTCTACCCTCTCAATACCCAGCAGAAACTAAATTGCACTTATTTCTAATTTTGTTGTAGACAGAGTATAAGCAATAATAGGAAGGAACAAGGGTTTTTGCTGGTTGAGATAAGGATAGCTATACAGGGCATTGACTCACATTGATTTCCTGTGCGTGGGTGTTACCTTCTAGGTTAATTCTTTTTGATCTCACCTTTTCTCTAGTACCTGTTCCCCTTTTCCTATTGGCCTCAGTTGCTTTAAGGTATCTGCTTTAGTTTCTCTGCGTTAAGGGCAACAAATGCTAGCTAGTTTTTTAGGTGTCTTACCTATCCTCACCCCTCCCTTGTGTGCTCTCGCTTTTATCATGTGCTCAAAGTCCAATCCCATTGTTGTGTTTGCCCTTGATCTAATGTCCACACATGAGGGAGAACATACGATTTTTGGTCTTTTGGGCCAGGCTAACCTCACTCAGAATGATGTTCTCCAATTCCATCCATTTACCAGCGAATGATAACATTTCGTTCTTCTTCATGGTTGCATAAAATTCCATTGTGTATAGATACCACATTTTCTTAATCCATTCGTCAGTGGTGGGGCATCTTGGCTGTTTCCATAACTTGGCTATTGTGAATAGTGCCGCAATAAACATGGGTGTGCAGGTGCCTCTGGAGTAACCTGTGTCACAGTCTTTTGGGTATATCCCCAAGAGTGGTATTGCTGGATCAAATGGTAGATCAATGTCTAGCTTTTTAAGTAGCCTCCAAATTTTTTTCCAGAGTGGTTGTACTAGTCTACATTCCCACCAACAGCGTAAGAGGGTTCCTTTTTCCCCGCATCCTCGCCAACACCTTTTGATAGTGGTGTTGCTATTGAGGGCTATTCTAACAGGGGTGAGGTGGAATCTTAGTGTGGTTTTAATTTGCATTTCCTTTATTGCTAGAGATGGTGAGCATTTTTTCATGTATTTTTTGGCCATTTGAATTTCTTCTTTTGAGAAAGTTCTGTTTAGTTCACTTGCCCATTTCTTTATTGGTTCATTAGTTTTGGGAGAATTTAGTTTTTAAAGTTCCCTATATATTCTGGTTATCAGTCCTTTGATATGTAGCTGGCAAATATTTTCTCCCACTCTGTGGGTGTTCTCTTCAGTTTAGAGACCACTTCTTTTGATAAACAGAAACTTTTTAGTTTTATGAGGTCCCATTTATCTATGCTATCTCCTAGTTGCTGTGCTGCTGGGGTTTCGTTGAGAAAGTTCTTACCTATACCTACTAACTCCAGAGTATTTCCTACTCTTTCCTGTATCAACTTTAGAGTTTGGGGTCTGATATTAAGATCCTTGATCCATTTTGAGTTAATATTGGTATAGGGTGATATACATGGGTCTAGTTTCAGTTTTTTGCAGACTGCTAACCAGTTTTCCCAGCAGTTTTTGTTGAAGAGGCTGCTATTTCTCCATCGCATATTTTTAGCTCCTTTGTCAAAGACAAGTTGGTTATAGTTTTGTGGCTTCATATCTGGGTCCTCTATTCTGTTCCACTGGTCTTCATGTCTGTTTTTGTGCCAGTACCATGCTGTTTTTATTGCTATTGCTTTGTAATATAGTTTGAAGTCAGGTATTGTGATACCTCCTGCATTGTTCTTTTGACTGAGTATTGCCTTGGCTATTCGTGGCTTCCTGTGTTTCCATATAAATTTCACGGTAGATTTTTCGATCTCTTTAATGAATGTCATTGGAATTTTGATGGGAATTGCATTAAACATGTAGATTACTTTTGGGAGTATCGACATTTTTACTATGTTGATTCTACCAATCCATGAGCATGGGAGATCTCTCCACTTTCTATAGTCTTCCTCAATCTCTTTCTTCAGAAGTGTATAGTTTTCCTTGTAGAGGTCTTTCACATCTTTTGTTAGGTTTACACCTAGGTATTTGATTTTTTTTGAGGCTATTGTAAATGGAATTGTTTTCATACATTCTTTTTCCGTTTGCTCATTGTTAGTTATAGAAATGCTAATGATTTTTCTATGTTGATTTTGTATCCTGCTACCTTGCTATAGCTATTGATGATGTCTAGAAGCTTCTGAGTAGAGTTTTTTGGGTCTTTAAGGTATAGGATCATGTCATCTGCAAACAGGGATATTTTGACAGCTTCTTTACCTATTTGTATTCCTTTTATTCCTTCTTCTTGCCTAATTGCTCTGGCTAGGAATTCCAGTACTATGTTGAATAGGAGTGGAGATAGTGGGCATCCTTGTCTGGTTCCTGATTTTAGAGGGAATGGTTTCAGTTTTTCTCCATTAAATATAATGCTGGCTGTAGGTTTGTCATATATGGCTTTTATAATGTTGAGGTACCTTCCTTCTATTCCTAGTTTTCTTAGAGCTTTTATCATGAAATGGTGTTGGATCTTATCAAAGGCTTTTTCTGCATCTATTGAGATGGTCAAGTGGTTTTTGTCTTTGCTTCTGTTAATGTGGTTTATTACATTTATTGATTTTTGTATGTTGAACCACCCCTGCATCCCTGGGATGAAGCCTACTTGGTCGTGATGAATAATCTTTTTGATGTGTTGTTGAATTCTATTTGCCATTATTTTGTTGGGGGTTTTTGTGTCAATGTTCATTAAGGAGATTGGCCTATAGTTCTCCTTTTTGGAGGTGTCTTTGCCTGGTTTTGGGATAAGTGTAATACTGGCTTCATAAAATGTGTTTGGCGGTTTTCCTTCCCTTTCTATTTCGTGGAACAGTTTAAGGAGGGTTGGTATCAGTTCGTCTTTAAAGGTCTGATAGAATTCAGCAGAGAATCCATCAGGTCCAGGACTTTTCTTTTTGGGGAGACTCTTGATTGCTGCTTCAATTTCATTTTGTGTTATAGATCTATTCAGGTGATTAATTTCCTCTTGGTTCAGTTTTGGATGATTATATGTATCTAGAAATCTGTCCATTTCATTATAATTTTCAAATTTATTTGAATATAGGTTCTCAAAGTAGTCTCTGATGATTTCCTGGACTTCCATTGTGTTTGTTGTTATCTCCCCTTTTGCATTCCTGATTCTACTAATTTGGGTTTTTTCTCTCCTCATTTTAGTCAGGTTTGCCAGGGGTCTATCGATCTTGTTTATTTTTTCAAAGGACCAACTTTTTGTTTCATTAATTCCTTGTATGGTTTTTTTGGTTTCTATTTCATTGATTTCAGCTCTTATTTTTATTATTTCTCTCCTTCTATTTGTTTTGGGATTTGCTTGTTCTTGTTTTTCTAGGAGTTTGAGATGTATCATTAGGTCATTGATTTGAGATCTTTCAGTCTTTTTAATATATGCACTCATGGCTATAAACTTTCCTCTCAGGACTGCCTTAGCTGTGTCCCATAGGTTCCGGTAGGTTGTGTTTTCATTTTCATTGACTTCCAGGAACTTTTTAATTTCCTCTTTTATTGCATTGATGATCCATTCTTCATTAAGTAATGAGTTATTTAGTTTCCAGCTGTTTGCATGTTTTTTGTCTTTACTTTTGTTGTTGAGTTCTACTTTTACTGCATTGTGATCAGATAGTATACATGGTATAATTTCTATTTTCTTGTATTTGCTGAGACTTGCTTTGTGCCCTAGGATATGATCTATTTTGGAGAAGGTTCCATGGGCTGCTGAGAAAAATGTATATTGTGTAGAAGTTGGATGAAATGTTCTGTAGACATCTACTTGGTCCATTTGATCTATTGCATATTTTAGATCTTGGATTTCTTTATTGATTTTTTATTTGGATGACCTATCTATTGATGATAATGGGGTGTTAAAGTCTCCCACAACCACTGTGTTGGCGTTTATATATGCTTTTAGGTCTTTCAGGGTATGTTTGATGAAATTGGGTGCGTTGACATTGGGTGCATACAGATTGATGATTATTATTTCCTTTTGGTCAATTTCCCCTTTTATTAGTTGGAATGTCCTTCTTTATCTTGTTTGATCAATGTAGGTTTGAAGTCTACTTGTCAGAGATAAGTATTGCTACTCCTGCCTGTTTTGGGGGGGCATTGGCTTGGTAAATCTTCTTCCAGCTTTTCATCCTTAGCCTATGCTTATTTCCATCGGTGAGATGGGTCTCCTGTAAGCAACAAATTGTTGGATCTTCCTTTTTAATCCATTTCATCAAGTAGTGCCTTTTGATGGGTGAATTAAGTCCGTTAACATTAAGCATTAGTACTGATAGGTATGTAGTGATTCCTGTCATTTAGTTGTCTTAGTTGTTTGAAGGTTTGGTTGTGTGTACCTAAGTTGAGGTTACTCTCTACTGTCTTGCTTTTTCTTTTCCTGTGGTTTGGTGCTGCCTGCCTTTTCATGGTTAAGTTGGGTGTCACTTTCTGTGTGCAGAATCCCTTGCAGAATCCTTTGTAGTTGTGGCTTTGTAGTCACATATTGTTTTAGTTTCTGCTTATCATGGAAGACTTTTATTGCTCCATCTATTTTGAATGATAATTTTGCTGGGTAGAGTATCCTGGGGTTGAAGTTATTTTCATTCAGTACCCGGAAGATCTCACCCCACGCTCTTCTTGCTTTTAATGTTTCTGTTGAGAAGTCTGCTGTAATTTTGATGGGTTTACCTTTGTATGTTACTTGTTTTTTCTCTCTTATAGCCTTCAATATTCTTTCCTTAGTTTCTGAACTTGTTGTTTTAATGATGATATGTCGTGGGGTAGTTCTATTTTGATCTGGTCTGTTTGGTGTCCTGGAGGCCTCTTGCATCTGTATGGGAATATCTTTCTCTAGATTTGGGAAATTTTCCATTATTATTTTGTTAAATGTATTGCGCATTCCCTTCGCTTGCACCTCTTCTCCTTCTTCGATGCCCATGATTCTCAAGTTTGGTCTTTTAATGGAGTCGGTGAGTTCTTGCATTTTCTTTCACAGGTCTTGAGTTGTTTAATTAATAGTTCTTTGGTTTTTCCTTTAATTACCATTTCATCTTCAAGTTCTGAGGTTCTGTCTTCTGTTTGTTCTATTCTGCTGGATTGGCCTTCTGTTTTGTTTTGCAGTTCTGTATCGTTCTTTTTTCTGAGGTTTTCCATATCCTGGCTGTTTTCCTCTTTAATGTTGTCTATTTTTGTCCTGAGTTCATTTATCTGTTTATTCATCGTGTTCTCTGTTTCACTTTGGTGTTTATACAGTGTTTCTATGGTTTCCTTTATTTCTTCTTTTGTTTTTTCAAATTCTCTATTTTTGTTGTCTTGGAATTTCTTGAGTGTCTCCTGTACATTTTGGTTGACCCTATCCAGTATCATCTCTATAAAATTCTCATTGAGTACCTGTAGTATGTCTTCTTTTAAATTATTCTTGTGGGCTTCATTGGGTCCTCTGGCATAGTTTATCTTCTTTTTGTTGGAGTCTGGATCTGAGTACCTGTTTTCTTCATTCCCCTCTGGTTCCTGTACTAATTTTTTGCTGTGGGGAAACTGGTTTCCCTGTTTTTTCTGTCTTCCCATCATTGTCTTTGGTGTTGTTACTGTCCCTGTACTGTGTGCAATTAAGTATTTTCTAGCTTGTAATAATAACAATGGTAATATTTAGAATGGAAGGGTGAGCTGAGATGGAAAGCAAGAAGTTAAAGAAATGGGAAAAACAAATACACAGACTGGAGGGAGAAAACAGAACAAGGTGTCAGACAAGAAGATTTCAAAGGTATAAACAGGGAGCTTTAGTGTACTAATTGACAGTAAGCTGAACAGACATTAGAGAGACAGAGAGAGGATTGAAAATCAAAAATAAAAAAAAGGTAATAAAAATAAAAAATAAGTAAATGAAAGAAAAATCTATTTATAAAAATGTATTAAAATAAAATGAAAAAATAGAAAATTTAAAAAAACGAAAAAACCTCCAAGTTCAAATGCAGTGAAGTCACAGTCTCCAGTCTTGGAGATGGTGCCTCAGATGTTGTTCTGTAGTTGTCTCATCAAAGGGAACACATAAAGAAGAGTAAAACTACACACACACACACACACACAAATAACCCCACCAAGTGTCCCAAGTTCAAATGCAATACAGTTTCAGTAAGTTTTTCAGCTTGAAGGTGTAATTCAGTTGTTCTCTCATCAAAGGTAGGGAGACAAAGGAAAAAAAAAATCAGTCTGGAGACAGTTCTGAGAATGGTTTCTGCAACTGTGGCTTGCCTGCCAGCTGTTGTCAGCCTGTTGTTGCTGGAGGCATTATTTATGCAGATCTCTGGGGTGAACTTAGCACTCACCTGGCCCCTCAGGCTTTGTTTGCTCAGAGTTCTCCTGTGCGGGAGCCTCTGCTACAAGCTTTCCCCTTTCCAAGCACTGGGAAAGGTGACACTGCCCCCGCATTGTCAGGCCTGCATGTTTATTTACAGTTCATGTGGGAGGTGGGTCTTTCCCCCTCTCCTGTGGAGTTTTCCTCCCACTGCCACTTTCACAAGCTTTCCTGCTCCTGGTTACTGGGCGGTGCTGCTGCTTCTGCAGCCGCCATGTTTGTTTACAGTTCATGTGGGAAGTGGGTCTTCCCTCCTCTCCTGTGGAGTTTTCCTCCCTCCACCACTCTCACAAGCTTCCCCGCTCCTGGTTGCTGGGCGCCCCCCTCCCCCCGCTCCCGCCAGAGGCTCTCCGGCCCACCCAACTTGTTCACTTACAGTCCTGGGATGGATTCCCTTCCCCCAATCTTTGGCGCTCAGTATACCCCACCCTCTTTCCTGCGTGTCTTATTTGTTCTTATTGCTTATTACTCAGTTTCTCTTTATCCTGGGGTGGAGGTCAGTCTATCCAGGGGGGCTATGCTGCTCTGGCCCAGGCTTGTCTGTGGGAGTACCATGGTACCATGAAGTTCACCTGGTTCGCGTCTTCCCAAGCTGTCTGGGCGCCAGCGACTGGCAGCCCGGGGGCCCTCCTTGTTTCTTCATTTAACTTGAAGTGGAGATTCTCTGTGCCGGCAGGAGGTGTGGAGGGGTCAAAGTTATGCCTTTTCTCAGTGATTATGCCTGCAAAGTATGTCTCCAGTGTCTCTCCAAGATTTCACTATAGGAGGCTCGCTTTCTGCTTCCTCCCTCTAGCTTCCATCTTGGAATTCCCATGTATCACTTTTAACAACTTGACTAAATGAAGTTTTGGGAGATAACCTAAGTCCTAAGTAATGAAGTGGAGCCTAGGCAGTTTTGCCTAATATTCCTCATCCAAGTAACTGCAAAAACTAAAACTAAATTCTTAATCTTCAAACTCCAATAAGGGCAATTAGAAACTACAAGATAAATATTCACATCTTCCTATAGGGACCAATTTAATATGAAGTTTAAGAAAAATATATCACGAAAAATATAAAATTTGAATGAGTATAAAACATAAAAAAAGAAGAAACAGAAAAGAAATTCTAATGTTACAATGGTTAACCTGTCTTTCAAATCCACTCCAATTTCACTAAGGGTTCTTTGTGGAAATATTTAATCATCACTGGGATTATTCTGCTATCTTAAGCCAACTTAAAGCACTGCTGACTACTCCTGAAATCAAGCAAACAAAAATTTCTCATCATTTGCATCCTATGTTAAATTTTATGTGTTTCAATTTGTGTCTAATTAGTCTTCCACAACTGAGTGAATGCCGAAAGGTTAGAAATGCTAGATACAGATAATTTAGAGGAAAAGGGAAAAAGAGAAGTAATTCTTTCTTAGTCTCACCATCATTCCAGTATATGAAGAACCAACATCTTACATACTAAAATACTCATATAAGTGGTTTAATTTCTTGAGTTAACTGTCCACAGGTACCATAGAAGTTACTAACCCAGTGTGTCAAATACTTAAGAGAAGTAACAATCCATGGAATAATAAAGTATTTTGTCAAAGTGATCAAGTTTTAGTTCCAACTATGTCATGTTATTTGCCTTATTTGCTTTATTGATCGAAAAACAATACTTTGAAAGTAACAAGATTCTTAATTGTGCTATTCAAACTACAAGGCACAAATGTTCTATTTGGATATTTCCATTAAATATTTCTTTCTGGCTTTCAACATATTGCTAAATTTCATTTTTAATTTCAAGTCTATTTAATAATGAAATAATATTTTAGGCATTAAAAACTTTCATCTCTCCCATAAATCTAATTTTGTAAAATGGTTGGATAAAATTCCTCAATTCTCTGTCTTTCCAAAGAAAAATAGCGTCAAAGTCAGTTTGGGCATCTTGGAGCTGTTCATTAATCACCCATATGTATTTCTTTAAGTACATGTTTATTTTTAATAAATGAATGATTGTTTTATCACTTGTTAGATATTCAGTATAAAAGTTGAAACTATGAGGATATTTTCAATTCCTGTAAGTTTATGAGTAATAAAATGCCCTTAAAACATTGTTACAGCTTACTAACTACTTATTAGTAATTTTCAAAATCTGAAAGACAATAATAGTGACGGTTAAAATAACTCACATTTCAATAAATGAAATAATTTCACGTGACCCTTTTGATGAGTTAGAAACTATCATAAAGTCAGTAAGCCAAGAGTTTAATTGAAATGTTCTAAGACAAATACGTTGTCTTCCTTGGCTTCTCCAAATTATTCCTGTCCTTGTCATCCCCAGGTTTTAGAAATTAACAGAGATCAATTAGTTCAGGATCCCCACTCAGTATGTTTAGTAGAACCAGAGAAACACATTGTGGAAAGAAAAATACCATGATAAATGAGACAATTGGTCCACATAAAAGCAATCTAAACTTTGCAAATGACCTAATGGGACTCGAGTTATCTCTCAGCAGGGTTAATTTTTCTGTAGTCATTTCTAATGAAAAAAAAATACAAGGTAAAAAAGAGTGCTTGAGGCCAAAATATGTGTGAATTTTCCTTTGTTATAAAAAGGAAAGTCAAAGCCTGTTAGACTTATTCAGTGGACAAGGGTTTAGCTAGTGCTAGTAAATGTGACTCCATGCACGAAACCATGAGTAAGTTCTTCCTCATGTACATGACTGATCATTTTTATAGTCTTTCACTCAATGGAGCAAGTTGGAAGTTTCGTAATAATGATCAAGATCAACAGGAAATTCACATCTTCCCTAATTTATATCTTTAATATCATATGATAGTAACTCCTCTGTTTAGATGTCACCAGTAAAATGCATTCCTTAGAATAAGGGCCATTTGTTTATTATTTATCTTTGGAACCTCAGCTGATCAAAAAATATATGGGTACTTTATAAATAAATTAATGAAATGTAGCCAATTACTAAATGTTGGTTATTGAGGGAATTGAAACATAAAATAGATTGTCAGAATGAGCACAGCCATACTTTCTTCATCATTTCCTTAAAAAATTACATGGGAATATTCTACTGGATGAAAACAGGAAGTTATGTCTGAGTCCCTTCACTTTAAAGGGAATTACATTTTCTAAGTTTATCAAATAATGCATTTAATCAAATAAGGCACCAGACACGTCTCATGTTCAGAATTTATGGCCCCATGTAAGCCCTGATCTTTCAGAGTTGAGAATCACAGTATCATAGTATATTTTATGATAAACATTGATTGTGTTTTAAAAGATCACTGGAAATATGAAATGGCCTTTAACTGACCCCCAATAATATTATTGTAAAGCAAACTTTAACTGATCTCTAATACGTTGTTACTTTGTTGTTAAACTTATCAATATTCAAATTTTCAGTTATTTAGATCATTATGACAGCCTAAATATTGTTATTACAACCTTTGGAGTTGTTTTACTCTTTGATGGGCTCCAAATTCCCTCTAACTCTACCATTCCAGAATTTTTAAATTGGTGAAACTATTTCAAGTCAATATGATCCTCTGATTTGTTTTTTTCTCACTGAAAAGAAAATCAGAGGAATTTTCCCCAAGCAATCCTGCCTAGTTCTTTGTGAAGCCATTATATATTTATAAACATAACAGGAGCAGAAGCTGCCAACAGAACTTTGCAAAATGGGCTCAGTGCACACATGAACCATGGAGAGACATAGGAAGCAAGTAAGTGAGAGGTTTACTAACATTTGCAATGTGTTTCCTTGGTAACAAGCTCACACTTCAGGGAATAAATCTGAGATAAAACCACCTGCATGCAGCATTTTGAATATTTTCATCCTTTTTACACAGGTGCATTTTTATAGGATATGTACAACTTTAAATTTGAACAAAAATTGCCTCAATAAGGGTACTGGATAAATATTGAAAATATCTGTGGGACATTGTGGAATATTGGTAAAAAACATTAAATCTAATATAGTCAAACAAAAATGAGATGGCAGATCATATATTTACAACAGCGTTTATCACTGTTTATCACTTGTAAATTGAAGAGGGGAGAATGAGGTCAACTTGTTTCAGACTTTTAAATACATATTTTCAAACACTTCACATAATTTCACGTAATAAAACAACCTAAAGAAAATGAAAAAGAAACTGTATCTTAACCAATAGAGATTTACTGTTTAACAAAGGCAAAAATAATACTTTCTTAATGATATTATATAACACACAATATAAGTGATCTTTCGGAAGAATTACTCTATTGCCTGGAGGCTCGTTGTGTTACGTCAATTCACCCCCATGACTCAACTTGTGGCATATATAAAGGATATGTTAATCTGCATATCCCTTGAAAATCACTATGATTCACCATAATGTCACCATAATGATACTGTGTGCTTCTGCACATGACTGATGGTTCTGGGAAGATTTCTAAAAACAACTGTTATCTTCAGCAAGATAACCAGTAGTTTATCACTCATCACTCCATGTGTTTATAGCCCCTTGCTATAGATCATTTTAATAGTGCATGTTAAAGACGTGAATGCCTAACTTGAAGAAAAATAAAATTAGTTAGGAGATACAATATGACTAGTGTATTATAAAATCATATCTACATAAATACAATTACTGAGAACACAAAAGGGATTCTACCAAATTGTTTTAAAAGGCAGTGTAAAAAAGCTGTTAACAATATGAACATTACAGCCTCATAATCTAAATTCAAAAGTTGATTGCACCTCTGTTAATAATAGATGACACTGACTATTTTAGGCAAAATTTTATTTCTCTTTGTCTTCATTTCCTTTCCTATAAAAATTTAATGAACCAGTATTTGAACAAAATATAAAATAGTGCCTATTAAAATGATATAAAAACACATGTGCATGGAAGCAACACTAGGAATCTCTCTGTATAGCTATCTTTATCTCAAACGAGCAAAAACACTATGTATTTCTTATTATCTCTTATGTTTTCTCTTCAACAAAGAGGGTGGAACAGTTAGTTCTGCCCAGAAGTTTAAAAAAAATGACATAACATTTTATTTGCTAGACTGCAAGTAACAAAGACACACTTGAATTAAAGTGATAAAAGTTTTCTGTAAAGATATAGATTAAATTGTGGAAATAATCTTTCCTATTGTACTAAAAGCTTCAAGAAGATAAGAGTGCGGTGAACGATGCCTGCAAATCTTGCAGTAGGAGACTGAGAAGGATCACAAGTTTGAGGCTAGCCTGGCTTACATAATGAGTTCCAGGTCAGACTGTGCTACACAGTGAGGCCCTTTCTCACAAAAAAGACAAAAAGAGGAAGGAGAAGAAGGAGGAAAGAGGTTTACTGCTCAATATATCTTCTGTGTAGAATATGCCCTTGATCCATAGGCATTTGATAAGTATTTGTGGAATTAATAGTGAATGAAGCCCTGCAAAGCTAGGATTCCTAGAAATTCCAAAGCCATTCATAATAGATATCAAAACACCAGCAATAAACAACTACCTGATTAGACACTCAGCACTCTGTGCAACACACTGTCTCATCACTAAAGACTCACACATACCATGGGTTTAATTCAGCTACTCCTTAAATAATGACTGAGTCTTCCCTACCTTCTCCTGTATAATTGCTTGTATAAATGCTTCTCCCGACATAGAATCAGAAGCTTCTGCTCCCACTGTCGACTGCTATCTTCTTCAGTAAGTCCCCTAGTCAAATTTCCCAAAAGCAAAACTTGAACTGGTTCAACAGTCATATCCTGATGTGATCTGCCTCTACTGGTCAGAGTTTTACCACTCTATAAATTGTTTACCACTTTATAAATTGGCTTAGTTTTTTTTAGATTACCACTCCTGATTTCATTAGCTGTGTGCAAAAGTCATCTAGTATAGAATCAGTAAAGGTAGAAATAAACTCCCTTTCTACATGTAAGAAAAATTTATGATTTTAGGAATGGCATTCATTTGGAGGCCTCCTAGAAAAGAACTGTATAAATTAGCATATACATTATTTATCCTATCCAAGACAAATTGATATAACATTATAATTTCATTTGTGAGAAGGGAAATCCCTAAAGTACACTAAATAATAGCATAATTGGTAAGATGCAATCACATATTTTTGAAGGAATAGTTTATAAACACATATGATCATTAACTTAGAATACAGTAATGTTCTGCTACATTCATTGTAAGTTGTAAACATTGTAAGTTGAAAATGCATTTAACACCGCTAATCTACCAAACATCATAGCTGAGTACACAGTAGGTTGTGGAACATTGGTTGTTCACTACTGTGATTGTATGGCTGACTAGGAACTTACCTGCTTCTCTGCCACTGTCCAGTATCACAAGGTAGCATTCTACCATATATTGCTAGCCCTGGAAAGAATTAACCTCCACAATTCAAAGCACAGTATCTACTGAGTGTGTGTCACTTTGCATTGTCATGAAGTAGAAAAAGTCAAACCATCATAACTCAAGGATCATCTTACAGTTCAATCACCAGGATATGTGTAAGAGGGATGAAGTAACCACTTATTTACCAGTCTTGTCACCAAAATAAAATGAGACTTGGTTAAAACTTATGGAAGTAGCATCAAATATCAGATGTTGCCTCTTTTCCTGTAGTGCTGAGCCATTCTTGTACCTAGGAATATCCTTTAAAGAGAGCCAGTTACAGAAAGTGGAGTTGGTATTACCAAAGACAGGGAATACAAATTAAGCCCAGGTATGGCATACATTGGTCTACTAAAAATACTTTTACGCTTACTTAAATATAGTGCTTCTGTTTTTATTTTATGCATGTACATAAATTATTTAACATGCATCACATGTTAAATAAGTGTCATTGAAGAATGACACTTATTGAACAGGTAATTATAATTCAAGGCTATCACCAATATTATTTCTTGGGTGAATCCAAGTTAAGTTTTTCCTCAGACCATTAGAATCGTAGCCTGATTAATATTTCAAGTTAGAACTTCTTTAGTACTATGAATGTCACCAGAAAAATAATGGAGGGGATGACCCAAACTGGGGTACAAAATATATATATATTTAGAAACATCACAACAAAACCACTAGTACAACTATCATATACTAATAAAATTTTTTTTTTGGTGGCACTGGGGTTTGAACTCAGGGCCTCATGCTTGCTAGACAGTTGCTCTACCACCTGAGCCACTCCATCAGCTCACACTAATAAAAATTTTTTAAAAAATAAATGAAAAAAGAAAAATTAATCCTAAGAATAAATTTCAAAAAAAATTTTTTTATGTTTTAGATTAACTTTATTTTTTTTCCTTTTTCTTTTATTATTCATATGTGCATACAAGGCTTGGTTCATTTCTCCCCCCTTCCCCCACCCCCTCCCTTACCATTCACTCCACCCCCTCCCTCTCCCCCCCACCCCCTCAATACCCAGCAGAAACTATTTTGCCCTTATTTCTAATTTTGTTGTAGAGAGAGTATAAGCAATAATAGGAAGGAACAAGGGTTTTTGCTGGTTGAGATAAGGATAGTTATACAGCGAGTTGACTCACATTGATTTCCTGTGCGTGGGTGTTACCTTCTAGGTTAATTCTTTTTGATCTAACCTTTTCTCTAGTACCTGTTCCCCTTTTCCTATTGGCCTCAGTTGCTTTTAAGGTATCTGCTTTAGTTTCTCTGCGTTAAGGGCAACACATGCTAGCTGGTTTTTTAGGCGTCTTACCTATCCTCACCCCTTCCTTGTGTGCTCTCGCTTTTATCATGTGCTCATAGTCCAATCCCCTTGTTGTGTTTGCCCTTGATCTAATGTCCACACATGAGGGAGAACATACGATTTTTGGTCTTTTGGGCCAGGCTAACCTCACTCAGAATGATGTTCTCCAATTCCATCCATTTACCAGCGAATGATAACATTTCGTTCTTCTTCATGGCTGCATAAAATTCCGTTGTGTATAGATACCACATTTTCTTAATCCATTCGTCAGTGGTGGGGCATCTTGGCTGTTTCCATAACTTGGCTATTGTGAATAGTGCTGCAATAAACATGGGTGTGCAGGTGCCTCTGGAGTAACCTGTGTCACAGTCTTTTGGGTATATCCCCAAGAGTGGTGTTGCTGGATCAAATGGTAGATCAATGTCTAGCTTTTTAAGTAGCCTCCAAATTTTTTTCCAGAGTGGTTGTACTAATCAATGCCCCTCATTCAACACATGAAGACATAGCTCTAGACAATTTTATAACACTTTATTTATTGAAATATAATTCACATGCAATATTTTAAAGTGTATAGATCAGTGGGTTTTAGTATATGCACAGTTACATAACTATTATTACTGTAGTATTTAATTCCGGAACATTCTTAAAGTGAAAACTCACTCATTCTCCATTCCCTCCAAACCTTCCTCTGCCCATTGGAAACACTGAATGTCTCAAGTTTATATTTGCCTCTTTTTAAGCATTTCTTCTAAATGACAGCATATAACATGTGGCCTTTTATGTATGGCTTCTTTCACTTAGCATAATATCCCCAAGGTTCCACTGTATTATAACATTTATCAGTAGTTTATTTCTCTTTTTTATGATAGAATAATTTCCCATTGTATGCATACAACAGTGCTTGTTAATTTTTTCATAGCATTTAGAAATACAATGAACAGAATTGTTGAGAACAATTCTGTGAACCCTGTGAAGATCACACTTCTGGATAATAGACAGCTAAAAATACCATACATTAGCAAGCATGCTTCAACTGTTTAGGTTTAAATGGTTAATTAACTTAGCTAACCAGACTCTAAAAATAATGGCTCAAAAACTTATTAAATTAAATACTCATCTCAGAAAAACATTCAGTGTGAAGGTAAAGTGTTTAAAAAATACAATCCCCAATAATACTTCTTGCTTAGTCTCCCTGTATTTCAAAATTTCTTTCTATCTTATTTTTATTATTATTTAGAGCCCTTTAGTTGATAAGAAAACAATGTGAGATATTGTGGTTCTCATGTTTTTCTTATAGTAAAATATAAATAATCCACTATCACATTCTTCATATTCCTTGGAATTAAGTCAGATCTGTAGATCAGTCAAATTATAAGACTGAAGTATATTCAACTGTTTGAAAACACATTTATTGAATCCTGGGGATAGACTAGATATTGTCCATGATGTAAAGATATCTACTGCTACCTGGCATGGCCATTCAAAAGGAATAATTTGTAATTGTCACATATTAAAATTATCATATAACTTACTATGTAAACATTCTATAAATACAACATAATTATATATAATTTATAGAATTATATATAATTCTATAAATACAACCTTGCTGGTTGGAGAATAGGTGTTTTGGTTATTAATTTTTTAAATTGAGTATTAATATAAGAACTTATTGAGTCCTGCTATAGAAATTTTTTAAAAACTTGGTGCATTACTTTTATCCTCAAGTATAACTCAGTAAGAAAGTAACATTACATTATCTGAAAAGAGAATTTACATGCCAAAAGGCAATCTGTACACAACTTTTGTTGGTTATAAACATATGGAAGTCTACATGTAAGCAAATGCAAATACTCAATTTATATATATATTCAAAGAACTAATAGTAAATTTTGAGAGCTAATCAAGAAAACCAAACATAGAAAAAGTTATGGAAAACTAGGGTAAAACATACGACAATATCATTGTCATATTAATCACCATAATTTATTCATTTATCAAACTAGTTTTGAATCCCTTACAAAGATTTAAGATGCATTTTATGAATCAATACATTACTATAGATATTATATCTGGCTTTAACCTCACTCATTTTACCTAAATTTACCTCCCAGTAGAAACCTAATTGCCAAATCTAATGGATATTTCTCTGACTTAATTATCACGAACTTTTCTGTGGAAGCTATATTTACTCTTTTCTCATCTCATGCCACGTGTTCTCTGGCAAGTCCACTCAAACAAAAAGCTTCAACTATCACCTGTATTATAATAACTCTCTGATCAGTATCAAGAACCCAGTTTACTGGCCCATATTCCTTAGACTCTTTTATAAATTCATATTAAATTCATTTCAAATGCCAGAGTCACCATTACTAAAATCATAACTTTCTGAATTCTGTAGCTCTCAATCACATTTGTTAGATTATGCCATATATTTTTCAGTTGTCTTCAACTTCTCACTTGCATGATCCATTTCTTAATTTAATTTGTCATTTGGTGTTCTAATTAATTATCTTGTATCTGTTCCCTCTGCTATTGGTATTATTTAGATCTCAATCATTTCTCATATGAATTTCCAACTGGTTTCCTCCACTCAATCAACCCATTGGCCTAATTGCAAAAATAAAGTCATATTTTGATCACATTACATAACTGTTTAAAATTCTCTAAGAGGAAATCTATTCCTGACAAAATACTTAGAGTGACTTTCATCACCTGGGAATTTTATACTCAGCAGTCACTCTGACAATAGTTGGCTATAAAGGAACTAGCAGGTGGGTAGCATAAACAACGCAGATATGCTGGAAAGAATTCAACGAAGTGAAACAGCATAAGATTTAATTGCGCTAGGCAGAGATTTAATCATGTAAGCTTGAGTGGTGTACAATTTAAAACTTTGGATTTATCTGTTTCTGGAATTTCTGAACTTCAGTTAATTGTGGGTAACTGAAATGGCCAAGAGCAAACTCATGGATAAGCAGGGGACTACTGTATTTCTTTGGCCTCCCACTGCATGGTGTGGAAAATCTATCCATCCCTGCTCCACCATCCAGAAGATACTTACCATGCATGCAAAGCTTAAGGGCTGAAACTGGTATCTAAGGATAGGATAAGCAGGAAATCACCTGGCTAAACAGAAAAAAAAGAAAGAAAGAGAGAAATAGAATGTGAGAAAACAAGTAAAGAGGAAAACAGTAATGGACAATAAACCAGAAGAAAATGTGACATGAAACTGATCCCTGGAAGACATATCAAACACTCAGGCATGCAGTATGTATAAAAGTATCCAAGAAGATACAAAGAAAGGAAAATAAATAAAAATAAATCCACAAAATTTGGAAAAGCAGACAATAAGCATAATACTATACAGGGACCTTAATAATTGAGATAGATTTGTCTGCTTCAGTCTGACTTATTCTTACTTGACTCCTACTGATACAGGTATCTACCTCACCTAAGGCCATTTTAATGCACACTCACACACCCATACCCTGCCATGGCTTACACATAAAAGGAAGTAATAAAACACAAAACCTCTTCCAAGAAATAGGCTGGAACACGTTAACTTGTTTTTCTTACTGTTACCTTTGCCCCGCAGTCCTTGGCTGTGAGTCTAGCCTTTTAGTAATATATACCCTACTTTGGTTCTTTGGTTCCAGTCTTTTCACCTTACTGGACTTTGACATTATATGAAGTCTCCCCACAAAATATGGGATTCTGCATGCCACTATCTGACCTCCCCCATCTATCCTACTTCCAATATTTTCACAGCCATATAAAGAATATGCACAAACCAGAATTTCTAGCGGAGAAAAATTGTATGTAAAAATTTCCTGAAGTAGAAAACAATTTTATATGTGCTAGAAACTAGTAGCTGTGTCACTATTAAGACAACAAACAATGTATACTGTCACTGGAAAAAAAATCAATATTGTACTGTATTCCTTGACAATAAGTCAAGGGACTACAAGAAGGAAGTACTAGAAGTAAGGGGTACATTAAAAAGCGAAGACAAAAGTGCAGGAGCTATGGCTCAAGTGGTAAAGCAACTGTCTAGCAAGCATGAAGCCCTCTGTTCAAACCCCAGTACCATCAAAAAAAATCAAAGGTAAATATTGACAAGCTGTTAAAACAAATTATAAAGTTGAACCGAAAATTTAAAGATTAGATCAATAAAAAGAAGTTAGTAGTGGTTTTACACACCTGCATCAACCTAGTAGAATATATAGTAATATGAAAAGAGCATATTTGTAATGGCAGCAACAAACATACTATATCTGGAAACAAAATTCACAAAAGATAGGCAAAACTGCAATACAGAAAAACATAAAACCTTGTAGATGAACATAAAATAAGGCTTAATAAGTGGAAGCATTCAAAATTATGACTATTTATAAGTTAATCTATAAACCTCATATGATTTCTATCAAAATATATGGGGAACGTCTCATGAAGCAATGTAAGTTAATTATAAGCTCCATTTAGAAAAAACAGAAGTCCAAAAACACTGAAGACAATTATAAGCCCAGACAAGCCAGTCAAGTTAAGTAGCTCTTTAATATCCTGCTTAAAGAGTAGTCTATGACTAACAGCTTCAGAGTGTCGCAAGGGCTCATGAGGAATGCGGAATCTCAAACTGTGTCCCAGAACTACTGAATCAGAATCTACATATCACCAAAATCTATAAGCATTCAAAATCTACTTATATTTATATTAAAGTTCTTAAAGAAATCATGCAGAATTCATCCTTGTACTTTTTCTTATTCTTTTTGACCTTTGATTATAAATTAGGACATAGGATTTTAGCCTCAAAAACTCAAGACTTACATAATTTATTCTGTTTTGATTCTATGTGATTTGCTTAATATGGTCAAATATAATGTATCTTTGTATATATGCTTCCTCTGATAAAAATACAACAAATATCCCAAATTAGCAATGTATATTGCATCCTACTGTATTTTATTGAAGAGTGTCATTTCTTCTAATGATTCTCTCTTGGAAGTCATGTTGCAGATGGAATATAGAAAAAAATGAGTAATGTTAGAGTATATTTGTAAGAAAAGGATTCAGGTAAGTGGCCAGTGTTCTGTGACACTTCTGCAGCTGTATTTCACTTCCTTTTCTTCTTTGCTCTAGTCTACTGTTTCCTTTTTGTGGTTGACTTTCTTGCTCTATTTTATAGGAGTAACACCCAAACCTATACTGGTTTTGAGATTTTCCCTGCTGAAGTTCTACCCTGTCATTCCCTGTTAACTTGCATCTCTATTATCATAAGATCAAGATGCTGAAGTATTGTTCTGTTTCTTCCATCCTTACAGCATTACTAATGTAGCATGATAATAATCATAAAGCAACTTGAACACGCTTTTTCTCCTTTGTATCTCATTTTACTAACTTAATCCCTATTCTATTAAATATGTTCATTTGCCTCAAGGTGGCTCAGGATTACTGATACAGAAAATAAATGTAAAAAAAGAGTCAATATTCAGGTTTTCAAGTATAGAATGAAATTTTGATATTATAATAAGATTATAGACTTAAGTGAAAAGCTTTGCCAAAAGAAGGATTTTCTAAATGCTTTAAGCTCCCCAAAGTATAATAAGGCCAGATCTGGTCAAATTGACTGCTAAAATTCCCATAATCTCAGGATATAGGAAAGCCTATGGATGGTGGCAGAACCTGCTTCCTCTACTCCAAAGGATGCCACTTAGGTATAAGGATTATTTGAGCTAAAAGCACTTGAAAAGCAGCAGATGTAAGAAGTCATTTTAATCTTCCCCTTTCTTCCTGAAAATAGGAGATAAAACCTCCCATGTGAAAGATATCCTTTCTATACCACACGAAACAACAACAACAACAAAAAACTCTTCAGTGGAAGACATAGGCAAGACTATTCTACACAGACCTTGTTAAAATAATCCCGATCATTATTAGCCTCCCCACATAGTGTAGTTACTCTTCCACAATTGTTTTTCTTTCTTCAATCTAATATGAAAGTATTTAGGATTTGCTACTTCTATCTTATCTATTTTTTCCTGTGAAAAAGGACTCATTATATAAAACATAAAATTTGTATGCTTTTCTCCTGTAGATCTATTTTATATCCATGTGATTTTATAGCTCAGTTGGTACCCTAAAAAATAAAGTTATGACTCTCCTACACTTGTTTATTATGCATATGACATCCTTGCAAAGAGGGTAAAAGGAAAAACTCAATCCTTTCTTCCTTAGGAAACTGTGAAGGTTACAGAAAGGTGGAGTTGAGAATAGGACAGTAGGTGAATGCTCACAGGGGATGGGCAGTTTCAGCAGACAACCAAGAACAGAGGACTTTTTGTGTCCCATTCCCCATGTAAAACTCTAAGTGGGGAACTGTTATCTGTTGTGTAGGGTGACCTAATGTATGCATAGCACTTCTGTGGCCAGTAAAACTGAAGCCATGGCATGAAGAAATCAAAAAGAAGAGGGAAGTTAGCATCCCATATAGGCCTTGACTTCAATTGGGATCCAGATTACTTATGGGGTGGGAGCAGAAAGTTTGAGAGTCAGGAGGCAGCATTGAGAGATGAGAGAAGTCATAGTGGTAGAGCAACTAAGTGGCTTCAAAAGTCTGTGAGGTCCACATGCCATGCTAAGGAATGAGATAATATTGTGAACTTGAGGGGAAGCTATTAGACTGTCTTTTCACAGAATAACAGATTTTGATCTGCCTTTCTAAAATTTCTGAGCTCTAGCTTGCCACTCTCAAATCCATATCCTATATTGAGTCACTCTTACATATTTTGAATTGGCATGCTTTTCATGTTTTCAGTTTCATGAAAATTCTCCCCCATCTCGATTGCCCAGTGTGTTCTAATTTGTAAACTCAGCTCAGATGCCACCTTCTCCCAGATGTCTTTCCTGACACATCTATTCCCTGTCCCTGCAGCCTCTACAGAGATATTAAATTTCTCTTATAGGGTTTCCCTAAATCCCTATGTATGTTCTCATTATTCTCTTCTAGCAGGACCTATCTCTCTAAAGGCAGGAGCTCTCTTCTATTTCTATACCATTAGTATTTTCCTCTATTATCTATTATCTATAGATAATCTAACATAATACCTGGCACACTGCACTTAATAGAGTTCTTGAAGGAAGAATAACAGAAGGCATAAAGGTTGGCAAGGTGGCCACCAGGAAAATCACAATAGAGTTATCCTTGAAAAGTGGAAAATAAGTTGCAAAATTCCTCCCTTTTGATCTGGTCTTACAGCTTTTAAGAGCATAAAAGTGAAAACTTACTAATATCAAATTTGTATTAAAAATATGACATATAATTAATACCTAAGTTTATACCTGCATAAATGCTCAGGAATGAAATAGTGTTTTCATAAAAATGGTTACTTACATTGTGATTAGAGTAATTCCATGTATCTGTTTTACTTATTGTAAGACCTTCAAAATTTCTTGAATTTACAAAGAGGCCTACTCAACTTCACTCACTTCACTCATTTCAATTGCTGAAAATATGTTTTGCTGCCTTATATCTCTCTGCTGTGGTTGTATTTAGGAACAGAAATCTCTTTGATTAGAAGGACGCTTTGGCATAAGTTTAGAAATTTCCTTATTTCACATGGCTTCTCTTTCCTATAATTTTGTGTTTCCTTTTTCTTTTCCAAGCAGAATAAAAAAATTCAGTCTACCCTCATCTTCCTTGCTAATCATAAATGTTTTCTCAATTAACCAATTCAATCTGCTTATCATAGATGTTAAATGTTAGTTTTGAACATTTCTTTTTTGAGGGGTTATTTACCTATTTTTATTACTGTTATGCTGGATGGGGGTACATTGGAATATTTGCAAAAGTTCTTACAATGTATCAAATATATCATATTTGAATTCACCCCCTCCACTACTCTCTTTCATCTACTCTCCCCGATTCCTGAAACAGTTTCAATAGGTATCATTTTTGCATTTAGTTACATGTGTATTCATTATTTGCACAACTCCCCATGCCTCTGAACAAAACCTTTTCTGCCCTCCTGTTCTCTAACTTTGTAGAAGAAAAAACATAAAAGATAGTAAGAAAAACATGGCACTTTTGCTAGTTTGAGGTAAAGGTAGCTAAACAGAGAGATTCCTTGTATTGCAACCTAAACTGGTTCATTTCTACCAGATCTCTTCATTACATTCATTCCTATACAGTGAGCACATCAACCACATTCAAATTTTTGGTTTTCTTCCCTTTCCCTATTCCTCCCATGTGTTCTCCCCTTAGTGTGACCCATGTCCAATAACATTGCTACGTTTGGTTTAGTTCTGCAATGCGCATATGAGAGAGAGCATGTGATTTTTGGCCTTCTGAGCCTAACTTCTCTTAAGATAATGTTCTCCAGTTCCATCCATTTACCTGCAAATGACAAAATTTCATTCTTCTTTGTGGCTGAGAAAAATTCCATTGTGTATAAATGCTACATTTTCTTAATCCATTTGTCAGTAGTGGGGCAGCTGGACTATTCTGAATAGTGTTGCAATAAACATGGGTGTGCAGGTGCCTTTGTCATAACTTGAGTCACATTCCTTTGGTATATCCCCAGGAGTGGGATTGCTGGATCATATGGCAGATCTATGTTTAGTTTTTTTTTTAAAGAAGCCTCCATATTGTTTTCCATCGTGGTTGTACTAGTTTACATTCCCAACAGCAGTGTGTGAGGGTTCTTTTTCCCCACATCCTTGCTGACTTTTGTTGGTGGTGATGTTCTTGATGGTAGCTATTGTAACAGGAGTGAAGTAGAATCTTAGTGTGGCTTGATTTGTATTTTCTTTATGGCTCAGGATGGTGAGTGTTTTTTTCATGTGTTTTTTAGCTATTTGGATTTCTTCCTTTGAAAAAGTTCTGTTTAGTTCAGTTGCCCATTTCTTTTTGGGGTCTTTGATTTTTTTTGTGAGTTTAGTTTTTTGAGCTGCCTGTATATTCTGGTTATCATTTTCTTATCTGATGTATAGCTAGCAAAAATTTTTCTCCCATTCTGCAGGTGGCCTCTTCAATTTAGAGACCATTTCTTTTGTTCAGCAGAACTTTTTTAAATTTCATGTAGTCCCATTTGTCCATTGTTTCTCTTAGTTGCTGGGCTGCTTGAGTTCTATTGAGGAAGTCCTTGCCAATATCCAATGCTTCCAGAGTATTCCCTGTTCTTTTCTGTACTAACTTCAATGTTCCAGATCTGATATTAAGGTTCATAATCCACTTTGAGTTGATACTAGTGCAGGGTGACAGGCAGGGATCTAGTTTCAGTTTTCTGCAGGCAGATAAGCATTTTTCCCAGTAACATTTGTTGAAGAAGTTATCTTTTCTCCATTTCATGTTTTTGGCACCTTTGTCAAAAATTAGATGAGCATAGCTATGTGGATTTATATCTGGGTCCTCTATTTGGTTCCACTCATCTTCATATCTGTTTTTGTGCCAGTGCCATGTTATTTTTCTTACTATGCCTCTGTAGTATAGTTTGAAGTCAGTATTGTGATACCTCCAGCATTACTTTTTTTGCTCAACATTTCCTTGACTATTCTCGGTCTCTTGTGTTTCCAAATGAACTTTAGGGTAGATTTTTCAATCTCTGTGATGAATGTCATTGGGATTTTGATGGGAATTCCTTCAAACATGTAGATTGCTTTTGGTAGTTTAGCCATTTTTACTGTGTTGATTCCACCAATCCATGAGCATGGAAGATCTTCACACCTTTTGTAGTTTTTTTGATCTCTTTCTTCAATGGTTTGTAGTTCTCCTTGTAGAGGTCATTTATATCCTTTGTTAAGTTTATTCCTACATATTATATTTTTTTGAGGCTATTATAACAATCCCAATAATGGGATTGTTTTCCTATATTCTTCCTGGAATTGTGAGCAGTATTTGGTTCCCACTGTCCATAGGGCAGATTGTAATTGGGACCTGTGGTAGTTCACTGCCAGTTTGTGTAATATTGTCTGATCTATTGTTTTTGCCACATGGCATTGCCCTACCACTACAACTCTGACTAGTCAGCTCTGCCCCCAGCAAGGTGAGGCAATTCAGTTTTGTGTACCCCCTTCAGTTCCACAAGACTAGCTCAGTGTTCTACCATACTCCTGTTTTGGAAGGTTGGCTTGTTGCTCCACCCCTGCTCTTGGAGTTGTTCCTCACTCTGCCTTGCTCACTGAGCAAGGTTCTTGTCCAAGAAGAGCCTTGGAGAAGAAGAACTTCTCCAAGGTTGGTTCAGCATTCCACCCCATCTGCACTGTCAGTGGTAGATAACAATTCACTGTTTATGTTCCTCAGTTTTGTTTTGGGGGGTTTCGATCTACCCAGGGACTGTCCTGGATTATGTTCCTGGGGTGAGAGGGGAGATTAGGGGAGTCATGTGTGGTGCATGGTGCTCACCTGTTAGGTCTGCAGATTTACTCAGGCAGCTTTGAAAGCATCTGGTGGGGAGAAATGGTCTATTGCTTTTCTCATGGGAGACACTTTCTGGGACTGGGTTTATTCTGGTGGGACGTAGGTAGGATTTCCATGGGTTAGGGATCCAGTATGTAGCAGGGAAAAGAAAAAGAAAGAGAGAGAGAAGAGAGCGAGAGAGAGAGAGAGAGAGAGAGAGAGAGAGAGAGAGAGAGAGAGAGAGAGAGAGAGAAGAAAGAGAGAGAAAGAGAGAAAGAAAGAAGAAAGAAGATAGAAAGACAAAGAAGGAAAGAAAAAGAAAAAGAAAGAAAGAGAAATGGCCAGGGGCTTATCCTCAGGGCAGGCATGCCCTATTGGCTGTGCCATGCTGTATTTTCCCCAGCTGTTAGGTGCAGTTAAAATATGTTTTAAGGGCAGACCTTGAATTTTATGTTTACCTAATGTGTTGGTGGCTATTAAGTTGGCTTGAAACAAATTACCCAAATGTAGCTTTCCTGTTTGTAAGTGGTTTCTGAAATCACAGATCTCATGAATTCTGATTCCCTATCCTATCTGCCATCTTGTATCTCCCCTGCACATGTCTTAATCTTTGGCATTTTCCCAGCTCTCCTAAGACAGTTTCTAAAATAATTTTTAATATCTAAGGAAATACCCTCCCACACATATGTGCACACACACACAGAAACACAGAAAAGCACACATGCAGACAAACATACACCAGATTTTTTTTATAAGTTGTGAGAGGGTAACTAATAGAATTTAGTTTTAAAGATTTTTTTCTAAGAATTTAAACAGGCTTTTGGTACAAAAAGCCTTCAAATATAGTCTTATGTTTACTCCCACATAGAATAATTGATATTTATGCCAAGTGCCAGAAGTTGTATACATTGTTATTATTAAAAATCCCTAACCAATATTCTTGGAGATTTTTTCTGATACTTGTTTTAAGAATTCTATTTGATGAAAGGCAGGATGGAAAACTAAATCTTTTCCAGGGGTAGGAACCAGTGGGAAGGGGGAAGGCACAAGGAAAGGGTGAAGAGGGTATACATTGTGGGTGTGTTTTGTATCTGTATATGAAAATAGAAGAATGAAACCTGTGGAAATTGTTCTAATAAGGGGGAGTGAGGAGGAAAGAAGAATAATGATGGAGGGGTAAATCTAACTAAGATATATTGTAAGCACATATGTAAATATCACATTGTATCCCCCTGTAAAACTATTACATGCTAATAAAATCATAAAAAAGAATACTATTTGAATATCAAATTATTTCTCTGATTTGGATTTATTTAAATATAACTGGAAGAAAGTGAAACATACACACTACTTTGTAATAAGATTTAAAAAACCAGTTTTATTACTTTCTAGATTTTAAAAGACAGAAATGAATTTTTCTTCATTGACTATAAATTAAAGAATGGTTCTGCTTTAGTGTGAAGGGTGACTGAATACACCATTCTAAAACACGTCACTTTGATATAAGTACAGTTTTGAGCAACAAGTAATAAAAAGCCAGCAGATGCTAGAACAGCTCTCTCATCGCCTCCTTTTTTCCTAAAATCAAGAGATTAAACTCTTGTATGAAAGATGCCCTTCTGTACCATGAAGAAAAAAATATTTTCATCTTTAGAGACAGGGGTGGAATCAAGGTTGAGAGAATTGTGAAATAATATTTAATCTTTCTTTAATCTCCCCAAATATTTTACTTTCTTTTCCACAATTGCCTCTCGAGTCTTGAATTTTAACTACTTCTTTGGGTCTTCATTCTTCTATGAGCTTCAACGTACATATAAAAATCTATATGCTTTTCTTCCGTTAATCTCTTTTACATCAATTTAATTTTAAGGCCTAACTGGAGACCTTGAGAGGGTAGAGGTCAATTTTGCTCTCTCCACAAATCGAATCTAAAAAGCACAGATCTAATCTTATTCACCACACTCTAGCTATATTATAGATGATCCCCCGGAAAGGAGAGAGTAATGTCCTGAATTCTGAATCTGTTTTCAGGGTTCTCTATAACTAAAATCAAGTTATACTTCCTTTCCCTCCATTTCCAATTTACCTAAAACAAATCATCCCAGGAGACTCCGTGATCTGCCAAAACTTCCCGCAAACATTTTGTTCTGTTTTCTCCACTTGTGGCACTGTTCACCTACCAAGATTTTATATTAAAGTCCAGTTTAAATATTGGTTTTCTTTCATCAATCTGAATTAAAGTTAACAATTCATTTTCTGTCTGTTTTTCTATCTGTGACCTCGCACAGCTATAAGTCATTCTGTTAGTGAATGGATAGAGAAGTTGTCATAAATCTCATTTTGAAGGTATTGCCTTTAACTTTATAGTAAGTTGATATGACTAAAATTTATTCCTTTGTGGTTTACAACCTTCGTTTATGTCATGTATTAAAACATAAAAAAGGTATGTTCCACAGAATAAAATCTAAAATGTGATGTAAAAATAACAAATAAAATATTTATTTGAAGAAGCCTTACATAACACAGTAAAAAGACATTTGATCATTCCTCAAAGTCTGAAGGAAGAAATAAATAAGCTAAAAAGGGTCAAAATTAATAGAATTCTTGTAAGCACAATTCAAACTGTTAAACTTAACACAATGTTCTTCCTCCAGAGGTGGCTTATCTCTAATCACTCTTATCAGCTCTCTCCTTTCCCCTTCTTTCTCATTTCTAATTAACCTTCATTGGTCTGTTAAAAGTGTGAGAATCACTGGAATGGGTGCCTCTACATCTGTAATCCCCGCTACTTGGGAGTCAGAGATAGGAGGATTGAGCCTTGAAGCCAGCCCTGGCAAAAACAGTTAGCAAGGCCCTACCTCAACAACAAGCCAGGCATGCTGGGTACATCTGCAATCCTAGTTACACAGGAGCTGTAGTAGGTCTTGGTCTAAGCTTGCCCTCCCCTCAACCCAACAAGAAGTGTGAAACCTTATCTGGAAAAGAACTAAAGAAGAAAACAGCTGGTGGTATGGCTCAAGTGGCAGAGTGTCTGCCTAGCAAGCAGAAGGATCTGATTTGAAACTCCTACACCACAAAAGAAAAATAAATAAATAAAACTGAGAGTCACAATCTTATATGGCTATGCTAGTAATTGACTAGTGTATATTCTCATGGACATTCAAAAGGAAAGAAAGAAAAATGACTCTCCCTTTCTATCACCAGGGTCCCAACTGTGGGCTGTCCTCATGTTATCAAACTTAGACACTTACACAAGGATTTGTTTCCATGTTTTAAAAATTACATTAATTATAAAGTTCATTAAAGTAATTGATTTTCACAATCTGGACTTCAGTAATACCTCTATTTTTAAAAATATGCTTATAGCTAATATCATCAGGTAAGAAAAATAGAATAAGGGGAAGCATAGATGACAAAAGTTTTCAAGGACAGATGAAAATGGGAAACTATCTTAAGTAATCAAATTAGAAAATATAGCTAATTTCTAACCATACTGACATTGATCATCAATACTTACTACATTAATATAGAAGACATCAAAACTACCAAGTGACTAAGAGACCATTTCTATTATATTCTTACTCCTCAATTCCTATTTAATTCTTAGTTCTTTTAGTCATAGTATGTACACAATAACAAAGCTATGGGAACTAGGACAAAACAGAGAAGTTTCCAAGAAGAAATTAGATTTCTCAGGAGGACCAAAAGCCCACAAGATTCTGATACTCAATGTATTTGTGATCTATTCAGAAAGTGTGGAGGCAAGGGGAAATAATGAAACAAAGAAAGAAATGGAAGGAAGGGGAAAATAAGACTGGAAAAAGAACAAGTGAAAATTATTTCAACTTTTCATATTTTTTTCAACATTTACCATATTAGTTTACTTTAAAAGTTAATGAGAAAACAAACTATAAGACAAATAAAAGATGACTCTTGAAAATAAGCAGAAGCTCTATAGTAATAAAATGTGGAAAATGATATTTTAAAAAAGCAAGAAGTTACAATTGTATTTTTTTCTCTCAAACCAAAGGCACATTTCAAATCCACAAGAGTTTGTGTACTACAATAATGGGCCCTTACAGATAGCAAGGCCCATCTGTAAGTCCTATCATTCCATTACTCTGTTTTTATACATAATAAAAACAATACAATGCCTTATTTGGGTTTTCTGGATTATTTAAAGAAATTATTCTGTAAAAGACATTTTTCCCATGCTACTGATTTCATGGCTGACCTCCAACTCAAGCTGCCCCTGCCTCAGACTCCAGAGTGCTGGGATTCAAGTCCTATTCCATCATTTTCATCATGCCTGGCTTATTGGGTTTGTTTGTTTGTTTGTTTGTTTGTTTGTTTTTGTCTTAATATCTGAAAATTTTTTGTGTCCAAAATTTTTTAAAAAAATAATGAATTAGCTATTTAAGAATTCATTCCCAAATTTGAGATACTAAGACCATTATGTATACCAAATTTGAAAAGCAAAACGTAGATTTAAAGAAATTAACTTAATCCATTCATCAGTAGGGGTCATCTTGGCTGTTGCTGCACTAAACATGTCTTTATTGAACCTGACTTACATTCCTTCTGCAATGGAATTTTATTCAGCCATAAAGAAGGATGAAATTTTGTCATTTGCAGGTAAATGGATGGAGCTGAAGATCATCTTAAGTGAAGTTAACCAGGTTAAGAAGGCCAAAAGCCTCATGTTTTTCCCCATATGTGGAATATAGATAAAAATACAGCAATATTATGAAAAACAGGTCACTCTAAGGAGAGGTCACATACAAGAAATGGAGGGTAAAAGAAGGAAGTTAAGAAGGTGAATATGGTTGATGTACTTCCTATACAAGAATAAATACAGTTTTTAAACCTGATCAAATTATCATAAGAAGGGCAATAAGGTAAAAAGAAGAAAAATAGAGAAGATGAACCATTTCAGGTTATAATACATATATATAGAAATGTCACTAGGAAACTCCCTATACAGCTACCTTAAACAAACAAAAAGGCAAATACTGTGAACACATGTATGTAAATGGAAAATGAGAGCTGCTGAAACTATCCAGGAATGGGGAGAGAGAGGATAAAGGAGAGTGATGGAGGGGATGAATTCAAATATGATATATTTGATATAAGAACTTTTGTAAATGCCACAATGGACCCACACACATTAAAAACATTTTAAAATAAATAATTAAAAAGGAGAAAGTTGCCTATATAAAAAGAAGAAATGAACTTAAGGAGTAGAAACCAACAATAAGAAGTTTCATAGATGTACAGAATTACTGTTAATGGATTCTAAATTTAATCTGATCCAAAGATTGAACCCTGACAAGCATTAATTTCTCATACTTCAAAGGTACAAAGCCAAGTTCTACTTTGAAAAAATTCTTATTCTATAATTAGCCTTCAAAGACTATGAAGTAAAATCTAAATCAATGCATACTTAGTTCATATTATTAGAGACTCTTTGAATGGGGACAATTTATTTTTATCAAATTAGCAAATACTTTCACTAAGTGTGGAACATTGATAATTTCCCAATGCTGCAACTTAACAACAGATAGTTGAAAGTCACACAAAGACAAAAATAAAGACTACATTGAAGGAGAAAAAGGTAACTGATTTCTGCCTCAGCAGTAAATCTTACAAAAAGATTAAAACAAATTACAAACCACAACAGATGTACAATTTCATAAGTTGAATATTTAACTTCTATGTATGGAGGATATTTTTGTTTTTGCTATATTATTTTGCCAGTTTCCTTTTGTACAGCTGTCACTTTATTTGTTCTTTGTTTGTACTGAAGGGACATTATAATGACAATGTCCCTTCCAAGAAAGTTTTGTGCAACACTTATATATGTGTGTATGTGTGTGTGTGTGTACATATATGTGTGTATATGCATGTGTATGTATAATAGAATATATTCATCCTAAGTGTGCAAAAGAACCAAGTTCACATCAGTTTCTAAAATTTTATAGCTATACATTGGATTAAACAAGTCACCACAGAACCTAGTTAAAACATTTTTAAAGTTATTTTTGCCATATTTGTTAGCTATGACCATATATATTCTCATGTATGTATCTCTAAGTCCAAGTTGGGGATTTCCCTTTACATTTTCATGGCATTGTTGATTATGCCAGCAAACTTAAGAAAACAGTTCAGCAAAGAAATTTTTCTTTCCTAAACCGTTGGCTGTGTAAGAGTCAGGAGGGAGCAGACAGGGCACAGATTCAGGAGGGATACAGTATTAGATTTAAATTCCACATCACTAAGCTTTTCTGAAGGTCTCATTTTCCTCATTTGTGAAGCTGCAGTATTACAGACCTTGATGGTTTGTTGTAAGGATTAAATATAATGTATGTAAGGTTTCTGACACGATAGGTTAATAATAAATAATATCTTCTATTATTAACACCCTAGCAGTCAACAAACTCTATTCTGCTATCTCCTCATCAAAACAAAACATATTCAAACATATGTTGTATATATATATATATATATGTGTGTGTATATATATACACACACATTTAAATGTATATATACATGTGTGCACACTATTTAGATTTTGACAGATTCATGTTACAAAAATTGCAAAATGAAGGGCTAGAGACTTGACTCAAGCAATAGAGTGCTTACCTAGCAAACACAAGGCCCAAAGTTTAAACCCTTGTACCATAAATTAATTTATAAATATAAATTATGTTTCAATAAACGTAAGTTGAAAATGGATGTATTTGTTTTGGCAAAGCAAATATAACTTTGTTACACTTAGAAATAGTTTAGTTTTGGAGAGGAAATCATCTTCCTGCAGGGATAACAAATGCCTGACATATTGTGAACATGAAAGCAACTAGCTTTGAATAGGAAATATTTACAGAACTTAAAATTACATACAGAACATGTGAAATAATGTCTGATGGTGATAGTTGTTAAATGGGAGAGAAAATATTTTTCCAACCAACATTTCAGAGTCCTGCAAATGTATAACTAGAAATTAATTGGACTAATATTGTCTAAGCAAAAGAACAGATCTAAAACCATGAAAGAGAGGACAAAAAATGAAGATTTATAGCTCAATGGATCATGTAGCTTACCTAAGTAGCAACAAAGTAAATTGGTTGCCACAATTTATAATTATTATTTTAATAGTTGTCAAAGATAAATAAAGCTGGACACTGGTTAAAGGTAGTAAAGATCCAGTAATAACCTCTGCAGTAGGGAAAAGAGCCCAGTGGTAATTCAGTTCAACTTCAATTTGCACAGTTGACTGGGCATATTTGCATAGTTGTCTGGGCATATTAAAAAGGAGAACAGTAAAAAGTGTGTGTGAGTGAAGGCTAGAGCACAGTCAAGGGGGTAAAAAATTACAAAAAACCAGGTTGATCAATATCAGTGCCATCAGCCCATCTGTGTTGGCTAACCAGCATTTGTGGAAGTGTTGAAGAAAAATATGAGATGAATGAAACAGTTTATTAGAGCAAGAGAAAGGCTTTAGAATCAGGTATCTTACTAGACAGAAGATGGTTCAGAATGTCCCATCCCACCACGTGTGTAGTTTATTTTTTTGGCTAGAGAAAAGAAGGTGACATGCAGAAACAACCTGTTTGGCTGCAGTAATCATTTGCTTTTCAAGGAATTAAAGATGTACCACCTCAAAATTCTAAATTAGTACCTTAATTATTTCAAGCTAAAATCACTTGAGGAACTACAAGTTCAAAAAGGGCCATTTTGACTGTATTTTCCTGTATGCAGTAAGACATAAAGATTCTTTAGGGAGAGACACTTGGCATATGAAGCTGGAAAATAGCCTTGATCAACAGAGACATAATCGGAGCTGCAATGAAACTGAATAAACCAACTCTGAAAGAGCCATTGTCTTCTACTCTTTCCCCACCATGTCTCCCTTAGTAATATCCCCAGAATTTACTGCTCTAATCCAGTTACCCTTTGTCCTGTTACTACTGTTCAGATTTATTGTTCTTTGTCAAAAATTGTAAAAGCATCATGCTTTGTCTATTGCTTCAGACTTTACTCTCTTGGGAAGATCCCCATGTTAATTAGCTTTGTATTAATTGGGTTCCTAGATCCAGCCCAAGAACCCACATAAGAACTAAGGACACTGAGACAAGACGATTGTGAATTTCAAGAAAACCAAATAAATACATAAATAAGGAAGGAAGGAGGGAACAGAAAAAGAAAGAAGAAAGAGAGAGAGAGGGAAGGAAGGAAGGAAGGAAGGAAGAAGGGGTCCTGTCCTGTCCTTGTCCTACTTCTTATATGGACATGGTCTGATCAGTTGGTGACGCTTGACTGCTGCCAACAGGATGAAATTTTTACAAGGGTATACTTAGATTTTTATTACTATTATTATTAACATATCAACCTAGGGTGCACTTCAGTATGCATGAAGGCTACTTTTGGATAGACTTTAACATTCATGTACAGGCTTAGGGTAATTTACTTTGGTTAAAAATTTAAGATTTCTACTGTACTGCAGAAGCCAAGAGACAAGAGCCTGATCCTTCCTGTTGATTACATTTCAAAGCAATGGCTTTCAGGTCTTTTGGGAAAGAAACCTTTTGGTTGTAGGAGATGCATATATTACAAGCAAAGGAAGCACAATTTTATTTTTATATAATTTCTCCAGGAATGGAAAGTCGGGGGTGTGTGGTTAGGAATTAACAGGAACAATGATAAATTTTTTAGTGCTCTTGTGTTTTTCTAGACAGAAAATCAAGGCAAACTGAGGCCTCACCGTGTTAGAGTTTGGTCAAGTGGAAAGTCATCATATTTCTAAACATGGTATAGTAGCACTGTCTATTTGAGGACAGAACCAATGAGATCTAGATCAAGTTTCAGATGGTAGTTCACTGGCATGCTTTACTACATTCTGCAGCCAAAGGGCACCACTCGTTTTAGCAAGCTGCCCAACAGATCTAGGCTATCATTAATAGGAAAGAATAAGTGAGAAAAAATAGCCATAGCCTTAAAAAAAATCTAGTCATCTCAAGATAAAAGAAAAAAAGATGCAGTTTTTTTCCTTCATTTTTATTAAGATATATTTGCTGTACAGGAAAGAGTCATTGTGATAATTCAAATGGGCTTATACTCTATACTGGTTAGATTGCCTCTACTATCTCCCCCTGCTTGGCCTCCTCCCTTCCCAACTTAAAGCAATTGCAAGAGGTTTTATTGTTCTATTTTATATGTATATATGAAGTCCATAAACCATGTCCCCTTGCCTTCATCTCCATTAACTTTCCCCCTTCCTCAATTACCCCCCCCACAGTACCTATTTTACAGTCCTGACCAAGAGGTTTTTTTTGGCATATTAGGTTTTAGCAATTAACCAAAATATCAAAATGAAAATATCAATTGACTACTATAGTATGTTAATACATATATATTTATATATGCATATATATGTATATATATGTATGTATATATATATAGGTGATGTACTTCCTATACAAGCATGAATATAGAATTTTTAAACCTGTTGAAATCACTATAAGAAAGGATCTAAGACAGAAAGGAAAAAAAAGAGAGGATAAACTAATTCAGGTTATAATACGTGGAAATGTCACAAGAAAACTCCCCATACAGCTAGTGGATGGAATTGTAGAACATCATTCTGAGTGAGGTTAGCCTGACCCAAAAGACCAAGAATCGTATATTCTTCCTCATATGTGGACATTAGATCAAGGGCAAACACAACAAGGGGATTGGACTTTGAGCACATGATAAAAGCGAGAGCACACAAGGGAGGCGTGAGGAAAAAAAATTAAAAAATAAATAAATAAAAAATAAAAAAAAAGAAAAACAGAGAATAGGAAGGCAGACAGGTTCTTCCTGGGGTGGTGGTTACCAGTGGGAGTGGGGAGGATATGAGGAAAAGGGATTGGAGGTTGAACATGATGGATATATTGTATACACATGTATGGAAATGAAAAATAAGACCTGTTGAAACATTTCCAGGAATGGGGGGAGGGGCAATAAGGGACAATTATGGAGGGGAAGAATTCAACTATGATATATTGTAAGAAATTTTGTAAATGTCACACTGTACCTCCAGTACTACAATAATAAAAACAAAGTATATAAAAATAAAATAAATAAATTTTATTTATTTTTAAAATAAATAAATTTTATTTTAAATAAATAAATACATATAAGTCCTTAATATTATAAAATGTTTCTCCAGTTTAGATTGCACTCAGCTTCTATTCTATTTCTTTGTTATTCTTCATTGTGAAATCTCTCATAGTCTTTATATTTGCTGATTTTACTTCCTTCAGTTCATACTGACCTGGTATAATCTCCATGAGTCCCCAAACCTACTTCCACTTCTCCACTTGCCTGCCTTGGTCAGGAAACATGACCCACAGTAGCACTCCTCCCTATGAACTCCCCTGCATTGCCACATTGTTGTCTTGGATCTCATGTTATACACTCCTGTAATTTTCCTCTTGCCTCAGTAACTGCTTTTTCTAGGCTTCTTGGTAGCTACAGATTGACTCTTAAATGCTGTGGGGCTCAGATGTAGACATCCTATTCTCTGTAAGAGCACACTCTCTTAGACATCTTATTTAATGCCAAGTTATGGTATACCATCCAATAGCCATTCAGTCAAATCAACAGCCTGATACCTGGAAATTCTCTGAAGTCCAGTTGACAGAACCCAGTAGTTCTTTCATGGCTCTAATGAATATTTTCTAAGCAGCTACAACTTAGCAAGTTATTTATTTTTTGAACAAATCTTTATTCTGTGTAAATTTTCCTTCTGCTTTTTAGCACCCAGTGATATATAAAATGTAATCCCCGCATTCAAAGGCCTAAAATCCAGGAATAATGTTGAGTGTAACTTAAAGTTTGAAATAATGGCCTGATTTCAACAGAGAAGCTCTGGTCATCAAAGTGAGAGGAATCACCACCAAGTGAGCAGAAATTACAAAAGCAGCACAAAACTGATGGATCAGAAGAGAGTACAGAGATGCTTCTCTTCATTAATCAGTGAAATGTTTTACTATTAAACATGCCTTCAGAGTCGATCATATTTGACTCCTCAGTGAACTCAGATATTGATCCATGACAGAGATTTTTAAATAGTTTAGAAACACTATGCTGTTAAGTTAGAATGAGGCATAACATTTATCACCTCCACTATCTGACTCTTTATGATAATTAAATAGACGTGTCATGTGGTCTTGTGCATGTCCTAGGCAACAGTGGTAGTGACCAGTCAAGCCTGCACTGAAGGCTGGGTCTCCTCACTTTCTCAGTACCACATTGCTCTTCATTGAATTTTATTCTAGGCCCAATGGAAGATAATCCAGATGGAAATATTGAAAAGACACTGAAAATTACTAGGCTGGGGGAACTGCTGAAGCCCTGACTTGGCACTGACTCACTAGGCCATGGAGAACAAGTTTAAGGAGTATAGATAATCTCATATTGGGCACATCCAGTATGTTTCCTAAAGAGTAAAAGTTAGCATATTCATTTATTTGTAAGGCTTATGGGCCTGGAGATTGAGAGAAGTTAAAATTGAAAGTACAGATTGAATTTTCAATTGAAATACAGATAATCAGTTTAGAGATGATGCCTCAAAATCCACATCTCTATTTTCATTAAAACCACATTGCAGACCAGATTTTAAAACAGTAGCTTTACTGTGTGTACAATTGTGGGTTAGAAAATATAATTAAAATAATTCTGGATATACCAAGAAACAACTAGGTCCCTATTAATAAAGATTAAATTCAATGACTACTAAAAGATATTAATAAGAGAAGTGAATCAAGAGCAATATTCAGAATAAAGTCATATTTTAGGGGTCCTATAGATATCTTTTTTGACATTTTATTGTGTATTTCTATTTTGATTTTAGATTTTCTAGTCTTCTCTTTCAAGGAAGAGGTTAGGAATTCAATTCAATAAGCATTTATTGAACTCCTAGTGTTTTCCAGGTTTAATGGAGAATCAAAGATGAAAAATATAGCATCTGAAAACAAGCCTTGTATTATCAGCTAATTTTATTGCATGCCCACTAATTCTTAGACATTGTTCTGGTACTGACATAATAGTGGTAAATGAGAAATCCAACCTTCAAATGCCTCCATTCTAGTAGATTCTCAACCTTGACGATTAATGTATCCAGAATAAGCATATGAAGATGTTCTTATGTAATAGTTAAGTAGCATGACAGTCTGAGTTTAATATCTCATCTCTCTTAAAGAGCACATTGCTTGGTAATTTAAATATCTGTATCTTCTAAATGTATTTGGAGGCTGTCATTCAGTCAGTATTGCATAATGCTGATGAACTCTTGGTAAACATTCACATATTCACAGACCATATAAAAATCTTTCTTTGGTTTACCTTAGCAGATAACATGTTGCAGTCTTCAATATTATGTCCGTGGTCACATAGCATTTTCTTCCTGTATTTGTATTTCCCCTCAAAATACAAACAGTTTTCAAATTTAACAATGGCATGATTTTTAACATTCTCTTAGATGGAAATCTGCCCAGTCTGTTTTGTATCAAGTCATGCTAGATACTTCCTCTTGTCATATTCGGATTCTGATTCCAGAATCAAATATTTTGTTCATTCATATAACCTTTTGATCATATTATTAGTGGGAAAAAATGACATTACTGGGATGGGCATAGTGGTTCATGCATGTAATACCAGCTACTCAGGAGTCAAAGATAGAAGAATCACAGTCCAAGGCCACCTTGACCAAAAGCATGAGACTCTGTTTGAAAAAGAAATGAAGAGCAAAAAAGAACTGGGGGCATGACTGATACAACCACCTAAATTGCCATCACGTTCTCCCTTCTTTTTTTCCCCACAGTTTTTCATGGTATTTTTTGGTTTGATTTGGTTTGGTTTGCTAAAAAGAGTTATAGCAGGATAATAGTTCAAGAGAGTGCTCACTATAATTTTATAATTTTACTTTTAAAATTCCAAATTGTTATGAAATATAAACATTCTCTGTGTATGCACTATGCTTAGAAATTGGTTTGAAGTAGGTTTTTTTTTGTTTATTTATCTTCCTGTTGTTCTGCTATTTTGTAAGAAAATATTGGGAGACAGGGAACTAAACTGGTGCCATTATCTTTCACTACCCTGAAATCCAAGAAAATTCCTTTCAATAAATAGTGTTGAAGCAATGAGATACTATAGGAAAAGAAATGAACTTCAACTTCTGCTTCATAACATGTACAAAATTAATTCAGGGTAGATCTCATAGACTCAAAAAGTAAAACCTATGTCTATAAGTCTTCTGGAATAAGTCATAGATAACATCTTCCTAACCTAGGACAAAGTTTTCTCATGTATAACACAGAATGCAGTAAACATAAAAGAAAAAAGGATTAGCAAGCTTCATCAAATATAAAAACTCATGCTTATCTAATGACTCCATTAACAAAATGAATAGGCAAACCACGGAATCTGTAAAAGTATTCATAAAAACACCAACCTGAAAAAATAAACTTGTATCTAGACTAGACTAACAACTCTTACAAATGCCACTTTTTCAAGTGGATTTAGCAGATACTCAAACACAGGCTAAGTAACCCTTATATGAAATTCTTGGGACAGAAATGTTTTCAGACTTTGAAATATTTTCACTTTTATAGCAAGATAACTTGGGGATAAGACTCAAGAATAAACATAAAATTCATTTTCATTTCATGTATACCTTATACACATAGGCTGAAGGTGATTTTGTAGCATATTTTTAGTGTGCCTACATTTTAACTGTGATCCATCATAGGAGGTCAGGTATGTGTGCAGTTTTCCAGTGTGGTGTCATGTTGATACTTAAAAGTTTTGGATTTTGGAGTATTTCAAATTTTGTATTTCCAGATTAGGGATGTTCAACATTTAATCCAAACACAATATATGCATAACTATTAGGCATTTTACTCAGATTCATTACTTATTAGAGAAATGCAAATGAAAACCAGAATGAAATACCACAACACATGAATTAGAATTGCTAAATTAAATAACTGACAATATCTAATGATAGGGAGCAACCAGAATTGTCATACAATGGTTGAAGGAATGTAAACTGGTATAGTCAACTTTTTCAAAGATTTGGCAGTTTCTTGTATGATTAAATACACACTTACATTATGATCCAACAATTGCAGTCCTACTTATTTACACAAGAC
This sequence comes from Castor canadensis, assembly GCF_047511655.1. Taxonomy (NCBI): domain Eukaryota; kingdom Metazoa; phylum Chordata; class Mammalia; order Rodentia; family Castoridae; genus Castor; species Castor canadensis. Next base: position 87,404,985 of record NC_133399.1, read on the forward strand.
AAATGAAAACAGATGTCTACAATTCTTTGTATAAGAATATTTATAGCTTTATTCAAAATAGCCCCAAACTACAAACAACTCCAATGCCCATGAATAAGACAACCTATAAACAAATTTTGGTATACTAATTCAATGGAAAACTTAATAGTAAAAAGAAATGAACTCAACAGCATAAAAGAATCTTCCAAACACTATACTAAGTAAAAGCTAGATTTGAAAAAGTGTTTATACTATGTGAGTCCATTGATATGTAGCTCTATAACTGGAAAAACTTGTGGTTAAAAAGATCATAATTTTCATTGTCTCTAGCTGGAAGAAGTGGTATCATCTGCAGAGTGTTTGGAGAATTTTCCAGAACGATGGTCTCATTCTTTTCTTCTTCAGGTTGTGGTTTCAGGGGTATATGAATTCATTAAAACTTATGAACTTCCATTGATTTTGTGTTTTGGGAACTTCTCCTGAAGAATAAGGCAGGAACTGATAATAAGTATTATAGTATATAATTCGTGTGTATTGCAATAGGTGCAGTGACTATAAAACACCAAAGATAATTCAAATTCTATGAGAAAGAAGTATTCCATAGACTGGTAATACTTTAATTACATATTTGGCCTTGTCTCCAGCTTGTTTTATAAGCACCAAGCTCTTGTGCTAGCATGTATTCTATCAAATTATTATGATAAATCCAGTTGGAATAGTTTTAGGAATGTCAGCAGAGACCACCGAACTTGCTGTACTCAAAAGTGTCTTTCCTAAAAATCTAGTCTCATCTCATGCTTTCCAGTTATGACTACTAAAAAGTAATTAGACAAAGCTCAAAAGTCACAAAATTGGTTCTTATTACTTAAGCATTTCTCATAAATAAGGAGAGAATGAGAGTTGCTGGGACAAGGCCTAGAATTCAATTATCCTTTTTTGTTTGGTTGGCACTTGTTTGCTACTAAATGCTTTAAACTTATTCCTGATGAACAATGGTGCGTAGTACAAAACCAAGCCATAATTGGCAGAGAAAGTTAAGAAAGCTCAAGAAAGAGCCCACGGCATTTAGTCTTAGATACACTGCCTGAGTGAAAGGAAGGAATGAAGCCAGTATCCTAGTTTGAACAGTCCTATCATATCATCATTTCATGAGAACTTGGCATTACTTTTTGAAAAAGCCAACAACTACAGTTGTAACTTGTTTTAGTAGGTAATAACGTTCATGTATTTTTTAAAGATACATGTGCAGAATCTCCTGTAAGTTGACTGCTTTTGTTTCCTCATAGGAAATAATTTAAGAGAGAAATGTGAGATTGCCCAAGGCCTTGCCATATTTTAAGGAAAGAAATTGTAATTTGTTTGTTTTTATATAAGCAGTACTGAAATGACAATAGCACATAACTTGGTAAGTGGGTTAGCTTGGATTCTCCAAAGCAGATACTAAGATGAGGAATCTCTTACAGCTGATTCATTAAGGAAGGAATCTTTGGGGACATGGATAAAGGAGTAGAGGAAGCAGGTCAGAGAAGAAGAGGGAAGTCAAGCAAAATGCATCCCACAATAGGTAGCCTTCTGCCTGATCCAATCAACAAACTGGAGGATAAGTTATGCCTTGGAGTTATTCCAACCTGAGGAAGGCAGCCAGGATTTCAAACTCTGATGGCCCAAAACCATTTTTAACAGCAGTCATGGAGAAGGCCATGGGGTAGTAATTTTCCAGGTACTCCTGCCCTCTGCATCTGCTGGCCATTAAGGCCCAGTGGTTCCAGGGCCATTCTCAGAAAAGAAGCCTCAGAGGAGGTACTGAAAGCATATCACAGGCTGACTGTCACCACCCAGAGAAAGTTAAAAAAAAAAAAGTTTATCTAAGACATGTGGGTAGAACAGCAGCACTGCTCAGCAAATCCAAGAAATAGGTTAGAAAAGCAAACCTTCTCAGTAAATCCAGAATAATTATTATAAAGATTGTTCAGGAAAAGTGGTGACTGGGATGGTAAACGCTCATCAATTAGCAACTTCTCTTTTATCCCAACACTAATGCCACCAAAACATGACACATTCTATATCATATGTGTATGTGTGTGTGTGTATGTGTGTAAGTATATATAGATCCACTACTTCCTTTTTAATGACTGGCAATTATTTCATAATGTTTACTTATTAAAATTTATTCACTCAATCAACTGCTGATGGTTATTTCATTTTAATTATTTTCTTTAACAAACTATGTTGAATGATATCTTTTATATGCTTTCTCAGTCTGCTTTGTGCTGCTATAACAGAATACCACAACCAGGGAAATTTATGATAAGCAGAAATGTATTTTCTTAATTCTAAAGTCTGGAAAGTCCAAGACTGAGGGGATAACTAACTTGGCAAGGGCCTTTTTGGCAGGTCATCATGTGGCAGAAGGAGGAAAGTTGAGAAAGAGAGAGACAGAGAGAGAGAACTGAATACATTCTGTTATAGTCAACACCTACTGCAGAGCCATCATAGCCTGATCACCTGAGTTTGAGAGGAAATAAACATTCATGCCATAACATAGGTGTATTCAAAAACTTCACATATCTGTTCAAGGAAAATTGCTAATAATGGGATTAATAAATGAAAGAGAATACAATTTCTTTTTTTTATTATTGTTCATTTATTCACATATGCGTACATTGTTTGGGTCATTTTTCACCCCTGCCCCCCGACCCCACCCTCTCCCCCACAATTCCCCTCGCTTCTAAGCAGAACCGGTTCTGCCCTTATCTCTAATTTTATTGAAGAGAAGACATAAGCAATAATAAGAAAGACAAAGCATTTTTGCTAGTTGAGATAAGGATAGCTAACAGAGACAGTCCTAGCATTGCTTCCATGTACAAACATGTTATAACCCAAGTTGATTCATCTCTAACTGATCTTTACACTGGTTCCTGATCCCCTTCTCGTGTTGATCTCTGCCTCTTTAAGGTTTCTGTATTAGTTCCTCTGGAGTGGGGACATCAAACACTTTCATATTTTGGGTTTTCTACCTATCCCCATACCTCCCATATGGGCTCTCCCCTTGTCATGTGACCCAAGTCCAACAATATTGCTGTATTTGCCCTAGATCTAAAGTCTGCATATGAGGGAGAACATACGATTTTTGGTCTTCTGAGCCTGGCTAACCTTGTTCAGAATAATGTTCTCCAGTTCCATCCATTTACTACCAAATGATAATATTTCATTATTGTTCATGGCTGAGTAAAATTCCATTGTGTATAAATACCATATTTTCTTGATCCATTCGTCAATAGTGGGGCATCTTGGTTGTTTCCATAACTTGGCTATTGTGAATAGTGTTGCAATAAACATGGGTGTGCAGGTGCCTTTGGAATAATCTGAGTCGCATTCCTTTGGGTATATCCCCAGGAGTGGGATTGCTGGATCATATGGCAGATCTATGTTTAGATTTTTAAGAAGCCTCCAAATTTTTTTCCAGAGTCGTTGCACCAGCTTGCATTCCCACCAGGAGTGTATGAGGGTTCTTTATTCCCTATATCCCCCCCAATACCTGTTATTCGTGATGTTTTTGATGATGGCTATTCTAACAGGGGTGAGGTGGAATCAGTGTGGTTTTGATTTGCATTTCCTTTAAGGCTAGAGATGGTGAGCATTTTTTCATGTGTTCTTTGGCCATTTGAATTTCTTCTTTTGAGAAAGTTCTGTTGAGTTCAGTTGTCCATTTCTTTATTGGTTCATTGATCTTGGGAGAGTTTAGTTTCTTAATTTCCCTGTATATTCTGGTTATCAGTCCTTTGTCTGATGTACAGCTGGCAAATATTTTCTCCCCCTCTGTGGGTGGTCTCTTCAGTTTAGAGACCATTTCTTTTGTTGTACAGAAGATTTTTAATTTTATGAAGTCCCATTTGTCCATTCTTTCTCTTAGTTGCTGGGCTGCTGGGGTTCTATTGAGGAAGTCCTTGCCTATACCTGTTACTTCCAGAGTGTTTCTTGTTCCTTCCTATACTAACTTCAAAGTTTTAGTTCTGATATTCAGGTCCTTGATCCATTTTGAGTTGATACTAGTAGAGGGTGATAGACATGGATCTAGTTTCAGTTTCTTGCAGATGGATAACCACTTTTCCCAGCAACATTTGTTGAAGAGGCTGTCTTTTCTCCATCGTATATTTTTGGCACCTTTGTCAAAAATGAGGTGGGAATAGTTGTGTGGATTCATATTCCTCTATTCTGTTCCACTGGTCTTCATGTCTGCTTTTGTGCCAGTACCATGCTGTTTTTATTGCTATTGCTTTGTAATATAGTTTGAAGTCAGGTATTGTGATACCTCCAGCATTGCTCTTTTTGCTGAGTATTGCCTTGTCTATTTGTGGTCTCTTGTGTTTCCAAATGAACTTTAGGGTAGATTTTTCAATCTCTGTGATGAAAGTCATTGGGATTTTGATGGGAATTGCATTAAACATGTAGATTGCTTTTGGTAGTATAGCCATTTTTACTACATTGCTTCTACCAATCCATGAGCACGGGAGATCTCTCCACCTTCTGTAGTCTTCCTTAATCTCTTTCTTCAGGGGTTTGTAGTTTTCCTTGTAGAGATCATTCACATCCTTTGTTAAGGTTTTGGTTTTTTTTGAAGCTATTGTAAATGGAATTGTTTCCATATATTCTTTCTTAGTTTGTTCATTGTTGGTATATAGAAAAACTAATGATTTTTGTAAGTTGATTTTGTATCCTGACACATTGCTATAGCTGTTAATCTTGTCTAGGAGTTTTTGGGTATAGTTTTTTGGATCTTTAAGGTATAGAATCATATCATCTGCAAATGGGGGTATTTTAACAGTTTCTTTACCTATTTGTATTCCTTTCATTTCTTCTTCTTACCTAATTGCTCTGGCTAGGAATTCCAGTACTATGTTGAATAGAAGTGGGGATAGTGGGCACCTTGTCTTGTTCTTGATTTTAGGGGAAACGGTTTAAGTTTTTCTCCACTAAGTATGATGTTGGCTGTAGGTTTGTCACATACAGCATTTACAATGTTGAGGTAACTTCCTTCTATTCCTAGTTATCTTAGGGCTTTTATCATGAAGTGGTGTTGGAGCTTGTCGAAGGCTTTTTCTGCATCTATTGAGATGATCAAGTGTTTTTGTCTTTGTTTCTATTAATGTGCTGTATTACATTTATAGATTTGCATATGTTGAACAACCTCTGCATCCCTGGGATGAAGCTGATTTGGTCATGGTGGATGATCTTTCTGATATGTTGTTGGATTTGTGTTGCCATTATTTTATTGAGGATTTTTGCTCAATATTCATTAAGGAAGTTGGCCTATAGTTCTCCTTTTTGTAGGTGTCTTTGTCTGGTTTTGGGATGAGAGTAATATTGGCTTCATAAAATGAGTTAGGCAGTGTTCCTTCCCTTTCTGTTTTGTAGAACAGTTTATGGAGGCTTCTTCTTTAAATGTCTGATAGAATTCAGCAGAGAATCTTTCAGGTCCTGGAATTTTCTTTTTTGGGAGACTCTTAATTGCTTCTTCAATTTCATTTTGTGTTATAGATCTCTTCAGGTCATTAATATCCTCTTGGTTCAGTTTTAGATGGTTGTAAGTATCTAGAAATCTATCCATTTCTTCAAAATTTTCAAATTTATTAGAATATAAGCTCTCAAAGTAGTCTCTGATGATTTTTTGGCTTTCTGTGTTTATTGTTATCGACCCTTTTGAATTTCTGATTTTACTGATTTGGGTTTTTTCTTTCCTCATTTTAGTCAGGCTTGCTGGGGGGTCTGTCAATCTTATTTATTTTTTTAAAGAACCAGCTTTTTGTTTCATTGATTCTTTGTATTTTTTGTTTGTTTGTTTCTATTTCATTGATTTCAGGCCTTATTTTAATTATTTCTCTCCTTCTGCTTGTTTTGGGATTTGCTTGTTCTTGTTTTTCTAGGAGTTTGAGATCTAGCATTAGATCATTGATTTGAGATCTTTCTGACCTTTTAATATACGCACTCATGGCTCTAAATTTTCCTCTTAGGACTGCCTTTGCTATGTTCCATAGGTTCTAGTAGGTCGTGTTTTCATTTTCATTAACTTCCAGGAAGCTTTTAATTTCTTCTTTTATTTCATCAATGACCCATTGATCATTCACCAATATTTTGTTCAGCTTCCAATTGTTTGCATGTTTTTTTACTGCTGTTTTTGTTGTTGATTTCAAGTTTTAATGCACTGTGGTCAGATAGAATGCATGGGATTATTTCTATTTTCTTATATTTGCTGAGGCTTGCTTTGTGCCCTAAAATATGATCAGTTTTGGAGAGGGTTCCATGGGCTGCTGAGAAGAATGTATATTGTGCAGCAGTTGGATGAAATATTCTTAGAAATCAACTAGATCCATTTGATCTATGGTGTGATTTAGTTCTAGAATTTCTTTATTAATTTTTCATTTAGAAGACATATCTATTGGTGATGGGGGGGTATTAAAATCTCCCACTGACACTGTGTTGGAATCTATATATGTTTTTAGGTCCTTCAGAGTATGTTTGATGAAATTGAGTGCATTGATGTTGGTTGCATATAGGTTGATAATTGTTATTTCCTTTTGGTGTATTTCCCCTTTTATTAGTATGGAGTGTCTTTCTTTATCTCGTTTGATCAATGTAAGTTTGAAGTCTACTTTGTCTGAGATAAGTATTGCTACCCCTGCCTATTTTCGGGGGCCACTGGCTTGGTAAATCTTTTTCCAGCCTTTCACTCTCAGCCAGTGCTTATTTCTGTTGATGAGGTGGGTCTGCAGTAGGCAGCAGACTGTTGGATCTTCCTTTTTAATCCAGTTTGCCAATCGGTGTCTTTTGATGGTAGAATTAAGTCCATTAACATTCAGTGTTAGTATTGATAGGTATGTGATGATTCCTCTCATTTAGTTGTCTTTGTTTTTTAAGGGTTTGATTGTGTGCAGCTGAATCAATGTTACTCTCTACTTTCTTGTCTTTTCTTCTCCTGTGGTTTGGTACTGCCTATCCTTTCATAGGTTTGTTTGCTTTCATTTTCTGTGTGCAGAATTCCTTGGAGAATCTTTTGTAGTGGTGGCTTGGTGGTCATATATTGTTTCAGTTTCTGCTTATCATGGAAGACTTTTATTGCTCCATCTATTTTGAATAATAGTTTTGCTGAGTAGAGTATCCTAGTGCTGAAGTTATTTTCATTCAGGGCCCAGAAGACCTCACTCCATGTTCTTCTTGCTTTTAAGGTTTCTGTTGAGAAATCTGCTGTGATTTTGATGGGCTTACCTTTGTATGTTATTTGTTTTTTCTCTCTTACAGCCTTCAATATTCTTTCTCTATTCTCTGTGCTTGTTGCTTTAATGATAATATGTCGTGGGATAGTTCTATTTTGGTCAAGTGTTTTTGGTGTCCTAGAGGCTTCCTGTACCTAAATGGGCATAGTTTTCTCTAGATGTGGAAATTTTTCTGTTATTATTTTGTTGACTATATTATGCATTCCCTTTGCTTCCACCTCTTCTTCTTCAATGCCTATGATTCTCAGATTTGGTCTTTTGATGGAGTCAATGAGTTCTTGCATATTCCTTTCACAGCTCTTGAGTTGTTTAACTAATAGTTCTTCAGTTTTTCCTTTAATTATCATTTTGTCTTCAAGTTCTGAGATTCTGTCTTCTGTTTGTTCCATTCTGTTGGAACGGTGTTCCATTCTGTTTTGTATTTCTGTTTCATTCTTTTTTCTGAGGTTTTCCACTTTGTATTGTCACTTCCTCTTTATATTGTCAATTTTTGTCCTTAATTCATTTATTTCTCTATTTATCATGTTCTATATTTCGCTTTGGTGTTTATTTAGTTCTCCTATGATTTTATTTGTTTTTGTGTTTTCTCATATTCTTTATTTTTGTTGTCTTGGAATTTCTTGAGTGCCTTCTGTATGTTTTGGTTGACCATGTCTAGTAACATCTCTATAAAACTCTCATTGATTACTTGCAGGATTTCTTCTTTCAAGGTGTTCTTATGGGCTCGTTGGATTCCTTGGGGTAGTTTATCTTTGTTTTGTTGGAGTCTGGAACTGGGTATCCATTTTCTGCATTTCCCTCTGAATCCTGTATTAATTTATTTTTGGGGGAAGAATGGTTTCCATCCCTTTTTTGTCTTTCAATCATTCCACTTGTTATGGTTTCTGTCCCTGGGCTATGTGTAATTTAGTACTAGCTGAGTTACAGTAGTAAAACTAACAAAACCAAGAAAGAAGGAGAAAAAAGGAAAAGAAAAAGAAAAAGAAAGAGAAAAAAAGGAAAAAAATGGAGAACCAAAGAAATCAACAGAGAGAGATGGTGGACGATCAAACAGTGAACAAGACAGCCAAACCTTTGAAGAAAGGGAAAAAAAAAATCATTGCTCAGGAACAGTTGTTCTGATGTTCTGGTGTTACTCCTTTAGCATCCAGTCCTGTTTGTCTGTGTCTGTTAGGTAGGTTTGGAGCTGGCATCTGGTGGGGTTTGAGCCCTCTTGTGGTGGGCGGCAGGCATGCGGTGGCCCAGTGGCAGTGTCTCGGCTGTTCTTTCAGTAAATCATGGCATGGAGAAGTCTTCCACATGCTAGGGGCTCAAAGTGCCAAAGTTTCAGCTCTCCCTTGTGCTTTACCTCAGCCAAGCACGTCTCCAGCATCTCAGCAAGGTCCTTGATTCACGGAGCTCACACAGTCTGCATACGTGTCCTAGTCACCATCTTGGATCTTCTTGCAATTTCTTACTTTGTAGCTAATTGTCAAATTACCCAACTAGTCACAGGCCTTCTACTGGGCCTGTAGGGGAAGTGCTGTCCTTCTGGCCTGAGTGGAAATGGTTACAGGATCGTCTAGAGTTCACTGAGGCTTGTGAGCTCACTACCACAGACAAGATGACCTAACTCTCCCAGGGTTACTGCTAATTGTTGTCAGGAAACTTTTGCCCTGGCTGGTCTTGAACCACAATCCTGATATTCACATCCTAAGTAACTGGGTTATAGGCATGAATCACTGAACCCAGCCTGTAAGCATTCCTTTTGATGTTTGTTTTTTCCTTTAAATAATCCAAGATGTTGGGGACTAGACAATTTGACTCCCTAACAGATAGCTGATAGACTCTTCTCTGGTACTCCAGCTACCTTGAACTAAGGACCACCAGTTAAGCAAACAGCTAGACTGCCCTCACACCAGCACTGGCTGCTTTGAACAGCTCCTGGAATCCTGGAGGAAGCTACATGGCATCCACATCTGCTTGCTGATGAAGCACAACTCCAGCTCTTGAAGGCACTGTTCCAGCCACAACTATTACAAATAGCCTGTGCCAGTCATTTTGCCATCACAAGCTTCAGTGAGCTCTAGATGACCCTGCAGCCATTTCCATCAAAGCCAGAGGGGGAGCACTTCCCCTACTGGCCCAGCAGAAGGCCTGTGACTGGTGCAAACACAGTCCTTCAATTCCATCATTGTTGCAAACACCCTTGCCACATTCCATTTCTGGCTACATAAACAGAGTGTTGGGCTTATTTTGGAATCAACCAAGAAACACCCTCCTGTGCTGCCCTCTCGTGTTTCAACATTAGGAACAATAAAAGATTTCTTTCAACTGGATCTTTTCTTGTCTACTTTTGATCTTTTTCATTAGTAGAGCAGGCTAAGCTGGTAACACAAGAAGAGGATGGCAGAAGCAGTAGCAGATGTGGCCGTAGCACACAGATGGTGACAGCAGTGATAGTAAAGATAGGCAACTAATGTGGTCCAGAGAGCAGCTAGGATAGAATGAACAGAGAGCAGAAGTGGCACAGACAACAAGAAATGGCAGAAGTAAAAAGAGAAGGTGAGAGGGGCAGAGAGCTTAGGTTGAAGAAAGACAGAAAGCTGTGAAGAGGCAAGGAAGAGAAACTAGAGAGTTCCAGAAAGCTGTCAAGCCTTAAGAATTAAGGGCCACAGACTCCCTAGGCCTGAGAGCTGTAAAACTTGTCGCTATATGGCTAAGGTTCCCAGCATCCAAGGCCTATACAAGAGCTGTTACACCAGAAAGCATAACCTGCTGCTGCTTGCTGCTGTCTCCTACCACCACTCACCTGTGCCAGAAGCTGAGGATTACAATAGCTGCCAAGTACCAGGTCCACCAGTGGTTAAAGCCCAGAGCAATAATTCTCCAACCTCAATGGGTAGAACAATAAGTCTCTGGCTTCTCAAGCCTGAAGCAAAAGGCCCTTCACTCTGTGGGGTTTCAATTCTTCTGCATTCTCTAGAAATGAACTAGTTGAATGTCTGTCACTTCATAATGTGTTTTAATGTCTGATAGGGCTGGTATCTACCCACTATTTTTCTACTGCAAAACTTCCTGGGTATTTGCACATTTGTATTTCTATAGAAAATCTGGTATTCATTTGAAAATGTATCTGTGAAATCTCATTCACATATTAATAATATGTTTAATTAATAGGTTAAGGTATGGGTAATTATCACCTTTAATGTATTTTTTTTCTATTAAAGAGCACCATATCTTTCCATTTACTAACGTATTTTTTTAATTCTCAGTGAAGTTTCAAACTTTTCCTCAGAACCATGCCCATTTCCTGTATATACCTATGTAGTATTTGATTTGTCTTTCTAAAAGTTTTCTTCCATAAACTGCCTGATATATTAACATTTAGTAACTCATTACCTTATTAAATTATCTGATTGTTTTAAATAGTTTTAGTTATATTTCCTGAATTATTACCTACAAATATAATTTTTCCTTCTCTGTGAATGCTTCACACTGAGGCTAATGGTAGGAGCACTTCTTGTTTCAAATTTTAAACTTGTTTCCTCTTCATTATTAATTTATCTGAGTATAAATGATAACAATTCTTACTTTTGGTAATTTCTACAAACTTTTTCCTTTGCCATGCCAGTTAAGGAAATAAATAATGTTACAAAACCTTTAATCTGACATAATCACCTTAGCAATATAAAAAAGAAATGACAGGCAAAATTCCCACCCTAGAAACTCCATCCTTTCATCAGCTTTGCATTATAGATCAGCTGCAGCCTAACAACTCAATCATAATGTATTTCAGGTAGTAAAAAGCATTCATGCATTTATTAAAAGGTAAAAGGTATGAACTGATTTCCTTTGGCTTCTGTTATTAGAGTATCACATAACCTAAATTGTGTGAATCTTTATTCATTTTAAGCAGAATGTTATATTGTAGATATTTATAAAGCAGCTAATGAATGGTTGTGATAGGATACAGTTAGTGGATAAAATAATTGTTTATAACTTCTGCAGGAAAATTAGAAGAGATGACTCAGACAGGAGCTGTCAATAATTTTATACTGTGGTCTCCTTTTGTTAAAATGCTTTTTTGCTCCTTCAATTGTGAAAATGGTCCCATTGTCTGAAAGCCCTTATTTCTTAAATTTTTTCTCTTGTTTATACCTTTAAATGATTTTTATAGAGAACCTAGCATCAGCACTGCAGTTGGATAGGAGAAACAACTTCTAATGTTCCTCAGCATAGTAGAATATGATTGACAACAATTGAATATTTGAAAAAGAATATTAAATATTCTTAACACAAAGAAATGATGAATGTCTGAGGAGACAGATACACCATAACTTGACCTGATTTTTATACATGGTATACACATATTAAAATAACACACTTTACTCACCGATATCTATGCATCTACTAAAATAAGTATATATTTTATAAAAATAGCCTAATACATGTCAAGCACTCTTGATTCCTAGGAACATGGTGATGAAATATTTCCTTCACTCATGTTGCTTAGTGTCATGAGAGACAGAGATAGAGAACAAAATGTTAACATATACGGCTATGACAATAGTTATGAGGAAGAAAGAATGAGAAAAACCTTTCCAGAGAAAGTCAAGCTTGAGAATGATGAGGAATTATCAAGCAAAGAAAGACAAAGTATCTTCAAAGGCAGAAGGAGCAATACGTGCAAAAGCTCAGGAGAGGAGGGGCAACAGAGTTACCAGTAGCTAGATAACTCAAAATCTACAGAGGAAATGGATTGAGGGTTCTGCATTTTGGCCATCTGTCTTGACCTTGCAGGAGGAGACTTACATGTGGAAGGTCACTGCATTTCAGAGAGAATTGATTATAATGTATACTTTTTTCTGGACTAACTACTTTATTTCATATATATATATATACACACACACACGCCTAGGTATACTTAGGACTGAAAGAATCGTTGTACAAAATCATACACCTAACATGGACATGAGAGTGTGATATAGCTTGGATATAAAATGTCCCTACAGACTTGGTCCCCAGTTGATGAAAATCTAACACAAAGTTTTTTACATTTTTTTCTTGACGTGAAAATGGTGTTCTACAATTTTGGTAAGTAATGATATGATGATAAGAATCTCTCGGTGCCCAGGGCACTTGTTTCTCATTCTTTGAATGTTCATAGCCAAGTCATCTGAGGCAACAAACAACTGAGAAAAAATTGTTGCCACCCTTCAGTCAATATAGATTCTGACTACAAGTGTTTCGGTGTGTGTCCTTTCCCCTATAGAGTACACCCAGGCTATAATATGACTCACTGGGGGAATAGCTCCAACTCATCTAACATGGCAACTATAAAATTTGACACAAATGAAAGAGGTAAATGTGGCACACATGAATATTTTTAAGCGGTTGAAGTCTGCATCATCTACTTAATATGCTGCAAGTGTTCGGTGAGTTCCACAGCTGACTGGATAGGGCATGAAAACTTGACCTTGGAAATTCTCCTGGGTCATTGATAGCTGAGGCTTATTATATTCATATTACTCTGACTTTGAACATAATTTCTAGGAAATAATGAGTAAATGTGAGGCACTCCAGAGTTTTGAGTCCAGAAGTATGAATGCTGGATCATGGCACATGAAACAGAGATGGCTGTCAACAGAATCAACTCACGTAAAATATCATAGGCATTTATTTAAGCCACTGAAGTCATAATGGCCACAGAATCTCTGCCTTGAAGACTGGCTCCACAATATGTTTACAGAAAATTCACATTCAAAGGAACATTAATGATCAATAAGCACATTAAAATGTCCGTTCTCATTAGCAATTTGAAGAAAGTAAATTAGAACCAAGTTTGGCCCACACTAAATAGACACTTGTCTTCCCTTCCAAAAAGGCCTAGGAGACCCCTGGCATAAATATCTGGCGAATGCCAGCACAAATGCCAATACTCAAATATTAATCACCATGTGGTGATGCCAGACTATTGGCACTTTGCTTGAAGCTTAGCAAACTAAAACAACTCCTTTAGAAATGGTATAATAAGAACTTAAATTTGTGTATATTATGATACAGTAACCCCTTTCCTAGAAACTTATTTAAAGAAGAAAAAGAGCTTTATGTATGAAACTTAATCTTAGCAATACCCATTAGAGCAATATCACATTAAAAAGTTACATACCTTACCTTATGGGGTGTTCAAATAAATTATTGCTCATTAATTAGATAAACTTTTATATGGACAGATATAAAAGATTATAAACACTATAGAAAAAGAACATTTATATTCTTTAATTTTTAAATAGGCAATATTTATGTCTATGGATAAATGAAAACTAATGTGGAAAAAAATTTAGTGAGGACACTTTATTGATAAAATTGTTTCTAATTTTGAAATAAAAATGTTTTGCATTGTTTTCTAAGTAGCTGAATTGTTCATCTACTTAAGTTACTATCCCTCTGATTTTAATTTTTATGTATAGTACTCAAATTTCTCAGCCCCTTTCTCTTGGGCATCTGGGCAGGAAGGAGGGAAAAGAGTGGGTTTCCTTTAAGAGAAATCTCGATGATGTTATTGTCATGAAGAAACCTTATGTGTATAAGCAGCAGGGCCTTCCAAATGGATAAAAGACTGAAAACATAGAAAGGGAAAATTTCATACTTTTACCTGCCAAATATGAGTCACAAGTAGTGTCTGAATTCTTACTAGGATTATTACTATCCCTGTAACCTCTGCAACCCTCTTCTGTACCATGACAACCACATTGAAAAAAATGTCCTCCTACCTACCCAAATGAAAATGATAAATGCAACCCTAAAACCTTTTGCTAACAAGACACAACTTATTGTTTTTGTCTTTGATCTTCTGCCAATAAGTTAATTTAGATAAATACAAAGGTGTTTTCAAGGGCCCAGAAGAAAGTGTGATCTTTCCATATGGCACATGACATTCTCAGTAAAAGCCACAAAGACATAGCCTCAAACTTGGGACTTTATGAAATCTAGTTTCACAGTATTCATACAGTTGGCTTTTTACATGATAGCATCTTGAAAATAGTACTTTTAGCATTAAGAGTATCTTTCCTGATTAAATGCGGTGTTCCAAAGGAAAGCTGACTTAAGGAAAACCAGAAACCAGCATAACATAACAACCTTAAATCAGTGACATAATGAAATATTTTTGGTCAAATTTGGAGGTAAGAATCATAATGTCTAGGATATATCTCCATATATCACCATTTTAGCACAAGCTTTTACATGAAACTACAAGTTACTTCAAGGATCAAACTATATAAATGTCAAATTTCTTCAAATGACCTTGTAATCACTCTAGAAGCTATTTTTTAATTAATATTAAAATGATGATAAAATGACATGTGGCCAGACATGGAAGGTTTTAATGTCTTTCAAATATTTTAGTGCCCCTGCTTAGAGGTACATAAATGGGGAACAATGTCCTAATGAAACTTTTCTTATAAGAAATCTATACAACTTTCCATAAACTATAACCACACTTAATATAAGTGAGGAAATATTTTAAAATGGTAGACTTACATAGTCAGAAAGCACTTTGAATACTGGCCATTATCTGAGGCTCTGTATTTTATAACTAAAAGAAAGTCTGAAAATGTCACATATATTTTTGGGATTTTTTTTTCTTAAATTTTATATAAATTCTCAGCTTAAATTCGTAACCAATTCTTAAATCTTTGGGGATTTTTGAATACTCTGTTTTTCTCCATTACAGAAGAGAGAGTTTGAGCAAAAGAATGTCTATCACCTAATGAATAATAACTTACCCAGACTTACAGTATACCTTGTGGCTCTGGTCATGTGCTAAAAATAAAAACTGGAAGCTGCACACTGCAGTGGTCAGAGCCACTGATTCAAGTTGATCCTGGTCATTTTGAGGAATGTCCCTGGCTGAATTCCAAACTAGGGATGAATGGCTCTGTATAGCAGGATTCTTCTGAATAACTTGAAAAAATACATTACTAAAACCCCTCAAAAAAGTGCTACTGATTCTCCATTAATAATATGTAAATGTAAATGACAAAAGGTTGGAATACAAAAGATATTGATAAGCATATCATCTTATCATATTACTGAAAATCCTCTTTTGTGTACAGTTATATCCTAGGCCTGTGTGTGTTTATTCTCACTTCAGTGTTTTAAGCCTTTGAAGGGCTTAACTTAGGGAGTTGAAGTACTAAAATGAGACTAAATAAAGAAAAAAATATTTTCTTTTCAAGTATAAGACCTTGCCTGCACGTTTTTCTTTAACTTAGTAACACATAAATAGGTAAAATGAATTTTCTCCCTGACATTTATGTTTTTCCCATTTCATGACTTGCTCAACTTTCCTTCTATCTTTCGCCACAGTCTCTTCTTTAACTAAGCTTTCATAATCATAGAGTAGATTGTAACAGTACTTAATATCTCTGCATCACAGTTTACTTTTTTTGAAGCAAACCTGATCATCAAAATATATAATGCTGTAGCACTAACCATTTAAATATCAATGAAAAACGTATCAAATTCTTAAAAACAAATCCCAAAGTTCCCCACCCATAAGAAGATACCATAAAATTTTTATGAAGTCCACAAAAATGTTATTGACTACATGTTCTTGTAGCAGAATGTTTTTGGTTACAAGCAATACAAACAAAACATCAAAATCATCAGACCTAACCAATCCACATAATTTATTAATTTATGTAACCAAAGGTCCAGAAAGGCAACCTTTAAGCACGATCTGAGTCGTGAGGATCACCTGAGGGTGATCAGAGTCACCCTCCATTTCCTTATAATTTTCTAGGCTCTATCTACTTTCTCATGTGCTAACATCATCATCTGTACCACTTTTTATATGGAAGAATATAACACTCCTAGGTATATTCTGACTGGTTCATATCAAAGACAAGACAGGGCTAGATGATTCTCACAAATATCAAACAAAAATTCCAAGTTCAATTTCAATTGGTTCCTACTCACTCCTGGGAACCATGTATAGATTGGTTTCTGCTGAATTACTTAACTACCTAAGAAAAGTTCACGCTGGAAATGAGATATAGAATTTTCTCTGTTTGTGTTTGAACCATAAGGGGCCACCCCTAGAGTTGGAGAGAGGTTCCTAAAACCCAATTCAGATTGTACCTACAAAATAGAGCAAAGACAGGATGGATGTTGGGATGGAAAACACAATTCCCACTCTAACTTACTTGCAGCCATCATAGCATGTAAGTGGACTGAGTAGAAGGACTACTTAAAGGTAAACCTACTATAACCATAAGATATTCTACTATTATTAACAATAAGAAAAATGAATCACTAGAGTTCTTATCCCACTGTCTTTAACAAGGAAGAAAAGAGAAGGGTGAAGACAAAAAAATCCTTTAAAATCAATTAACTGAAACTTTAACTATGTTTTATCTATCATTCTTCTCATGCTGCTTAACAAACTACAAAGTTCAGATCCCTCATATCATAATAAATGACTCAAACTCAATAAGCTCTGAACCATTTGCTCTTGGATAAGAGCACTTCTCAAAGCCACTTCAAATAAACATAAAATAAATAACATAAAAGTGAAACAATGTACTTTCTAGGCAAACACAGCCAAAATAAATGCTCTATGACTCTGCCTTCAAAAAGATCACTGTACTCAACTCTTTTACATAGAAAGTCTGGAATTGTGGAAGGCTGTGTGTCAGATATTATCACAGATACAAGTCTAGAAGACTGAGAAGTTGACCCAAATCTATGGACTTTCACAGACCAGAGAATGTTAAGGATGGACATATAAGAGCATCCACCTAGCTAGAAAAATTTTGTGGAAAGATTATGAGGCACTCCCAATTGGACAAGAGTGTTTATCATTTTTTCATATAGAAAGGGAAAATAGTAAGTTGGAGGGATTCAGTATATCTTTTATTGCTTTTTCTAATGATACAGGTTATACCTACCTTAAGGCTTCTTGTTTTGGCTAGGTATTCATTTATTCTGAACCCAACAAAAATCTACTATCACAAAGGGTACCCAGTAATTCAAATGTCTTTAGATGACATAAACAGCTAAATAGAAATGGGTCATAATAACATTAGTATTGAAATTTGACTACATATTTGTTGCCATTCTCTATGAAGTTTCAGTCCAAGACCTCCCAGGATTTAATGAGAATAGCTTCATATGTGCTGTCTTCCTTCCCCTATCACAGTGGTATCTGCTACTACAAAGCCATATAAGGATAGTAGCCAGGATACATATGGAAAATAGTACCTTTTCTAGATTGTGACATCCTAGAATTTATAAGCAGCAAATGTCCAAGGGTAAAAGTGCACTACACTGCATGCATTCTTCCTTGAGCCAAATCTACATTATAGAATAGCTTAGTATAATTAAAAGTGCAAGTTCTGAAATTAAAACAAATGTGAGTTCAATGAATTGCCATTTCTTAATTGTGTAAGAGTTGGCAAACTGCATAATCCTCTAAGTTTTTCTGTCCTATCTATGTCAATGATGTTGATTAAATGCTACATTACTATCAAAGGGCTTATCACAGTGCCTGGAACTTAGCAAATATTGACAAGCAGTACCATTCTACTGTGAAAGGGGAGAAAGAATACCTTTTTAACTATCTGCAGATCAGATATCAAGTTTGCCTCCTCATCATCTCTTCTCAAATAGCTTCTTAAGTCATCTTACAAATAATAATCTCTTCAGCAGTGAACAACTTTAAGATGTCTTCAAATATAAGATGATTTCTGTTGAAGAGATCAAAACAGCCTTTGTAAGTAAAGCATGTAGGTTTAAATTATTGAAACCCATAGTTAAAAAGATCCAGATTACTTTAAAATGTCTATAATTGAGGGACAAACTACCAAAGAGTAATGATCATCAAAACACATTAGGTTAGACCTTGTCTTCCTGGGGTTGCATTTCATCCCTGCTTCTTACTCTCTGAGTGACCTTGAGCAAGTTAACTTAAACTTCTTTGACCTAAACCTCAGTCATCATCTATAAAAGGGAATAATGCTCTCTAGATTGATCTAGTTGATACTTCTTGATATATAATAAATGACATAGAATTAGTAACAACTGTTAGCTGCTTATAATAGTTATTATTATCTAAATCCAATAGGTTAAATGGTTATGACAATATTACCTAAAATGTTTAATGAGGATTTCACTCAATTCATCTGGGAAAGGTGCAAGAAATTTAAAAGAAATCTCCTATAAATGCTCCATATCCTTTAAAAAAATACATTCTGGTTGGTGGTAGCAGGGCTTCCTAGCAAGCATGAGGCCCTGAATTCAAATCCCAGTGCCACCAAAATATAAAAATAGAAAATACACTCTTGCTCATAATTTTATCCCATAATCCAAGGGGTAAAAAAAACCATATAGCCCCCTAAACCACAAACCCTGCTTTCCTAGTATGCTATCAACAGGGCTGTACAGAGGACAAGCAACCAAATCACTGAACCGTTCACCCCAGGAACACTCTTATTGCCAGAGCACAGAAAGGTTGTTTCCTGTGACAGAATGGAAATTTGCACCCCAAAATTGTACAAAAGATTAAAGGCAGAGCAGGGAGCATGGTAAGTCAATACAAAGTTCTCCTGGGTAAGTCAAAAGAAAATTTTTAGGAATCTACTGACTTGGATTTAAGATTTCTTGGCTGTATCAGCAACTAATTACAGATTCTTGTCTGGTTTTTCTCAATAGAAAAATATCCTAGTCAAAATTCCATTTAGGTTACAAAGTGATATCATTTAGTATGATGTTAAATAATACTAATTTAATTGGCACAGAAATTATTAAAAAAACAAAACAAATATAAAAACTGGCAATTTGAGCACCCAATGCTCCATGAGAACTCAAGTTTTATCTGATTCAGATGCTAAAGATAGCACTAAACTCTGGAATGCCCCATTCAAAATCAGTTTTCCATGGCAGCTGTTGTATTGAAAGTTTTACTTGTGATGATAATATGATTTACTTTTGGAATACATGGCAAACACCACAGTACAAGAGGTCAAAATAAGTTTTAATTTTTGTTTTGGAAAGAGTGGACAGAGGGTCTGGAAAGCTATGTTAATAACATCTTAGATTTGAAGGCACACTCAGTTTATTTTCAAACACCCATAGAAACCATTTTCGGAAAAATCTAGTCAATAAGTACAAATTATCTTAAAACTATATTTAATTGCTGCCTTAAAAAATCAGTGTGTGAGTGACACATGTATATTATAAATAATATCAGATTTAGGTTAATAGGTGTATATTTAACTTAAAGCTGAATCTCACCAATAAAGTCATTGACAAAATATTTTGGCAGTTTGATTCAAGTTGAGCTAATGATAAACTGACAAAAATAGATTTTGTTGGTCTTAGATCACTATGAAGTAACCAAATGTTTGTTTGAAATAACTTCTACTGAATTAAAAATTAATTTTCCTTAGACTTTGACAAAGCTCATTTATTTTCTACAACCTCAATACTTTAACAGCAGTTGGAGATGTTAAAATGCAACCAATATTATACTCTTCCTTTTCTTCCTTTAACACTGTCCAATTATGAAATCTAAGAGTCTGAAGAAAATACTCATAGAATTTGTTTTTACCTCTGGCTCTCTCTACCTTCCCTGGAATATCTTGGTTTTGTTTATTTATATTTTTCCTTTCCCACTGTCACTGAACCCATATACTAAATTAACTGGTATCCTACCAAAAACATCCACCAATTTCAGAGTCCACCACTGCCATGTCTTGAATTTCCACAGTGGTCAATTACCAAATTTACCTAGGGTTCTCCAGTGGGCAATGAGATAACCATCCAGACTCAGAAACTGGAGTCAGGAAGTATAACCACCCTGAAGTGCCTCTGCTCTTTCCCCATCATTCTCAGAAGCATTTATTAAAGACAACAATAGCTCCACTGAGGAATGCATTAACAATTCTGGCTAATTTATACTGACTACTTAGATTATTGCATTAATGAGTTTGAAGCTATGGACTTCATTCCTATTTAGCCCTTTAATCTTTGTCATCTTTGTAACAATCAAAAACTGTAAGCTAAAAGGTATATGAACAAAAGTATCTGCAGAAGCACTGTCTATAACAGAAAAAAGAAAGTCTTGATTTCTAATATAAAGTAGTTATAGTATATAATCAATGTAAAACATACGCTTCATATATTATTGTGTAATACGGAATATATAGGAAATAATTATACCTTATTAAGATGAGATTTGCATAAAATGTTCATTAAATAATAAATTAGAAAAGATTAAAATGAAAAAACTATATTTTCACTGAGATTACAATTTTGTTATTTATGAAAACAATCTGAAGGCTATAAACAAATAATAGGTTAATTTCTGAAGTTACAGGTGATTTTTTTTTCATTCATAGCATTTATTGTTTTACTATAAACAGGTAAATAAAGAAGTAGGGAAAAGTGTAGCTCACCTTTTATATTAACAGATAATATATATTAAATGGATCATAATACCATTTAACAGAATGAGTAAATCATAAAGGTTTTCATATGTAGAATGTATTTATTTATTTGCTTCAGATAAACAACTAGTTGGCAAACTAGACATTTAACATTTCTTGATAGCACTGCCATCCTGCTTCACGCTGTCATGACCCAGAGGATTTCCAAAACCTGGGTAGAGTTTCTTTTTTTTAATTGTTTTTTTTTTTCTTTTTAAGGCAAGGTCACTGTGTAGCCCAGGCTGGCTTCAAGCTTCTAATCCTTTTGCCTTTGCCTCCTGAGTGGTAGGATTAAAGGCACTTGCTACCCTGCCCTGCAAGTTTATTGGTATTTTCAAATAGAAACTAGGTCTTTTGAATTTCACATTTTTAACTACAACATGCAACATAGAAGGAAGACTCAAATCTTTCTTAGTTACTCATACTCTTAACGCCAGATTTGCTCTGTTCCTCAATCCAGTTTTTCAACAGTGATAAATTGTCTGGCAGTAAAAGATCCTAAACACTAATACTCTTCTTTTTTTTTTTTTTTTTTTGGTAGTGTTGCAGATTGAACTCAGGACCTTGTGCTTGATAGGCAAGAGCTCTACCACTAGAACCATACCTCCAGCCCTGCCCCTAATTAATCTTAAATAGCAATATGGCCCCTTTTTTGTGTGTGCTGTATTAAGAAATCAGTAATATCCATACTTTTGAATTTACTTAGAGGTTAAAATAAAATAATTATGAATTTACTGTGCATACCTATGATATAATTATGGCAAAAATATTTGTATCATTCATGATGATTTTTGACAGTCAAAGGTCTCACGTACAGGTTAAAAGCACTGAGAAGTATTTTTTAGAAAAATGATTCATTTATATGCTGTATTGCATTTATTGATCTGCATAGGTTGAGCCATCCTTTTATTCCTGGGATGAAACTTAATCATCGTGTGTGATCTTTTTGATAAGTTGTTGGATAGGGTTTGCAAGTATTTTATTGAGAATTTTTACATCTATGTTCATTAAAGAGATGGATCTTTTCTTTTGTTGTGTCTGTCTGGTTTGGGGATGAGTGTAATACTGGTTTCATAGAATGAATTTGGTAGTGTTCTTTCCCTTTCTATTTCATGGAAATGTTTGAAGAGTAATGGTGTTAGTTTTTCCTTAAAGGTCTGGTAATATTGAGCAGTGAATCCACATCATTTTATGGTAAAGGATCTGAAGAAACTAGGAAGAGAAGGAATGTGCCTCTACATAATAAAGGTATATATGATAGACCTATGGCTAACATCATACTAAGTGGGGTAAAACTGAAAGCATTTCCTTTAATGTCAAGAACACAAGACAAGTGTGTCCACTCTCCCCACTCTTATTTAACATAGTTTTGTAATTCTTAGCAAGAGCAATAAGACAGGAGAAAGAAATGAATGATCCAAATAAGGAAAGAAGAAGTCAAATTATCTCCATTTGATCTTATACTAAAAGATCTGAAATACCTTAAAAGCAACAGAGGCCAATAGGAGAAGGGGACCAGGAACTAGAGAAAAGGTTAGATCAAAAAGAATTAACCTAGAAGGTAACACACACGCACAGGAAATCAATGTGAGTCAACTCCCTGTATAGCTATCCTTATCTCAAACAGCAAAAACTCTTGTTCCTTCCTATTATTACTTATACTCTCTCTACAACAAAATTAGAAATAAGGGCAAAATAGTTTCTGCTGGGTATTGAGGGGGTGGGGGGGAGAGGCAGGGGGCAGAGTGGGTGGTAAGGAAAGGGGTGGGGGCAGAGGGGAGAAATGACCCAAGCCTTGTATGCACATATGAATAATTAAAAAAAAAAGATCTGAAAAACTTCAACAAAAAACTCTTCAAAACATAAAAACCTTCAGCAAAGCAGCAGGATACAAAATCAACATTAAAAAATCAGTAACTTTTTTTATACACTAACAATGAACAGACAAATAAATCAAGAAGATCATCCTATGCCCACTAGCCTCAAAACAACAAAATACCTGGAAATAAATTTAATGAAGGAAGTGAAAGACCACTACAATGAAAACAACAAATCACTGAAGAAACAAATCAAAGAAGACATCAGAAGATGGAAAGATCTCTCATACTCATTAATCGACAGAATCAATATTGTGAAAATGGCTATACTACCAACAGCAATCTACATGTTCAATTCAAGCTCCATCAAAATTCCAATGACATTTTTCACAGAGACAGAAAAATCAATCGTGAAATTTATATGGAAGCACAAAGAACCTTGAATAGCCAAAGCAATCCAGAGCAAAACAGAGCAATGTTGGAAGTAGATCTCCTTCTGTCACCCAGTGCTAATATCAACTCAAAGTGGATCAAGATCTCAATGTAAGAATGAAGGAGAGGGTAAATTTTACCAAGGTGCATGGGTAAGCCTATATGGAAATGTCACAATGAACCCCCTGTACAGTTAATATATTCTAATAAAAATGTTTTTAAAATCCCGAAGAGAAATGACTTGTGTTCTCAAGGGAAAATGTCATATCCAATTTGTTTATTTTTGTACTTACAATAAAGAAAAATATAATTAAAATGGAAAAAATGATTTGTTTTCTAAAATTCCAAAAGGCAAGCTTTTGTGAAGCAACTGTACCATTATATACATACTTATATTATCTTCACATCATTTTATCTCCATAATTCTCCCTCTGTGGCTTGTGAATAGCTCTGAAAATAACACTGTTAGAAAAGAAAAATGTGGGAAAATACTTGAATTGGTTCAAATGTATGAAAAATAGATTAGCATTATTGAATATGCTGTATTGTTACTATTATCATGGGTTTAAATGCAAAAGTTAACAACAAAATGGGTAATCACAACTATAAATTCAGATTCTATACCCTTACTCTACCCAATCAACAGCAAAGCAAAACAAAACTCCCCAGAAGACTGATGTTACAAATCATCTGTTTTAGAATTGAGACTGGGGCACAAATCTATATCTGTTCATTTTTAAAACTGTTTATTTCCCACTTAGGATAGAAATATTATATTCTATATTTTTCCTGTTCTTGCTTAAAGACTTGCTTTTCAAATTTCTCCTCCAAGCTTGTTGGTGCAGGTGTTTAAGTCCCATTCCTGTGCTGTCGAGTAGGTGATAAACACTTTCTGGGCAGCAGCACCTTAGGAGTGCATCTTTCAGTGTATTCTATTTCCTGTTATTTCCTTAATGGATCATGGCTTCTGTCAAGTGTCACAGCAAAGCATTACTTCACTCAGTGATGATAAAGCATCTCAATACTCTGACTTACAATTCCTTCCCAGAATGGCAAGCATTATACCATTCAATAAATTTGATCCAGTTTAATGTGTCAAAATATTGTGAGTTGAGGCTAACACAGTTGACCTAGGGAAGGCCTGATTTTGAAAGCAGAAGTTGCACACTCATTCAGGTCCTGATGAATCTGAGAAAATTCAATACTGAGTGAATAAAGTATTATGTTTGAAATTAATGATTCTTTATTACAAGAATCACTTGGGTTGTGGATCCTAGATCATAGAATTCTTTTGAGTCAGTGGCTGTTGAAAATATTTCTTTTACTTTGGCTTTTTCACTAAAACTTATGTTTACATTCAACAGAAGCCCTTAAATTCTAATAAGTTATTTCAAAACCATTAAAAACATTGTATTATATAAGACACCCTGACTTTTGGTTTTATCATTGCTAGCTTTTTAACTTTAAAAGGTATTACAGTATTTTATATATCTAAAACTATAAATCTGAATCGAAGTCAGGTTCCTATACATTAATAAATGTCAACAACCTGGCTCTTTGTTTAATAGTAGACAGAATACTTTTTATTATGTCCATGTCTTCTTCCCTGGGCCTTTTCATAGGTGTTTTTGGGTCCAAACAAGACATGAAAAATTGTTCCATTATTAAAAGAGAAAATAATGTACAGACTTTTTAACTGTACATAAAGGTTTTTTAGCAACATCAGAAGTGGATAAGAAGGGAATTTAAAAGTATCAGGGGGAGTAGTAATTATAAAAACTAGTTAATATCCCTAGGACTAAGTAACCAGATAGAAGTTGATAATATTGAAATGGAATGACACAGAAAATGAGTCTCAGGAAGGTGGTGAACCTGAGACCCATGTTGCAGAATCATTCTTGCTACTCAACTGTTGGCTGTGCATGTAGTAGGTGGAGGCTCCTTCGGCCAGACAAACAACTTCTGCAGAGCAACTGTGAGGTGGGTTGTGATACAGCTGGTCCTACAAGCGCTGGAGCCATGTGCTAGATTTAGCTGCTTCCTTGAGAAGGAACTGGTGACACTATGGTGGAAAGAGCCATTAGGGTGACACTCACAGGAAAGAGAAGGGTTGGCACACATGGAAATGATATAGAGTGGACAATTGCAGGACCAGAAGTGTATTTAGAAAGTTGTTGAGTTACCTTCTACACATAAAATAAATGAAAAGGAAGCCACAAAGTTATAGAACATAAATCATAGTTGACATGGTTTGGGCCAGATTTCCAGACAGAGAGTTACTAGTCCCCAATCATGGTCAATAAAAAAATTAGTAGGAAAGATCTTCATTAAGTATCTTATTTTAAGAAAGGAAGCTTCATATTAAAAATACCAATTGACTTAGAATTCTACATGCTGAAAATGAAAACCAATTAAAATATATAATTATCAAAGAAACAAAAAGGCAAAAAATAAAATATATCTTTACATGTGGAATTATTAAAACTGAAAAAGCAATGCTCAATTCTAGTAGAGTTTGATAGTATCCTCATCCATTGTTGAGGGGATCTTGCAATCTAGAAAATAAATTATAACTATTTCAGTAAGCTCAAAATATTAAACCCTTTGATCTTTTCTCAGCTGGTGTATGTTTATGTTTTAAAGTAATAAGAGCCTTATACAATGATTTGTGCATAAAGAGATTTATTGAGTTTTTTTTATAATGAAACTCGGGAACTATATACATTTTGAATATTAGAGACATGATAAAATATGATAGTATTTCCACAACATAGATTGATAAAGCTACTATGTTCTCAATACGCACTAATGCTAAAATATTAAACGAAATTAAGAACATTGAAGTAAAAATTAAAGGATTTAATTAGCTGGATGAGTGGCTCAAGTGGTAAGTAGGGTGCCTGCCTAGCAAGCCTGTGAAGCCCTGAGTTCAAACCCCAGTACCACAAAATAAAAGAAAAAGATTTATTAAAATATTAAATTAAAAGCAAAATAAATTGCAAATATACAATATGGTCTCATTAACAGGTACAAAATATTTACTGTGAATGTAAAAACTAAAATATATTTATCAAAATTTAAAAGAAACTTCTTAATTTTCTAAATTCTTGGTGTTTTAAATGTTCTCATCTTATATTTTTATTTTTTCAATTTTCTACAATAAAATTTTACTTCTTTATATTCAAATTTATTTTCAGAGTTATCACAAATCGTTTTTGAAGTAACAAGATTGTCCTGTCGAAGAATCAGTGCTTTCATTTCATTGATAATTACAGCTTCCATAGAAGACTTGACTTAGCATTTTTTTGTCCTGTTACAAAGGAAAATGATGAGGCACCCATATAAATTTGGCAACCTTAATAGGAAAGGCTGACCTTCAATATTAAAAAGAGATAAAGAAAAAATAATCTTGCTGATAAAAAAATTGACAAATATTGCCATTTTTATATTAGTATCACAAACAATACTTTGAGTTTTGTATAATGTTTAATATTCCTTTTATAATAGGTAAGATTTTAAATAAATTGCCATTAATGTGCTACCCATTAGAAATTAGTTATAAGACCTTTCTACTATTAATGGCATACCATTTTTTAAATATATATTATAATGTTATTTATATAACATTATATTTATATTTAATTTATTGTTATTGTCTTACTCTCATCTTAGCTTCCACACCATACAATAAAGTATTTAAAAACTTTGTAGTCTAAAGAAAAGTTCTAGCACCTATGTGGAATTTGCTAATGAAATGACAGAAATAAGTCCATGGATCCTTAATTAATTGTTATCTCACATGTTTATTTAAAAAGACTTAAAATTTGAGAGATAGAAGAGCATGAATTTCTTTAGAGATTCTCACTCCCAATTTTCAAGTCAAAGATATGCAGACCCAGATACTAAAGTGATAAAGGCAGATTGCTCTCAGTAATAAAGATGGCAATAGAGTGAGGAGTCCAGGCGTGAATACATTTCTAAAAGGGAGAGTGAGGCAGAAAGAAGGGGGTAAGTAGGGCCTTGGTAGAATTAAGGAAGTGAAAAATTGCAAAGGGTTGGTCAGTATAAATGTGTCTGCCAGCTGCCAGTGATTAAAGTTAGGAGTCTATCCTCCCACAGAACTGAGAAATATATGCCTTATCCTTAAGTGTTGACTGGAACAAAGAGTAAAGTTTTTTTGGCAGATCTATCAGTTACTTTTTTCATTACTGTACTGAAATACATTAAGCAGGAGAATTTTGTAAAGAAAAGAAATTTATTTAGCTCACAGTTTTGGAGGTTCAAGGGCATGGCACTGGGATTGGCTCAGTTCTGGTGATGGCCTTCTTGCTGGCAGAGACCTGAGGCCACACAAGGCATCATATGACAAGAGACAGGGAACAAATGTGTCTATGTCTGATCTTTTTCCTCTTCTTACAAAGTCACCAGGATTAGTCATGGGAGTTTCAACCTAGTGACCTTATTATACCAATACTTTCAAAAGGCCCCACCTCTAAAAGATGCCATAGATTAAAATGCTCACTCTCTTAAATTATGCAGGGGACTAAACTCCTGTGTAATTTCAGGTACAACCCATATTTAAACCTTAGCAACAGCCTTGAATTTTCTCAGGCAGGCACTTTAAGGAGGAGCTAAAGTCATCTCGGCATGTGGCCTATAGCTATTAAATACTGTTAGTGTTCACTGAAGTCTTTATAGACCAGCATTAAGGCCTAGTCAAGAAGGGTCAGAGCAATCTGACTAGAGTTGTCACCAAACCACCAAGCTAAGTGTAAATTGTGAATGGGGGATGGTATGGTGACCTCTGGAATTTGGGACATGTGAGGTCTCATGCCTCGTTCATGCCTGAGAAGTCTTGAGGATAGAAACTTACCAAAGCTCCCTGTGTCAAAGAGCAAAAGTGTGTGCTTTGAGCACAGTATGCTCTTCTGGAAGTGACAGCCATGATTTTCATTACCTAGATCAGGGCTGAATAAAAGAATCAGAGCTTGTGCTTCCTTGAAAAGGAGTTAGACAAGAGCAGTAGAACTAAATAAGCCGACAATCAGAATTATTGCAGAGTGAGTGCCAGAGTTCAAGAGCAGAGACAAGAATCACAAATGCTTGCCCAAATGCACATTTCCCACCTCAGGGAACTGCCAAAAGGGCTTCCCAATAGCAGAACTTCAAAGGAGTCACAAGAGTAGTAATCAGCATTTGGAATCTACCATACCAGAATGTTCTGATATGAGATGATAACCCCTCAAGTCATTAAAGTGTTGTGTCCCTTAACATTCCTTTTATCAAAGTCTTATACCCAACCCCCAAAGGGTCAGGGTTACACAGTGAATAGCAGGAAGAAATAGAAGAAAAAGATGGAAACATTGTGCAAAGACTGACATTTCTTTCATTCCTAGACTAGGTTTTCCTTCAGGAGGACTGAGCTAGGGAAAGGGAGATTTAAATCTGCTAAAAATGGCAGTTTTAGGTTGGTCTGTACTTTCTAACTTCTGAAAATGACACTTTCACTAATGCCTGAGAACCAGTAGAAAGGCTGTGTTATCTTTATCCAGGGATAGAAGTGGACAATAGGACAGAGTAAGGCCAAAGGAATAGTTAGGAAAAAAGAGCAAACTTGCTTTAGGGTTATGCCTATTCAAATCTTTATGATGCAATCAGCCTGTTACATAAGCATCATAAATAACAATAAAAGCATTTCAAATTATGGAAATGGTACAAAGAGGGAAAAGAAGCTTACACATAAAAGATCAGGCAGAATTTATTCCAGAGCAATTTTTGTCAGATACAATAGAAAATTTCATCAAAGGAGACATATATTTTGAGAAAACATACTCTGCTTTAAGAAAATATTTGTTGATATTACTACAGTTTTTATTGAGCTTAAGCCAATATAAATGTAATGAAAAATGAGGCTTTCCATAAAAAAACAAAAAGTTAAGTTTCAGAAACAAACTACAACCTATTCACGCAAAATGAGTTGCATCCACACCTGACTTTCAATTCCATGGGCATTTTACATTAGATGACTGAATAAACCTGCCAGTGCACATTATTTGTATCTGTTGTTGATGAATAAATTAGTTATTTGAGTGTGGTAAAATTCTTTAAATCAGGGGCACAAAGACTGACTGTAAAGACAGCAGTATCATAATGACTTCCAGTATCACATGAGTTTTCCAGTTCTGCACAGGAATAGACTGATGTGATAATGTAACTCCTGAAGGAAGGAGGCTGTGACCCCAATGACTCTCAACCTGGAAAGGGCAGCAAACCAGAACTCCAACAAGGCAAGGTAATGTGGGTCTCTGAAGGGCAGCCTTGTGTCCTTCTCCAAATTCAAGTCTCTTAGTCCCTTAAATAGAAAACTGTGTCTGTATCTGACTGTGAGATGTGAACAGACCTTCTGGACAAGACACAGGTAATTAATAGTAGCAGTAGCAGCAGCAGAAGTAGTCAAAACTATAAGCACTATTGAGCCACGTGCAAATGACCTCATAAACACAGTCTCACTTCTCACCTCTGTCCTGCAAAAGACGAATGCTATCCCCATTGGACAGATTAGTAAACTGAGACTTAGGGAATGCAGTTGAATCAAAATTTTCCAGTATCACATGACTAGTAAGGGATGGATTACGGATTAAGCTCTGTTCTTTCTCTAACCAAAATCCATAGTCTTTACACAATGTACTAGTCATTATTGCTTTCATTTAACTGAACAAGCAAAAATAGTATTATTTATCTATAACTTTTTTGTTTGTTTTTGTCATAGAGAGGAAGCGAAAGGAGAACATCTGAGGAAAACAGCACATAGTATTACATTCATAAGAAGAACTGAAAAGGAACTTGTTGACTTGTTCCTGTAACACTGCCTTTCTCATGATTTAGCTTGCTGTCATTTGCACACTCTCCACCCTGACAACGTGCCTTTTTTGGGGACTTGACCTATCTTTCTGCAGCATTTCTTGCCATTTTATTCATCTGGAGTCTGCTGATGTTTCATCATGGGACTCAAAGAAGCTATTCAAAGATTATCATTCCAGGATATTGTTCTAGGAAATAAATGTTTCAGCAGGTATGCACATGGTGATGCTGCATTGATCACACAGTTGGTTTCTTTTAGACTTCTGATCAACTAATTTAAGAATGACCTAGTAAATAGTGAGAATAATGGTAGAAATGGAAGAGAAAGAATGAAGGGCAGGAACAAGCACATTTTGAAAAATGATAAGTACCTTATACTTCATGTTATCAAAGTATAATACTATGCTTTAGGCTATCAATGTTATATTGGACACCAGTATTAATGGAGCCCAGAGAGTAAGTTCCTTAAGTTCACATGCTGGTATGTGGAGGAGCCCAGATACAAAGTTAAGTCTAGCTGACTCCAAAGCATTCTTTCTACTACATGAAAGAACATATATTGCAAGGGATTGTATTCAAGTTTATAAAAGGTCATGAAAGGGTCATGGAAATTATGTAAAGTTAAGGATCTATTCCTAAATTTAAAACAACAATAAAGTCTAGAGAGTTTTAGAAAGAGACAATAGGACACTAGAAATTTGTCTTCAACTACACCAGAGCACAGGCTCAATAATGGAACAATAATGGGTACATTGCATCATTACTATTAGAATTATTGTGGTCTGTGATGATGATTGTTTAGTTGACTCTCATGGGAATACCTTGCTTGCCTGTTCTGAGATAAAGGGATCCATAGTTATATAGTGACATAGGTAGAAAGTTATGTCATCCATCTATATTATATTGCTTTTAGTTTTATCTGCAGCCCAGAACAGGGAGGGGGAGAAGGAGGATGACGACGAGGAGGAGGAGGACAAGGAGGAGGATCAGCTTCCCAGGGCACAGGATCCAGGTGGAGTGTGGATAGTGGTTCAAATAATTCTAAGTATTAACAAGCGTGAAGAATAAAGCTGGTGGCATACAAAGGGGAAACATTTAATCTTTGAAGAAGCGCCAAATCCCAGTCAACTCTTAGATTAACAGATCACTAAAAGATACAAATTGGAGATAACTTACCAGAGAAGAAATGTCTAAAATAGAAGAAAAGAAGATTAGTAAATGCCCCTGAACAGCAAATTTCAACATGACTAAGTCACGCTTCTGAGAGTGTGTCCAGAGAATTCACTTTTGCTTTTCCTCCCTCAGCGGTGACAGTGTCCAGATCCACTGCTTCTGAGCACAGGCATGGGTGCTACTTATCCATTTGAAGCACATCATTTCAAATGTGTTGTCGTGATTCAACAGCTAAAATCAGCTGTCATGTGTATCAAAATTTTCTGCAATTAAAAACAAATTACTAAGTGAATAATGTCTTCTTTTTTTCTCACTACTGGGAATTGAACCCAGGGCCTCATGCATGCCTCCTCCTCTTGAGGCATGTCCCCAGACCTTTTATTTTTAACTTTTTTTTTAGATAGGGTGTGGCTAACTTTGCCCTGCCTGATTAGAACTTGTGATCCTTCTGCCTCTGCTTCCAGACTAGCTGAGGTATCCTGGTTTTTTTCCATTTAACATTATATTTCAGAGTGTGTTATTAGTGTGTTGAGCATAGTAATAATTTGGTCTTTCTTATTGCTATTTGATATTCCATTCTATTGTTACACTATAATTGATCTAGTCATAACATTATAAATGGTAGTCTGACTTTTTAAAGTTTAAATGGAAAAAGTGTATCAGCATCCATTCTTGAACGTGCTTTTTGGTATATTCTTTAGGTAACAAATGCTGACTTCTAAGATTCTTTGTGTTCAACTTTAATAAGTCTCTGAAATAGTTCTACAAAGTATTTTTCATTTGTTTGGATTAGTTTAGGGTTTTTTTGCGGGGTGGGGGGGAGTTGCTGTTTGTTTGGTTTTTGAGATAGTGTTGCTATATAGCCCAGCCTGGCCTAGAACTTACTATGTAGCCCAGGCTGACCTCAAACTCAAGATCCCCTGCCTCCACCCCCAAGTGCTGGGATTACAGCATGTGCCACCACACCTGGCTTCTCCAATGTGGTTCTATGTCATCTGCCATTCCACCCAACTGCACTTGAAAGTTTCAGTTGGTCCACCTTGCTTAGTATTGCTAATAATTTCAATTTTAACATTTTTGGTTAGTTTTGCCAGATAAAAATGTCCGATTTCCATTTCCATTTGGAAATATCTGGGACATACTTACACTAAAAATTTTTCACTGCTTACCTAATATTCAAATATAGCATATGTAGGAGTCTTATTGATTACTCTGGTACATGTACAGAGATGTTTTTAATCTTCATTTTCCTGATAATTAATAGGCTGAACATCTTTTTTTCATAAATATTTTGGTCATTTAGATATCTTCTTCTTGCCATGTTCCTTTTAAGCCTTTTCCAGTATTTTTTTATTAAAGTATCCAGCCTTCTTACCAATTCCTAGAAGGCCTTTTAATATTCTCTATTTATATTCTTTGTAAAATAAACAAGTTGCAAAACTTTTCTCCCACTCTGTCCCTTCTCTGTTCAATCTCAAAATTGTATCTTTTGATAAATAAAAGGTTTGGTTTTAAAAGGTCCAATTTCTTAATATTTTCCTTTACAGATAGTGGTTTTATGTCCTGATAAAGAAAAATTTTCCTCTCCTAAGAACAAAACATTTTGAACTTGAACTGGTGAACAGAAGGTTGTGAGAAGAGGAACTGCAGACAGTAGAAATATAACTAATATATAATTTTATGTGTTTGAACATTTGGCAAATTTATTGACAGATACTTAACATACCAGCTACAACATTTGGGAAAACATTAGAGAATGCTACGATGAAAACTACACACCTGATGAAGTAAGGCATTAAGTCCAGTGCATGACATTGGAAAACATCAAAAGCTATCCACAAGCCTAAGTCACTAATATCATAGGAGGGAGTGTCTTACCCACCATACACACGCATGCATATACATATCATAAAATTAAGTAATGACAATAGTTGTATAACATGTACAATTACAGAAGAAAATACTTTAAAAATAGCCAACAGTTTCGACAGTATGTTCTTCTGAGAAAGAGACTTGGGTCCACAGAACTCTGGGACAAGAGACTGTGCTTGTCACTTTGACTAAATCAGAATAACAGTTGAGGGGAGAGGGTGTAGGAAGGTAAATATGGTGCAAATACTGTGTACGTATGTATGTAAGTGGAAAAATGACACCTGTTGAAACTATTCCAGGGATTGGGGCAGGGGAATAAAGGAGAATGATGGAGGGGGTGAATTAAACTATGGTATACTGTAAGAACTTGTGTAAATATCACAATGTACCCCCAGTACAAAGGTAAAAAAGACATAAAACCCTAGTAATTCTCCATATACCATTTTTTTTAAAAAACCAAAGCTAAACATGATCTTACCTTTTCCTTTTTCATTAATTGACATTGCAGGGAATTAAAACTTATTTACCATGGGTAGACAAAATTTTTTTCTAGATTTTAAATTAAATATTTTGGGGGAGTGTTCCCTATGTTCCAGTATTATTAATAAAAATTCCTAATCTTTGATAGTTCTTTGAAATCTGTTAGACTGAGTAGAAGGAAGATAGAGAATTTATGAAAACCATCCCAATTGCAATGACTTCAATCCATAATCAACTTGTTTTAAATGCTGCCATGGTTTGAATGTGTCCCTTCCCTCAAGTACGTTGGAAACCTAATCCACAGGGAAAGAGTGTTGAGAGGTGGGATCTTTTGGGAGGTGTTTAGGCCATGAGGTCTCTTCCCTGGTGAGTGAATTAACGTTGCTATCATGGGACTTGTCTCATGATTGCAAAGGTAAATTTAGCCCCTCTTGTTTTTTCTCAGCATCACTGTCTCTTGTCTTCTACCCTCCATGATAGGATGATACAGTAAGTATGCTGTGTTAGTCAGTTTTCCACTACCGTAACAAAACCAGAAATTTTGAACTTATAAAGAGAAAAGGTTCATTCTGGCTCACAGTTTTAGAGGTTTCAGTGTATGATCAAGCAGACTCACTGCTTTTAGGCCTCTGCCAGGTGTCAGTAGCAGGGAGATGTGGGGAGGAAGGGAAGGGGGGTCAGGGTCCCATAATTCCCCTTGGGAGCACATTCCCAATAACCTAAATGCCTCACACTAGGCCACTGCCTCTCAATAGTACCACTCTGGGGACCAAGCCTCTTATACATGGACCTTTGGAGGAAATTCAAGATCCAAGCACCATGCTCTTAGGCTCCCCAGCCTCCATTTTCTATTAAGTGACCAAGCTTTTTCCTACTGATTTCTAGAATCTCTTTCAATGTACTCTATTTTCTTTATAAGAAAATCAAGTTGCAATTATTTTCTCCTACTCGTCTCATGTCTGTCCAACTTCATAATGATATTTTCTGATAAAGTTTTTGGCTTTAAACTGTCTCCTATCAACTTATGAGCTAATAAATTTCCATTAAAAAACATTGCAATAATCATGATTCAGTTCAATGATAATTCACGGAGTTTAAGAAGTAAATCTAAATTTCCAGATTTGAAAAATGAAGAATAGTAAGATACTTGATTAAGAGGACATGGGCACCTACTATTCTATGTAAGATGGATAATTCATGGAATTAAAATTAAAAAACAAGAATGTTTAGAACGGTCAGCAGAGTAGGCAAGGTCTGCAAAGGAGGTGTAGAATTTGGCAAAAATGTTCCCACTTCTGAGCCTAAGGACGTATTTTTATCCCATGATGATTTTTACAAAGCATTATATTTTGAAACACCTGAGTAAGCAGAATTATTTCAGATCAGAAATAACCTTCCATCTTCAATAGATACAAATAATACTGACATAGTGGGGAAGAAATATGTGTGTTTAAGGTCAGTGAGGAACTGTTCAGCTAAGAATACAGGTGTTCAGAGTTAAAGAAGGAAAGGTAATCAATGACCAATACATAAGAAAAGGAAGTTTATTGAAGAATAAATAATAATTAGAAAGACAGTTTTCTTTGAAACAGTAGAAATTAACTTTGAAACACAGAAAGGAAGAAAGAAATATAATTGAGAATGCCGTAATTGTTCTAATCCTGGACTCAATTGTTACCCAACTTGTCAGTATTCTCTATTCAATCTTCAGTGTCTGAGGTAAAACAGACACACCTGCCTTATAGATGTTTCACCAAATCTGTGCTGATAGCATGTCAGGAATTCAAGAAACCATGAGGAAGACAAATCTTCCCACACTTCCTTCACTTAGGTTGTGATAAAGGTAAGAAATAAATTAAACAGCACAATGTACATTGCCCTCTAGAGTGGAAGGCTTAAGAGGGAAAAGCAACTTGAATGAGTTCTGTAAAGAGAGCTAATTCTAGGAGATAATGTAATAAAAAGCCATCATAACTGTTTAATTATGGAAACTGATGTCACAAAAAGACAATTTTTGTGTTGAATATTGGACAAGCATTAGTGATAAGGAATGCACACAGAAAGAATCTAACTTAAGTTACTAAATGTATAAAGAAGTTTATAACGGGGCATAATGAAAACAACAATAACAAAACAAAAAGAACAACAATTAAACTTTTGTTAGTACAAAATAAAGATGAGAGAGGATATGCTGTAAAGAACTGTACCATAGAAAATCTGGATAACACTAGAATCAGGTAGAGCACTGGGGTGCAACTTGCTCATCATGTTAATGAAGCTAAAATATATTTTGTAATGATAAAAAAGATACATTTAAGTCACACAAAATTAATATTTATACAGTATCCCCAATGTTCCACAAATATGAAGACTTCCCCCCAGTTTATAAAGGTTAAAACACAAATAGCTCTAAAAATGTTTAAATATATCACTTCACTTTGAGAATGACCTTAGACTCAGTTACTCCTTCAAATCTTTCAGTGGCTACATTGTGTATAGGATATACCAATAGTCTTCAAGAAGCACATAAGACAAGGGTCTTGGGCTGTGGGTATAGCTCAGAGTGCTCACCTAACATGCAGGAGATCCTAGGTTAGATCTCCAGCACTGAAGAGGAGAAGGAGGAGGGGAGGGGAGAAGAGGGGGAAAGGGAAAAGGAGAGGAAAAGGGAGAAGGAAAAGGAAGAGAAGGAGAAAGATACAGATCTAGACACATATCCCTTCTTATATTACTCCCATGCACCAATGATTTCAAATATATAAAACCATAACTAACTTGCAGATTTTTAAATGTTTAATCCTAACTTATACTGCAGTGCTTCTGATCTTCTTTTCCCTTCAAGCTCACTTTTCCCTCTGATGATGGCTTATTTAGTACAAGAGTCACAAGAAGAGTCACATTCTTTCCAAAAATTTCTTATACTGCAAACAGAATTTAGTAGTCTTTCTTTAGTAGGCTACTGGTCCTATTGTAGCCATCTATTTACAGGTGTAAATTAAACAAATTTCAAAGTCCCAAATAAATACATATATTTCATTCACGGGTCAGAGAGTATACATTATAAAAAGTCACCTGTCCACAAACTGCTGTATAGGTTAATAGGAAGGAACTCCAGTAAAAACCCTGGTAGAAATTTTTATAGGACTTGAGTTTTTTGTAAAATCCATATGGAATTGAGTAGGATTTAGGAGAGTCAAAGGAACACTGAAAAAAGAGAACAAAATCGGAGGGTAAAAATCTACTTAATTTCAAGACCTGTAAAGGACATATAAACCTACAATAACTAAAACACTATTCTGCGGAAGTATATATAAATAAATATTTGATTCTGTGTATAATAACAAGTCAAAAAATAAACTCATATATCTATGGACAATTGATCTTTGACAAAGATGGAAAGCATTTCAGTGAACAAAGGAAAGCTTTTTAAAAAATGGTATAGGGTAACAGAATAGAGGATCCAGATATGAAGCCACACAACTATGAGCAACTTATCTTTGACAAAGGAGCTAAAAATATACGATGGAGAAATAGCAGCCTCTTCAACAAAAACTGCTGGGAAAACTGGTTAGCAGTCTGCAAAAAACTGAAACTAGATCCATGTATATCACCCTATACCAAGATTAACTCAAAATGGATCAAGGATCTTAATATCAGACCCCAAACTCTTAAGTTGATACAAGAAAGAGTAGGAAATACTCTGGAGTTAGTAGGTATAGGTAAAAACTTTCTCAATGAAACCCCAGCAGCACAGCAACTAAGAGATAGCATAGATAAATGGGACCTCATAAAACTAAAAAGCTTCTGTTCATCAAAAGAAATGGTCTCTAAACTGAAGAGAACACCCACAGAGTGGGAGAAAATATTTGCCAATTATACATCAGACAAAGGACTGATAACCAGAATATACAGGGAACTTAAAAAACTAAATTCTCCCAAAACTAATGAACCAATAAAGAAATGGGCATGTGAACTAAACAGAACTTTCTCAAAAGAAGAAATTCAAATGGCCAGAAAACACATGAAAAAATGCTCACCATCTCTAGCAATAAAGGAAATGCAAATTAAAACCACACTAAGATTCCACCTCACCCCTGTTAGAATAGCCATCATCAGCAACACCACCAACAACAGGTGTTGGCGAGGATGTGGGGAAAAAGGAACCCTTTTACACTGTTGGTGGGAATGTAGACTAGTACAACCACTCTGGAAAAAAATTTGGAGGCTACTTAAAAAGATGGACATCGATCTACCATTTGATCCAGCAATACCACTCTTGGGGATATACCCAAAAGACTGTTACTCCAGAGGCACCTGCACATCCATGTTTATTGCGGCACTATTCACAATAGCCAAGTTATGGAAACAGCCAAGATGTCCCAGCACTGACGAATGGATTAAGAAAATGTGGTATCTATACACAATGGAATTTTATGCAGCCATGAAGAAGAACGAAATGTTATCATTCGCTGGTAAATGGATGGAATTGGAGAACATCATTCTGAGTGAGGTTAGCCTGGCTCAAAAGACCAAAAATCGTATGTTCTCCCTCATATGTGGACATTAGATCAAGGGCAAACACAACAAGGGGATTGGACTATGAGCACATGATAAAAGCGAGAGCACACAAGGGAGGGGTGAGGATAGGTAAGACACCTAAAAAACTAGCTAGCATTTGTTGCCCTTAACGCAGTGAAACTAAAGCAGATACCTTAAAGCAACTGAGGCCAATAGGAAAAGGGGACCAGGAACTAGAGAAAAGGTTAGATCAAAAAGAATTAACCTAGAAGGTAACACCCACACACAGGAAATCAATGTGAGTCAATGCCCTGTATAGCTATCCTTATCTCAACCAGCAAAACCCCTTGTTCCTTCCTATTATTGCTTATACTCTCTCTACAACAAAATTAGAGATAAGGGCAAAATAGTTTCTGCTGGGTATTGAGGGGGGGAGCAGGAGGGGGTGGAGTGGGTGGTAAGGGAGGGGGTGGGGGCAGGGGGGAGAAATGAACCAAGCCTTGTATGCACATATGAATAATAAAAAAAAAAAATGGTATAGGGTAATTTCACAGCCATATTTTTTAACAAAGATAAACATACAAACAAATAAAACAGACATACTCCACATTTTGTGCCATATACAAAAAATTCGCAAAATTGATCAGAAGCTTAAATACAAAACTTAAAATGGTAAACTTCAAGATAAAAACATTGAAGAAAAACTTTAGGATTGGGCTAGCTGAATTTTTCCTATTCTAAAGTATAATCCATAAAAGAACAAACTAGTAAATTAACTTCATCAAAAGTATACGTATAAAAAAATTATAATTTCTCATTAAAAGTCAGTGTTTCAGCAGTTGGAAGAGACAAGAAGAAAGCATTTGCAAAACATGTATTGTGTATACATAAGGAACACTCAAAAAACTAATAAAAAAGGAAACAACTCAATTAAAAATCAAATTTGGCCAAAAAAATATTATACAGGAACTTCACCAAAAATGTGTGGACAGTATAGGGAAGGCAAAATTTCCTCTACTTTCTCAGTTTCTGGGGCCTGTAAATTAAGCTGACAAAAGATTAACAGGGTAAAAGGTATTTTATTGATGTTTTTAATTTTATGTTTATGAGAGCTTCACAGAAAAATGATTTTAAAAAACCCAGAGAGGTGGTTAGACCCAGGGACGTATATACCATGTTAACCAAGGATGGTATATCCTTCAAGGATGGTGAAGAAGTGACTGACAAAGATAGAAAGTGTGAGCTACTGGGGTTGTTAATTTGGGAAGATAACCAGGAAATGAGTGCTGGATAAGGGATGTTCAGTGAGATTTACTATGGGGATAGGATTCATAAGAGTCATTCTCTTCTTCTTTGTACAGGGAAAGAATACATTTACAAATGGAAGTTTATGTTACCTTTATAAAAGGAAGTTTGTTACCTACTTTTAGGAAGAAAGTAGGAAGGGAGAGAATTCTTTCTAAATTTCTTGCTTCTCAATTGCATTCAGCTCAAATAATCAGGCCAAAGTGATATAGAGTGCCATAGTCTGATCTTCAACATGATCAATATCATAAATAGGGAAATATAAATTAAAGCCACAGTGAAATATCACTACACACCTATTAGAATTGTTAATTTAAAAAAAATAATAAACTGTCTATATCAAGTGTTGGAGAGGGTTCCATACACTGCTGTTAGGTATGGGAAATGATGCAACCACCCCATAAAAATAGTTTGGAAGTGCTTTAAAAAGTTAAATATATGTCTAGCATATAATTTGCTATTTCTCTCCTAGGTATTTGCCCAAGAGAAAGGAAAGTATAAATTTATCCAAAGACTGGTTTTTGTGTATTTACAGCATTTTTTTTCAAGCTCTTTTCTATCTCTTTTTAATTTTCTGTCTCATATATATATATATATATGACACACATATATATTATGTGTGTGTATATAATATATATATGTATATATATATGTATATGTATATATATATATATATATTTGAATTCAGGGTCTCATGCTTGCTAGGTGGGTGTGCTCAACTACTTGAATCATTACACCAGCCCTTTTTTGTGTTGAGATAAGGTCTCAAGAACTGTTTGGCCAAGCTGGCCTGGAACCACAATCTATCCGATCTCTACCTCCCAAGTAGCTAGGATTACAGGTGTGAGTCACTGGTGCCCAGCTTATTGGTGTAAGTTAATTGCACATAGGGATTTCATTGTGATATTTCCATGCATGCATATAATGTACTTTGATCAAATTCATCCCCTCTATTACTTTCTTATCCCTTCTCCTGCTTTTTAAACATTTTTAATGAATTTCATTATTCTGTTTTCATACTTGTATATGAAGTACTTTTCTCATACTCACCACCTCTTCATTCCCTTCTTGCACCCTCCTATTAACACCTCCAAATAATCCCCTTGTTTTATACTTATGTTGTTCAATTTTTTTTAGATCTAGATTCTGCCTATGAAAGAGAACATGTGACATTTATCTTTCTCAGTCTGGCTTATTTCCCTTAACATGATAATTTCCAGTTCCATCCATTTTCCTGCAGCTGACATCATTTTATTCTTCTTTCTGGCTGGATAATAACCTGTTTTGTATGTGTTCCACATTTTCTTTATCCATTCATCAGTTGATGTATAGTACTTGTTACATAGTTTGGAACAGCTATGTTGTAAATAGTACTGCAATTATACATATCTTATATTGAATACATACTATATTCAGGCTTACATTCCTTTGGATATATGCCCTGGAGTGGTATAGCAGGATCATTCCATTTTTAGTTTTTTGATGAGCTTCCATAATTTTTCCATTGTGGCTACACTAATTTATATTCCAACTGACAGCATATAAGGGCTTGTTTTTTTCATGTATTCACCAACATTTCTTCCTCCTTTTTGATGATTGCCATTCTGACCGGGGTGAGCTGAAATCTCAGTGTTATTTCAATTTGTATTTCCTTTAGAGCTAAGGATGTTAAACATTTCTTCACGTATTTATTGGCCATTTGTACTTCTTTTGAGAACTGCCTGTTCAATTCATTTGCCAATTTATTAATTGAATTGCTTGTTCTTTAATTTTTAGAGCTCTTTGCACATTCTGGATATTGTTCCTTTATCAGATGAATAGCTTTCAAAGATTGTCTTACAGGTTTTCTCTTGACTCTAGCACTCTTATTTGTAACAGCTCAAATGGTACCTAGCAAAACTTTCCATTAATAGGTGAATGTATTAGCAAACTAGTATGTATTAAGATATGGATGCTATTTGACAAAAACAAGAAAGTCCATAGCATAAATGAATGACAAAATAGCTATGCTAAATGAAAAGGCAAACATACAAAAGTGCATGCTGAATGATTGATTACATTAATGAAATACTCTAGAGAGTGACACTAATCTACAGGGACAGTAAGTAGATCACTGTGTGCCTGGAAGGGCTGGAGTAGGAATGACTAGAGGAAGTAGAGGACGGAGAACATTTTTATGGGTAAAGAGCAGGTTGATCATCCTGATTATGGTGATGATCTCACAGGTACATATACATCAACTGTATACTTTAAACGTGTGCAGTATATTGTCGGTCAGTGAGCACTCAATTACTGAAACAAGCACATGATATCCAAGGAACTCTCACCAGACTATTTAAAAAGGTGGAACAGGGAGGAATGCAATCATAAAACAACATTCTTTCTATATTTCGGTGGCAGCATAAGAACAAAGACAAGTTCAAAGTAACAGTTTTAATTCTTTCGGACAAAAAAAAGGCAAGAGACATCTCCCCCTTCTTCCTTTCACTTCAGAATTTCTTTCTCTGTCCTTTTCAAATGTAGGGAAATCTTCATAATGAATAAAAAGCTTTTGTCAGTCTCACAATTCAGCAGTATTTCTACAGCCCGGGAGCCATCTTTTTGAAATGCTAACATCAATAGCGAAAGCACTTCTATCGTCCAATTAGGATGAAAGGGTAAGAACTTAACCTCCGTAGGCACCTTGTTCCAATTGCAATGAGAAGTTTATTGCTCCTCCTGAGTAAAGTCAATACAATGAGCTTTCCAATAACAGTAAAATTAGGAGAACATTCATTTGACAAAAGGTAATGAAAAGTTGTCCTATTTGAAGATTAGGGTTGTCTTTCTTGAAAACTTGTAGCCCTAAAAGGTAAATATGTACATAAATACATACATGATCATATATACATATATATATAAAACATTTGCAATAGTGAGATTGTTTGAGGGAAGAGTGGGAAGGCAGGAGAGAAAAAGAGAATGATAGTGAGTGAATAATAATGGAATACATTGTGTCTATGTATGAAGATGACAAGGCAAAATGCACTAACTGATAAATAGAATATATGTATGTGTGAAAACCTTTGAACAATTAATACATGCTTTAAAGATAAAAGACAGCAGTGTAAAACAGTTCTGTTTAGGTGTGGAAGCCAGTAGGGTAAGTAGGGGATGAAGGAGAATGAATAAGCTCAATGTACTTTATATACTTGTATGAAACTAGAACAATGAAACCTGATGAAATTGTTTCCCTAAGAAGGGAAGGAGAAGGAGAATGATGGATGGGGTGAATCTAACCAACATACATTGTAAGCACATATGGAAATGTCACAATGAACCTCCCCTCACACAACTAATATATGCTACTAAAAATGCTTAAAAATAAAAAAAATATAGCTAATATCTCTGCCAGAAAGAATAACCAGGTAAAAAGAATAAATTTGAACAGTGAAAATATATACACAGTTTCTCAAGTTTGATGACACTTTAAGTTCCCTTGAACTTTGATGAGTTTGTGATTTGTTGTTGTTTGAACCCATGCTGGATGCTGGCTTGGAACTTGCTATGTAGCCCAGGCTGGCCTGGAACTCTCAGTCCTGCTTTGGCCTCTTGAGTGCTGGGATTGCATGTGTGTTCCACTCGCCTGGCTGTGATTCTTATTGCTAAGGAAACATAGGATAAAAAGTTTTTTTTTAAAGAAGAGAAAAATGGCTAAGTTATTTTCCATTATAACAGATTTCATCACACTTATATTTACTTTATTTAGCCATGAATTCCAATGACTATACTAATTCTCTATTAGCATTTTAATAAGATTAGAGAGTACTTTTTAAAAACCTTTTTAAGTATAATATGAGTTAAATGTAGGAAAAAAGCTCTTAAACCCTTTTCTCTTTTGGGGGAAGCATAAAATTTCACTCAGTTCAATTCTGTAAGGATATAATTAATTCTGTAAGGATATAAGAGTTGGTCAGTAGTTTAAAAAAACTAATTACATACTTGATTACATACTAGGTTGCCCAAGCAATCTAGATCAGAATTAATAATCTGTTTTTTCTTACATTTTTATATTATTTAACTTCTATACTAAGTGATCTATCATAGTTTTCATATGTTCCTGACCACACGCTATGAAACAAGCAGGGAATGTTCAAATAATAAATACCAAAAGGCACATTTACATTTCTTTTGAGGCTAAAATAAAAATTATCCTTTTAATAGTTTCATAAAATTTTCTTAGCTGGGCATGATTGTGCTTACTGTAACTCCAGCACTTCAGAGGCTGAGGAAGGAGGATTGCAAGTTCAAGGCCAGCCTAGGGTGCATGGTAAGACCCTGTCTAAAACCAAAAATCTACTCAAAGGAGCATCAAAAAGACTTAGTTGAACACTTATGATAGTGTATTAACCTATTTGAAAAGGCTGTAACATACTGTGTGATTCCAGTTATCTAACACTCTGAATGAGGCAAACTAGGGAGGCATTCAGGAAAGGGAGATGACAAGAAGAAAAACAGGTTGCTGCACAGGAATTTTAGGTGGCGAAACCATTCTTTATGATACCGTGGTGGTGGATCAATGTTACTACACATGTGTCAAAAGACATAGAATGTACAACACAAGGAAGGAACACAAACATTGACCATACAGATTTGGGGTAATAATGGTGTGTCAACACTGGCTCATAGATGGTAGTGAATGTCCCACACTGGTGTGGGAGTTTGATGATAAGATGAGAAGAAGGGTGTGGAGGGGAGAAGGCATATAGGAACTCCCTGTTCTTTTTGTTCAATTCATTATGAAATTGAAAATTTATATCTG
Organism: Castor canadensis; assembly: GCF_047511655.1. Lineage (NCBI taxonomy): Eukaryota > Metazoa > Chordata > Mammalia > Rodentia > Castoridae > Castor > Castor canadensis. The sequence continues at coordinate 87,448,966 of NC_133399.1, forward strand.
TCAATTCAATTAAGATTAAATAATGTCATCCCATCCTATCTAATTTTCCTCACAAATTCCAAGGGCACTTATTCACTCACTCTACATTTACTGGTTATGTCACCTTGGGTAAATTGCTTAACATCTAAGAGTCTTGATTTCCTCACCTGTAAAACAAAATATAAATGATCTTGAATTATAGGAAGGATTAAGTAAATATGCTGAATCCATTCTTATCAGTGCCCAAGAAATGTTGGATGCCTTTATTACCAATGTCCATGCAGCCATCAGTCTGCACATAGGCTGTTAAGTATACCTGGAGTGATGTTCACAGGTGGTAACAGTGGGTAATGAGCTTACTGTTGCTTTCTTCTTTGCACTTCTCTGAGCTGTTAAAAAATTATGAGACATTAAAATATTTATGAAAACATTAACTTTTTTATTTTAAAATGAGAAACCTGTGTTCAAGTGAGTTGAAATGGCATTGGTTGGAATGGAAGCATAAGAGAGGGAAAGCACCAAGAAAGAAGGAGAGAAAGACAGAAGAAGGAGGGATGGAAGGAAAAAAGGTGAAAACTGTATGCTAGATTATAGTAGAAACAAAATAGAATAATGAAAGAGAGAAAAAGAAAGACAGTCTACAGAAGTAAACTTGGATTAGAACCTAGAAGAATAAATTAGAAAGTTGTATGTCAGGAATTAATTCAGCTACTAAATACGCATTTGCTCAATGCTTAGTTTTTCATTGAGTCCAAAATAATATAAGATCTGGACCATGCAAGAAACATAATACAAATTTTAAAATAACTAATAACCAAAAGAACATAGTAACCCATACATGAATTATAAATAAAAAATATGATAACTCAGAAGAATAATCACAGTAAAGTTATGACAAACTCACTGCCTGACTTAAGGACCTGACATGAATCTCTTTTTCATGTAAAGATATGACCTCACTGTCTCTTCAAATCTTCACAACAACATTATTGGTTTGATTAAGGCTCACTCTGAAAACAGAATGGAGTTAAATGTAGCAGGAAGCAGAATCCTTTTAAAGTCATCTACTCAGCTTTAATCCACTGGTAGGAATTTGATGCCTACCTTAAGAAAACACTGGTCCATCCACATTACAGATCTCCCTCAAGTTTTTTCTCTAGCCTAGTGTATTAGTTTCTCATTCTAGATACACTATTATTATTTGATATTTTTATATTTGGAACCATGTTTAGTGTATTTCATGGGCTATTTATAATAATCTTAGTAATTTTAGAATTACAAATTTTAGAATTTTGTGTGTGTGGTTTTTGCCTGAAATGCTATCAAACATATCATCTACTTAAAATGTGAAACACTATTAATCTTCTGATTAAGCAGAACTAGTCAATGATTAATGCCTACTGCAATCATACTTAGAGCTATTAAACAACACTCAAGATCCACTGAGAGCAAATAATGTAAACAAAATCCCCATATCATCCTTGGGAACAAAATAATATAGCTCTGAGATTCAAATTTTTGTTTCAAGTGGCTCTAAACTGACCTACATAACCATAATTACATTAATCAATATTATTTATATTCCCATTGTGAATACTAAAGTATCGAACACTGTGTGGCTCAGATCCAGATTTGCAGAATAGAAAAAAGACTATCATTTTTATATTCCAACAGTAAATGAACTCAGTTGTGTACTGCCATCTGTTAATGTCATGGGGACTGGTTCCAGGAATTCCCACAGATATCAAAATCTGAAGATCAAACCCCGCCTATAAAATGTTATATCATTTGCATATAGCTCCTCAGACCCTCCAATATACTTTAAATCATGTCTAGATTACTTATACTTAATACAATGTAAATTCTGTGTAAATAGTTGTTATAATGCATTGTTAGGAAATAAAGACATGAAAAAATTCTTTACATGTTCAGTAGAGATGCAATCATCACAGATCTCACCAAATTTTTAATCTAAGCTTGGCTGAATTGATATGAAACTCACAGACATTTCATTTTTCTCATAGAAAATATAGAAAGAAGTTCTGAAATTATTAGACTAGGCAGAAATAACTCTAAGGTATTATAAGGGGAGTTATGAAGAGAAATTGAATTGTGAACATGATAACTAGGAAGCAAAGCCAATCATGTCAGTGATAATTAGCCATCACTTATGAAGGCTATGGGGAATTCTGACATGGTACAGAAGGAAATCATTGTGGTGGTGAAAGATTTTGGGGAAAAGAACAATGGTGACATGATAAAGTAATTATAATTCTTTACTTAGAGGAGAAAACAGAAAAGAACCAGCCATATCTGGCACACACAGTGGTAGGAAAGTAGAGGAAGCAATAACTTAATTTATGAGAATAAAGACAAGAAGGATGAATAATCTGCCAGTTACAGATGCACAAAACAGGAACAGTTGTTGAAAAACTATATAAAATCCTTTCCTCTAAGTTCCTCTTCATAATCATACTTCCTCTCACTTCAGTTTGTTTCAGATGTGATTCTACCAAACAGAAGCCTCCAGAATTATGATGTTTTCATGACAATTGGTAGAGTTTCATAAACTTACAATATATGCTTGAGATGAACACAAAGAAAACTAAGTCTATCCAACTTTATTCAATGTTTATTTGCTTTTATCATACTATTTGTCATTAAAAGTATTTTCATTACCTTTCTGAGTTCAAAGAGTTTGAAGCACTTAAAACTATGACTGTTCTGGAAATAATGTCTAAGATTCTAAACAAAAAGTATAACAAAAATTAATGTTTTCCATTGCAGAAAAAAACCACTGCAACTCCAAACAAGAAAATCATGTACCATGCATAACAAACCTAAAGGTCATGTGTCAACTTCAAGAAACTGTGATAAAAGATTTGACAACTTCTTATTTAGAGGAAACATGTTTCCTTCACAATAGGACTGAATCCATGACATTTCTCAATCTCTCTCTCTCTCTCTTCCTCCCCTCCCCTTCTCCCTCTCCTCCATCCTTCTCCCCATCCCTCTCTTTCACTCTCTCAATTCAGTGTGATTTGTACAAGTTCCTTTTCTCATTAAACAAGGTTTCTTTTATTTCCTCTTATCTATATTTACAAATATCTCACTTTAGGTAAAAATGATATAATATTTATATTCTTTTAAGTAATTATATTGGACTGACAGCCCATCAATTTGCAACATAAACAGTAGCACCTTTATTCAGCCACTTCACTGTCTGCAAATTCCACTCTTGTACAGATAAGCAAGATGAAATCAGAGAAACCCAGTGAATTTACTAAAAGCAAGGAAGGCGTCACTGAGACAAGCTCTAAGTGGCATACCAAGTTTAAGGTATCTTTAGTTACTCAGATTAGAGTCAACTTGAAAATCAATGTCTCCCTTTTACTATATTACATCACTTTACCCTTCCTAGTCTATTAAGTCTTTTTTTCTTTTATGTCACTGGAGATCAAGCGCAGGTCCTTACAAATACTAGCCAAGAACTCTACCACTGAGCTATATAGCCAACCCTATTTACTTTTTTCAAAAAACAAAAATACTATACTGTGCCTCTTTTTCCTAAGAATGACTGTTGTATATTTAATATTTTAAAGACAATAACTTTTAAAGTTGTCTAAAACATACACAACACATATTTTTTTCAGGAGTATGTCCACATCTTTTCAAGAGTCCTAATTATATAAAGACTTAAGGATGCTTTATAAAAGCATACCAACATTGTATCAGAGGAGGAGATCATCCTAAAAGGTAAATTTCTAAAAAAAAAAATCTTCAAAAGCTGGTGGCAGAAGGGAGAGAGATCTAGACCAATTAGTCTGTGTAGCCACATCCATATGTAATAGTAGGGAGTTAGAAAAAGAAAAAAAGAACCTGGAGAGGAAAAACAGAAAGGATAAATGAAGGAGGCTCGATCACATGCTCAGGGAGTTTCCCCCAGGGCAGAGTTCAAACCCAAGGACATGTTTTTAATGTGAACAGGCAGGCCATTTTAGGAGGGGGTGTCACCAGAGGAAGCCACTTCAGGGACCCTGCCCCATTTGCTGGGGAAAACATTGGAGGGCACACTGTCCTCAGTTCCCAAGGGAACCAAGGCCAGAGCCTCCCACCCAAAGGTTGGTTCTGGGGCCTCCTATCCAGGCTCCTGTGACAACCATAAAAGCAAAGGAGCCCCAGGCAATACTTACTATTAAAAAGCACAAGGTCAGTCTCCTTGAGCTGGAGCCAGCATTTCTTCTAAAATTAAAAAGTTAAGGATATGGTATGTAAAATTAGTGTTTAAGAGACCAATGCTACTATTACTACAACTTGGGACTCCAGATGAGTAAGCATATTATTAAATAATTTAAAGATAAGATATTTTGTGGGACTGATTTGCATCTTCTCCTGATTTAGTCTCCACTTTCATACTGAAGGGCAGACTGCAGAAGGTCCCAAAAGGTGATAATTAGCCAGGGATACACTTCTCCTTCCTAGGAAGCATCTGTTTACACCAAAGAAACATCTCCACCCTCAGGCAATAAAAAAAACTATAAAACCAAATTTCCAATCTGACCCACAGTACCACTAGTTTTGGAGTTCTGCTGCATGCCCCCATACAACCTTTTCTTTCTCTTTTCTACAAATAAAATCTTTCTGACTGTGCTTCTTGAGTCCACCTTTAATTTCTATCCCAGAGTGGACCAAGAACCCTCAACACCTGAAAATTCCTGCATATCATCACGGCGACTATGAAGGGACACTTCTTCGTCACCTGAGGTCAGTACAGGTTGTACCGAACTGGAAGGAACTGCCTAGGAACTGCCATGATCATCTGGCACTTTGATGGAGTCTGTCCTCCAGGAAAGCTCCCCCCCACCATGGTTTAGCTACCGTGGATCTCTCAGACTGACCTTCTCTCACTCTCTCTCTCTTGCTAAGGAGGGCTTCTCCCTTGGGAACCTGGGGAAAAAGCTCTGAGCCCTCTACAGCTGTTAAGGCAGGCAACCTGAGAAACTGGGGGATAACAGGGGGCTTATACCAAATGCCAATACTATGTGGATAGAGCTGGAACCTTAGTGCACTGAAGCTTTTTTCCTCTCAACTCTCAGCTCCCTCCCTCCTTAAACTCTCTCCCTTTTAGATTTGACCCACTAAAGAGGAGGTCTGAAAACAGCCAGTGGAAAGGAAAATTTCTTTTCAAGCTACAAGGGTGCTCTGGCCAGGAGAACTCCCCAGTAATACCCAAAGGCTGAAGATGCAACTTCCTGACATGCCCCAAGGCTCCAAATGTGACTAAGTATCAGACTCTCCAGCTCTACCCATGACAGACAATCAGATCTCTACACCTCCTTCACGGTTCCCACGGCCCAAGAGTGGAGGTCAACCCTCGCTTCCAGTGCTCCAGTTCTGCCTCTGGTGGGATCGACCTGGACAGCAGTGATGACTAATAATCTCTCATGCATTGAGCCTAAGAACTCTGGCAGGATCGACCTAGATAGCAGTGATGACCAATAATCCCTCATGCATTGAGCCTGGGGACTCTCTTCCCCCAATCCTCAGCTTCTCCTTCTTCTTTCCTGAGTAGATAAGGATGAGTGGCCTCCCCCTTTGTCCTAGACAGCAGTGGGCTTCCTTCTTCAACCGAGTCTGGGAGAGATCTCTAGATCCTCTATTCAAAACCTAATCTTAAGACTATGTCCTCAAGAGCTCCTGTGTCTCTTCTGCAGTCCCCATTTCAGTTGAGTTCACCAAAAAGTGCTACTCTAACTTGGGCTTAACTGTTTTTCTTAGGCATCTGGTTGATCTGATTAAGCAGGTTCCCATAATCTGCCCTCAAAGGAGAAAAGAATGTTTTACCTGAGAAACTACCTAAGGATATTGAGACCTCAATGGTCTTCTCCATTTTTGTCCCTTATGCAGCAAAAAAAAAAAAAAAAGCTTTCAGATGCTCCTCTCTTTTCATAGAAAATATATACATCTTACAGGATATATAGGGGGACAAAAAATTCTACCTCATCTACAGTTTCCATCCATGCCTCCACAGGAGTCCTCCCTTTTGCCTTGCAAGCCATCTTGGTTACTTTAGTACCCCTCACTGATAGGGTTGTTTTTAAGTTACAAGCCTTCAGCTGGTGGAGGATAACCAGGTACCTGGGTCACAAGGCAAACAGGCAAAATAAGATGAATAAGCAAAAAAAAAAAAAAAAATTGATCAGGGTCACTCCAGCAGGGTGGCTGCAGCTGGATGTACCTAGATATCTTCAACACAACCTTAGCCTCAGGTGGCAGTGATGTGAGAGTACAGAAGAGAGGAACACTCTCTCCCATGTAGAAGGTCTACTCACTGGAGACACCTAGGTAAAAGGAAAAAATCCATCTTAAGATGATCAGTTTTCCCTTGCTTCCCTTTTTAGATGGGGAATCAAGCTTCCAAGATCCCGGAAGGATCCCCCTTGCCTGCTTACTAAAACATTGGAAAGACCTTGATCCAGAAAGTCTTCAATTGAAGCAACTCAAGTTTTACTGCACCCAGGCCTGACCACAATATCCTCTGGGAGACAGGGAAAAATGGCCAGAAGGAGGGAGCATTAATTATAATACCATTCTTCAAGTAGATATGTTCTGTTAAAAGGAAGGAAAGTGGGCTAAAGTCCCATATATTCAACTTTTCTTTTTCCTAAAAGACCACCCAAAATGTCTGAGCAAATGCAGGATTGATACCCAGACCATGGTGGTCCTTTACAGAACTCCTCCAAACTCCTTTAAGGAACCAGAACCCAAAAACCCATGTAACACCCAAGGGCCCCCAACAATGTCAAAGGGGGCCTCCCCTGTGACAGAAATCAAATCTTCAGGGGAACCACAGGAGATATATCCCAACTTGAGGAGATATATCAACTACCCCTCTACCCCCTTACCCAGTGACCTCAAAACCCTGACATTGTCCCACAGGACTCTATCCCCTCCAGTTAATTCCTGGAGGGGATAAGGCTCATGATCCTTTTAGATTAAGTGAATTTAAATTAAAAAGGATTTAGGAAGCTACACTGAAAACCCAGATCAGTACATCCAGACATTCAGAGAAGTCAACCAAAATTTTGAATTGAACTGGAAAGATGTAATGCTATTGTTATCTCAGATCCTCACTTTCCTGAAAAAATAGTGAATACTAGATCAGGCAGCAGCAGCTGGGGAAAATTATCACTTAGATAAATGTGGCCCTACAGACCTGCCTCAGACCAGGCCCTTAGAGAAGGAGGAGGGAGAAGGGGAAGAAAGAGACACTGTATAACTAAAAGGGAATCCCAATTCCCAATTCCCACAGGAGAGCAGGCAGCCTAGCTATGATCCTAAGTGGGACTCGGAGAATAACAATGATAAATGGACCTGTAACTGCTTCATCCACTGCATTCTTGAGGGTCTAAGGAGAGCCATGATAAAACCCCTTAATTACTCCCAAGACACAACTGTACAACAAGGACCCTTAAAAACACCAGTAGCTTTCTTACCGAGACTTAACGATGCTCGACAAAAGCATACCAACATTGTGTCAGCCCCAGATATTCATAAAAATCTTCAAAACCTGGTGGCTGAAGGGAGCAGAGATCTAGACCAATTATTCTGTGTAGCCACATCCATATATAAGAATAGGGACTTAGAAAAAGAAAAAAAGGACCTGGAGAGGAAAAAGAGAAAGGATAAATGGAGAAAGCTCTGATCACATGCTCAGGGAGTTTCTCCCAGGGCAGAGTTCAAATCCAAGGACATACTTTCAATGTGGACAGGCAGGCCACTTTGGGAGGGAATGCCCCCAGAAGAAGCCATCTCAGGGATCCTGTCCCATTTGTTGGGGAAAACATTGGAAGGCACACTGTCCTGGGTTCCCCAGGGAACCAAGGCCAGAGCCTCCCACCCAAAGATGGGTCCCTGGACCTCCCATCCAGGCTCCTGTGACCACCATAAATGCAAAGGAGCCCCGGACCGTACTTACTATTAAAAACCACAAGATCAGCCTTCTTATTGATACTGGAGCCAGCATCTCAGCTGTTCCTTTCTCTCCTGGACTCAGGTCCTCCAAGAAAATTACTGTTCGGAGCATATCAAGCCAGCCTCTAGAACGTTATTTCACTCAGCCACTAGCCTGCTCCTGTGGAGATTTCCACTTCTGTCACTCACTTTTAATTGTCCCAGAAACTCCTACTCCTCTACTAGGGCAAGACCTTCTATATAAATTGGGGGTATAGCTCCTTTACCGGCAGGGGAGTAATTTTGCTTGCCCCTGATAGAGGAACAAGCAGATCCCACAGTGTGGACAGATGGAAATATGATGGGATGGGCAGGAACAGTGGTTGCAGTCCTAATTCATCTCAAAGACCCCTCTTGGTTTCCCCAACAAAAATAATATCATTCAAGGCCAGAAGTTAAGGAGGAACTAATTCCCATAATCAAAGACTTAAAGAGACAGGGACTGGTAAAAGAACGCTCCAGACCATATAATACTACTATTCTCACCGTCAGGAAGGGACCTAACAAATGGAAGCTAGTCCAAGATCTTTGCTTGACCAATGAAGCAGCAGTGCCTCCCCACCCTGTAGTTCCAAATCCCTATACACTTTTAGCCCAAATACCCCCAGGTACTGCTTACTACTCTGTCATGGACTTAAAGGATGCCTTCTTTTGTATTCTCTTACACCCCAAAGTCAACCTATATTTGCCTTTGAGGACACCACATAAAAGGCTGGATGGATCACCTGGACTGTCCTCCCCCTGGGATTCAGAGACAGCCCCCCACCTTTTTGGGTTGGCTCTAACCCAACTTGACAGAGTGGCAATGTCCACAGGCTACTCTTCTACAATATGTGGATGACCCACTCCCTGTTGGACTTACTGATCCTGTTATTTTGCAAGTCACTGAATCCTTATTAAAGTTCCTAGCAGATAGAAGCTATAAAATCTATAAAAAAAAAAAGCCCAATTATGTCAGTCTAGGGTTACATATTTAGGTCTTGTTCTGGAGAAAGCAATGAGGTCTCTAGGAGAAGATAGAATCCGTCCGATCCTGATGTTTCCTTTACCTAAGACTAAAACAATTGAGGGCTTTTGGGGGGGTGACAGGATATTGAAGAATTTTGATTCTGGAATATCCATACCTACCCAGACCCTTATATCAAATCCTTAAGGAAGTACAAAAGGATCCCCAGTCTTTTATTGAATGGGTTGACAAGTCAAAAAATGCATTCCACCAGTTAAAAAAAAAGTCCTTATGACAGCTCCAGCCTTGGGTCTCCTGGTACATGACAACTTTCAATTATATATCTATAAAAAGGGAAATTGGCCCTGGTAATTGTGACTCAGCTCTGGGGCATCACTCCCCAGCCAGTGGACAACTTAAGTAAAGAATTAGATCAGGTAGTCAAGGGTGTCTGGGCCAGGATGTCTCCGAGCAGCAGTTACAGTTAGTCTTCTAGTGCCTAAAGCTCAAAAACTTGTCTTAAACCAGCTCCAGAAAGTTTATACCCTACATGACCAAGGGGAAATTTTAAACTCAAAGAGAGGTTGCTATAATAGTTTTAGGGATAATAGCATTGATTACAGTCCTAGCTAAAATAAGCTGTGGGATGCTTGCCAATCACATAACTGCAAAAAAACCTAACCAAAGTAATAGAGGGCACCTCAGACCAGGTAGGCCTTGTCATTACGGACATACAAAAGTCTTTGTCATCCCTTGCCTATATGGTCATGGACCACCACCTGGCCCTAGATTTTCTTTTGACTAAACAAGGAGGGGTATATGCCATCACCAATACTCCCTGTTGCATATATATATAAACACTTCAGGCATTGTAGAAGTGTGTGCAGACTACATTCTTCAACAAGCTAAGTGGCTCAGAGAACAGTCCCTTGAGACTCAGATATCCACACAGGTATGGGACCAAATAAATCCTGGCTCCCTTCCAGGACATGGTTCCTACCCTTTCTGGGGCCTAGTATTGTTATTATTCTCTTACTTGTGTGTGGGCCTTGCATTTCAAACTTACTTGTCAAGTTTGTTTCCTCTTGTCTAGAACCCATCAAACTACAGATGAAAACAACCTATCACAGTTCGCTCAAGAACCCTCTTGTGGTCAGCCCTGATGCCCCAGGCCCCTGTCAGCAGGAAGCAGTCACTGAATAGACTTCCTTGTCCCTATTCGCAACAGCAGTTAGGTCAATCATTGAGAGGGGAGACTTGAAGGGCAGACTGCAGGAGATCCCAAAAGGTATTAGCCAGAGAGACACTTCTCCTTCCCAGGGAACATCTGTTTACACCAAAGAGACACCTCTGCTCTCCGGCAATAAAAAAAAAAGCTATAAAACCCAATTTCCAACCTGACCCACAGGACCACCAGTTTGGGGATTCTGCTGCATGTCCCCATGCAGCCTTTTCTTTCTCTTCTCTACAAATAAAACCTCTCTGACCTCTGCTGCTTGAGTCTGCCTTTGATTTCTATCTCAGAGTGGACCAAGATCCCTCAACACTTGAAAATTCCTGTGTATCACCTGCTATCAATACTTCCTATATCATAGTGCCTCAAATTCATTTGTATGCCAGTTATTATAAAGTAAATGTACTTGGTAATTCTTGTGGGGTTTGCATAATGGTTTAACATTGATCCTTTTACACAAGTTTATTATCAAAGGAGTTTGCCATTAGTAGAGATTTTTCAATAAAGAAGAAAACATAGTATAAACTGCTCTCATTTTGCAGCTTCTAGTTGGTTATTCTATTTTTATTTTATTTTGTATTTTTTCTTCTTTTGGAAGCAATATAATAGATGTTATAATAAATAAGATTTACTCTCTGAGCAAGATTTATATTATTAAATAATTTCTATTAAAATCATATCTTAACATTTTTAAGAGGAACTCCTTGCACAGCAATCTTTCAAAATATTGTCTTTTCAGGTTTTCAGGTAGTTTTTCCATTTTCTACATCTATGTCTTAATTTGTGGGTTAACTCCTAAAAATTAAAATCCCAGCCCTAGTTGGTGCTGGTCAAACAATAAATCTGGAATAACAAAATCATTTCAAAATTACACTAAGCCAAATATAATTTTAAAGGTAAATAAAAATTCAGTGACAAATTGCAAAGTTGGGGTCACACTTCTCTGAACTGTTTCTTTTATATATAACAGGGTTACTCATAAATGTGGGCATGCAATGTGCTACCCTTGATTTTTATTACATCTGTTACTGTGAGCATATTACTTAACATCTTTCCTTATTTATTTATTTTTCTCCTTTTATTTTATCATTTTTACATTTACTTACATGTGTATACAAAAAATGGACTTAAAAAGTAGAAGTTGCATACATAAAACCTATGACATAGATTATGAAGCATATCATGCACAAAATACAATGATGTTATTTTATTATATTAAATATTATTTATGTATTATGCATACTAGGATTATACATTATAAAGATCATTATTATAAACTACATGGTGAGTATGGCTCAAGTGGTAGAGTTCTTGTCTAGTAAGCACACATCCCTGCATTCACACTCCATTAACTATATGTATTACATATATCATACTTAATATAAGCTATGTGTAATATGTATTACATATAATATATTTGTATATTGTTTATTGAATATTTGTTATTATATTGCTGTATGTGTTACTTATTATAAATTTTTTTAGTGTTACTTTAACCATTACTCTTTCTCTTCTCTCTGTGGTACCATTTGCCCATCCTGGTTATATGTGAGAAATAATTTTATTTGCCACAATATAAAATGTTTAAAGGTTTATTCAGTGTTATCTGATTTCTACATTTCTATAAAATCTCAAATCACTGGGTTATGTCAGGAAGAATATAAAAGAAACTTTTTGATTGAAAATATTTTTATAGTATCTCTAAAGGAATTTTCCAACTTCAAATATGAGATGAAGCAAACTCTAGATAAGGAAGAATATGAGGTTAAAACATGAAATAAAACTGTAAGACTGAACATATACAACAATACTCCATCAGTCTCTTTTTTGGTAATTTATATATATCCAAACTCAGCTATTACTACAGCACTATGTTATTCTTACTTTTGGGTTTATAATGATAAACTGGTTTTGAACACATAGATATGTGATAACAGTACATTTATAATATATATGGAGAAAAACTAGGAATTATTATTCCAATTTACCTTCCTTATTTAATGTATTTGGTACAGTTACAAAATTGTAACTCAAGTTGTCATCATATAGTGATTAAAGGTATATTTAAAGCTTTCCCTGAACAGGAAGGCTAAAGTGGAATAAATGAGGAAATCCTCCTTTTAAGAATATTTATGTGACTCCAAACAAATGAAGTAGACCTCTCTTCTATCTTTTTAATTAAATAAACAGCCTGCCTGGGAAAGCCACATGTTATCGAGATTGCAGATACAGTATCTTCTCTCTGTGCAGCTCTGAAGGCAACAGGAAATGAAAACAAATGACAAGTAGACATGAACTTCTGGCAGGAAAATTATGCATCCGGATTTAAAACTGCATGAAGGACAAAGGTCGAAAGAATATACTCACAGAGAACCATTTTAACTGAGAGCAATGCATTATTTTACATTTCCACTAATCTACACAGAAAGCACCTAACATTGCAAATAATAAACACATTTTGCTTAAAGAAAATGAACTACTTTCACCACCAAATAGATGTACTGCTTAAGGCTGGATAATATTTAACTTTTGTGACTGTCATCATATTGAAAATAGACAAATTGGCTAATTAAAAGAATTTGTTAGTCTTTCCTTAATGTGCACATCATAGACAATATAGCATTTATAAGTTTATATTTTCTTTGTATCCTCTTTAGAGGAGGAGGGGTCATATGGATATCATTCTGATGATTTATATTAAAATTTTCTCCCCATCACCAGTCATAAACCTACCTTTACCTGTATGAAATGGATTATTTCAAACACTACAATGATTTGACGGCCCTTCTAAATGCTGGAATTTGATTGCATTGTAACAGTGTTAAGAGGTGGAGCCTTTATGTAGTGATTAGATCATGAGGATTCTCTTCTTATGAAGGAATCAATGCCTTTATCCAAGGAGTGGGTTCCTTGTCACAGGATTGAATTCCTAATAAAAATGAGAAGTTGGGTCTGATTTCCCCTCTGTGTCTTGTATAAGTTTGCTTGCCCTTTTACATGTCACAACTCATCATGATGGCCTTCTTTAGACACCAGCAGCTTTTTATTATACATCACAACCTGCAGGACTTGTGGTAAACCCAATAAATCTGTTCTTTATAAGTTACCAAGTATCAGACTAAACAAAATACAAAGGTAAAAAGTGTTCCTATAAACTGGTTAAGACAGACAAATTTCTGGTTGAAAAATTTGAGATCCAGAAATATGTTTGGGCTGTTATTTGGCAACTGATAGATTTTAAAATGTAGGAATAAAATTTAAAAATTGAGTAAAAAGAAATTCCCTAGAAAGTTGAACATACAGAAAGAGCTAAGATAACAATGTATCTGAAAATATTTCTGTTTAACTGAAAATATTTCTATTTAACTCTGAAATTGCCATTGAAGGGTACAATCTAATGGCACTACTCATTAGTACACACTCTAATTAGAATTTTGTGCCCAGATCAGGCATATTGTTTAATTCAAAATGTATCCAGAGAAAAACAACAAGGACTGTAAAAAGATTTGAAACCTTGTGTTGAGCAAGCTGCAAATATCTGTGCTGAAAACAAAAATGTTTAGACAAAATTTCATTCTTGGAAGCAAATACTGACTTCCAACTATTTGAAGGAAAAACATGAGAAAAAGGAACATGGGGTTTTCTGTCTTCCCAGGGGATCTATCCCTGGACAGTAGCTATTTTTCTACTTAGGAAATACATGCTGCTCCACATAGCAGTTTTAGTACAGTTCAAACTATTCAATAAAAGAACAGGTTGCCTAGTGTAGGTTGGGAGATTTATATCAGTGAAGGGGTGAAAGGAACCCTGGTGGACAATTATGGGGATGCTGCCCAAGAGACCTAAATATTGAATAATTAGGATTATTCAAAAAAGACTGCATTAGGATTACACCAAAATTCCTTACAGTTCTAAGACCATATGTGGAGGAATCCCCTGCCCTGCAGCCTAAATTTTGCTCAAGAGGAGTAAACTTGCTTACACAGAGGAGTAAACTTAAAGCAGGCTTGACACTGTAGCTAGCTGATTGGCCCAGAAGTGCTGGTCTCTAAATGAAGTCCTCTTACAAAGCATAAGCTTCTGAGAAACCAGCAGGGCCTGTTAGTTCTTTTCTCTGCATTCCTGTTTGGCCTGTAACTACACCCATGAAACTATTTCCTGAGCATCTCGCAGAGCCTGTTCAGGCTACTGCTAAACAAAGAAAAAAGGATCCCATAATGAATTAGCAAACATGAGAGGTTTGTTACAATTTCTACTTACACAGAAACTTACTTAAAATCTCATCAGAACCCCTTGATAGTTTCCAGAAGAAAAGATATTGCAGCATTTTTGATTTTTAGGTTTTAAAGCAATTTAGCTAATATAGTCTGCTTAGAAATCTCAAGAGTCAACTTTTGGCAGTATATTGGAAACATTTTTACTATCATATTCATTTTAGCCTTTTTCATTTTAGAAAGGCTACAATGATATGTTTTTGTGCTTGTCCACGCATGTAACATTACTTTACTTTGTGCTTAGCTACCTTGATCGCAGTGCACTGTAAGAGGAATCTGAGTTGATTTACACCATTTAAATAGTAAAGTCAGATCTGAGGTAAATATTTTAGATATAACCCACAATAATAGAAGCTCTTTGGGGGGGGTGTACTCCATGATTTTTAAAACACTAAGAGCCTTAGAAAACTTTTAAGCTTGATACCTTATCATACAGTATTTTACTACATGGATATAAGACAATTTATTAAACCAATGTTCTATAATGAGATATTTAGGTTGCTTCTAGTTTTTATTGACCTCTATAGACAAATTGAGATTTTCCTAGCACCTTTGTCAGCACGCTTTTGGAACCTCTCTATAATTCAACTTAATTGGCAACTTGCTGTTCACTTTCTTCAGTCTTCCTCAATTTGTTTCATCTCTTTGCATCTAAATATTGCTTTTAAAAAAATCTACTATGCCTACATCTATCACTCAGGTAAAAAATTTTGGCAATGGTTATACTTGGCCTTCACTATCAATATTGTGCTAGCTCACTCCCTTTCACCTTTCTGTAGATAATTTCTATATAGATCTCTTACTTAAAATTCATTCAAACACTGATCTACTCTTCAATTTCCTAATAAATCTCTCCAACAAAAGTTCCACATAAAACTCTTGCTGTTTGCATGCTGGTTGATTTTTTTCTTGCAGGATTCAAATCTTAAATACTTCCTCTTAGTATATCACATCCATGTAAGACAGAGACTTTTTCTGTATCTCCCACTATTTTGCTTCCTTCATTATATAGTATAACGAATCATTTGTATCATCACTTTTTTTGGTTTACTTCCTCACCAGTCTATATAGTCCTTGAAAATGAGGGGATCATCTGTCTTGATCAACATTATATCCTCAGTGATTGGCAGGTACTGATTAGATAAGTATTTGTCAAATGATTGAATGAAGCATGAAAAATGAGACCCTTGTACAGAAAATGATCTGCATACAATATCTCCCTCCATAGTACTAGGTAGATAGTATGCAGAACATATTTTAAGTGCCTTGTTAGAATGTCTCATTGAACTAACAATTTTTCAGTGTAAAAAAGTTAAAAATATTAATGCTTATAGAAAATAAGTTTCACTTCAACCCAAGAAAAACTTATAACCCCATCAACTGCTTCCACAACACTCTGCCCCCATTCTTCTTATAGGAATTATCTTCTACATACAACAATTATAGTCTGTTTCCTCAACTAGATCCTAATTGTCAAAGGATGGGATGCCTCTCCTTAGCATCTCCAGAATGCCTGTTCAGATTTGCTGAATGCATATCAATGATGCAAATGTAATCCCACTTTTCAGAAAAAGTTATGACCATGTAATATACAATGACAAAAAAAAAAGATGAAGTGTAATGGGTTAAATTGTGCCCTCCTACTATGTTAAGGTTTTAACTCATTGTGTTTCAGATGTTACCTTCAGAATGTGACTTGGAAATAAGGCTGTTTCAGATGTTGCCAGTTAAGCTTTGATGAGTTTACAGTAGTGTAAGGTGGGCTCTTAATCCACCATGCCTATTGTCTTTATAAGAAGATGGTCATATAAAATTAACACAAGGAGAATGCTACAGAATGATGCAGTTATCAGTAAGGAATGACAAAGATGGCCAACAAACCGCCAGAAGTTAGGGAGAGGCAAGGAAGGATTCAGTACAGATTTCAGAGAGAACATGACCCTGCGGACATCTTGATTTTATATATCTAACTGCCAGACTGGGAGGCAATAAATTATTGTTTTAAGCTAGACAGTTATGTGGTTTTGTTACTGCAACTCTACTTAATACGATAAGGTATTATTATTATACACAATCCTCCTTCTAGCTTAGGAACATGATCAGGATTTCCATCATTTTATCAATTTATAGGCATCAGAATAAGAGATGAAATCAATTGCAATTTTTTTTTTCCTTTTTTTTATGGCTGGTTGAGCTCTGGAAACACAACTATTAGTAGCTGAGAGCCGTACAATGTTAGAGGAAACTCTCATGTCTGAGTTAGACAATACTTTCATCCTTTTAATCTCAATTAAAATAACACTGTCATGAGATTGAGAAAATTGGTCAATGGATTTTATATGCTCTTTTATTTTTTAACTATATATTTATAAATACAATGCTCTATGAATATTTATATTTTATCCACATCACTTCCAACCTCTATTTGAAGGTAGAAAACTTAAGTGTCTGGCAAATCTTACACCCTAAACTGGTATTTCTTGCTCATGTTGGACAGTGGATGATTTGGAAGGCTTTGGTGGAACATCCTACAATGGAACCACTTTGAAGAATTTCCATGCTCTCTACTCCATAAAAATGGGTGTTATGAATGTTTACTGCAGTAGGGACAAAAGCAGAGCTTCCCCTTTATCCTCAGAAGGATTTCTGGAATGAACTGAAAATAGGCAGATTGTAATAAGAAAAGGGAACACAAATTCACATGCTTAAGCATGGGAGTCATGTATAAAGTATGAGATTTAAAGAGGGGGCCAGATGGTTGAAGTTTAAATAGCATTTTGAACTACATGAAAAAGTAAGAGCTTGAAGCTGCTAAGAGAAGGTACCAACAAGTTATGGAAGAGTGAGGGGGAATAAATGGACTACAAAAACCATTTATCTAATTATGGAAACAAAGTAACCCAGGTAATCTCTTAGACCTACTTGCCAAAAAGTAGATGAGAAATCTATCTGGACATTGGTGATACCTTTTAGCTTCTTTTCTTCTCCAGTGGTGGTTAATCTTCCCTGGTTGTTTAATGTAATTCCTAAAGGCTTGAAGACAATTGCATTTTTGAGAGTCTCCTTAGTCAGATAAGAGAAACTTCTGTGTTAGACAGTTTTGGTTGCTGTGACTAAATACCTGTGAAAATCGACTTAGATGAAGAAGGATTTATTTTGGCTCACAGTTTCAGAAGTTTCAGTCCATGGTCAGCTGGCTCCATTGCTGTGGGCCTCAGGCAAGGTTGAAAAGTCATGGTGGGAGCATGTGGCCAAGCAAAGCTACATACCTCATGGTAGCCAAGAAGTTGAAAGAGACAGAGAGGGACCCAGGGCAAGATATTCCTAAGGAAACCCTCTCAGTGACCTACTTTCTTCATACTAGGCCTAACCTCAAAAAGTTTCCATTATCCTCAATAATGTCGTCAAATTATGAATCCTTTAGTGATTAAACCATTCATTAGGTCATAGCCCTCGTGATCCAATTATTTCTCAATGATTAAACTAGTCAACTAGGGACCTTTAACACATGAGACTTTTCAGGGCACACTTCATATGCAAACTACAACACAGCCTTTATCAAAAGACAGGGGGGGTTCAGGGAAAGATCAGAGAACTTACAATCCTCAAATGTTTCTCTAGTTCAAATGTGAAAGTGCTACACTTTATGGGGTATCATAAAGTGATACCTCAGCACTAGTGTTTTAGGAGACAGAGGGACAATAAATAATTGAGAGAAAGAAAGCTTTTTACAGCTTTCTTAGGACTTAACTAGCTCCTTATGAGGCAAAGTCGTAGGTCAATCTTTACAAACAGGGATAAATCTCTCTTTAAAGACTTAGCAAAAGTTAGAATGAGCTATCATGATCCCTGATATAGTTTAGATGAGTGTCCCCCAAATGTCCACTCTTTTTTTTTTTTTTTTTTCATTTTTCTTTTATTATTCATATGTGCATACAAGGCTTGGTTTATTTCTCCCCCCTGCCCCCACCCCCTCCCTTACCACCCACTCCACCCCCTCCCGCTCCCCCCCTCAATACCCAGCAGAAACTATTTTGCCCTTATCTCTAATTTTGTTGTAGAGAGAGTATAAGCAATAATAGGAAGGAACAAGGGGTTTTGCTGGTTGAGATAAGGATAGCTATACAGGGCATTGACTCACATTGATTTCCTGTGCGTGGGTGTTACCTTCTAGGTTAATTCTTTTTAATCTAACCTTTTCTCCAGTTCCTGGTCCCCTTTTCCTATTGGCCTCAGTTGCTTTAAGGTATCTGCTTTAGTTTCTCTGCATTAAGGGCAACAAATGCTAGCTAGTTTTTTAGGTGTCTTACCTATCCTCACCCCTCCCTTGTGTGCTCTCGCTTTTATCATGTGCTCATAGTCCATTCCCCTTGTTGTGTTTGCCCTTGATCTAATGTCCACATATGAGGGAGAACATACGATTTTTGGTCTTTTGAGCCAGGCTAACCTCACTCAGAATGATGTTCTCCAATTCCATCCATTTACCAGCGAATGATAACATTTCGTTCTTCTTCATGGCTGCATACAATTCCATTGTGTATAGATACCACATTTTCTTTATCCATTCGTCAGTGCTGGGGCATCTTGGCTGTTTCCATAACTTGGCTATTGTGAATAGTGCCGCAATAAACATGGATGTGCAGGTGCCTCTGGAGTAACAGTCTTTTGGGTATATCCCCAAGAGTGGTATTGCTGGATCAAATGGTAGATCGATGTCCATCTTTTTAAGTAGCCTCCAAATTTTTTTCCAGAGTGGTTGTACTAGTCTACATTCCCACCAACAGTGTAAAAGGGTTCCTTTTTCCCCACATCCTCGCCAACACCTGTTGTTGGTGGTGTTGCTGATGATGGCTATTCTAACAGGGGTGAGGTGGAATCTTAGTGTGGTTTTAATTTGCATTTCCTTTATTGCTAGAGATGGTGAGCATTTTTTCATGTGTTTTCTGGCCATTTGAATTTCTTCTTTTGAGAAAGTTCTGTTTAGTTCACCTGCCCATTTCTTTATTGGTTCATTAGTTTTGGGAGAATTTAGTTTTTTAAGTTCCCTGTATATTCTGGTTATCAGTCCTTTGTCTGATGTATAGTTGGCAAATATTTTCTCCCACTCTGTGGGTGTTCTCTTCAGTTTAGAGACCATTTCTTTTGATGAACAGAAGCTTTTTAGTTTTATGAGGTCCCATTTATCTATGCTATCTCCTAGTTGCTGTGCTGCTGGGGTTTCATTGAGAAAGTTCTTACCTATACCTACTAACTCCAGAGTATTTCCTACTCTTTCTTGTATCAACTTAAGAGTTTGGGGTCTGATATTAAGATCCTTGATCCATTTTGAGTTAATCTTGGTATACGGTGATATACATGGATCTAGTTTCAGTTTTTTGCAGACTGCTAACCAGTTTTCCCAGCAGTTTTTGTTGAAGAGGCTGCTATTTCTCCATCGTATATTTTTAGCTCCTTTGTCAAAGATAAGTTGCTTATAGTTGTGTGGCTTCATATCTGGATCCTCTATTCTGTTCCACTGGTCTTCATGTCTGTTTTTGTGCCAGTACCATGCTGTTTTTATTATTATTGCTTTGTAATATAGTTTGAAGTCAGGTATTGTGATACCTCCTGCATTGTTCTTTTGACTGAGTATTGCCTTGGCTATTCGTGGCCTCTTGTGTTTCCATATAAATTTAACAGTAGATTTTTCAATCTCTTTGATGAATGTCATTGGAATTTTGATGGGAATTGCATTAAACATGTAGATTACTTTTGGGAGTATAGACATTTTTACTATGTTGATTCTACCAATCCATGAGCATGGGAGATCTCTCCACTTTCTATAGTCTTCCTCAATCTCTTTCTTCAGAAGTGTATAGTTTTCCTTGTAGAGGTCTTTCACATCTTTTGTTAGGTTTACACCTAGGTATTTGATTTTTTTTGAGGCTATTGTAAATGGAATTGTTTTCATACATTCTTTTTCCGTTTGCTCATTGTTAGTGTATAGAAATGCTAATGATTTTTCTATGTTGATTTTATATCCTGCTACCTTGCTATAGCTATTGATGATGTCTAGAAGCTTCTGAGTAGAGTTTTTTGGGTCTTTAAGGTATAGGATCATGTCGTCTGCAAATAGGGATATTTTGCCAAATGTCCACTCTTAAAGGCCTGGTCTCTAGGTGGCTCTTTCCGGAGGTGATGAGCTTTTAGGAGGTGGGGCTGATTAAGAGGTCCTTAGGTCATGGAGGGAATGCCCTTGAATGGACTATGAGACCCAGTGTCTTCTTCCTCTTTTCTTCCTGACTCATGAGGTCAACAGTTTCTCCCCTACATGCTTACACCATGATGTGCTGATTGCTAAGCATCCAAAGAATGAGACCAGTCAATCATTGACTGAAACTTCCAAAACTGGTGAAAATCTAACTTTTCTCTTTATAAGTTAATTGTCTCTGCCAGGAGTAGTGATACTCACCTGTAATCCCAGTACTTGGGAGGCTGGGGCAGGAGAATCTCAAATTAAAGGCCTGAGATACATAGTGAGTTCAGTATGGGTTACATAGCAAGATCCTGTCTCAATCAAATGAAAACCAAAACGTTAATTGTCTCAGATATTTCATTATAGTAGAATGAAGCTCATGATC
This sequence comes from Castor canadensis, assembly GCF_047511655.1. Classification (NCBI taxonomy): domain Eukaryota; kingdom Metazoa; phylum Chordata; class Mammalia; order Rodentia; family Castoridae; genus Castor; species Castor canadensis. The sequence continues at coordinate 87,470,032 of NC_133399.1, forward strand.
CCTAAACAAAATAACTTTAACCAAAAGACTCTAAAAACACTGCTATCTTTCCTTAATGCCTGTACTCAGATGATTAAACCTTTGACATACATACTTAAGTGCTACGTACACAAATGTATCAATACTCCTTCTTGGTCAATGAAAAATATCACATGGTTGGTAAATAAAGGACTCAAACTCTCCCCTTTATAACCTAACTGCACAGATCACCTAATTTACAATCTATTGTAAGTTGCTTTTGTATTTACAAGTTCTTATCTTTATACAACCATACTAAACTAAGCAGAATTGATTTAAGATCTATGCACAGGATGCCACAATATTTCTATGTTTAAAAAAAAAGAAAACAATTACAGGCTCAGGTTTGTAATCCAGCTACTGGAAAATTAGGAGGATCGTAGTTTATGGACAAGCTGGGCAAAAAGTTCATGAGATCCCATCTCAATCCCAAACTGAGCATGGTGGCATGCACATGGTATCCCCTTTCAGGAACCACAAGTAAGAGGATCATAGTCCAGACTATCCTGGGCAAACACATTAGAACTTATCCCAAAAATAATTAAATCAAAAATGGTTTGGGGTGTGGCTCAAATGGTACAGCACCTGCTTAGCAAGTACAAGGCTATGAAAAAAAAGAAAGAAAAGAAAAGGAATTTGAATGCTGCAGAAAAGTTACTTATTTTAAATTTGTAAATGTTTTCAATATAAAGAGCTAACAACATAGATGCTATCCACATAAGCAATAATAGTTCTGAAGTGTTATAATTAATTAGCCTTATAGTATATATATTTTAGGACTCAATGAAATATAAGATAAAAGCCAATTTTCTTTTTTCCCATGCATTCAAAATACAAAATATTTTGTAAAACTTCTGTCCAGAGCTAAACCAAAATAACTGATTTTCATATCAGTTAGAAGGCAAAATAAAAAGTACATAAATTATTTCTTAGAATCCACAAAACAGAACTGAAGGACATAGTAAAAAATTTTAAATTGTATGCAAAGATATAGGACCCTTATATTTTTGTCCTTATCATTCGTGGACATGTGTTTAATGATTGCATAAGATGTCAATATGGGTGCAATCTACTTGCCAGTACTACAGTGCTAAAAATATTGGCTGACTTTCAAAATAATATCTTTATTTGCAAAACTTTTTCAAACAAATGACGAGATGTAGGAGAGAAAAAAGTAATCCCACATAATGTGTAACCTTTATCCCCAATTCAGTGATTTACATTCGTGGTCATGAGGTACAGAATTCCTGCATTTATGCCATAACTCCTGTAGACGCCAGGTATGTATAGTATTACTCCATTGAAAAAAATATTTACTTCTTTTTTTGTTGAGAGGGGTTGTAATTTTATTTTTTCCTTTATTTTTATGCTGGGTGGGGGTACATTGTGGCATTTACAAAGGTTCTTACAATGTATCAACTTGAATTCAACCCCTTCACTGCTCTCCTTTATCCCTCCTTTCTCTCCCCCCTCTCCCCGATTCCTAGAACAGTTTCAGCAGGTATCATTTTTGCATTTACATACATGTACACACAGTTTTTGCAACATATTCACCCTCCAACCCCCTTTTCCCACCACCTCCCCCTCATACTGGTACCATCCCCCCTCCCCTTAGGCAGGACCTGTTCCACCCTCCTGTACTTTGATTTGGAAAGAAAAAAGAAAAGATAAAAAGAAAAACATGATGTATTTGCTTATTTGAGATAAAGGTAGCTATACAGGGAGTTTCCTTGTGATATATACATGTATATATGTATTATAACCCCTGACATAATTTGTTTACAATATAATGTAAAGTAAATTAAAATTGGTTTCTTTAATATGTAATCATAAAGGGTTTATTAGACTCAAAGAGGGAATAGGGAACAGGGAGACTGGAGAATAATCGGAACAGAGACATGAAAATAACTCATGAACTAAGTTGTCATTGTAACTGGCCTTAATGTAGAATGGAGACTCATGAATATTTACTAAATAAATAAAAATATTCTGCTGGGGAAAGCACACACACGTACATGTGTATACACAGGCTGCTGGGTGAAAGAGCATCTACTTATTTCCTAGAGCATGAGAGGAGTTGCTTTTTAAAGCCCCAGATATTTTAGTCACCAAGTGAATGGCCTGCAATTTCTCTTCAACATAGAGCTTTTTTTGAAACTATAATAGCTGTTTGTTGTATTTTAATTGCAGAAACAGAATCTCACTGTATCTGTGCAGTATGAAGTTAATTTTTCCCCACTAGATATCAAAAATACCCAGATCTGGAAGAAATTTAGTAAGATCTATTACTCTAGGCATGTCAATGATAGTTAATCATTAAATCTTTTCAATAACATAATTTGAGAAATTGATTTCTTCATTTTATTGGGTTCTTTGAATGACAAAAAATCAGAAATTTTGTTGTATACATATTTAATTTGTATGTTTTGGATTTAATTTAAAAAAATCGTGTGTTATTCCTATTCTAGGCCACAAATAAACAACTTTACAATATCATTTATCCTTAAAGGCTGATGTGAGTTTTGTTTTTCATGTGTTCAAGAATTTTAAGACAATACCAATAAAAAACAAGGACTACTGAGATTAGCATATACATTATGAAATAGAAAATGTTACATGCACCCTGAGGACAAAAGGAAAATTGCCAAAATTGAACACATCAATCTTAACAATCCTGGAACCCATTTTTGCCAAATGTTTTAAGTACAAGAAATGACTTGAGCCACCCTGAATCTTTTTGTTATTGTTATTTAAAGCATGAGTAAGGGTTGAATCTTTCAGAAGATCTGAGACAAATAGCCAATTAAAACTATGCCCATGATGTGCAAAGTTCTCTGTGAGATTATTAGGCAAAATAACCCAGAGTTATTATTCAATTACCTAAAGTAATAGGTTGATGATAAGACCTCCTCAAGTTTCCAAATGTATGTGCAGTGATCCATATTATTGGTTTAAGGAAGAAGGTATGAATAAAGAATTAGAAAAATTACAAGTCAAATGAAATATCAAAATGGCTTTAAAAAATATCTCACTGTGGCATTGATTTTTATGTCTTTTATTCTACAGATCATAAGGTGTTTTCATCCTAAGAATAGTTGTTATTTCTGCTCAGTTCACACTCATCATTACAGATATCGAAAATATACTTGGGAACACAGAAATGTAAAAACTCAAGTGAAAAAATTCATGTTATCTATAATCATTTTAATGTGTTAAATGGAAACTTAAAGGAAAAACCAGCAATATTTTATAGATATTATGTGTATATATGAATACATTTATGTTTATAGCAATATTAAAAACATTTTGGCAATTTGTTCTGGCATAAAACTAAAGTTCACATATTCAGTCTGTGTGACAGAAGACTTTTTTTTTTTTAAACAGGTTCTGACAACACCCTTAATTCCAGCCACATTGGTCACAAATTTATAATCACTGACAGAAAAACAAGTCAAAGTACAAGCAGATTGGGCCAATAAAATTGTTATTTGCATATGCTGAGCTATCCTTTTAAATTGTATTTACTTTTCTATTTGCCCTGTACCCAGGGTTTATTGCCAATATAATTCTAGACCCTACCAAGTGTATATGGAAGGAGGGTAATTTTCAACTGGTGATATTTAGTGTGATGGCTTCTGGAACTGCAGAACTAGAGAAACTGGAAATGGGTAACTGCTGTATTCTGCCAAAATACTATCCATTTCTCTGAACACAAATGCAAAGTAGCTTACTTTAGGATGCTTAACCAAACAACCCTCCATTTATTCCCATCTACAGATAATTCACTTTCTATTTTTAATAAGACTCATATTTATCTCTAGCCATTGTAATTACTTATTTACACACATCTCCACACCCTAATAGATCACTGTCAACATCCTCATTATGGGAAAAAATTGTTATTTCTCCAGCTTTGTGCAATGCTGTAAGTATCTGTTAAAAGCATTGATGCTTATTATGAAGTGAAAGAAGCTAATCTGAAAAGATTACATGCAGTATAATATCCTGAAAAAAGGAAAAATTATTACCAATTAAACAAAAAATTAGTGGTTGCCAGGAGTTTGGGCAGAGGGATAGAGGGACACATAAGTTTCTTCACCTCGCAGAGACTCTTCCGCATACTATAACAACGAACATGTGACATCATGCATTTGTGTATGCCTGCAGCACCGTGCGGCACGAGTGAGCTCTCACTAACGATAGCATGGGACGAGCTACCACAAATCGTAACGGGGGATGGGCAGGAGAAGAGGGTATAAAAAGGGGAAGATCATGGGAACTCTGTTCTTTCTGATCAATTTTTTCATAAGCCTAAAACTGCTATTAAAGAAAATAGTCTGTTAACTTTAAAAAAAAAGTGTGTTGAAAAAAATATGTGCGGAGGCCGTATTTGGTTTTAAGTAACTAAGCAATGTTAAATTCTTTCTCAAATTTTACAACTGCCTTTACAGTCCTAAAAAACTCTCAACATCAGCCTGTTAAGATTAATTTGGCCAGGCTGTAGTTTGAATTTCTTAGATTCTTTACATTTCTGACACACTGCCAATATCTTTACTTGGCAAGGCAAGCAAGCACCTTGGGGATCTGCTACTTCTGAACATACTCTTCTGATTGTCTACAGCCATGCCCTTTCTCTGCTACTGCTCAAAGTACATGTACATACAAAGGAAGGTGCATTAATCAGATTGTTTTTGTCACAGTGACAAACTGTCTGACATAAACAACTTAAGGAAGGAAGGATTTGTTTTCACTCATGGTTTCAGAGGTCCCAGTCCATAGTACTTTATTCTGGGACTGTGATGAGGCAAAATATCATGGTGGCAGGAGTATGTAAAACAGGCTACTCCTCTCACAGTGAACAGGAAGCAGAGAGAAAGAAAGGCACCAGGGACCAGGTGCAACTTTCAAAGGCAGTCCCCAGTGAGTTAGTTCCTCCAGCTAGGCCACAGCTCCTACAGTATCCCCCACTACCCAAAACAGCACCACTGGCTGGGATTCAAGTAAGTGTCAACACATCAGCCCATGGCTGACATTTCACATTCAAACCTTGACAGAAGCATTTCGTATTTATTGTCAGTAGTATTTATTGAAAAATCCTATGTAGAATTTTTAGCCAATTGAATTTCTTATACTAATAGTTGATACTTGAATCATATATCTTTGACTCAACTCCATGCCTCATCTATTTTGTATCAAAACATTTAAAATATTATTCCAAAATATGTTTTCAGCTGTTGTGTACTGAATAATACTAAACTCAAAAGCTATTGAAATAATTAAATCATTTAAATTTATAATTTACTTTAAATAGCTTACCATACAACAAGTGAGTTTTTATCACACACTAATTGCCACAACCTGTGTGAGGAGGTTGGAGTATAACAAAGACTATTACATTAAGTAGTTCACACTTTTTGAGTGAAAGGGATAAATGCACAAGTAATTACAACATAACACAATTACTTATATAATAAAAGGATACATTTATGGTTATATGTGAATAGGAATTGTTCAAAACATACAGTTTTATCCTCAGTCTGAAGGTACTACAGAGTAAGAAGAAGCATTGCCAGGGAACAGAGAGAAAAAGATGAAATAAGACTGGATATTACCATGATCTCTGAGTTGGGTTAAATGGGAAATAGTGCCACTGTACACAGAATAAGAAACACAGGAAGATGATCGGATTCTGGGGATAGCTGGAAGTGAGAAGGACAGAATGATAAACTTAGATGGAGCCAGTTCATCATCATGCCATTTAATCCTAGTTTTCAGGAGACTGAGACAGGAATTCAAGGCCAACCTGGGCTACAGGGCTAGGCTCTGTCTCAAAAAAAATAAATAAATGAAAATAAAACAAAAAACAAAAAAACGCAAAAACTCTGAGCTTTAGCTACAGATTTGGAAAGAACCTACATTTAGAAAAAAGGGGTACAACGGGAATGAATGTGTACATTAAGATAATTTGCATAATGTGTGAAGGAAAACAGTCCAGGCGCAAATCTTTAAAAGACATCAAAATTCAGAAGTTATAATAGGTAAGCAGAAGATGAACTTGCAAAAAAAAAATCCTGAAAAGACTAAAAAAAATTCGAGGGCAAAAACAAAGGGTAAGATCATAAAACTCAAGGCAAGAAATGTGTCAAGAAGTAAGACAAAGAGGATCAGATGCTGAAGAGAAGGGAAAGATGGCACAAGCCAGTGTGGTGTTGTGTACTTGGACAGCCACATGGCTGCTGCTGTTATCTCAAGAGGAAAGTTAAGAGCACTTGTCCTTCTTCCTCCTTTCAGAGGCTCTGCTCCGTCATGCATTGGTAGATGTCCTCTATTCATTTGTACAAAATTTATTTAAAGGGATATTGATGTGCCATGAAACGCAATTCTTCAATAAGAAAAAGTAGAATGCCAGGTGCAGTGGTTCATGCTTGTGGTCCCAGCTATGCTATGACCATAGGTAGAAGTCTGAGGCCGCCCCAGGTAAAATCACCACACTCTGCCTGAAAAACAACTAGAGCATAAAAGGGCTGGGGGCATGGCTCAATTGGTACAGCACCTGTCTAGCAAGTGTGAGACCCTGAGTTCAAAATGCCAGTGAAAGAAAGAGAGAGAGAGAGAAAGAGAGACAGGGAGAGAGAGAGAGAGAGAACTCTTTCAGGTGCTTGGGGTATATCAATAACAAAACAGACTAAAACATTCATTCTGAAAATAGGGAAAACTGATAATAAAAAATAAGTGAAGGAAAAGGCAATTTTTAATGGATTGAAGAATGAATGAGATGTGATGAATTTGAAACAATGAATGTGCATAACAAAATTAATTACTCAATATGAGATAATCGTAGCTTAGCAACACAATACATAGTTACTTACCATCCTAATCAAGTGACTGACTAGGAACTGTGGCTCACTGTCATTGCTGCCAAGCCCCAAGAGAAACTTTCATATGACATGTTGCTAGCCTAGGAAAATATCAGAATTCTAAATCTGAAGCTCACACCCTTGGTAAAGTCTAAAATTGAAGGTCTACACATCATAATTTGGGGACCATCTGTTCGTGTGTTCAACAACATTAATGCTTCTCTTAACACTGCTTTCTGTATATTCCACACATTTTTGTTTTCATTTTCATTCAGTTCAAACTATTTTAAATTTCTCTTAAGATTTCTTCTTTGACCCAAGTGTTCTTTGAGAAGTGTGTTGTTTAATCTGTAAGTATTTGGCTATTCTCAGCCGCCTTTCTTTTATTTGTAACTAGCTTCATTTCTCTGTGGTCTGAGGTAGGCATGGTGTGATTTCTATTCTTTTAAACTTAGGTGTGGTTTATGGCCCAGAACATGGTCTCTCTTGACAGACGTGAAATGAGAGCTTGCATAACATGTGTGTTATGCTGTTGTTGGATACAGTTCTCTGGAGCTGTCAGTCATATCCAGTGATTGACAGTGGTGTAGTTACACCCTCACTGATTTTCTACCAGCTGGATCTATTCACTTCTGATAGAGTGGTGTTGAAGTCTTCAATTTAATAGTGAATTCATCTATTTCTCCTTGCAATTCTATCAGCTTTTCCCTTATTTATTTTGAGGCGAACATGTTGAGAACTGTGATGTGCTCTTGAAGAACTGATCCCTTTATCATAAGTAATATTCCTCTTTATCCTTGATAACCTTCCTCTCTATGAAGTCTGTTGTGTCTGAAATAATGTAACTACTACTGCCTTCTTTTGATTATGCTCAACATGGAATAGCTCAGCATCTACTTACTTTTAATCCATTTATGTCTTCACATTTAAGTGGATTTCTTTTTTTGTGTATTTTTTATTAGGATATATTCATTATACATAGGAGGGGATTCATAGTGACAATTCTGATTAGACTTGTATTGTACATTATTTACATTGCCCCCATCGTCTCTCTCCCCCCAACACCCTTCCCACTCTACTTACAGCAATTGCAAGAGGTTTCTTAGTTTCATATAGTTAGATGAAGTCCATATACCATACACTGTCACCTTAATCTCCTTCCTTCATCCCCTGCCTCCCTCTAGTACCCCCACATATACTATACTATTTTATTTCTTGCAGACAGCAGAATGGTCTAGTTTTTGACAAGTTCAGACAATCTCCAATCATATTAAAACCATGGACATTTGAAGTGATTATTAATATAATTGAGTTAGATCTACCATATTTGTTACTGTTTTCTGTTTGTTGACCCTATTATTTTTCTTATTTTTGTCTTTCACCTTTTTTTTTCCTTTTGTGGCTTTAACTAAGCATTTTATATGGTTCTATTTTCTCTCCTTTCTCAGCATATCTTACTTCTTTTTTTCTTACTTTTATTAAATGGTTACCTTAGAGTTAGCAACATAAATTTATACCTATTCCAAATCCACTTTCAAATAACACAGTGACATTTCATGGGCAGTGTGGGTGTCTCATAATAACAATCCAAATTCTTCTCTCCCATCCATAGTGTTATTCCTGACATTCATTACATTGCACATGATCAAATACTTAAATCCAATGTTGATATTATTATGTTTGAATTGATATGTTACATCAATTAGAATTTAAAAATAGAAGTTTTTATTTTACCTTCCTTCATTTATTTCTTCTTTCATACTTCTCCCTATCTTTATGTAGATACAAGTTACTGCTGTATATTGTTTTTCCTTTTCTCTATAGAATTTCCTTAACATTTCCTCCAAGGAAAGTTTACTGGGAACAAAATCCCTCAATTTTTTTTTAAATCTCTTAATTTTTGTCTGTTCTTCACTTTTAAAGGACAGTTTTGCAGGGCACAAAATTTGCAGTGTTTGTGGGGCTTTGCTTTTCTTTCAATGTTTAAAATACTTCACTCTAGTATCTTCTTGTTTGTGTTGTTTCAGAGAAATCAGATGTAATGCTTATCTTTGGTCCTCTACAGGTAGAACTTTACATCCTTTGACTTCTTTCAGGTACGTTTTTTATCTTTGATTTTCTACAACTTGAAAATGATATGCCTTGGTATAGGCTTTTCTTCTGTTTGGATTTTTATTGATATTATTGCTTTTTAATTCTTATGGGTATGGTGATCTCTATCTTTGTATATTTGTAGTTTGGTGTATGATATTAATTTGGGGAAAATTCTCAGTTATTATTGCTTCAAATATTTCTTCTGTTTCTCTTATTGTTATTTCCACTATATATAATCAATAATTTTGTAGGAGTCACATAATTCTTGGATTTCTGTTTCTCAGTGTTTTTTTTTTCAGTTTTGGAATTTTCTAATGAAATTTCTTTATGTTCAAACATTCTTTCATTAACTTGTAATTTAGTAATAAATCCATCCTAGTTATTCTCACTCTGTTCAGTTGTTTTCACCTATGGTATTTACTTTCCGTTCTTTCTTAGACTGTCCTCCTCTGTTTAGAGCCCATGTAGTCTAGCACACTGTCTGCTTCACCCATCAGAGCTGTTAGCATGTGAATTATTGTTGTCTGACAAGTCCAGCATTCCCGCCATATCTGTCTAGTTCTGAGGCTTATTTTCTCTCTCCAAACTGTGTTTACTTTCTTTTAGTATGATTTATACTTGTTTCTTGATAGCTGGATAAGATGCACAAGGTAAGGGGAATTGCTATAAATAGGCCTTTACAATGTGGTGATAAAGTATGGGTAGAGGGGAAATATTCTACAGTCTTATAATTAAGTCTCAGTCTTTTAGGAGTCTATGCCTTTGGGCTGTGAATTCCTACCACCATCACCATCCCATATACACTTTCAAAGCAATTTAAGTCCTCTATATAATTGTAAATATTCTTCTCATCTATTTACTTCTTTCCATTATCCTTGCTACTAATAATTAGTGCATCTTTCTGAAAGGCTACATAACCAACATTTAACTGGTATCCCTTGTTCAGCCCGACCACTTACAGCCATTCTTTCACAGCAACCAGAATAATTAATTCAAAACCCAAATCATATCATTCCACTTCCTTTATTATTCAGTGACTTCCCAGAATGAAATTTCCATTTTAGTTAAAAGATAACTTATTTCAGGAGCCAAATCATCATAACCCTCCTAATAGTCATTTTATAATAATGGACATAAATTGTCAAATTTGAAAATAAATTTTATTTTCAAGAAAGTGAAAATTGTGGTCATTGAATAATTTGTCCTATAATGTTTTCAAGAAAAAAATTTAAACAGGAATAAAGACAGTTTAAGACTATGACCTATTTTAAATATCAAAAAGTGTCCATTCAACACACCTGGTAAGCTGAAGTAATTATAGGCCAGTTCAGATATTTTAATTAGCAATAAGATTCTGTAATTTTTTTTCTCTACAGTGATTTCTATTTTTACCACTGTACCTTTTTTAAAGGTCCAGGTAGGCTGGATTTCTTTCAAAGTGAAAACACCACTCAAACATTTAGAAGGTCTTTGTGTTTCTTCAGATTTTTTTTTTTTGGTTGTTCATTTAAACATCACCTTTCAGTCAGAATTTCTAAGGTTTGCCTAGAGAGAACAGTGGAATGGAAATATGAATGGTGTAATTAGAAAAGGCTCAAATTAAAAACTAACATTTACTAATTTTAACAACTTGACTAAAATATGCTTTGTGAACCTGTTTCCACATTAATGTAGTGTATGTGCATAACAATGACAACTACTAAATACAGTTGTGAAGATTTAATGATGTAATATACGTAAAAATAGAAAACCCTGTGTGTTAGATTTCTCTCTCAAGTAATTCAGAATTACGAACTACTCTTTTAATCTAGGAAACTATAGAGTTTCCTCTCTAATTGTTCAGTACTTTAGTCATCTGTCCAATTCATCTGATTGTTTAAAGACAAGCATACCAAGTAAGTAAAGAAATATAATTGAAATGTTGTTCTTTCATTTTAACATTTTTGACAAGTCTATAAACTTGGCGTTCCTACTAGAATTCCTAGAACTCCTAATTGGAGAGTGAAAAGAAAGTAATTACAGGAAATGTATACACTTTATACACACACACACACACACACACACACACACATACACACACATAATCAGATGACCTCAATGTAGAATTATGAAGTTTAAGAACTGGAATGGCTTTCAGAAGAATTTCATTGTAATATATATGACTTTTTACTAATGATGCAAAAAAATGTTTATTACATGCTTTATATGTCAGATATCTTGCCAAAAGTTCTCTATGCATTCCCTCGTTATTAATTACATTGGCACATCTATATACATTGTTTTTCTCTTCCTTTTATGCCTGAGAAAATTGATACTGAAAATGATGAGATAACTTGCTTTAGTTCACATAAGAAGCAATGAGATTCTGAAAACAAACCATGTAACTTCAGAGTCCACAGATTTATTCACTATATTGCTACAAATCATTAATAAAAACACTATCCAGAAAACGGATAAAGGACCATCACGCCATGAGACACTAAGTGTGGTTTTGGTGATGAGTGGGAGGTGCAGAGCAAGGAGTTGTCCTACAGCATAGATTTGAGGGTCCCACCCTATGATGACTCTGCTTCTGGGTTTCAAACTCTATTCCCTTTCAAGGTAACCAGGTCACCTGCAGCGCCTGGCCCTCTCCACCAACAGATGAAGAAGCTATCATAGTGTGATCTTTGAAGGCATAGCAGACCTTTACTAACTTCTCCTGGAAGGAATGGAGTTTCCTTGGTGTGGCTCAGATAGCATTGTACCATATGACACTGGAAAACTTTGCCCACATACCCTTACCAAGTTGTTGGTGGGAGGCAGTTGATGATTAAGCATCTTCTGTGCAGTTTTCATTAGAAAGAGTCACAGCCAGGTTCATTCATGCTGAAAGCTCATCCTTGTGAGATGTGCGTCTTGATTGTGAAAGACATGTTGAACCTGGCAGAACACCAAGGAATGCTATTTGAGGAGAAATGGTACATTTGTGAGGCAAGTAGCAAACAATTCTGGCTCAGTTTAGAACTGCACCAAAAGGAACACAATGGAGAAGGGATGTGGATGAGGCCTCCACTGTGAAGAGCTGCAGACTCTTAGTGGCAGGAAGACCCTTCTCTATGAAGACCTCCATCTTTAATGATCACCAGAGAGATCACAATGGAGCAAGGCTTTATGAGTGTGGTAAACACGGGATATCTTTTGACCAAGCTTCTATCTTATTCAACATTAGCAAGTTCACATTGGAGAAAAACCTCTAGTTCAGTGTAACTACCACAGGAGAGCCTTTGTGAGAACACTGTCTACCTGAATCGAACCCCATGAATCTGAATATACACAATGGGAAGATTTCCCATGAATTCCAGGTATCTGGCAAGCACTGTACTTTTTAACCTGTGTAGGACAGGACCTTGGCCAAACTTAGACTGTTTTTAGTTTCTGTTGCGTAAGTGATTTCACCTACAGCACATAATGAGTCCCCCACATTTTATATTTGACATCCCAATATAATAATAGAAAGTACATGTATCTCTTCCCTCATTTCTTGAGAAAATTGGAGTCCTTAAGGAGGTATCATTCCTTCCTCTCTGACGAGTTAAGGCATTGTTCTGACCCAATTTTGACCAAAAAGACCTAGTCTAGGGTATTACCATTAACTCATAAAGAATTTTACCTTTTTCCAGTTTTGGCATTGCTGACAAATGTCACCTAGGAAAGAGTGTTGCATTTTGTGATCCTAAATTGTGGCATGGATGCCTGGATTCTGTGCGTGTGTGTGTATTTGCATGAACACACCCAGAGATCACCCTGCAGAGAGGGAAGTTATTGTGACAATCCGTAACACTTTTAGTAAAAGCATAAATTGGTCATCCTTTTCCTGAGGGACGTCATATAACTCCCAGCTCTATTCAGGAGAAACTGTTCCTCAGATGGCAGTGCACAGGAACTATTTATCCTGACATACAAACTCTGTTTGCTGATGTCACTTGTGGGAAGACTATAAGGATCCAGCTGAAACCATAATTAATATTAATAGGATCTGGAGGAGACTACATCACAGTAGACAGAATGTACTTCAGAAAGTATGTCCGCAGGCTTTCAGCTGACTGTGGCTATGTGGAATGAGTGGGTACACTCCAAACTGGCGATTTTTCTGGAGTAGACATCATTGTTAGAGCAAATCAGGTTTTGTTTTTCTTGTGTAATGACCTCAAGGACACTGTTGCACAGTCAAGAAAATGAAAGTAGAAAAACGGGAAATATAGTGCAGGGATGCAGCTTTCATCACCCAGCTGTTATTTCTGTTGACTCAAAAATAAATGATCTTTATTGCTTGCCAGTATTTCCCGTGGGGATGTCCTCCTCCAGGCACGGCGGACTTAGCATAGGGCTGCCAGACATTCTGGCATCCTACAAAAGTAGTGCCAGACCTTATTAAGACTATTTTTTAAAGTTTCATTGAAGTATATTTGACATGCTATAAACTACATAGATTTAAAGTGTATCATTGCATTAGTTTGATGTACAGTGCACTTAAACCCACGAAACCATCACAGTCATGCTGAAGAGTATGCCCATTACCTCTGAGTTTATATTATGCCCTTTATAATCTTTTCTTTCCCTCACCCGCCTTCCACACAACCATTAATTTGTTTACTTTCTATAAATAAGTTCATATTTGCTGGAATTTTGTATGATTTCAAACAAAGTGTTTCATTTTTATTTCTCTTTTCCTTCATGCAATGTAATTATTTTCAGCTGTATAAATGTTGCCCGTGTGTTCATTCGTTCTATTGCTGAGTGGTTTATTGTAGGGACGCTATTGTTTATCTGTTCATTTCTTAAAGAACGTTTGGGCTGTTTCTGGTTTAGGGCTATTGCCAAAAAGGTCCCTGCATGTTTAAAGTATACAGTTTGATGTTTTGATATATGTTTATGTTCTTGAAACCAAAAGTTTCTTCTTGCCCTTTTTAATTCATCCCTTGTAACACATAAAGTTATTAATACAAAGAGACAGCCTACCTTTTGTAATGGATATTTTCATATGTATACCCAAATGGAGAGGCATATATTATGAAACTCCATGAGGTCTTCCCCAATCTTTTGTCATTATCTATCATTTCATGGCCATTAGGTTTTTTTATCTACTTCCACCACATTGTTTATTTGCTTACAATTCCAGACATCATATCATTTAATGCATTATACTTCAGAATGCATTTCTAAAATGTAAGTGGTCTTTCATAACACTAATTATTATGACACAAAATAAAAATATTTTAAAGTATTATTTTAAAATAAGATAAATAAGCTGACAATTCACTGATTAAAAATAAATTAAAATGATCAATATGCATATGAAAAATACTCAACCTTACTAGCAACAAAGACATAAAAATTCAAATAAAAGCAACTGCTTAATAGCCTACTCACATTTGGCAAGTATTTAAAAGAATGACAGGATTTGATAATTAAAAGGGATATGTTTGCTAGTTGATGGAAATATACATTGCTATCACATTTTTGCAAAATAATCTAGCATATTCTTTTACTTAAGAAAATTTGCTTTTAATAATTTAACTAAGGAAATAATTAGAAAGGAAAAAATGTAAAATGTAAATAATCTAAATGTCAAAAATAGAATATTAGACAAGTAACATTAAAATTTTGGTATATTCCTTCCATGGAATAATTTTTGTTATTTAAAATAATACTGTTAATAGGATAACAAACACATTTCACTTCACATGTCAAATTTTTAAAAAATTTATTGATAACTTCACTTGCCATAAACAAAAATGATAGAATTGGTGAAATATGTATGTTTTGTTATGAATATATTAATAAAATAAAATGATTAAAATTTGCTTGTGCTTAGTGTGAAGTTTTGCTTCTTATTATTAGCAAAGTCATGTATATTTTGGCAATTCTTTGTCTATTGCAGTATAATGCAGTTGGTAACCAATCATGAATTTAACAGAACAAAACTTAAGAGAACGTTCATGAATTTTTTTGTGATTAATATATATATATTTAAATTTTTTTCTTTATTCGTTTATTCATATGTGTATACATTATTAGGGCCATTTCTCCCCCTTGTCCCCGCCTCCTCTCTCTCCCCCCTACCCTCCTCGCTTCCTGGCAGAACTTGCTCTGCCCTCTTCTCCAATTTTGTTGAAGAGTAGACATAAGCAATAATAAAGACATAGAGTTTTTGCTAGCTTGAGATAAGGATAGCTATACAGAGAGATTCTTAGCATTGCTTCCATGCACAAGTGTATTACAAACCAAATTGATTCATCTCTACCAGACCTCTTCACTACTTCCTGGTCACCGTCCCATATTGACCTCTGTCGTTCTAAGTTTACTATATTAGCTCCTCTACAGTGGGCACATCAAACACTTTCATGTTTTGGGTTTCCTACCTTTCCCTATTCCTCCCATATGCATTCTCCCCTTAATATGTGACCCATGTCTATTAATATTACTACATTTGCTTTAGATCTAAAGTCTGCATATGAGGGAGAGCATACGATTTTTGGCTTTCCGAGCCTAACTTCACCTAAGATGATGTTCTCCATTGCAAATGATAATATTTCATTCTTCTTCATGGCTGAGTAAAATTCCATTGGGTATAAATACCACATTTTCTTGATCCATCAGTAGTGGGGCATCTTGGGTGTTTCCATAACTTGGCTATTGTGAATAGCACTGCCATAGACATGGGTGTGCAGGTGCCTCTGGAGTAACCTGCATTGCATTCCTTTGGGTGTGTTCCTAGGAGTGGGATTGCTCGATCATATGGCAGATCTATGTTTAGATTTTTAAGAAGCCTCCATATCATTTTCCAGAGTGGTTGTACTAGCTTGCATTCCCTCCAGCAGTGTATGAGGGTTCCTTTTCCTCCACATCCTCACCAACATTAGTTGTTGGTGGTGTTTTCAATGAAAGCTATTCTAACAGGGGTGAGGTTGAATCTTAGTGTGGTTTTGATTTGCATTTCCTTTGTGGCTAGAGATTGTCAGAATTTTTCCATGTGTTTTTTGGCCATTTGAATTTCTTCTTCTGAGAAAGTTCTGTTCCGTTCAGTTGCCCATTTCTTTATTTGGTTCATTGATTTTGGGAGAGTTTAGTTTTTTGAGCTCCCTGTATATTCTGGTTATTAGTACTTTGTCTTATGTATGGCTAGCAAATATTTTCTCCCACTCTGTGGGTGGTCTCTTCAGTTTAGAGACCATTTCTTTTGTTGTGCAGAAGCTTTTTAATTTTATGTAGTCCCATTTGTTCATCCTTCCTCTTAGTTGCTGAGCTGCTGGTGTTCTATTGAGGAAGTCCTTGCCTACACCCATTGCTTCCAGAGTATTCCCTGCTCTTTTCTGTACTAGCTTTAGAGTTTGGGGTCTGATATTAAGGTCCTTGATCCATTTTGAGTTAATACTAGTACAGAGTGATAAACATGGATCTAGTTTCAGTTTTCTGCAGGCAGATAACCACTTTTCCCAGCAATATTTTTGAAGAGGCTGTCTTCTCTCTATCCTATGTTTTTGGCACCTTTGTCAAAAATAAGGTGGGCATAGATGTGTGGATTCATATCCAGGTCCTCTATTCTGTTACACTGGTCTTCATAACTGTTTTTGTGCCAGTACCATGCTGTTTTTATTGCTAGTACTTTGTAATATAGTTTGAAGTTAGATATTGTGATAGCTCCAGCATTGTTCTTTTTGCTGAGTATTGCCTTGGCTATTTGTCATTTCTTGTGTTTCTAAATGAAGTTTAGGGTAGATTTTTCAATCTCTGTGATGAACGTCATTGGGATTTTGATGAGAATTGTGTTGAACATGTAGATTGCTTTTGGTAGTATAGCCATTTTTACTATGTTGATTCTACCAATTCATAAGCATGGGAGATCTTTCCATCTTCTGTAGTCTTCCTCATTCTCTTTCATCAGGGGTTTGTAGTTCTCCTTGTAGAGATCATTCACATCCTTTGTTAAGTTTACTCTTAGGTATTTGATTTTTTTTGAGGTTTTATAAATTGAATTGTTTCCATATATTCTTTCTCAGTTTGTTCATTGTTGGTGTATAGAAAAGCTAATGATTTTTGTAACTTGATTTTGTATCCTGACACCTTGCTGAAGTTGTTTATGGTGTTTAGTAGTTTTTGAGTAGAGTTTTTTGGGTCTTTAAGGTACAGGATCATGTCATTTGCAAATAGGAATATTTTGACAGTTTCTTTACCTATTTGTATTCCTTTTATTCCTTCTTCTTGCTAATTGCTCTGGCTAGGAATTCCAGGACTATGTTGAATTCATACATGAATTTAATAGAACAAAAAAATTTGAAAAACTATGTTTTTATGAAAAGGCAGTCAAAAAAGAAATGACAAGGCGTGAACTTGTTCACAATACACTGTATATGTGGATGCGGTTATCACAATGAAATTCACTCATGTCATCAATATATGCTAATTCAAAAATAAAATAAGATTTAAAAAATTCCAAATTACCAAAACAGGTGTAAGGCTAAAATTACTCATAATTGTAATTATATTAACAGTGTTTGTGACAGGGGAGCAAGAAAAGCATTTTCTAGTATTATTCTGCAACTAATCCATTCACCTTTGTCCTGTTAAATTTTAATTATCATGGTTGTACCATGAATACATGGAAGAATTTACTTATTTGTGGGCCCAAAATATTCTGGGATGATATGTATCACATTGACAACTTATGCTCAAATGGTTTGAGAGGAAAAAGTAATGTAACATTTTCTAAACATTTCTCTGAATTTGATATTATTTCAAAATAAAAGGTAATTGTACAAATTATTTAAGTGACTGCACAATCACATCTGTAACAGCACAGTTCACTAGCACAATTCAGATTGTATCTATATAGATAATTCTATATCATACAAATGCATTTTAAATTTTAT
This sequence comes from Castor canadensis, assembly GCF_047511655.1. Lineage (NCBI taxonomy): Eukaryota > Metazoa > Chordata > Mammalia > Rodentia > Castoridae > Castor > Castor canadensis. The sequence continues at coordinate 87,487,913 of NC_133399.1, forward strand.
TTTGTTTTTGAATAAGCATACATTAATAATAGGAGGGGATTTCATTGTATTAATTCCATACATGGGTGCATATAATGGTGCAGTTCCATTCACAGGTACTTTGAACAAGTACACCACCTCCTTTATGTTCCCACTCCCTTTTTCTAACAGTGTCTGGTGGTTTCACTATACTGTCTTCATATGCATATATATATATATATATATATATATATATATATATGCAGCAAACTTCCATCCTTTCTCTCAGTATCCTTTTTGTTCCCTGCCCCACCAACCAATGTATATGCTAAACTTCACATCTTGTTAGTATGTTTTCACCTTTAGAGAATGAACAAAGTGTTTCGTTGGTTACATATCTTTTCCCAAATGTAAATATAACCATATACATTCCTTATGAATCAATTTATCCAGTTTTATATCTTCAAAGGCAACTGTAGTTTGTTAGATTTAAAAAAAAAAACAAAAATGGGTATTAGTTTACTAAAAAAATTTATTTTTGGCATTTACTTTATGCCCTTCACTTGGAATATAAATTTCTAAAAAGAGAGAGAATGAGTGAGAAAGAGGAAGCTATGAATTATGAAATTCTATGGCATATGACTATTGACAAGTACATTTGTCATTTCTAGCATAGTTGTGTGTTTTTGAAAATGAATGTAATTTGAAAAATGTTAATTGCAATCGGCAAGTTATTAAACCACAACTTTTTTCATATGCCTTACTCAAATGTAGAATTGTTTTGCCTACTGGACTTTTTGGTCTGGAAATAATATCCAAGAAAAAGTTCAGTTTAGCATGAGAAATTCTTTATGAATGCAGGCTGTCTCCTAGTGGTTGCCATATTGTGTCACTAAGAGCTCAAAAATAATTGGTTCAATATTCAAACATAGAATTATGCTTCAGATGAATGTCAAAGTCACCCCACCACAATTTCTGGAACTTCTCTATGCTAACCTATTTTCCAACCCCATTGCCCCCACAACCTGTAGCTGTCTTTTGAAAATTTCACCATTGGTCCATATGTGGTCTCTGGCACCTGTCATATTCCCCTGTAAATTTTCGTCAGCAGCTCTTCAATTACAAAAGAAAATGCTTAGGCATTGAAAAATGTTTTTTACTGGGAAATAGTCCACTCCTGTTCAAAGTACCCAGGTGAGTTCCCTCAGTCTTCTAAACCCTTGTGATCTTCAGACCATAGTTGCTTTGTTCTTTCTGGTTCAAATAATGTTCTGCTTGATAAAAAACACCTGCAAACAAGAGCAGCTTTGTGGAAGTTACAGATATTCAAGCATTTACTATCCTATTGTAAATATATCAGCCACTCTCTTTCCTCTACATCTTCATAGTTATGTAGACATTTGGTTTTCAGCCTTTTGAAGAGCATTTTATTATCCTCCCCATGATTTAGAATTTTCACATTACTACAAACTTTCACTTTAAGTTCTTCAAATTTTGTGCCTTTTTTTTCACTCTCCTGATCATCACATAATTGGCTTTTTTCTTCTCAACTGTGGTGCCTGTCATTTCCTAAGAGGCCTCCCATCACCACTAAAAATAATGAGATCCTTCTTCCATCCCACCCATTCATTTGATTACAATCCTGAAGTATTATGCTTGCGTTCCTTATCATCACTGGGGTCTTTTGCTGACCCAATCACACAGTAGATTCAAATAAACATCTACTGAATACAGCATTGATATTCAAAGTAGCACATGCATTGAACAGTTCAGTGAAGCCAGCTGTGAACAACTGGAATTGCCTTACTGGAGTGCACAGCCTTGGTTGGCTGAATATGCTAATCTAAGCTTAGACCATTTGCCTCCTATGAAGGCATTTTGTACTGACTTTAATCTGTAAAATTATTATCTTTAGTTGTAAAATAGTACTTCATTATTACAAGCCTCACAGATATTTTAATAGTATTTCTTTTCTGTCTTAGTCTATTTGTGGTTGCTATAATGAAAGACATGAGACTTTGTCTGTTACAAAGAAAATAGGCTTATTCAGCATATGCTTGTGTTTGTGGAGGTCCAAGGACTAGAAGTTGCATCTAGTACAAGCCTTCTTCCTGGTGAGGACTTTGTAGTTCTGAGATGTCATAGGGCCCCACACAGTAAATCAGAGCAAGCAAGGTCTCTCTCTCTCTTCTTCTTATAGAACAATCATGGGGGTCCCACCCTCCTGCCCTCATCTAATCTTAATTATGTCCTAAAGACTCCCCTGTCCAAACACCTTTAACATATTTCTTTGGGAATAGAATTTCCAATACATCAATTCCAGGGGACACACCCAAACCTTAGGAAGTAGGAGAGACAAGACAAGGACACAGAACAGTACTAGCAAAACCTGGTTTCAGCAGTGGTTTTTAAACCAAGCTTATTTTTGTACTGACTGATACATAATCATTTAAAAGTTAAAATAAAATGCCTATGAGGTAAATTGCCTGAATCATTTTGAAGCTGAGCCTACAAGTAGGGCATCTTGGGATTCCTTTGCTCACCACTGGGCATGGATAAAGGAAGTGACAAAGAACGGACTGTCTACCCAGGTCAGAACCACACACCAGCAGTATGAGTTAGAATATATATCTGATCAAAGAATTCTTATTTGAGCCCAAGTCCATTCAATCGTATTTCTTAAAGAAATCACTATTCAGACATGGTTAAAAATACTTCTCAGCTACAATCATGTCAAAGTACAAAGATGTAATACTCCTGCCACACCTTGAGTCAAAGCCTCCTCCTTCAATTTTCTGAATAAGTGACCTTGACCAAGTTTTCCAGACTCCAAACCTGTTTTCCTTACCTGTAAAATGACCACAATAATAACTACCTCACTGTTTAGTTGTAAATAACAAATGTAATTATTTATATATAATGCTTCATGATAATAACATTTATATAAAATTTGCTACATGCCAGTCCCTGATATAAGTCCTAGAATTTTATTTATTTAACTTAGTGTGCTCTTCACAAAGAAGGTATGACACAAGTACCGTTGTTATCTTCATTTACTGCGCAAGGTCACACATCTAGTAAGTGTTGAAGCCGGATTTAGACTCATACAGTCTAACAGCCAAGGCTATGCCTGCCCATGAGTAAATGTTCAAAACCCAATACTTGGAACTACATTCAAAGATTAATCATCCCATTAATTTTACATCATTGTGTTTATTTTAAGAGAATTTTAATCAAAAAAACTGAATCAAATGTAGAAATGCTTTAAAATGATTATAGGAATAATGATTTGCCTCAGAGTTTTTTTTTATCTTTTTATTGATGTGCTGGGTGGTAATATATTGTGGCATTTACAAAAGTTCTTACAATATGTCAAATATATCATACTTGAATTCAATCCCACCACTATTCTCCTTTATTTCCCCTTCCCCCCATTTCTGGAATAATTTCCTCAAGTATCATTTTTCCATTTACATACATGTATACACAGTATTTGCACCATATTCACCCTCCCACACCCTTTCCCCACCTCTTTCCTCCTGAACACTGGTACCAAGCCCCCAGGCAGAACCTGTTCTAACCTCCTGTCCTCTGATTTTATAAACAAAAAAAAAAATTGACATTTTTGTTTAAGATACTTACACAGAGAGTTTTCTTGTGACAAATCCATGTATATATGCATTGTAAATGCAAATTAGCTGTAAATTACATTTTAATGATAAATCATTGTGATGGCAGAAATATGTAAGCAGTGAAAATGGGAGTTAATAATGCTATAATGCTATGAACATAGAAGCTGAGAAATGCTTGTCAAAAACCACAGAGGAGCAGGGCACAGCTGAGTCATACCTAAAATCTTATCGACTTGGGAAGCTGGAATCAAGAGAATTGCTGTTCAAAGCTAGCCCAGGCAAGTAGTTGACAAGACCACATCTCCAAAATAACCAGAGCAAAAGGGACTGGAGGTGTGGTTCCAGTAGTAGAATGCCTGCTTTGCAAGTTTGAAGCCCTAAGTTCAAGTCACATAAGGATTGGGGACATGTTTACAGGGCAAACAGCACTTTTGGTTTTTCTAATACTGCATTTAATATACTGTAGATATTTTTTGATCAAAATGAACTTTTAATATAAAATTCTGAAATACTTTTTTACAAAACATCCTCTCAATAGATTCTTCTATCTTAATGCTGTATAAAAATAATCACAGTATATGGAAAATCTAACTATTAGGTAAAATTTTCCATCTTTTCTTGCACATCTCATATTTTCCTGTATCTTCTTCACCTGACATGTATTGAGCACACATATGCAGCTGGGCTGAATGCTGGGTGATCCCCAGAGAGAAAGATACAGCCTTCTAGGAACCTAGGACAGAAGTGTGCCTGTTGCTCCCAGCATGGAGATTTCATAGCTGAGTAGAAAAATAGGTGAAGAAAGTGGGAGGGGAAGAACACTGAGGTGAGCAAGCATTGTAAGGCAAAGGTCTGAGGGTGGAGAATGGGATCTGTCACACCTGGCACTGCCTGCTAGAGTGTAAATAAAGAGGGCTCAAGGAAGGTACAGCACAGAAGGCCTCCCACACCACGGCCTGGAGTCAGGAGACTGAAGGACTTTCATCATGAGAATGTGTAAACATGATCAGATCTGTGTTTTAGAAATTTTCCTGGCTTGGGTCTCAGGCTTTCCTTTGTACATAGAAGAACATTTTTCTCTATCTCACATGACTGATTCATTAATAATCCAGAAACAATTTGTTAGGACTAATACTTCTTATGTTATTTCTTTGTGCCAGGCACCATGCTAATATTTTATGTGCATTTCTTTATTGCTACTGCTCTCCCAACTAATAGAGAATTGTCAGCACAAAGAGTTGAAGCAACTTGTCCAAATTCAGGCCAGCTGCTCAGTAATGGAGACACCATCCAAACCCTTTTTGCCTGAATTCTTCAATTTCACTCAAAGACCCCAAAACTGCTTTCTGTTCTTTCAGTTCTCATTGTTCTTTATTGCTTGTCTTCAAAGTAAAACTTATTTGCCTTTTTATTTTTCTAGCTGCTATCCAGTCCATTTCTTTCCACGGAACCTTGGTCTAGAATCCATAACAACATCTGTCGTGCCACCAGCCATTTCCTCCTTAAACTTCAGCCCCATGGTTTCCAATTATTTACAATAATTGGTATTCTGGCAAATTTAAAATATTTCACCCATTTTCCCTTAAATTAAATTACTTTACATTATCAACCATTTCTTTCTTTTTGGAAAATAGTTCTCCCCAAAAATGGCTCAAAGCTCTGGTCTCCCAACCTACTCCAACAGTTCCTTTTCTCTTTTTGTCAGTTCCTTCCTGATTTAGGAACTCTTTTCTTCTTCTATGTTCTGAGCATGCCATTAGTGGTGCTAGGTCTCTGTTTCTTCTTTCTTTGTCTTTCATTCTTTCTTTTTTTTCTTTTGCTGATCTCTCTCAATATGACCCATCCACTTTGCACTTGTTCATTTAAATTTCAATTGTCATGTTAGAATGTAACTATCTTCCTATCTTACTTTCTCAACATTTTTCCAAGACCCAATTCAAATCAACTGAAGACTTTTGCTTCAGTGGCTTGCCAGCAACTTATATTTTACACAGCCCTCCAGAACACCTCTTTATTTCCAAACCAGCCACTTTCCCCAGGGTCTCCTTAGGTAAGTAGGAAAGGAAAGTACACAAAGGATTCATTCTGCTGTTAATCTAAGTCTTCGCTCAACCCCTCTCTAACCTGAGTGCATAGATTTCTTTGTTCATGAAAATAAATACCAAGGAATTAAGGTGATAGAATTAAAATTGAAGCCTGCCACTGTCAGCTTGTGAGAAAAAGAGACTTGACAGTGGAAAGATCCTGGTTGGAAGCATCTGGCACACAGCGAGAGCTCCAGTTTCTGGAGGAAGGGAACCTCTGTCCCCACCTTTGCTCTGAGAGTGAGAAAGCATTCCATGGAAGCAACAACCATTCCCCTCACCCCCTCCACCCCCAAGGTTTCCAGCACTTCTGGAAGTCCTGTGCAAAATTATGATGACATTCTTACCAGGCACTCTCAAGAGGACACACCATTGACACTGATACGAAACACCAGTGCCAACAAGATTCTAACACCTCCATCCTTGATGAGATTCAGGGCTTTTGGGTTGGAACAAAATTCATATCTCATTTCCCAATAGCTGTATAATTTGTCAACAACAACAACAAAAGAAAAAGTTGAAAAAAACCCAAGCAACCAACCAAACAAAACAGTGTTTTTGGTTCTGCTCCTCCTCCTCACCTACTGGTCCTGAGATGGAATGTCAAATAAAAACTTTGAGACAAATCAGCAACCCCCTCTCACTAACCCCCCCACCATGTTTCCCCTCTCACTAATATCCCCCCATGTTTTTATTTGTTTGTGCCTTTGTTGCTGCTTGTTTGTTTTTGTTGCAGGACTGGAGGAGGAATCCCAGCTCCCTGCTCCCTGGCCTCCCCTAAGCTCTGCTATCTCGGAGTTGCTCTTTAGGGCACTGAAGGAAACTCTCAGAAAGGACTTCTGTGCTTTTCTTAGGTCCATGCTCTGCCAGCCTTGCAGCTGGAGGCTGTGGGAGGCTCTGACCCGGGATTGGCTACGCGGGAAGCCCAGGAGGCAGGGGCAAAGATCGCGGAGCCTGGTGTCCTGGAGCTCAGGAGCAGGTGATACAGTCACGGGCCTGACAGCCGCATCCCCGCCCACCGGGCCGCAAGCGCGAGCGCAGGGGCCATAAAAGCCGCGGCCGCGCACAGACGCGGACTTGCCCACCGCGCGCCCAGCAGCAGCGCACCATGCACGTGAACGGCAAAGTGGCGCTGGTGACCGGCGCCGCGCAGGGCATAGGCAGAGCCTTTGCAGAGGCGCTGCTGCACAAGGGCGCTAAGGTAAGTCCCTGCCCATCCCTCCACACACCTAGGGGCTCCGGGGAGATTGGGTGCGCGCCCCGCACGCCCACCCGGCCCCTTCCAAACGCTGTGGGAGCTGGAGGCTCCAGAGCAAACCTTGAGGGCGGCTGCAAAAGAACCCGAACATTAATTGCCACACTTCAGGTCTCGTTTATTTATTGCGGGGGGGGTGTGTCAGTTTCACAAATGCGCAGGACCTCGATTTCTCTCCCCTTGTTTGTAGGTAGCGCTGGTAGACTGGAACCTTGAAGCAGGTGTGAAGTGTAAGGCTGCCCTCGATGAGCAGTTTGAACCTCAGAAGACCCTGTTCATCCAGTGTGATGTGGCTGACCAGGAACAGCTGAGAGGTAAGACAGGGGATCAATCCATCAACTCTGAACATGCTCCCAACAAGCAATGACCTGAAGCAGCCCAGGCAAGAGAGCTGGCCAAGGCAGAGAGCCAGGGCTGCTACCACCTGGAGAGGAACAGTATCTTTAGCTCCAAAAGATAGCTTAGACTGTTCGGTTTCCTACTGACAACCCAAGTCATAAAAAACTGAGGAAAGACAAGACTGCTGGAGACAATCTTTTATTTTAGTCCTTTGGCAGCACACAATGTAATCACAACTCTTTGTGTATCGAAAGACAGTGCTGCTGCGGTAATTACTAAATGATTGAACTTGCAGAGGAAACTTGGACGCTAAAATAGGCTAAGGAACTGTGGCAAACAACTTCCCTGACAAAGCTGGAAGACAGAATCCAGTGACAATCAAATGTGGCAGTGTTTTTCTTTGAAACATATCAGAGTACAAGTTCAAGGATCATGGTCCTAGGCGTGCTAGATGCTTGTAACCGGATGTTATCTGTTTTTTCCCTATGAGATGGTACTTTAAAGAAATAACTGCAGTGTTAGAATGGGGAAAGTCTCTATCAGCCTTTCCTCAATGCCCTTCTGTTTCTCTGTACTCTCTTATAGTAGAGAGTACAGAGAATCTACTTGTGAAATAAGACTGACAATATGGGCAGAGACAAAAAAGTTAATTGTTTAGAAGGCCCAAAAGATTCTTCTGAAAAAAATCACTTTCTTGAAGAAAAATGGAAAAATAAAATATTTCTGTTTCACAAAGGCAGAATATAAGGAAGGCAGTGGTGACCACGATGAGAAACGTAAAAAAAAAGAAAAAATTCAAATTAGACATATATGATTAAGGAACCAATTTTACCCTGAGAGGGATGTTTCTGTGGATTTATGGAGAGTGGAACATAGGATGTGAGGGGGGGAAGAAAAAGAAAAACCAGTCTTCCCTTTATGACCTTTTCTGGAACCAATTTGATATCTTAAGAAACAGTTTAAAAATTCCATGGAAAAGTAAACAGTTTTTATTTTTTGTTGTTGTTTTCCATTCCAGTACAGCGTTTGTAAAAGGCTTCATATTAGATAGCTTTGAGAATGTTTTTAGCAAGTAACTTACATAACAATTTGGGAACTTTTTAATCCAGGCCCTCCTAAATGTGTTTCATGGTTGTTAATAGCTCTGTGAATTGGTTTTGATTTTGTGTTCCTCTGTTTTTTAATGGAACCCAAGTGTTAGTCAGGAGATCTAAGAATGTGTTTCTGTCCTATGGAAGAACAGTCACAATTGTTATCCATAGTCTGCAGTAATAGAACTGGAATGGATGATGACAGACTCATGGAAACAGTTTCAGTGACTAGAACTATATAAAAAGCTGCTTTAAGAAACAATGTGTTTTTCAATAATAAGGTGGAAAAGCTAAGTTTGAACTGGCTAAAGAGTGTGTGCAAGAATTGGATATGTGGTTGGACAAGGTGATGGGTGACATTCAGATCTTGGAGTTGACCCAAACTTTTACCTAGTTGAACATAGCTTTTATACAATAATTTATATCAATAATGTAGAATTGTAGTAATAGTGAGAATGTGGGAATGAATAAAACTGTGAGCATCAGAGTTTCATTAAGTTAATAAAATCAACTGACTGAAAAGTAGACTTTTACTTCCCAAGATATCAAAACTTTCTGAAATATGATCATAAAAGATTAGATATAGAAGAAAAGTTGTGTTAATCTAACACTCTGTGAACATGTTGTAAGTTATTTTAAAAGGATGTCTGTTGTAGTCTATCCTATAGGTCTCCAGTAATTTCTTGGAAATAAAGAGGTGCTGATTGCCCAAATTGACTTCAAAGAACTCAGCATTTGACGCTCAGTTCTCTACAGTTTAATCCATCAGGTTATTTATTATAGGGTTAAATGTGCACATAAATAATTTAAGGATATGTTAAAGTAACATTCTGATTCAATAGGAATGTAGGGTCAACAAACTTCTCCATTTTTAACTCTTTTTATTTATTTATTTACTTTATTATTTTTACATTTACTTACATGTATATATATTATTTGTGCCACCTCCCCCAAACCTGCTTCCAGCCAGAACCTATTTTTCCCTCTTGTTCTCTGATTTTGTTGAAGAGGAAAACCTAAGGGATAATAAGAAAGGTATAGTATTTTGGTAGCTTGAGATAAAGATAGCTATAAAGAGAGATTCCTAGCATTGTTTCCATGCACATGTGTGTGAGAATTCACTTTGGTTCATCTCTACCTGACCTTTTCCCATGGTGGCCCAGTTCCCCACACTTCCAAGTCCCTTTCCCATAGTGGCCTCTGCCAGTTTAAGATTACTATATTCGCTCCACTATAAGTGTCCACATCAACCACATTCAAGTTTTATATTTCCTTCCTTTCCCTATTCCTCCCGTGTACGTTCTCACCTTAGTGTGTGACCCATGTCTGATATTACTGCATTTGTTTCAGGTCTATAATCCACATATGAGGGAGAATGTATGATTTTTGCCCTTCTGAGTCTGGCTAACTTTGCTTAAGTGATTTTTGCCCTTCTGAGCCTGGCTGACTTTGCTTAAGATGATGTTCTACAGTTCCATCTGTTTACTTGCAAATGACAAAATTTCATTTTTCTTTGTGCTGAATAAAATTCCATTGTGTATAAATACTACATTTTCTTAATCCATTCTTCAGTAGTGGGGCATCTTTGCTGTTTCCATAGCTTGGCTATTATGAATAGTGATGCAGTAAACATGAGTGAACAGATGCCTTTGTAAAACACCTGAGTTGCCTTCCTTCAGGTATATCCCTAGGAGTGGGATTGCTGGATCATATGGCAGATCTGTATTTAGTTTTTTAAGAAGCCTCCATATTGTTTTCCAAAGTGGTTGTACTAGCTCACATTCCCACCAGCAGTGTATGAGGGTTCTTTTTCCCCCCAGCCTTGCCAACATTTTTTTATTCATTTATTTATATGTGCATACATTGTTTGGGCCATTTCTCCCCCTACCTTCTGCCCTCTCCCCTCACCCCCCTTCACTTCAGGCAGAATCTGTTCTGCCCTTATCTCTAATTTTGTTGAAGAGAAAGTATAAACAATAATAAGAAAGACAAAGTGTTTTTGCTAGTTGAGATAAAGATAGCTATACAGAGAGATTTCTAGCATTGCTTCCATGTACATATGTGTTACATTCTAAGTTGATTTATCTCTAACTGTGCTTTTTACTAGTTCCTGATCCCCTTCTCATTGACTTCTGTCACTATAAAGTTTCTGTATTAGTTCCTCTGTAGTGGGGACATCAAATACTATCATGATTTGGGTTTCTTACCTATCCCCATACCTCCCATGTGTGCTCTTCCCTTATCATGTGTCCCAAGTCCAACCACACTGCTGTATTTGCCCTAGATGTAAAGTCTGCATATGAGGGAAACGTATGATTTTTGGTCTTCTGAACTTGGCTAACCTCGGTCAGAATGATGTTCTCCAGTTCTATCCATTTACTTGTGAATGATAAGATTTCATTCTTCTTCATGGCTGAGTAGAATTCTATTGTGAACAAATACCACATTTTCTTGATCCATTTGTCAGTAGTGGGCATCTTGGCTGTTTTTATAACTTGGCTATCACGAATAGCACTGCAATGAACATGGGTGTGCAAGTGCCTCTAGAGTAACCTGTGTTGCATTCCATTGGGTATATCCCCAGGAGTGGGATTGCTGGATCATATGGCAGATGTTTAGATTTTTAAGAAGACTCCAAATTTTTTTCCAGAGTGGTTGTGCTAGTTTGCATTCCCACCAGCAGTGTAAGAGGGTTCCTTTTTCCCCACATCCTCACCAACACTTGTTATTAGCTGTGTTTTTAATGATGGCTATTCTAACAGGGATGAGGTGGAATCTTAGTGTGGTTTTGATTTGCATTTCCTTTATGGCTAGAGATGGTGAGCATTTTTTCGTGTGTTTTTTGGCCATTTGAATTTCTTCTTTTGAGAAAGTTCTATTTAGTTCACTTGCCCATTTCTTTATTGGTTCACTAATTTGGGGAGAGTTTAGTTTTTTGGGTTCCCTGTATATTCTGGTTATCAGTCCTTTGTCTGATGTGTAGCTGGCAAATATTTTCTCCCACCCTGTGGGTGGTCTCTTCAGTTTAGAGACCATTTCTTTCGTTGTGCAGAAGCTTTTTAGTTTTATTGAGTCCCATTTGTCTATACTTTCTCTTAGTTGCTGGGTTGTTGGGGTCCTATTGAGGAAGTCCTTGCCTATACTTATTACTTCCAGAGTGTTTCCTGCTCTTTCCTGTACCAACTTTAGAGTTTGGGGTCTGATATTAAGTTCTTTGATCCATTTTGAGTTGATACTAGTACAAGGTAATAAACATGGATCTAGTTTCAGTGTTTTGCAGATGGTTAACCACTTTTCCCAACATCATTTGTTGAAGAGGCTGTCTTTTCTCCATCTTATCCTTTTACTGCCTTTGTCAAAAATGAGGTGGGAATAGTTGTATGGATTCCTATCTGTTTCCTCTATTCTGCCTTCATGTCTATTTTTGTGCCAGTACCATGCTGTTTTTATTGCTATTGCTTTGTAATATAGTTTGAAGTCGGGTATTGTGATACCTCCAGCATTGCTCTTTTTGCTGAGTATTGCCTTGGCTATTTGTGATCTCTTGTTTTTCCAAATGAATTTTAGGGAAGATTTTTCAATTTCTGTGATGAATGTCATTGGGATTTTGATGGGAATTGCATTAATCATGTAGATTGCTTTTGGTAGTATAGCCATTTTTATGACATTGCTTCTACCAATCCATGAGCACGGGAGATCTCTCCACCTTCTATAGTCTTCCTTAATCTCTTTCTTCAGGGGTTTGTAGTTTTCCTTGTAGAGATCATTCACATCCTTTGTTAAGGTTTTGGGTTTTTTTTGAAGCTATTGTAAATGGAATTGTTTCCATATATTCTTTCTTTGTTCATTGTTGGTATATAGAAAAACTAATGATTTTTGTAAGTTGATTTTGTATCCTGACACCTTGCTGTAGCTGTTAATCTTGTCTAGGAGTTTTTGGGTAGATTTTTTGGGGTCTTTAAGGTATAGGATCATATCGTCTGCAAATAGGGAAATTTTGACAGTTTCTTTACCTATTTGTATTCCTTTTATTTCTTCTTCTTGCCTTATTGCTCTGGCTAGGAACTGTGTTGAACAGGAATGGGGAGAGTGGGCATCCTTGACTTGTTCTTGACTTTAGGGGAAATGGTTTCAGTTTTTCCCCATTAAGTATGATGTTGGCTATACATTTGTCATATGTAGCCTTTATAATGTTGAGGTACATTCCTTCTATTTCTAGTATTCTTAGAGCTTTTATCAAGAACTTTTACCTTTTTAACAAACTCCCAACTAATGCTTATTGATGATACTGGCTCACAAACCATATGTTGAAAAGCAAGGAATTAGGTCAAAGCTTACAAGTCTAATCTTTACTATGAGGATAACTAAATAAAATTCATGTTATAAGACATGATTTAAATGTGTATATGAAAAATAAAAGAATACCTATAATGTCTGTTTTTTTAATTAGATACTTTTAGAAAAGTTGTAGACCACTTTGGAAGATTGAACATTTTGGTCAATAATGCTGGAGTGATTAATGAGAAAAACTGGGAAAAAACTCTTCAAATTAATTTGGTAAGCTTTCTTAGCCTTGTTTGTTGCCTAAAAGTATTTAGTAACAGGATGTTTATAAGGAATAAAGGTTTTCTTATTCATACAAACAAAACAATGACACACAATGTAGGAAAGTAGAAGTTACAGAAAGTTAAAGACAAAGCTGGTTCTTTTATGAAAGGGAAGACATTGAACACTTATCATTATGAATATAAGCTTATCTTAAAATATTAGGAGGATTTTAGGAAAACCCTAGGTGGTTGCTTAGCTCAGGGGTTTTGGCATCTTCCAACCCACAAGTACAAATTGACTGCCACCTGATTTTGTATGTCCTACAAGCCAAAAAATGACTTACGTTTTTTAAATTGTTGAAAAAAAATGAAATATATAAATATATGAAATAAATTTCAGTGTCTCATGAAGTTTTGTTGGAACACAACCACAAACATTTGGTTATGTACTGTCAGTGGCTGATTCTGTGCTATAATGGCAGAGTTGAATACTGTGACAGAAATGCTACGACTTATAATTTGTAAAACGTTTATTCTCTAGCCCTTTACAAAAAGAGCTTGCTAAACCTAACTTAAATTATTTATTTACAAAATAATTTTTTGACAGTACTGGGGTGTAATCTCAGGGCCTCACCTTTAGGCAAGTGCTCCATCATTTCAGCCGCACACCAGTCCTTTTACTTTCATTTGCTTTTCAGATAGGGTCTCTTGCTTTTGCATAGGCCATCCTCTGATCCCAATCTCCCTAGTACCTTTTCTCCCTGCCCCACATTCTGAATAGCTGGAGTTACAGGTATAAGCCACCCTACCTGTATTAGAAGATAAATCTTAATGAAATGATAGGAAAATAGCACAAACAAGGTAAAAGTGACAGTTGAACTTTGTAGTTAATAAGATTTTTTTCCTGAAAGTCAGTGAATGTGTATGGTGATGGTGTAACATCCACAATATCTGATGATTATTCAGATATGAACTAAATTGTAAAAAGATAAAACGAAGCAATGCAATGTTTTCTTTTATCCATTGTGTTACAATTTGTTACTTATCTCACTTTATGAGCACCCTCAACATAAGATACTGAAGTTAAATAGAGCCGGAATCTTTCCCCATCACCACATAAAAAAAGCCTTATTTAAAATGAAACATCAGATGGACTTTACCTGGCATGACCCAGCATTTGCTCAGGTTATTATTATTAGTCTTACAAAATGAGCAACTGCAGATAGAGTACAGGGTCTGTTAGTGTAATGCAAATATTTGTACCTAGTTCATTTAACTTTTTTCTTTTTTTGCTTGGGTACAGTTTGCTCCCTTACACTTCTGCAATCGTATGTTTGTCCTTTTATATGTTTTTTCATTTTACTGTCCAGGTCAGAGAGTGAAGAATGAGTTAAAGAACTTCATCAGGTATCTCCTATCTCCTTTTTCGTGTGTATGTTGGAAATTTAATCCAGGGTCTTGCATGTGCTAAGCATCTGCTCTTCCATTGACCTGTATATCCCTAACCCCATTCCCCATATGTCACCCTCTTCCTACAATATATTTGTACCATTCTTATTCAATTTAGTAGAATTATTTTATGCCTAGGTAATTTATGCTAGCAAACAATAAGATCATTCTAGGCAGAAAACTTCTTTTGTGTCCTTACAGAGTAAAGATTCAATTAATATGTATTGCATAAATTGCCATTCTGTGATATTTTGCCTACATGAGTATTCTTTTCTGTGTTTTAGTACAAAATATTTAGGTGATTTCCTAATAGATCTGTGTTGCCAAACCACATCATCTGTCCTTCCACTGTCCTTACCCAGTTTACCTTTTCCTTATTCTTCACTCTGATGATCTTACCACTTCTATCATAAGAAATACACTAAAGCTTTTCCCAGTCTTTTGTTTCACTATACTGTTTTTTGCTTCCTCCTTAGTCTGAAGCCAGCAGCATCAGTGTTATTTATAGCTGCTTAGAGCTACAAAGAAATTTCAAGAAAAAATGAGCCTTTGTAAAACTATTGAAGGTCATGCTGGTCATTGGGAAGAGGTAGACTGAACTTGGAATATTTGTGAGGCAATTCTGTAATGTACTTCTTTTACTTTTATGTTTTTGAGCCTTTAATAAGCCTGAATAATTCATCCCTACTCAAGTGGGAATTATAACCTAATTTGAACATAAAACTAGCATATATTGAATCCTTTAGTATAGTCAATTAAAATTAAACAGAACAGATGGCTATTACTGGTAATTTTGCTTTGCTCTCTACAAATACACAATTAACTAAAGGTTTGCTCTGCAAAAAAGGTATGTATTTGGAATTAGTCAAAACTAAAGGTCAGTTCTAAATCTACAATTTATGAACTGTTACTTAATTTTCCTGATCTTGAATTTCCTAGTTTGTGGAAGAAAGAAGATGAACTCCCTATATCTGAGGGCTACTAACTTAAATCACAATTTATGTGAAGAACAGAGTACATTGCTCTTGCATAATAATATTCACTCAGTAAATAGCATTTCCTTTCCAGGTTTCAAAACTTACATTTTCTCACTATCTCATTTTTATCTGAAGTAAGTTGCTTTGCTCTGTTCTACCTCTAATTAGTTGAGGACATGGATAGAAACACTGTTCTTAACTTTGCTCCCTTTTTTTTTTTTTCATTCCAGGTGAGGTCAATTGCAAAGTAAATCAGTAATTATTTACTGCCATTTCTACTGTGTAATATTTGAGGATCTGATTGATCTGGAAAAGATTGCTAAATGATAAGGAACTTTCTCAATGGAGCAGGCAGTAATATTTAGCAATGAACCAAGGGAAAAATAGCAAATTTTTGAACATGAAAAAATAAAGCATGGAAGGAGATTTCAGAAAAAATTATCATCTCTATTAAGATGAAAAACTATGTTACATGGTTTAGATTGCCAGAATGTTTTACTGCAGGAACCATAAATAAACTAGAGGGAACAGCAAAGTGGAAGGAGTTAAAATAGGAGAAATGACAGATTGGAAAATTCAGTAGTGAAAAACTGTGTGTGTGACTGTGTGTGTGTCAGGAAGTCATAATAACTGGTAAGAGAGGTAATAAGTAATATATTGCCATTTGACCTTTCATCGTTATTACTAGAGAATTAGTCTTATTATAAGGAGATTTAGAGGACTAGTTTTAAGTTAAAGATGGTATCATTACTGGAAAAATAATGAAAAGTTTGAAGAAAACATAATTTTAAAATTTCAGTGTTATCAGTTTTCTCTTCACAACTGGATGTATTGAATAAGCATGTGTTAATTTGATCATTTTGTCAGTAATTAAAAGATTTCTTTATATCTGTCTACATGAAATTAGATGTAGGATTGTTTTTCTTTAAGAGTCGTGAAGGAAATTAAGAAGGTGAATATGGTTGATGTACTCTCTATATGAGTATATTCTTCAATGAGTATAGAATTTTTAAACTTGTTGAAATCATGATAAGAAGGGGACTAAGGTAGAAAGAAGAAAAGTAGAGGAGATGAACCAGTTCAGGTTAAGATACATATTTACACAGAAATGTGATAAGTAAACTCCCCGTGTAGCTATCTTAAACAAACAAAAATGTCATTGTTTTTCTCTTTTACAAAACCAGAATACAGGAAGGCAGAACATATTACATCTGGGGGTGGGTTGGTACCAGTGTGGAGTGGAGGTGGGAAATGTGTGGGAGGGTGAATATGGTACAAATACTGTGTTCACATGTATTTAAATGAAAAAATGAGACCAATTGAAACTATTCCAGGAATGGGGGAGGGAGGATAAAAGAGAATGAAGGCTGAGTTGAATTCAAGTATGATATATTTGATACATTGTAAGAACTTTTGTAAATGCCATATGTACCCCATCCAGCACAACAATAAAAAATAAAAAATAAAAAAAATCAAGTACAGATTTTCAGTTCCCTTCACAGAGTGGGTTAAAATAATGCTGTAGATTCTAGTTATTTGGAGTATCTAGAAATGTTTACAATTTTCCATTTTCTAGATAATTAAGCGTTTTATCCCATGGTTTACTAACAATATATGTCATCTAGGATAAGGAAAACAATAAAGGAGACATAAAAGTATGACTTTTACACAACCAAAGCATTAGAACCCCAGCATCGTGAACATTCTCCTTTGAAAAGTTATTCAACTCTTAAATGGATGAAAAAATATTCCCTTCTCCTCCAAAGACCTAAAAATTTTAAAAAACAAAAGTAAAGCTGAAATCTTCCAAAATTTTCTATCTGGCTAATTTGGTAGATGATGAAAATACAAAACCAGGGTGTCAGCAAAGCATAAATACCTGAGAATAAAAGCATAGCCCCAATGCATATAAACAGAAATTCTGTTCATACATGCTGGACACTTGGGCAGAAAATAACAGAATCTGACTGACTTCAGTATCTTCAGCCATTGACATTTTCCATTCTTATATAAACAATAAATGTTTCCTTTTCCTTTTAACAGAAAATCGAGTGGAGATTTTATTCATTCTCCTAGGCCTAGTTAATAATAAATTGACAAATGGCTCAAATAAGTAGAGTTTTCAATATACTTTTTTGTTCTGGAACTATTATGAAAGAGTTGCTTCTCTGAACACTTATCAAGAAGGGACTTTTTTTTTAAATAAAAAGAAGATAAATGCCAATATGTACCCTTAGTTTCAGAATCATATTCTATAGAATCATCCTCTTTCTGTATTATAAAGATGAAAAAGTGGGAATTAAAATGTCAAAAAGTAATTTCCACTTTTTAACCTGAGCTGGAATAGAGAGGATATCCATGAAAAAAAAAAACCTCACAGGTCCTTTCTAGTAGTAGTGAACTTTTAACTGCTATAATAAAAGCAGGAATAACTCCAGTACCTGGAGATAAGTAGCAAAATTAAGCTATCAAAAGGATAGCTGTAAGCAGTGATGAATAAAATGATAAGCAGTACTGAAAAAAATGAGTCTAAGTAGAAGATAATCTTCATTCAAACCAAACTAGAAAAAAAACAATGATGTGGTTTCAGACAAAATAAGACTTCAGGATTATTTGATACTGCAGATCAGCCATAGCATTGGGACCAGGGCTCTTTTTATCTCACTTCCCTGTCATCTTTTACATTGGTTTCATCATATGATTTGAGCACTGACTATTCATTCCAGTTATCACACATGTACAGAACAGTGTACAGGGTATAATGAATCCATTTCTTGTACCTTTTCTTAAGAACAACAAAACTTTTGTCAACAGTATTCTGTCCCTCACCTCTCTCATATCCACCTGACTGCCCCTTAGGTGTCACTTGCCAGAACTGGGTCCTAGGCTGGCCCCAAACCACCTGCTGTCAAGGACAATGGGACTTCTGGGACTGAATTTTTATTAAATGATGTCTACATTAAAGCTGGGAAGATGTAGACACAAATGAAAATAGGAGTTTTATTAGAAAGAAAAGAGGAGAAAAGGAAAACTTTTCCTTTTTAAGGCATCCACTATTCTCTATTCCAAGATCCAAGAAAAGTAAACAGTGACATGAATGTGGACTAGTTGGATATGAGAACCATGTATGAGAAGGGCAAATCAATTCATATCCAGTATTTAGAAAAGAAAAAAGAAGGTGTATAATTCTTAAAGATGCTAAGAATGGAGTTAAATTGATAGAACACTATTGGAATACAAGCTTTATCATAAAATCTCATATTGGGCAACTAAGTGAAGGGAAATAATCAGGAATATGATAAGCTACATAACTATTAAGCAAATCAAAGATGAAATCAGGATTAATGACTAGATTTAGATTTTTTAAGCCTTAAAAGAACTTTCATTTATAACTTGAAGAAATCTCCATAGATATCTGCAATGACAGTAATAACTTTGGTGTATGAATATGTGATAAGACTAATTGATATATTACTTTTTCCATTTATGCATCTGGATTAGGTTTCTGTTATTGATGCAACCTATCTTGGTTTGGATTACATGAGTAAGCAAAATGGAGGTGACGGTGGCATCATTATCAATATGTCATCTTTAGCAGGTAAGGACAGTTATTATGGTACTAGTGACATTTTCTTATTTTTAATTTGAAGACTTACAAAACTAAATCTTTAAAGTATATTTATCATATTTACCAACTAACGTTTGAAATTGAAATTTTGCTTTTTATAATTCTATAGGATTCTGTATTGTATAATATTAAAGTTTGAATATTATGTTTAAGTTGCATCTTTTCAAGTTATCTTACTGCAGTACCATATACACATATATATGCATATATGTATACACACACACACATACCACACACAGATGTACACATATACATTTTCCCAGAATTGCTGATTTTCAAAGGTTATTGTGTCACTCCTAAGCAATATCGTACATGAAAGCACCTTCAACAAAATAAAAAGAACTGCAGTGAAGTCAAGCTATCTATTCCCATGTGGTTTTTCAAATTGTGTGATTTTTAAATATGGCATATATAGTAGTTGGTATATGCTAAGCTGTTAGAATATTCACACCCAAACATGTCATAGTATCAATATAGTATAAGTTTTTTTGTCACTCATATATCCTGTTGTGGGTACTTCTGTGTGCAGTCATTTGGAAAACCTGGCTAACAGAAGGTCTGTTTTTTCAACATGGAGCTTCTGAGGTTGCTCTGGAACTGGTGGACTCCTCTCTCTCTAGCAGAAAGAGGAAAAGACACATAGTCTCTCAAAGCCCAAAGCCCATTAATGGTAAACCTCACTTCTGGAATATATATTCTAGCTGTGAGCATAAGAAAAAAAGTGGATTTCAATGGATAACTGTCCATTTTTACCAAGCTGAGGGTTGATGGATTGGTGCCACACAAGCTATCCAAACTATATTTCATCCAGAACAGTATGATTTAATACTGGGTGATATCTTATGCCTCAATGGCAACAACTTAGTCAAGTGACTTTATTTGTAAATCCCTAGGGAAAAAAAACTTCAGTGTTTCTTGAATAGTTCAAGTGAAATTATGAAATTTAAGAAGGCTCAGGCTGAGGCATGGCTTAAGTGGTAGAGCATCTGTCTGGCAAGTACCAGGCCCTGAATTCAAACCCTATGACTGCCAAAAAAAAAATAGTCTGATCAATATTGACAGCAAATCTAAATTAGGAAGACATTATTAAATGTTCTGATTGTTTTCAATTCTGATTGTGATTTCAGAATAGAAATTAATCCACCCCCCATACACATACCCCGTTCTCCTCCTCCCACATGCATGAGTGTTTGGGGAACCAGGAGTAGTCATGAATAATGTTTGAAAGTGCAATGACTGAATCAGTTTCCGATTCTCAACATTTTTATCATTTTAGGATCATTGTCAGATGATCCTTAACCACTATAAAGCCCCCACCTAGGGAGGTGAGAAATATCCTCCTTCAGGTACTCTGAAAAATAAACCAGCATCTCATCTTTAGGATAATTAAAGTCAAAATGCTAAATGCTATTACAAACCTAATTCTATAGATAGTTTGGGATAACCTCATAGTCTCTCTAATGACATCTACTTATGAGTTATGTTATTTCAATTCTAAGGATATGAAGAATTTTCACAAACAATACATGAAAGAGAGATGCACTCCAGACAGGGCCAAACGTTAGGTTCCTGGAGCCTTATAAACTAAAGGCGAACTGGCAAGGCTAAATGTATACTATTTTGAAATAACATCCTAAGAAAATTATACAAAGGACTGGAGAATTAACAGAGGATGTTTACCATTTTCTTAAAGGTTTAAATGTATGAAAACTGAGGCTGTGATCAAGAGATAACTTATGGATTCTATAAAGCTATGGAGGGCCAGGAAAGCTGGAGGAGCCCTGAGCACTGTGCACTGTTGCTTATGGCACTGCCTGTTATCACTGGAAGCACTGTTACATTCTTGGAAAGGCTGGATCAGTTTTTAGGACTCTCTGGGAAAGAGTCCAAGCATATCAGTTGTACTTGCTCCAAAGAGCAAGAGTAGGGAGATGCCGTGTAACGCTACTGACTTTCATCCAATTAAATTATTTGAATATGTAACAACTAACAATTATGGAGTACTTCCTGTTTACTTCTGAATTGTCAGCTTTCCATCACTATGACTAAACGCCTGAACAAACTTCTAAACAGAAAAGTTTTATTGTGACACAGGGTTCAGGAAGTTCTGGAGGCTCTGGGTCAAGATCAGGCAGATTATGGCTTTGGACATCTTGCAGAGTCAGCACATCATGTTAGGAGTGTGCAGTCAAGCAAACCACTTGCATCACAAGCGATCGGATCCCCCAGTTCCTTTTGAGACTATCCCCAGTAACGTAAGGACCTTCCATAAGGCCCCTCCTCCTAATGGTTTAATTCCCTTCCATAGTGCTACCCTAGAGACCAAGCCTTCAACACATGTTCCTTTGTGAGACCTGCAGATTATAGCAACACGGTACCATTTTAAACACTGCGTGTGCATTATCTCACTGAATCCTTATAAGAACCCTGTGAAGCAGATTCAGAAATCTCCATGTGGAAACTAAGGCAGGAGTGTTGACATAGCTTGCCCAACTTCACACAGCAAGTAAGCAGCAAAGCTGAAATTCACACTCAAAGTCTGATGCAAGTCTTGTTAAATCTTAACTTCTAGATCATCTGTCTGTGTGTTTACCTATTAAATCTACAAATCTTTCTGAGTTTATCAGCCTAATAGCAAAGTAAAATAAATTGAAACCCTCACTTGAATAAATCAGTTAAATATGCTCATTTCTTCAGAACTCATGGGCACTGCTTTAATCTAAATGCTGTATGACTAAACCTTCAAAGAAATCTTAAACTTTTGTCCCACTTAATACACCTAGTAAAGTCTCAAAACTTTTAGAGAGCTTACTGGAATCACAAGCCAAAACATGCCTTTGAGAAGAGCAATTTAAGGTCCACTATTGGATGTCCATTTTGCTTTCTTGGCCAAGAGGTCTTTTACATTCTACCCATCACTGGGGGCTAATTCTTTTCTTACTTATCTCAGACTATATATTTGTAACAATGTGTGAGTCTCTCTGTGTTCATGCAGATAAACAATTGTTATAAAATCAGTGATAAGATTGTTTTTATTTTAATTTACCTTTGCTGCACTGTTACAATCTAATGACTATTATAGCATTCCAAATTGTTTCTTCCTCTGGTTTTCATCCCAACCTGCAAGGCAACCTCATATAAAATCTTTACTTAGTTTATCTCTGTCCACTCTGCTTGGCTTTTAACCTTCACCAGTTTGTCCTTCTGTGCCAACCTTCACCCCTAGCATGTTTTTACCATTCCTTGTCATTGTCCTTTCTGGTTCATCTCTTCCCACCCAGGGTTTTCACTGACATACCTTCATCTTACAGTAAGGCTTGAAAAGAGGAGCCATCACTCTTCATCATTTTTACAAAATATTTGATGCTGTTGAGTCATAGCATGTAGGTAGAAGTCAGAGGACCATAAAAAATCTCACAGGAGTTATCAAAATCAAAGTACCCCTGATGTTTACTTCCTGTGTGTTTTCTAAACCTTCCTTTATTGGTGATGTTTTCTGTTCACTCCAGTAAAGGCACAGCTGTGGATAGTATTCAGCTCAACTAGGATTATCCTCATGATCTTTTACATTGATTCAGTGGAGTCTTTCACTGTCATAGTAAAACTTCATATTGACACACTGGTTTGGGAAGAGAGATTATTGCATAATGGCCACTGACAAAGAGTTTCAAGTGCAATTAGTGGGCTTAATGAATACCAGAGCAAAGTGGAGAGAAGTTCCTGCAAGTACTGAGAGGTGAGTGTGTTCCAGTGTGCAGCTTCAGAAGTGGTTCTGATCATTTTTGATGACATGTTAGTTTTGTTGGGAATATAACGTAAAAGCACGCACTAATTTTGCCACATTGGTCCTTAACTAGTAGAAAAAATGTAGGAAGGAACACTAGAGAAGAATCAAGTCTGCTTTAATGCAGATAATTAAACAAGTATGCTCCCCTAACAGATCCCCTAAGAGTCAAATGTGAGATAAAACACTGTTCCTTCATCTGTGCAACAAAAGTTAGAAAAGCACATGGTACCACCCTCTTCAAATACTCTTA
Source organism: Castor canadensis (assembly GCF_047511655.1). NCBI lineage: Eukaryota > Metazoa > Chordata > Mammalia > Rodentia > Castoridae > Castor > Castor canadensis. Next base: position 87,510,910 of record NC_133399.1, read on the forward strand.
TAGTAAGGAAGGGGGATTAATACATATTTACAACTACCATTTTGCAGGCATTGTGGTAAATTTGTCTATATGATACCACACTTAGCTTGTAGAAGTTTCTACAATAGCACAGCTACTGAGCTCTAAGAATTAGCACCCTTATATTCACAATTTCTTTCCCTAACTTGAATTTTTTATCATTTTTGTTTGTGGTCCATTTTATATAGTTTCTGTCCATTTAGAAGCAAATGTGTTTGCAGATTCTGTACAATTGCCCTGTCTAAGGAAATTTCACTTTTTATGCAGAATCTTTTTGGGCTTCTTACCTTCTGTGAGATAGAGAGATTAAAGTGGGCTTTGATAAATATGGGTAAAAAGAATACTAGCCCGAGACAAACTAAGGTGGAAATGGAACTTTAATTTTATTTTTCTAAAGGACTCTCTTATTTGTTCTACAATTACATGAGTAATTTTGGAGTATTTTAGATGTATTTATGTATGAATTATTACATAAGTTATCTCATCAATCCAGGATTGTTTAGCGTTATTATCCTGACTGTTCCAGAATACATTTGTTTTGTGGTTAGGATTTTTCCCTCTACTGATTTTACTTTTCTTAATTTATATTTATGACAGACATAAACCTGCTACTACTGGGCTTAATATATTTTGAAAAGAGCCATTTTGCAGTTTTATAGGTGAACTTGCACTTGGGCCTATCATAAATATTGACAATACGTTGTGAATTTTTAAATACGAAGGATCCATTTTAAGCATAAATAAGAGATTTTTCACAATGTTAAATAAACCAGCACTTCTTTACAGACTGCTCTCTCGTGGTCACGGTCCTTTGTTTTGCTGTTATTAATGTTCTTAACTCTTTTACATAACAAAGTGATTTCCCTTTGTTATGGGAATTAATTTTCAAGAATTAAAAAAGAAACATTTATTGCAGCAACTGTACTTACTGAGCATATTATATTCCTAATATTGGCAAGATTCCCTGTGAGGTGGGGTAGAGCAGTCTGACTACTTAGCAAGTGATGTCTTGCCTTCCTCCTGCACCCAGGGGCTCCCATTGATCTTATCCATTTCAAATAAATTATTCAAAATATTACCACGTTCTACTTTACACTTGAAAGAACTAAATACACAGTTCTTACCTAAATCCTCCTCTATAAACTTTTTTGTGTTAGGATTAGCAATAGTCCAATTTACTAATGTTCAAAAAGCAAACCAGGTTGAGACACTGCCAGATTTGAGGCTAATTTTAGTGCAAAAGATACATTTTCATGAAAAAGTACAATGCATAAGAACATTTAAGTAAATCAATAAAATGATAATTTGAGAGGTTTCAGCCCAAGACAAAATGATTAACTTTGATGTATATTGATATACATTAATAATAACAAATAATGTTTTTATTACATGCTTGGCACCGTTTTAAGTATTTTACATGCACTAGTTCTGTGAAGGCTCAGAGTAGCTATGATGACCCTGGTTGAAAGATGAAAACACTGCAACTCACAGCAGTTTCCTGTCTAAAGGTGACATGACTCACAGTGCTGGATTCAGGAATTGATCTCAGCAACCGAAATCCAAACCATTGTGCACAATCCCTCTCAGTAGATTTGATTAAAAGGATATCACTTTCAATGTACTTTGTTTTACAGAGTGGATGTTGTGTTCTCAGCAGAATTGCTATAAATCTTCTATAGCAAGAAGTATTGGGAATTCACGTACATCTTCATTCCCACCACTCAACAGTGTTTCTCACTGTCAGAACCCTCACTCCAATGGTACATTTACCACAGTGGATGACCCTATATTGATACATCATTATCACCTGAAGTGTATACATTACGTTAGGGCTCACTCTTGTATTGTACATTCTGTAGGTATAAAAAAATATGTAATCATTTCTATCCACCATTATAGGATTACACAGACCAGATTCACTACCCTAAAAATCCTCTGTGTTCTGCTTATTTGTTCCTCACCCCTGCCAGCTTCTGGCAACCTCTGAATTTTTTTTCCTGTCTCCATAGTTCAACCTTTTCCAAAATGTCTTATGATTTCAATCACACAGTATGTGACCTTTTCAGATTGAGTTCTTTTACATAGTAATATGCATTTAAGATTTCTTCATATCTTTTCATGGTTTGATATCTCATTTCTTTTTAGTGCTGATAGTATTACATTGTCTGACTTTGCCACAGTTTGTTTATTCATTCACCCAATGAAAGACATCTTGCTTACCTCTCTGCTTTGACAATTACAACAAACAACCATGGTGCAGCTTTTTGTGTGGACGTGATGTTCAGTTCCTTTGAGTAAATGTCAGGGAACACAATGGTTGTATTGTAGGAATATGTTTTGAAAGAAACTGCCAGACTTTTTTCATGGTGCCCAGACCTTTATTGCTCCCACCAGCAATGAATGAGAATTCTTGTTGCTCTGCATCTTCACCAGCATTTGGGGTTATCAGTGTCTGGATTTTAGTCATTTTAATTAGTCGTAAGGGTGTCTCATTGTTATTTTAATTCAGGTTTCCCTAATGACATATGATGTTGAGCACATTTTCATATACTTGTTTGCCATCTGCATAACATCTTCCTCAGTAAGGCGGATTTGCCTGTTTTTCAGTAGAGTTATTCATTTACTTTCTTTGAATTTTAAAGTTTTGTATATTGTGGATAGCAGTACCTTATGAGAAATTTATTTTACTATATAAGTGATATTTTGATAAAATGATAGTCCACCCATTGGTCGCACATGTTTCAGTTTACCATATCTAAAACATGTTTTCATTTGTACTTAACACATATTTCCAGAATGTTTTCATTCCAATCACACTTTTTGAATTAGCATATATGTATTGTTTGTTTGTTTCTTTTTCAGTTCTGGGGATCGAACCCAGGGCATCCTGCATACCAGGCAATAGCTCTATCACTTGAGCCATACACCCAATGTATCATACATAGGTGGTAAGGATTGAAAAATATTAGGAGATATGACAATCAGTAGCCCACAGCTCTCTGTCAGGAGCTCAAGACTGAATGAGAGTCTCAGGCTGGAGAAGTAGAGTTTAAATTTGTGAATAATATATATATGTCTATGTGCAATAATTGAATAATATAATCCTATTTATTTTTAATACTCCCAAACTGTAAACAACACAAATGTCTCTCAACAAGTGAATGTATAAGTACATGCAACTGATGGCATATCTTTTGGTAGAAAACTTTTTAGCAGTAACAATTATAACAAGATATTTATACACAATGGAATTTGTTTGAATCGCAAAATAGTTATCATGTGTGAAAGGACCAGTCATTTATATAAACTTCTAGAAAATACAAGTCATAATAACACAAAGCAGATAGACAGTAGCCTGGGAGAGAGGAAGGATAAAAGGGAGAAATTGCCAAGAGGTACAAGAAAGGTTTTAGGATGATGGGTGTGTGTTATCTTGATTGTGGTCATGATCACTGTAATATACACTTGTGTCAAAACTCATCAAATTCTATTCCTTAAGTGAGCGCAGTTTTATTGTATTTGGTCAACGATACCTCAATAAAGCTAAGAAAAATGAAAGAAATAGATTTTGTTCCTGAAAATCTGAAATGACATGTATAGACTTTGACCTAATATTCAAAAGTGAAAGCAATGCAAACAATGTAACACAGGGTACATAATTTACCTGTGTACTCTGTGGAAACAACATAAATTCTTACTGACTAACACTGATGAACTTAATTAACTTACACATTGTAAGATAGCAGTGAAAATGTCATTTGATTACTACAGTAAGACTCATACAACCAGGTGCCATTTTAATAATGCAAACAAATTCTACTGATCATGATGGTACATGCCTATAATCCAAGCACTTGGAGGCTGAAGAAGGAGGATCATGAGTTGGAAACCAGCCTAGACCAATAGTATGCTCTGTCTTAAAAACATAACCAAAAAAGCTGAATAAATACAAACAAGTTCTTTCACATTCTGGTTGCATTTATAATTCTACTTTTGAAGGAAAAGTGATATACATCTTGCTTCCTTATGGCAGTACCACCAAATGGTATTTGATTTATTTCAGCTCTGTGACACCTTGGACTAGCTTGGGTCAGAAGTTCATAACCTCTGCATATGTAACAAAACTTCATTCAAAACTCAACTTTGATGACATTTATGAACAAAGTCCTTTGTGCTTTTTGTGGCTGTGTCAACTGGCTTATCAGAATTTAAGGATCACGTTGTATTTCCTGCAGTATGTAAGCACTAGCCTACAACCACTACCTTTGTATCATAATTTGATACATTGTAAGAGCTTTTGTAAATCCCACAATGTACCTCTACCCAGCACAACAATAAAAAAATAAACATTTCAGGAATTGGTAAAGCAAAGCCTAATTTGTATGAACTAGAAGCACCAATGGCTGGCTATGCCTTGTTCCCTTTATCTCTTGCTCCAAATACACCTGTGTACCCTGTGGAAACAACATAAATTCTTGCTGACTACACTGATGAACTTAATTAACTTACACATTTTACTTAACCAAAACAGTAGCAAGAGAACCGACATGTTAGAGTACTTTGAAATTACTGAGTAGTCGCACTACCTGTGATGTACCATCATCAGGGATTTAAATTGCTCTTGAGATAACATCCTTTATAAATTGAGACCGGGAAGGTACCCAGGGAGTGGCCAAAGTCACTTTATTGCTGCATTTATTGCTGATCTTTGGCACAACAAAGTTGAGTCAACCTTGGTGTTCTGGAAGTAGTTAACTGGGCGGAGATGAGCACATCTTAAAAAATAATTTAGTATTGTTAGCGTAACAGTTGATACTAATATCATAGCAATCAGGAATCATGGCTTCTTAACACAGAAACATTAAAAATTAAAAAACAAGTGTTAAACCCAGTTACTTAGTTAAAAACTGAAATATAAAAATGACTCCAGAAATATTTGACTGTTGAATCTTGACAAATGTGAAAAATAAACTTGATAGTAACAGTTTCCAGCGTCAAATAAGTTTTCTTCTTGCTGTTTTGCTTCCTTTTGGAAGGTTGAACTAGATGGGCATTAGGAAAGAAAATATGTCCTGGATGCTACAATAATGTTTTTTTTTTCACCAGGTCATGAACTTGATCAGTTCCTACTGTGTATATGTACAATTAAAACTTTGTATAAGTGGTTAAATTCTGTTGTTGACTACGTAGTTATGAACGGAAACAAAATAGGAGCATAAATTTCTATTTATGTCTTCTAAGTCAACGGGGAAGAAAACCTATGCATCTGCTACAGCACTAACTCAAAAGAAATTAATTTTTAGTTTTCTGAAACTCTTAGAGGCAACATGCGAGACAAATTGGTGACACAGAACTGCGTTCTAATTTATAGCAAAGATAATAATCTCCAAGTCCCTCTTATGTGATTCAGAATCCTCAGCCATTGGAAAGTCTTTACAAATGTTGAGTGTATGCCTTTTAAAATCTAGACTGAAAAACTAGAAATGAGATGATTTCTGTCTGTTTTAATATGGCATTGATTTCCTTAGACTTTGAGGAAATAAAGAGAGGCAGGAAAGCACTGATCTCACTCTTGACTATACCATGGATATGACTTACCTGCCACACAGCCACTCTAGACCACATACCCATGGGGAGAATGAGCTCCATCAAGGCTATTTGAGTTTTACAGAGCTGTCTGACTTTATTTTAGTGTATCTTCTAGAGTCATGCCCATGGAATATTTATTTGTATAGTCACTATTGTATAGTCTACTTTTTAAAATCAAATTATTTACAATTTTTGTTTATTTTAGGGCTTGTGCCTGTTGCACAACATCCTGTTTATTGTGCTTCAAAGTACGGCGTAATTGGATTCACGCGTTCAGCAGCGGTAAAGACAAAATAAGCACAATATCTCTTTTTATCCTTGTATATGTACCCATGAAACACACATTTTATAATGTAGAAGAAATTACTTCAGAAGTCAATATATCTAGATAAAAGCAGACATTTTGCTTAATCTTTAGAATAAAAAGATTTCAGATCACATAAAGGACTAAATAATGAAAATATCATTTAAAAGAAAATACAACGTAAGTATAGATGTGCTATTTAAAATATCTTAAGTAGCTAGGTGCTGGTCACTCACACCTATAATTCTAGCTACCCAGGAAGCAGCCATCAGGAGGATCACAATTCAAGGCCAGCCCAGGCAAGCAGCCATCAGAAAAAGGGCTGGTAGAGTGACTCAAATAGCATTGCTCCTGCCTAGCAAGTGTGAGACCCAGAGTTCAAACCCCAATTATGCCAGGAGGCATATCTTAAGGATAAATAATGAGGAAATGCTATTTGTTTTTAAAGTTGACTCCAAACTTAAACATTATTCCTTTAGGCCTTCTTAGGTCCAACATGCTGTAGGCCAGAGAAGTTGTCACTGGAGATATCATGAAAACGATTGGGAGCCTGAGGTGGGACCAGGTATTTGCCTGATAGAATACCAAGGACAGTGTTTCCATGGAGACCTAGAGCAAAGGGTATATAGAGCCTAGAAAAATAATTTAGACCTAATTGACCACAGATATGGATATCACACAGCAAATATGTTTGTGTTCTTTTAACTGACAAAGGGGCAGCTTGTATGGAGCCTGACAAGCAAGGAGATAATAGGATGAGATATGATCAGAGAGATATAAATAGGGGCCAGACCAAGAGAGACTTTTGGGCCAAGGTTGTGAGCCTGGATTTTAGCTATTGATGAATCTTTAATGCATAAGAGTGACAAGATCAGATTTCCATTTTAAGAAAGCCATCTGCCTGCTATTTGGAAAATGGATTACAAAAGACAAGTGTAAAAGAGCACAGAACAGTTAGGGATCTGTGGAAATTATGTGTTAAGTGAGACAAAGGGGAGCATGGTAGATGACTAGTTTGGCATTAAAGACAGAGGAAATACTAGGAGACAGAGAAAGCAGGTGTGTCAATGTTGATTCTTCTTCAATCATAAAGAGGATAAGCAGTCCCCAGACTCTTAAATTAAATTGTTAGAAAATAGCTATTTAATTTTCAGACTTCAATTCCATTTTCTATGAACATGTACATGAAGCTATTACAGAGCAAAGTGAATATTAATGATTAGAATATTTGCATTAAAAATACACAATTGGACAATTCTGTAGTCAGTTCTCATTGTTCACAGCAGTTTTGTTCTAGTAAGAATCTTGCAAACACTGAATTGTTACCTACCGTTGGACAATTGCTTTTAGGAGAAACACCTGATTAAGTTCCTGAGAACCTGAGGTCACAACCTTTTGATGAGCGACTTGTTTTATGTGAATTTTGACTTAAAGATAACTTTTTAGAATATCGTAAATGAACATTGAGCTCATCTCTAACAGCAGTGACAACTTATTTATCTAAATACACAAGTTTTCTCTATAGCACATCTTCTCACGCTGGACCACTACACAAAACTTCCTCAGTGTGCTTGGGGGCATTTTAAACAGCAAAAAAAAAAAAAAAAACAAAAAGCACAAACATGTAAAAACATGGCAAGGCAGACTTCATAGGAAGATGCCCACTCATGACTCAGATTTGCTCTGTGTAAGTCCATAAGTAACCAGAAAAATTCCACAAGCATTGACTTTTGGGAATATGAACCAACTGTAGCAAAGAAGTATATTTTCAGATATTGAATCTGCATCTATAATGAGAATCAACCCTTTTTGTTTTTTAAATAGTAAAAATAAAATCAGTAGGCTGAGTATTAAGTTAATGAATGTTAGTCTTAAAATACCTAAAATATCTCCCAGCCAATGAAGATTATTGAGTACTTTAAGAATTAATTAAGTTCTTTAATTTTCTACTAGATAGTTTTAAGCAAATATTTTCTCTTAAACAACCACAGTCTTGAAATATCAACTCTAACTTCTTAGCTTCAGTTCTTGCAGAGTTCAGTAGAAAACTATAGCCTAGGTAATTAAGTATTTTCAGTAGTTGTCCAGTAATACTAGTTTTCAAAAATTAATTAGATGAGACTTCAGGAATTAATGCTGTACTACTTTAAGTATTGTCATTTGCTGTATTTTGCTTGTCAGTCATTGTTACATACTTGAGAGGATATCAGACTAGTATGTTTTACATTTGTTTTTGAAATAACTTTAATTTCAGTTTCTCCAATGGAATACATTTAGGACACTGTTGAAACCTGTACCCTGCTGTTTTTAATTGACAGATGGCTGCTGATCTTATGAACAGTGGTGTGAGGCTGAATGCAATTTGTCCAGGCTTTGTCAACACGCCCATCCTCAAATCCTTTGAAAAAGAAAAAAATATGGGGCAATATTTTGAATATACAGATCATATCAAGGATATGATGAAATACTTTGGAATTTTGGAGTAAGTAAAACTCTATCTTCTTTTGTATAATAGACTAAAATATTATCCACACAAGCAATAAAAGGGGAAACCAGGTTTTAAATTTATTAAAATAATGCAAGTTTCAAAGTGTGGGTTGGCAAAATATGAATGAAAAGAGTTGGGGGATTGCGAAAAAAAATCTTGTTTTCAAATACAGACAGTGCTTTCAACATGATTAGATTTCTCTTTTTTTAAGGTGATAAGTCACCTTTGAAGGTAATTTTAACTTATCTTACAAAATTTCGGGCAATGTTCAAATATGGTTTCATAACTTCAGCCATTTTCAGCAAAATAGTTGACCATGATCAAACACACACACACACACACACACACACACACACACACACACACACTCAGAGAACTGTTCCTGAGTTACAGCAATGGAGGTTTTCATAGCACAGAGTCATAGCTATCAAACTGAAGCAATCAGACCTAGAATTGAATCCTAGCTCCAACACCAACTATGAACTCATCCATCAGACCTCTAGAAGCCTCAATGTTCTCACATGTCAAATGAGGAAAATACTAAAACATATTTATAGACATCAGAAGACTTGAGTAAGATGGTATTTAAAATAGCAACTGGTAAAAAATAAGATGTTTAATAAATGCTGATTTTTCCCAGGTCCTTGCCCTTACTAGACTAGTGCTCGGCCACTAGCTCCATCACCAGTCCAACAAATCCTGCTTTTAATTTATCCTATTTCTCTTCTAATAACATTTCTGTCTGGGTAATGTAAGATCTAGCGGCCTGCTATAGATAAGGATTTAACTTTTTTCTCAATGTAAATACTGACTATAACCACTCTCTTCAAGTGACAAAAAGTTAGGCATGTAGATCTACACTAACTTCATCATATTATTTGGTTAGCTTCTAATTGAAAAAAAACAGGAGGTAACAATACTTAATGACATAATTCCCTGATTACACATTCAAGGCTGTAGGTTCTTCAAGAATAACTTAAGTGATATAAACCTTGGTTTTTAGTTTGAAATATAAATATTTTCTTTATTCTTAGCCCATCGATGATTGCCAATGGATTAATAACACTCATTGAAGATGATGGTTTAAATGGTGCTATTATGAAGATCACGACTTCTAAAGGAATTCATTTTCAAGAGTATGACCCACCTCCATCTCATGCAGTCATAACTGAGCATAAGCACAAATGACTGCCACTAAGTACATATATTTATTTTAAATTAGCTTTCTAAGTGATATGTTATAATCTGAAGCTTTCTTTTCATGCAATTGAAGTTAATGTTTCTAAATGATTACTGGAGTCTATTAATAAAGATTCAAGATAAGCTATCAGAAATGCAATGCAAACCAAAGGTAGGCTGTGACCTTTATAGACTGAGTAATGATTAAAACAAAGGATATTCAACATTCAAACAATATTCTGCCTTTCAGAAAATGTATTTACATTTTTCTTTCTGGAAAATGTTTTCCAGAAAATAATTTTAAAGAGAACTTGAATGATCCATATCAAACTACGTTCAAAACTCACTTTGAATCGATGTTTGCACTTCAAAAAAGGAAAGCTAATGCCAAATATTTAATAATGCTAGTTTTAATTGTATACCATCTTTAATCTGAACATTCATTTGGGACTTTAAAGATATCACATATTTTTGGGCCAGTAGTTAAAGAAGAATTTAGTGTGACTATATTCCAAATGATGTATGGAAATGACAAAAAATATAACTGAGACAGTTAATAGTTTGAACTCAAATCAAGGGAAATAACATTTCTTTCCTCTTTGATTCTTAATTTAAGAATTGTAATAACTACAAAGATTCTCAGGAATTGAAGTTTTAACAGTTATAACAGAAGATTGTTAATGCTCTTAAGTTTTTATATACAGTATATGCTTATCAAAATAATGCAAATGTTTTTCCTTATTATGTCTTTGTTGATTTATATTGATTTCAAAAGATCTCTCTTTCAATAAAACTCTCTGTTCTAATCTTTTGTGTGTAGCTATTGAGATTAAACCAATTCTGCCATAGCCACAACTGAAAATGTTTTTATAAATCTACTAAAATTCATAAAAACACAGAGGTAACAACACCTGTACTCTTTTCCCTTGTTTCTATTAGGTGTTGTAAGATAGGATCACTAAGCATCCTGTTTTGGGTAACGCTCTTTGCAACTATTAAAGATATTAACAGTGAAAGTACAAGATTTCTAAACCAAGCATGTCCTCAAAATTTGTATGAGTGATTCCTTATATGAGAAATCCAGACGTCCCAGCTTGAAGCACAATCTATCCATGTGAGATTGATAAGGATTTAGAAGACATAAAAGAAGTATTATCATACCTTGCTGTGTTTCAATTCTGTCATAAATAAATATTGCCTTCATTTTTAAGGAGTAATGTGAATATGAATGACTGGACTTCGACCGAATATATTTGGTATAAACCAAGAAATGATCATTAAGGACCATTTGGTAAGGGTAAATTTCAGTTTGAGCACAAATTTGTTTGCATATTTTGGCTGTAACCATTCACTAAATGAGATAGTATATGCAATATTATTTATCTTACATATTTCTTTACTGGAATATAAAGTTACAGCTTAAGCTTTTTATGTATGGACAATTTTTTGTACTGGCAGCAATCATTGTACTTCATGCTTTAAATTAACTTTTTTTTCAAATCAATACAGTATAGATATTTGAAATCAAATACAGAATAAAACTTAAAGACTTATTACATACATTAAAACTTGCTTTACTATAGAACTTCTATACAGAGATTTAAATATATTTTAAAATGTCATATGAGACAATTATGAATAACTTAATAATTTCAGTGATTAAAATAGGTCCTATATACAATTATTTTATTCACAAATTATTATAAGAGTAAATCTGATTATTTACATAAAAAGAACAAGTATCTAGAAATAGAGAACTTACTAAAAATGACAAAAGAAGAAACAAAAATCCATTTTGTCAAGAAACTACTAAAGAAATTGCAAAGTCAAAGGTACTTAAGTTAAACTATAATTAAATTCCTTCCCATGAAGGAAATTCTTTGCACAAATGGTTTCAATGATGAATTCTACCAAATTTTTAAGAAAGAAGCAATTCTTACTCTACTTTGAACCCCCAGAATACAGAAAAAGAGGACAATTTCCAAATAATACCTTTTATTTCAAAAATTGGGAAAGACATTATTAAGAAGAAAAAAGTACATGCCATTTTTCAGAATAATGAACATAAAGTAAAAATCATAAATAAATTAACAAAACAAGTTCTTCTGTATAAAAAGTAAGAAAAAAATAATGAATGAGTTGGGTTAATAATATGACCGACTTGGTCTAAATTCAAGTTTAATTATGAAAATTGTTGTATTAACAAAATTAAAAGAAACATTTATACAACCATCTCAACATATGTTAGGAAAGGCACTTGACAAAATTTTATATCATTCCTAATAATGACAACACAAATGTATTGATAACTCATAATAGAAGGGAAACTTCTTATTCTCATATATAGTACCTATCAAAAAAGTATGGCGTTCATCAAGCATAATGGTAAAATGTTAACAATCAAAACTTTCAGTAATTGGTGAAAACTTCATAAGGCCACTATCTTTACTTTTACTCAAAATTGTACTATATGGTCTATTCAGACAAAAGGAATGTTGATGGAAAAACTGGAAAGGAAAAGTAGGACTGTCATTATTTGTACTGGATGCAACCATCAATATAGGAAAGTTCAAAATCTTCTAGGAAATTACTAAAGTGAATTATGACTTCAGCAGGTATGGTATGACTTTGAGAATACTTCAGAGATATTGTGGGTTTACTTACACACAAACCCAAAAAAGTGAGTATCACAATAAAACAAGTCACATAAATTTTTTGGTTTTCAAGTGCACGTAAAAGCTATATTTGCACTTACAATACAAGCTACTTGAGAGGTGGAAATCAAGAGGATCATAGTTTGAGGTCAGCCCATCTCAAGCAATGGCCAAGTGTAGTGGCACACAGCTGTCACCTTAGCTATGTGAGCAGCATAAGGAGAATTGTGGTCCAGGCCAGTCTGGGCATAAAGCAAGAACCTAGCCCAAAAATAAGTAAAGCAAAATGGCTGAGGGCATTGCTCAAGTGGTAGAATGCATGACTACCAAACCTGAGGCTTTGAGTTCAAACCTCAGTGCCACACAAAAAAGTTCGGTTTACATGATATTATAGTCTGTTCAGTGTGCACTATGAACAACTGGTTGTGAAAGAAATGTAGTAAAAGGTACCATCAGAATTAGGATATGCCAAGTGAAATGTGTTTGTTCTGGAAGCAGAAAATTCACTGACCATTGAGATGTTTGGGGATAATGATGCCTGTTAGCCGCTCCTTAGGTTCTCATGGCAGTTCTGTGTAAGTGAGAAGTAGGGCAGAATGACCTTTTAACTTTGGTTCTGTTTTATAGAACATAATAATGTCTGATGTTTAGTTTATTACAAAGTAAGAACCACTCATGCAAATACTTTCCTTAACCATAAAGGGCATATCTGGTATTCTTGTACTAGTTTGCTTTGGTAATGTATAGTGATTCCAGACCATTTAATATCTGAAGTATTTTGGTAGGAATCTCTTCAGAACTACTTGGCCCTAATTTTCTACTTCAAGAGTGTCTCGTAGTATAGCCACCTAGGTGCCTACTTCTACCCTCTGGCTGTAACCTTTTTAAAAAGAGTCTCAGTAGCCACCTACCATTGGCTAAATCCAAGGCTCATTTTATTCAGATTTGATGGAAACAGGATCATGAAAATTTGATTCATTAATTGCTTACTCCAGGCTTTCTCTCCATGGTGGGTAAGGGTGGGAATAGGGAGATTTCCTATCAGGGAGAATGTTTAACCATTAGTTTTCTTAGGTAAATTTTATTGTCTTATCTAAACTTCCATGAAGAAACTTGTGTTTCTTATTGTTTCCTCTTCTTGCATCCAATCAGTGGCAATATGGTGTAAGTTTGAAAGTAACACAAGCAGACATCTAGGGTTTAATGAATGTGAACCTGTTGTAGTGGAGACTCATGAGATCAAGTCAGAAAGTCAGGTCTTTCTAGCCTCAGAACTTTATGTTTTCCATCAGTTTTCCTCTGACCCATTTCTACTGCCCAAAGTCAAGTTCTCATGATACCCTTCACATGTTAATGTATTTTTTATTTTTCTTGTAATTACTCTCAATCCTCCAGTGTCTGTACTAGTCAGTTAATGGTAAATACTGGTTTTGGTGTAATTTGTCTAACACATGCCTCTAATCAGTTCACTTCTGGCTCAAAACCTTCTGTCTCCTGTTTTCAGAGGCATGATATTGATACCCCCAGCTAGACATGCCAAGACTTCCACAATTGGATCATAATCCACCATCCTAGCCTTATCACAACTATTCTTCATCAAATTACAAACTCCCCAACTCTCTAACCTGGCTTTGCTCCCCCTCATCTGTAAATCTTCCACATACTGTAGAAGACTACAGGGAGATGGTTAGGATGATAATTTTCCAAAAGGAAAAAGATTAAAATGAGAGGAGGGTACTGAAAGGTTTTAAAGTTAAAAACAAAACAAAACAAAAAACAACTCCCATATGATCCAGGCAGTGATACCACTCTTAGGCATATATATGAAAGAATGTACTCCAGGATATGATAGAGCCAAGTGCACACCCATGTTTACTGCAGCACTATTTACAATAGCCTAGCCTTGGAAGCAGCTCAGATGCCCCACAACAGATGAATGGATTAAGAAAATGTGTTATGTATATACACCATGGAATTTTTTTCAGCCATTAAAAAAGAATGAAATTATGTTGTTTGCAGTTAAGTGGATGGAACTGAAGAACATCATATTAAGTGAAATAAACCAGGCTTGGAAAACCAAAGGTTGCATGTTTTCTCTAACATGTGGAAGCAAAACATAGCTAAATGTATATATAGAAGCATATATGATCATATACTTACATAGACACATAGTAACAGAATACAAAGTGATATTAGTGAGTTTGCAGGGAGAAAAAAAGAAAATGTTAGAGTATGAAAAATATTTAAACAACCCA